>NC_084467.1:48709318-49324090 GCF_027409185.1 Cynocephalus volans | reverse complement strand
TTGAAGCCCTTCCAGCTTTCCAGAGCTGTGGTTCTAGCACACCTGGGGGAATAGACACACGGGCCCAGCTGGAGGAGGGCCCACTCTCTCCACAGCTGCTTGCCTCCTGCCCTGGCCACCCTTGTCTTTCTCCCGATGGCTGAGCACATTGCCTGCTGGGCAGGCATTTCTGCCCCACATGACTGTTTTCCACTCAGTATGAAATTTCATTTTTACAGGGCTCTCTCCCTGCTCTGCTTCAGAGCACCCTGCATTTTCCCTGTTAGGTCGCCTATTGCAAGGTATCTCAATGCCTGTTTACTTGTCTGGGAGTGCCAGGAGGCATGGACTGTTTTTGTTTTGCTCCCCATTGTATCTCCAGTCCTTGGCAGTAGAGACTCAATAAATATTTGCTAAATGAATGAAAGAATGAATGAATTCAGGGTTGGATTAGTGGCAGAGAGGCAGACAGGCGTGAGTTCCAGGAGAATGCGTGGTCCCAAGTCCTGGCATATCAGACGTCTCTAGCTCAGCTGATGGTAAACATCATGCCTAGCCTTTATTTTTCTCATTATGTTTAAAACCCATCAGTCACCCAATAGTATAATTTTCTAAGTGATTTCATTTCAGCTCTGCTAATTGAAGAGAACTAAGCTCTTTTTGAAGGCAAACTTGTGTGTGGCTGTCACTGGTGAGAGTCGAGACTGGTTGTCAATCACTGACAATAGCTTGCCGTTCTGGAATAATTTAAGTTTAGGTCTTTCTTTCACTCAGGCATTCATAGTCTGTTATATGTTTTCATACTGAGCTGAGAACAATCTGGGGTGAGAAACTATCATGTGTTCCAGGAGCTGAAATGGAGAATTCTTTTTCGATTTTAAATTCCTATGGTCTGTGGCTCAGAGTATTGCAGAGGGAAGATCATAGTTTGGGGAAGTCAGATTTCTGGACTCTAGGTTCGAATTCTTTGCTTTTCCTAGCCACCTTGCTAGCCAGATGACCTTGCTACAGTTTTCTCAGTTTCTGAGGCTATTTCCTTGCACAATTAAAGGGGATGTGAATACTAGGCATGGGAGATTATCATGAGAATTAGTGAGATAATGAAAAGACCTGGATAAGGGCAGACACTTCTTGCCAGCTCCTCACATTGCAGGGAGGTTCCCCAGGGATGTCATGTAGTCAGGGTGCCAAAGGGGGCTCCCTATCATCACTGGGTGGTTCTTCAGTATCCAGCAGACCTGGGTTCGAACTCCAGCCCGCTACTTCACTTATCAGCTGGGAGACTGAGTATATCATACGCATCTAGAATTTCTTTACTATAAATTGGGGATAATGATACCTACTCATCAAGTTGTTATGGAAATTGAAATTATGTGAATTATCAGCCTGGTCAATGCTCAACAAATGTTAGCTGCTTTCTTCTCCTCTCTACATTTCAGTATACTTAATTTACGTTAGGAGAATGGAGAGAAAAGGAGAAAGGTGATGAAGAAAATGCTCCCTGCATCCTGCTTCACGTGAAGCAGGCACATAAGCTGTGCACAGTTTTCATAGTCACACCTGCAAGCAACTTGTTCATTTATTCCGTAGATATTTACTGAGCAGCTACTGTGTGCTGCATACAGTTCCATCGGTATGCAGCAATGAAGAAAACAGTAAGTCTGCCCTGATGGCGTTCACATCTCAGTGGGAGAGAACGGGTAATAGACAAATGGGTAATATAAAGTCATCAATGGTTAATTAATTGGAAGAGAAATAAAGCAGGGAACAAAGACAGAGTCTGCTGTGAGTGGTCAGGGATGGTCACTCTGAAGAGGTGACATTTGAGCAGAGAGCCCTTGTTCTTGCTGTTCCCTCCACCTGCAATGCTTCCCCCTCCCCTGTCACTTACCGTCTATTGGCAAATCTCCCATCATCCAAACTCCACTGAAACATCACCTTCTCTGCGTGTTTTTCTGCTACCTTTTGAGACAGAGATATCCTCTCCCTCCTCTGTGCTCTCCCAATACCTTATACAGTCATGCATCACTTGACGATCAGGGTACATCTGAGAAATGCATTGTTAGGTGAACATCATAGGATGAACTTACACAAACCTGGATAATATAGCCTACTGCACACCAAGCCTATATAGTAGAGCCATTACAACCTCATGGGACCACCATCACACTCATGTATGTGGTCTGTCGTTAACTGAAACATCGTATGTGGAGCATGACTATACTCTCTCAGTGCTTTGCACATTTAATGTCCTTCTCCTTCCAACTTGAGCTCCTCAGGGTCATGAGTTCTTTTTTTTAGGTTCAGTGCCAGGTATGGTGCTGGGCACAGAATGAATTCATAAATGTTGTATGGAGGGAGTGAGGCAGGCAGTGGATTGACTCAGGGGCCAGCCCATCCCGACCGCATTGAGGGTAGTGAGGAGATACCTTAGCATGGCCCTAGGGAAGCCCACTAAGCTCTGAGGCATGCTCTTTGCTCTCAGAGAAGTAGGACACTGTTTCCTGTGAGTTAAGCATGCTCAAGTGTGACAGCTTCTAGCTCTGTGATACGGAGATTGCATCCAAATTCAGCACTGAGATCTACGAGGCCGCCTCTTCTCATATTTCCAGAGCTCTTCAATCATGTTTGTCTCTCAGAAGCCATGTGGCTTTGGGAAAATGACTTAATCTTTGTGGGCATGTCTGGGTGTTTTTGCTTTTGGTTGGAATTAGAGCAACTCAGTATGATGTTTCTTGAACTTTGTGTTGGTCACAAGTTGTGAGTGACAGGTATTGCTGTTGATTAGTTTAAAAAACAAAAGAACAAATAGCATAACACAGTCTATGGGAAAGAGATGGGTTTAGAGTCAGGCAGAACTGGGTTTGAATCCAAACTCTGCCATTTGCCAGCATTTTTACCTTCAGCAAGTTACTCAATGTCTCCAAATTTGAATTTTCTCATCTGTAAAGTGGAATGATGGGTAACAATTTCACTGACTGTTTTGAAGACCAAGAAAACATCCAGATGGTGCATGATTGAATTTGAACTTTGGAGTCTGTGCACTCTGACTGTCCCTGCTTGGTTACATGGCAATCAGGAACCCTGCATTTATAGTCAGTGTGCTCTTATGCAAACAGGTAGTCATCATTCAGAACAAAGCAAACCCAGTTTCAAATTTTGTGCTTTGAAATTCATCTCACTCAACATTATAGTCATTATCATGCAGTGCAGGTGTGGGGTATCTAGCCCCCAGTTTGGCAGTTCTCTGCAGCCCTCCTCTCCTCACACCCCAGTTGCCTAGTCCTCCATCTTCTTTCCCTTCTGTTTGGCTTGCCCTGTTCTCACCATCTCTCTCACGTGGCGGAGTGAATCAGCTATCTTGAGACCTGAGTTCAATGTCTGGTTCTCCCACTTACATGTGTGTGGTCTTGGTCCAAGTCATTTCCCTTTGTTGAGTATCAAGTTCATGTTCTTTGAAGCAGCCCTTCTCTGCTCTGCCTATGATATACAAAATTTGGGTAATAATTTTAAACTTAGAATATTCTAAGGCTATATATGAGTTGAGATGTAGCTGAAAGAGCCCCAAGTTTCATTTCTAGTTTCTCCACTTACTGGCTAGGGGGCCTTGACTAGTTCACCGACTCTCTCTGGACTCAGTTTCCTCATATATATGAAGGAGACAATGATGACAACTAGCAGTCATTGAGTTTTGCTATGTGCCAGGCACTCTTCTAAGCACTTTACATTTATTAATTCATTAACTCCTCGCAATAATCCTATGATGTTGGCACTTTACTAATCCCCATGGCAAAGCCGAAGATGCACAGGCACAGAGATTAAATAAATTGTTCAGTTAATAAATGGCACAGTTAGTAAGAGGCAGAAGTAGAATTCAAACCCAGTCTATCTGGCTCTGGAGCCCACAATCTTAACTATGACATCATATTGCCAATCATGATGTTGTCATTCCTACCTTGCAGAGCTGCTGTGAGTGTTAGAGAGACTAAATAGAGAGTTTCTGTAGTATTGTGGATATTCAATCAATATCGGTATTTTTATGTTACACTTTCTTGAAGCTTGGCACAGTGTAGGCTTAATAAACACTTATTTTGTTGCTGCTTTGGCCATATGTCCGCTTCTGATGAAGTTGTGATTTTCAGGACCAGGTATCTGGAGCTGTTGTCTTCCTGAAAAACTAAGATGTCATGAGTGACACGCAAGGGCCTTCTAGGAAATCCATCTAAGAGGGTGACACTTTGTCCATTGTATCAGTTCTTTGTTAGTGGTCAAGCCATTGGAGGGGGCTGACTGGCCAGAAGCCTGTAGCTCAGTGAGGAATTGGGCTTTGTTGTAGAAGTGGGTCCTTTCTAAGCACAGGGAAGGCAGGATCACATCTGCAATTTTCTCTGGCTCCAGGAACAAATACTCCACCTGCTCCTCTAAGCCTGGGAGTCTCAAGAAATGTGGGGATTGGTAGTGACCTCCAGCTTGGCTGGCAATTGCACACAAAGTTAAGAGCAATTTTTAAAGTCTCCTTTCCATTTTGCTCTCTTTTTAAAACTTGAATGCCCGAGCCTGGGATGTTTTATTCCCAGACCAGCTGGCCTTTAAAAGGATGACTTGGGCTAAGAAGCATCCTACTGATTGGAGGTCTGATGAAGAGTGGACAGCTGTAAAGAAATACCAAAGGACAAAGGAAAAATGAGGCAGTCAACTATCGTGGCAACAAGATGAGTTTCCCACCAAATTCCCAAGGGCTTCCAGAGTTAAAGGTGACAATTAAATAGACCTGCAAGAGCCAGGGCTCACTCTATAGCTACCATCTGCCAACACTGGTGCTGCTGCGTGACCCAGCAGCCTGGCCCAGTGCGTGCGAAGCAGGGAGAAGTCCAGCAGGGGAGGCAGAAGCTCTGCAGAGACCACACAACCTGCGGTGCCGCTGCTGTGTGATCCAGCAGCCCAGCCCAGTGTGCATGGAGCAGGGAGACATCCATCAGGGGAGGCAGAAGCTCTGCAGAGACCACACGCTCTGTGGTGCCACTGTATGACCAAGCAGCCCAGCCCAGTGTGTGCAGAGCAGGGAGAAGTCCAGCAGGGGAGGTGGAAGCTTGGCAGAGACCACACACCCTGCAGTGCTGCCACGTGACCCAGCAGCTAAGCCAAGTGCATGCTGACCAGAGAGGTGGCTCCCTGGAAAAGCCCAAGACCCGAGGCAACCACACACACAAGGCACTAGTGGCCAACTGAGCAGACACTGAGGTAGCCATACCAAATTGGCACCCCCAGCAACATCCTAGCCAGACAATAGTGTCACATCTGTGGACTGTGAAACTCCCCGCCACAATGACTACACATCAAAGGAAAGATACCAGAAATATGAAAAATCAAGAAAGTATACCACCAAAGGGTAATAACTCTCAAGCTCTAGATCCTGTAGAACAAGAAGACCTTGAAATGTCTGACAAGGAATTTTGAGTGATAATTCTAAGGAAACTGAATGAGACACAAGAAAACTCAGCTAGACAACATGATGAAATGAGGAAAAATATATAGGACCTGAAAGAAGAAATGTGCAAGAAAATCAATGCCCTGAAAAAGAATGTAGCAGAGCTTGCCAAAATGAAGAATTCATTCAATGAAATAAAAAACACAACAGAGAGTTTAACCAGCAGGCTTGCAAAAGCAGAAGAGAGAACTTCAGACCTTGAAGATGGGCTGTTTGAAATAACACAGGCAGACAAAAAAAAAAAAAAAAAAAAAAAAAAAAAGAAAGAAAGAAAGAAAAAAGAATTAAAGGCATTGAAGAAAATCTCAGAGAGATATCAGACAACCCTAAGTGCTCAAATATCCGAGTCATGGGTATCCCAGAAGGGGAGGAAAAAGGAGATTGCATTGAAAACATATTAAACAAAATAGTTGCAGAAAACTTCCCAGTTATTGGAAAAGACACAGATCTTCAGATTCAGGAAGCTCAAATATCCCCAAATGTATTCAAACCAAAAAGGTCTTCTCCAAGACATGTTACAGTCTAATTGGCAAAACTCAAAGACAAAGAGAGAATCTTAAAAGCTGCAAGAGAGAAGCGTCAAATCACCTATAAGGGAGCCCCAATCAGACTAACATCCAACTTTTCATCACAAACCCTAAAAGCCAGAAATAATGGGATGATATATTCAAAATACTAAAAGACAGAGATTGCCAACCAAGAGTACTCTATCCTGCAAGGCTATCCTTCCGAAATGAAGGGCAAATAGTATATTTCTCAGACAAACAAAAATTGTGGGAGCTCACTACCACATGACCACACTTACAAGAAATTTTCAAGGGAATACTGGGTTTGGTACCTGAAAAATAACTACCACTGCCATAAAAACCCAAGAAAAATCAAAACCCAGTAGGATAATAAAAATGGCATTCATGAAGAGAAAACAAACAAACAAAAAGGCTCTCTACAACCCAAGGAACCAACAAATACACAAAACAAACAGTAAATCAGAAAGAAAGAAACAAAACACACCTAAGACATCCAAACAATAATCAATAAAATGCTAGGATTAAATCAACACTTTTCAATAACAACTCTTAAGGTAAAAGGCTTAAATTCCCCAAACAAAAGACACAGACTGGCTGACTGGATTAAAAAGGAGGACCCAACTATATGCTGCCTTCAAGAGATCCACCTCACCCATAAAGACTCACATAGACTAAGCGTGAAAGGATGGAAAATGATTTACCATGCAAACAGAAATGAAAAACGAGCTGGAGTAGCTATTCTTATATCTGGTAAAATAGACTTTAAACTAATAACCATAAAAAGAGACAATGAGGGCCACTATATAATGATAAAAGGATTGATCCATCAAGAAGACATAACAATCATAAATATATATGCACCCAATGTTGGAGCAGCCAGATTTATAAAACAAACTCTGTTAGACCTAAAGAAGGAAATAGACACTAATACCATAATAGCAGGGGACCTGAACACCCCACTGTCAATATTGGACAGATCATCTAGGCAAAGAATCAGCAGAGAAACACAAGATTTAAACAATACTCTAGACCAATTGGACTTGGCAGATATCTACAGAACATTCCATCCAACAACCTCAGAATATTCATTCTTCTCATCAGCACATGGATCATTCTCCAGGATAGATCACATATTAGGTCACAAATCAAGTCTCAAAAATTCAAAAATATTGGAATTATCCCATGCATTTTCTCGGACCACAATGGATAAAAATTAGAAATCAATAACAAACGAAATTCTGGAAACTATACAAACACATGGAAATTAAACAGCATCTACTTAATGACATATGGGTCCAAGAAGAAATCAAGCAGGAAATCAAAAAATTTATTGGAACTAATGAAAATAATGATACATCATACCAAAACCTGTGGGATACTGCAAAAGCAGTACTAAGGGGGAAATTTATCGCATTAAATGCTTACTTCAGAAGAATGGAAAGATGTCAAGTGAACAACCTAACACTTCACCTTAAAGAACTAGAAAAAGAAGAACAATCCAAACCCAAAGTTAGCAGACGGAAAGAAATCATTAAGATCAGAGCAGAACTGAATGAAATTGAAACCCAAAAAACAATTCAAAAGATCAATGAATCAAAAAGTTGGTTTTTTGAAAAGATAAATAAAATTGACAAACCATTAGCATGGCTAACAAAAAAAGAAGAGAGAAGATCCAAATAACACAAATTAGAAATGAAAAAGGTGATATTACAACTGATACATCTGAAATACAAGGAATCATTTGAGACTACTATAAACAACTATACACCAACAAATTAGAAAATCTGGAGGAAATGGATAAATTTTTGGACACACACAAGCTCCCAAAACTGAGCCAAGAAGACGTAGAAAATCAGAGCAGACCAATAACAATAAAGGAGATTGAAGCTGTTATCAGAAAGCTCCCAACAAAGAAAAGCTCAGGACCAGATGGAGTCACAGCAGAATTTTACCAAACATTCAAATAGGAATTGACACCAATTCTTTACAAACTATTCCAAAAGATTGAAACAGACACAAATCTCCCAAACTCATTCTATGAAGCAAACATCATCCTGATACCAAAACCAGGTGAAGATATAACTAAAAAAGAAAACCGTAGGCTGATATCCTTGATGAATATAGATGCAAAAATCCTCAATAAAATACTAGCAAACAGAATACAGTGACACATACGTAAAATTATTCACCATGATCAAGTGGGATTCATCCCAGGAATGCAAGGTTGGTTCAACATATGCAAATCAATAAATGTGATACACCATATTAATAAAATCAAACACAAGGACCATATGGTCATCTCTATAGATGCCGAAAAAGCATTTGATAAAATTCAACATTAATTCATGACAAAGACCTTCTATAAGTTAGGTATAGACCGAAAGTATCTCAACATAATTAAAGCCATATATGACAAACCCACTGCTAATATCATCCTGAATGGGGAAAAGCTGAAAGCTTTTCCTTTAAGAACAGGAACTAGACAAGGATGCCCACTCTCACCACTCCTATTCAACATAGTGTTGGAAGTACTAGCCAGAGCAATCAGAGAAGAGAAGGAAATAAAGGGCATCCAGATTGGAAAAGATGAAGTCAAACTGTCCCTGTTTGCAGATGACATGATCCTATTTATTGAACAGCCTAAAGCCTCTACAAAAAAACTCTTGGAGTTGATAAATGATTACAGCAAAGTAGCAGGATACAAAATAAACACACAAAAATCAGTAGAATTTCTATTCTCCAATAGTGAACATGCAGAAAGAGAAATCAAGAAAGCTTGCCCATTTACAATAGCCACCAAAAAAATAAAATACTTAGGAATTGAGTTAACCAAGGAGGTGAAAAATCTCTATCATGAGAACTACAAACCACTGCTGAGAGAAATTAGAGAGGATACAAGAAGATGGAAAGATATCCTGTGTTCTTGGATTGTAAGAATCAACATAGTGAAAATATCCATACTACCCAAAGTGATATACAAATTCAATGCAATCCCCATCAAAATTCCAAAGACATTTTTCTCAGAAATGGAAAGAAATATCCAGACATTTATATGGAATAACAAAAGACCATGTGTAGCAAAAGTAATGCTGAGCAAAAAAAATAATAAAGCTGGAGGCACAACACTACCTGACTTTAAACTCTACTACAAAGGTATAATAACCAAAACAGCATGGTACTGGCATAAAAACAGACACACTGATCAATGGAATAGAATAGAGAACCCAGAAATCAAACTATCTGATCTTTGACAAAGGCACCAAGCCTATACACTGGGAAGAGACTGCCTCTTCAGCAAATGGTGCTGGGATATCTGGATATCAATATGCAAGAGAATGAAACTAGACCCATGCCTTTCACCATATACTAAAGTCAACTCCAGATGGAGCAAAGAATTAAATATATACCCTGAAACAATAAAACTTCTTAAAGAAAACATAGGAGAAACACTTCAGGAAATAGGACTGGACACAGACTTCATGAATATGACCCCAAAAGCACGGGCAACCAAAGGAAAAATAAGCAAATGGGTTTATATCAAAGTAAAAAGCTTCTGCACAGCAAAAGAAACAATTAACAGAGTTCAAAGACAACCAACAGAGTGGGAGAAAATATTTGCAAAATATACATCTGACAAAGGATTAATATGCAGAATATACAAGGAACTCAAACAACTTTACAAGAAAAAAACAAGCAACCCAATTAAAAAATGGGAAAAGAGCTACATAGGCATTTCTCAAAGGAAGATATACAAATGGCCAACAGACATATGAAAAAATGCTCAACATCACTCAGCACCCGGGAAATGCAAATCAAAACCAAACTGAGATACCATTTCACCCCAGTTAAGATGGCTAAAATCCAAAAGACTCTGAACAATAAATGCTGGCGAGTTTGCGGAGAAAAAGGAACTCTCATACATTGTTGGTGGGACTGCAAAATGGTGCAGCCTCTATGGAAAATGGTATGGAGGTTCCTCAAACAATTGCAGATAAGATTTACCATACGACCCAGCTATCCCACTGTTGGGAATATACCCAGAGGAATGGAAATCATCAAGTCGAAGGTATACCTGTTCCCCAATGTTCATCGCAGCACTCTTTACAATAGCCAAGAGTTGGAACCAGCCCAAATGTCCATCATCAGATGAGTGGATACGGAAAATGTGGTACATCTACACAATGGAATACTACTCAGCTATAAAAACAAATGAAATACTGCCATTTGCAACAACATGGATGGACCTAGAGAGAATTATATTAAGTGAAATGAGTCAGGCACAGAAAGAGAAATACCACGTGTTCTCACTTATTGGTGGGAGCTAAAAATTAATATATAAATTCACACACACACACACACACACACACACACACACACAAAAAAAAAAAAAAAACTGGGGGGAGGGGAGAAGATATAACAACCACAACTACTTGAAGTTGATACGACAAGCAAACAGAAAGGACATTGTTCGGGGGGAGGGGGGGAGGGAGAAGGGAGGGAGGTTTTGGTGATGGGGAGCAATAATCAGCCACAATGTATATCGACAAAATAAAACTTAAAAAAATAAAATAAAAAAATAAAAATAAATAAATAAATAAATAAATAAATAAAAACACACTGAGATACCATCTCACCCCAGTTAGGATGGCTAATATCCGAAAGACTGTGAATGATAATTGCTGGCGAGGTTGCAGAAGAAAAAGAACTCTCATACATTGTTAGTGGGACTGCAAAATGATGCAGCCTCTATGGAAAATGGTATGGAGGTTCCTCAAATGATTGCAGATAGATCTACCATATGACCCAGCTATCCCACTGCTGGGAATATACTCAGAGGAATGGAAATCATCAAGTCAAAGATATACCTGTTCCCCAATGTTCATCGCAGCACTCTTTACAATAGCCAAGAGTTGGAACCAGCCCAAATGTCCATCATCAGATGAGTGGATACGGAAAATATGGTATATCTACACAATGGAATACTACTCAGCTATAAAAAAAGAATGAAATACTGCCATTTGCAACAACATGGATGGACCTAGAGAGAATTATATTAAGTGAAACAAGTCAGGCACAGAAAGAGAAATATCACATGTTCTAACTTATTTGTGGCAGCTAAAAATAAATAAGTAAATACACAAAAAAACTGCGGGGGAGTGGGGGAAGAAGACATAACAATTGCAATTCCTTGAAGTTGATACGACAAGCAAACAGAAAACATTGTTGGGAGGGAGGGGGGAGAGGGAGGAGGGAGGGAGGTTTCGGTAATGGGCCTCAATAATCAACGACATTGTATGTTGACAAAATAAAATAAAATTTGAAAGGAAAAGAAAAAAATAAAAGGATGGCTTGGAAGTGAGAATGACTGAGACTTCCTGACCTCGGTAGTTTTCAAGGGTAGGAACGACTACAGCAAAGGAGTGTGACCTCATTCTTAATGAAAAAGAAAAGAAGGCATAAGTCTTGATGGCTGAGTTCTGTAGTGAGGGAGCCATGGGAAGGAGCAGGAGCAATGACATGGCACGGGATTCAAGACCCAGTGAGACTGAGAGTTTGTGCCATCTGCATGCATAAGGGAATGACCACTGGACTAGGAGCAGGGAGACCTGGGTTCTTGTCTCAAGGCTGCCAATACCTGTCTGTGCAGTTGTGGGTCAGTTACTGCCCCCGGTGAAGGTGTTATAACCCATGTTCAGCATGTAGGCAATATTGTAGAGTGGTTAAAAGCAAACTTTGTCATGAATTCTCAGTTGTACCACTTCCTACCTGGGTAACTTGGGTGAGTACTCATCTCTCTGAGCCTCAGCTTTCCCATTTGTAAAACAAAGAGCTTGGAAGCCGCGCCTTTGCTCATAGGATGCTTAACACGCCTTCATCACCCCTTTCCAGCATGTGTGTTTTCTGCCTCTTTGCCTGGCTACACTCGCATTCCTCCTGTGGAATTCAGCCCTCACTGCTCTCTGGGTGGAAAACCTTCCCTGATGCCCCATGCTGGTTGACGTGCCTCCCCTCCCCAAATGTGTGTTCCTATCCTCTTCAATGACTCTCCCGGTCCCTGTACTTGTCACTCTCTCTGCGGGGACCTTAGGGGTCTGGATCTGGTTCTTCTCCCGTGACCCCAAGCCCCAGACAGGGCCCAATTCCCAGTGCAATCTAAATGTGTGCTGATGGAGTGGATGCATTTCTGCCCAGCTCTGACATTCTAGGCTTCTGAGTTTATTTGCCTTTATGGGTACCTAATTTCCAAAACAGACCTAAGAGATACTATTTTCTTCCTTTCACAAAAAGGTAATAATTACAATCCTTTACAGTGATATAGAAATTCACACATGACAAACCATTTCTCACATTTAGTACCTAGTACCTGTTACCCCACGGCTTATCAACATTCAGGTTTCAAAATAATTCAAGGCCACTGTTGGATTTCATCCAAATGAATTTAGTCTTTGAACTACTGGAGCCATCATCAGGTACTGCATACTTGCCTTAAGCTACTGCCCCTGTCTCCCACCCCATCTGGTCTTTTCCTGCTCAGTTACCATGCTGTGAGGTATCACTGACTCCCAGGCAAAGAACTAAGTCCTCTGAAACCAGTCAGTCCACATGGCCATCCTCATCTCAGGGAGCCCACTTCTTGGTCTGGTTTGTAAGCAACTACGTCTGCATCAGGTATGTGATCTCCAAATTCACAGCCTCACAGAGAGAGTTTGCTGTTTGACAAAGTTGTCAGCAGGCGGGAAAAAAAGAATGAAAGATTGTCCAACGGAAAGACATCTCAGAGAGTGTTTTGCTAGGCCATCCAAGCATTCATACACTTGCCACTGCATGCTGGAGACAGGGGAGGAAAGGCAGGAGAGGGCGGAGGAACAGGCAGTGGAAGAGCTGAGACCAGGCTGCACTGTAGGCAAATCGAAGCTCTTCTGTCTCCGTGCTTGGCTTCTCCCTCTCTTTCAGAAGGCCCCACGTGGGATGTGTATGGTGTCTTTTCTTCCTTGGGTTACTTTCTCTCCCGTACCTTCTGTGATTTTTTCCACTGTAGCTTGAGCTCACACTAGAGGAGAACAGAGAGACCTCAGCGTGCTGCGGGCACAGGGCTCGAGGCAAGTACAGGACACACACTGCATGCCATCTGACGAGGCTCCTCCACGACTCAAGTCTGTTTCAGGCCCCATTTTAATTTTGAATATGTTCTTCCCCTGCTTGAAATACCTTACCCGTCCAAGTTTCCTCCAATCTTCAATGCTCACCTGGAGTTTCGCTTCCTCTGTTCAACCTTCCCAGACTGATCCAGCCTTTGGCATCCCAATGCTCCCTGATCTCAGGCAGCCTTTGTGGTTAAAATCCTAAAGATGATTGCTTGGCTCTGTTACCTCCTGTTGTCTTTTTTTTGTACCTTTCTCCTGTGTGTATGCCAGATCTCTTCTAGGAGATTCCAAGGTGTTGAAGGACGAACAAACCTTTCCCCAGATATTTCTGTGTTTGAAAATGATTCTGCTTTTAGCAGGCTGTGCAATCTTGGGCAAATTGTCAGCATCTCTGAGCCACAGTTTCCTCCTCTATACAATACGGCAGTAATATCTACCTTACCGAGTGCCTGGAGAATTAAGTGAGTCCTAGCTTCAAGGGCTGTGTCTGGCACCTAGTGACAATCTGTAAATATTGTCAATAAACATTGGGCTCCTCCAGAAGACACTGAAGGGAGATTGTACCAGAGATTAAATAAAGGATGGCATCATTAGAGTCTCTAGGGCCAGACTGCCTGGGTTCAAATCCAAATCCCACCACCCTGTGCCTAGGGGCAGTTAATTCACCTCTCTAAATCTCAGCTTCCTCATCTGTGAAATAAAGAGGATCATAGAACTGACCTCATGAAGATTATACGAACTAATCCATGGAAAGCATACGGCAAAGGGTCTTGCACTGAGCAAGCAAGCACTCAATAAATGTCAGCTACTTTTGAGGAGGTGGATGATATTTTGATTTGTATTCTTAAGAGTGCCATTGCATCCTGACTGCCGTGATGAGGGAAGTATAGCCACTCTGCAGATTCACATCACACTCTCCATGAGTCAGATGCACACAAGGAAGCAAGGAGAGCCCAAGACCTGGGCTCCTACACCCCCACCTTGAGCCCGGCTTCTGTGCCTTCCTTACTTTGTGGCTACGAGGAAGTGAACCTCTATAAGCCTGCTTTTTACCATATGGGAAATGAGATAATAACATTTACCTTTAAGAGCTATAAAAAAAAAAAAGTGCTTTCACCATAGTATGTGAAAGCACTTCTTGAACTGAAAAGTTTGCTACAAAAGAAAGACATTACAATATCTGTTATTACTCTTATTATAATCAGTCAAGCAACATTAGTATAGTTTCTCTTATGTGCCACACTGAGCTGGGTCTCAGGAAATCCTCAACATTTTTGAACAGAGTAATTGTGGTTGATGGAGATGTCATGGATTTGGAGATGGCCAGAGGTAGTGCTCCTGTTGTGGGCAGAGCCAGAGGTGTCCTGGAGTGTTCTCGCCCAGAGCAGCCAGGACCTGGAGATGAGCAGTTGGAAGGCCTGGACATATCCTGGCTCTGCCTCCCGTGTGGATTTAGCCAAGCCACTTCATCTCTCTGAGCCTCAGATGTTTTTTTTCTTAAATCTACGAAATGGGGATTAACAATTCATGTCTTACCTACTTTCGGAGGTTCCTGTGAGGGTCAAATGAGATGACCAATATTTGACATTTTTTGGTGTCCCCACTGGTCCGCAAGGTCTTGGAAGGGATTAACTGTTGTCTATGTTTTCTCAATGTTTATAACACTACAGGCGTCTCAGAAGATGCTGGATAACTGGCAACAGATAAATACAGACTTGTTGCTGCTCATCTTATTAATAAACTTCACTACTTTCGCCTCCTAAATTCTTTGCCAAAAAAGTGTGTTTCCTTTAATGAGCTTGCCTTTGAACTTCACCAGTTGAGGCTGCTGCTACTACGACAACTTGTTGTGACTGCCTATGAAGCACCTCCTGTGTTGCAAGCCCTGTGCTAGCCACTTCATATAAACTACCTTTAGGGCTCACGGCACTTCTGGGTGTTGGGTGTGGAACTCACGCTCGGAGCGCCAGGGGGAAACTCACTCATCTCATAAATGGAAGAATGAGGATTTGAACTTTGTTTATCTGATTGCAAATTCCAGGCTTGTTCCTCCCATACCCTGCTGTTACTAGAAACCCAACAAGGAGCTCAATTGTCCTCTAATAGCCCACAGTTCAGTGTGGCAGTGGCTTCTCCTGTGAGTGGATTAGAAGTAATTCCCGCTTTGAGAACGCAGGGGGTGGGAGGAGCTGACAGGGCAGAGTAAAGCCAAGGAAGCAATTCTTCTTTCAAAGGGGAAAAAAAAAAATCTGTATTTGGATTCTTTTTTACACATCCAACCCAGCAGAAAATTGGTTTGTGGAAGATGTAGGTCGTGGCTCCGGCCCCAGCATCTGGATGCCTTATACTGTGCACTACATTATTGGAGTAATATTGTGCACTTTATTAGCACCAGATTTGGGATTCCCGTGGGGACTGTTCTTTGCTGTCAGATGTATAAGGCCATTTAATCTCCTTTATCAGATCTGGTTCTGCTTCCCCCACCCCCACCTCCTCTGGCAGACCAATAAAGAGAATTTCTCAGATTCATTGGTCTGCAAACCAGATTTTTAAATACTCCTCCACCCTCCCCAACTCCTGCAGCTAATAAGCAAGCAAACCAAGAAGATGTCACAGCCTTGAAAATCAGCTTCATGCAATTGAGTAGCAATTTTCCCAGGAAACTTGTAATTGGAGCTTCATCTTTCTTAGGCAGAGGCTGGAGGAAGAATTTGCTGCTTATGCCTAGCTAGCTCTTGTCTCACCGGGCACTGTGATCCTTGGGAACAAGACTGGCATTCTTTCATTAGAAACTCAGTTACACCTTTGGTTCTGGCTAGGAGAAATGGTGAGAATTTTCTCTGGACAGAACCTGAGTTTATGCCTGGCCCTGTGTGTGGGCCATTTTTGACAGAACCGAATAATATATTCAGTTTTCAGAGAGATCTGTGTTCAAAATCCCAGTTCCATGCTTATTCCCTGTGTTCTGTGATATTTATCCATGTGTACTGTGTGTGCCAGCCCTGGAATTGGTGCTGGGGAACCCTGGGATTAAGGCACAGCTCCACCTTTGGAGAGACCACAGTTTCCCACACATTGGAGACATGTATGAACAAATGTTATCAACAAACATGATAAGTGCTACAAGAGCCTCAGAGCAGACCCTTAACCCAGTCCTGGAGCTCAGAGCACGTGTCTGGGAGGAGGGGATGCCTCAGCTGAATGCATCCTTGGGTTGGTTTCTTTACCTCTGAGCCTCAGTGTCTTTAGCTGTAAAATGGGACAATAATACCTACCCTGAAGGGCTGTTTGGGAAATAAAGTATACTGTGTATAAAATGCTTAGCCCAGTGCCTGCCACATAATAACTAGTATTATTTAAAAGAGACAAAGTGGCTGAATAATAGCATGAGTAGTTTTTTTGTTTGTTTGTTTTGTGTGTGTGTGTGATAGAACTGGAGATAACACTGGATGAAGATCTGGGAGGCCTGCATTTGTCTCAAGGCTCTGCCCCTTCTCAGCTGTGTGACCTTAGGCAAGTCACATCCTTTTCGGTCCAATGGGAATAAAGTTGGAAGGATCAAATAAAATAGTTAAATGTCCAGGAGGTTTGCAAATTGTAAGGTATTGCACATCTAGAAAGAATTCATTTTGCTCTTATTATCATTATAACAAGAAGGAATAGAAAATGTGGAAAGTTAGCTCTGCAGAAAGGGGAGGTGAAGTGGAGTTGAGCAAGCCCCACGCTCAGTGCAGTAAGTGTCTAACTATAGGATATGATTTAAAGCAGGAGTTCACAATCATGACGGGATGAGAAGAGAGAGACATACAGCAGTTACCCAGGGGATTTTTTCCAAAAATACATATTCACAGCTCACCCCACTCCACCCTCTTGACCAAGGCATATCAGAATCTGTAGTGGACATTAGCGATATGAATTTATACAAAACTGATGACCTCCTCTTCCTTAAAATTGATCCTTACAGTTTCAGAGGACTTTGAAAAGCCCACTGGATGCTAAACCCATGTCTGCCTACCTCTCGTCATCACCATTTTAGCCCATTCTCCTGGCCCTCTGCCTATAGGGTTGTTCCAAAGGATTACACAATTGGTCTCCAGATCTGGCCTCTTCAGTTCTATCCTCTGGGTATCCACCTAGTATTACCCCAGCTGGGCAGTTTTAAAACCTAGAACATTTAGGTGTTTGAATTGTAGGATTATAGAAACTGCCAGACCTATAGAACAGGGACATTTTCACGAGTAAACCAGGTTTTTGAAAATCTTGTTCAAACTGATGTTTCCATACGACTCTGGGAGGTGCAGTCATCACTGGCAGTCCTGGCCATCCTTGGCACATTCCTGGTGCTGCCATGTTGCATTTGCAGAGCTCTCCAGGGGCACAAAGCACCTGCCCGCATACTATGCCAGTGACCCCCAGGCAACTTGGTGAAGTCATCAGTACAGGTATTGTTACACCTATTTCACAGATAAAGTGAGGGGTCCAGAGAGGTAGGGGACTTTCTGTGGTCTCAGAGTCAGGCAGGGCTGCAGCCAGCACTCACCTGGTGTGCAGCCTCCCTGGCCACCGTGTGCTGGGGATGTCTCCGGCCCCAGAGGCTGTGTCTGTGTAATGAAATATGACATGGCTTGCTTGCAAGGACATGCCAGGGACTACACTTTCAGACAAGGCATGCTCAAGAGCTGGTGTCATTTTACAAGCCAGTACTAAGATCTGTTTAAAATTCCATTTCTTTCAATGTTTGAATCTTTTCCCCATCATTTGCGGTGATGTGTTCATTTCTATAAGGACCCTCTGAGCAACGAGTGGGTGGAGCATTTCTTGCACTATATATGTGATCCCACCACCCAGGGGGAAAGCAGCACAACACAATAAATTCTGATTTGTATTTTCTCAGGCTTGCTGTAGTTCAGTGGGGATTATGAAATGAAAAGAGATATATGTATGAATCTGCATATGTGTATACATTTGTATATGTGAGGGTGGTGTGTCTGTATTTTTTAAAAGACTCAACCAATGCCAGTACACAAGAGAAAATCATAGAAACATAAGAATGTTTCTAGGTTTAAAAAAAGAAGAAAAAATCAATTCCGTAGCTTTCTACCTGGGCTGACCACTAATCACAATGATAATGCCTATAACTGCACTTAGTTCACAAAATGTGTTTACATTGCTTTTATATATATATGTGTGTGTGTGTATATATAATACATAATAATTATATATAATATATAATGTATAATATATATTATACATTCACACACACACATACCCTTTCTAAGGAGGACTTGCCTTGTGCCAGCACTTGCTGGGCCCCTTTTTATGTCTCATTTTATTGAATTCTCCCAGAATCTCTATGAGAAGGGGAACATTATCTCCATTTTAAATTGGGGAAATGGGTTCAGAGGGAGAAAATGACTTACCCCAGTTGCACAGCTGGACAGGCCCAAAGTTCTTCAGTAGAAAGAATCTGATACTCTAAGTCCACTGCTCTTCAAATTGCCATGTGGCCAGCTCTATAGCTATCCATCTGTAGTCTTTTATTTTTAAAATTAAAAAAAATTTTTTTTACTATGCTGAAGGGTTCTCTTTCTCCCTCCTTCTCCTCCTCTTCCTCCTTCTCTCTCTCTCTGAATGAGTGGTCTTTGCTTTATGGGCATGATGTCTCCTGACTAGAAGAAAATGTAAAGATCATCTTCTTTAAACCAGTGGTTCACAGCCATGGTTCACATTAGAATCGCCTGGGGTGCTTTTATAACACATTCTTGCCTGGATTCCACTCCAGACCATTTAATCAGAATCTCTGGGGCCATTGGTCATTTTTTAATTATTTAAATTTTCATTTGATTCTCATGTGCAGCCAAAATTGAGAACTGCTCACCTAGACTCACTGCCCATTCCTTCTACAATATTCCTGCAAAGTTTTCACCCATCTTTTTTTTTTTTGGTGGCTGGCTGGTATAGGGATCCAGATCCTCGACCTTGGTGTTACCAACACAGTGCTCTAACCAACTGAGCTAACTGGCCACCCCTTCACCCACCTTTTGCTTGACCCACAGACAGAAAGTGTACCATCCCAGAAGGTAGCTGATTTCATTTTTGAGTCCCTCTGTTTAGGGAACAGACAACCAAAAGAACAAAAGCAAAATCTTATTATGGGTCAGGACGTGTCACTTCTGTTATCTTATTTAATCCTCACACTTTCTAAAAAAAATTATTTTCTCTACAGATGAGGAAACAGGCTCATTTATCCCTTCATTTAGCAAATATTTACTGAACTTACACCTGCTAAATAAAAACCTGTTAGAAGCACTGGACAGTCACTGATGAGCAAGATGGGTGTGGCTCCGGCCTTCAGGAAGCCTTCTTGAGTGGGGGAAGACAGTTATTAACAACTGAGTTGCACAGCAAATTAATTACAATTGCAATGGGTGCTATGGAGGAAACATGCAGGGTGCAAGAGCACTTGTGAAAGGTGGCCTTGGCCGTGGGTGTGTGGGTGCAGGTGCATGCACTCACATGTGAGTGCAGGGAGGCCAGGGAGGATTTCCTAAATGGAGCAACCTTCCAAGCTGAGGCCTGGAGTACAGGCAGGAAGGGACCAAGGAAGGGGTGGTGGTGAGCAGGGCACAAGGCAACTGTGTGCTGCAGGTGTTGAGGCTGCAAAGTGCCCAATGCTTTCGAGGAACTGGAAAGTGGCCAACCAGTCACCAGCCCTGGGAACAGGACCCAAAGATTGGTGGGAGGGGGATTGGGCAGGCCTGGCTTGGTCTGGGTGATTTAGGACAGAGAAGCCTTTGAAGGATGTTAACCGGGGACCATGCATAGCCCAATGTGTGGCTGTCCAAGATGATGCTCAGCCAGTAGGAGATGTAGATGGGCCTGTTGTAGGTTGAATGTGTCCACCAAAGGTTCATGTGTTGGAGACATGATCTCCATTGTAACAGTATTAAGAAGGTGGGAAATCCTATTATGGTAATTGAAAGGTGGAGCCTTTAAGAGGTGATTAGATTGTGAGGACTTTGCCCTTGTGAATGGATTAATCCATTGACAGTTTAATGGGTGGTAATGGACATGGTTCTGATGGCTTTAAAAGGAGAGCAAATGAGCAGCTATCTCTCTGTGGCTCAGCCATTCTCACCATGTGACACCCTGCATTGCTGTGGAGAGTCACCTCCAAGAAGACCCTCACTAGATTTGTTCCCTGGACTTTGGACTTCCCAGCCTCTAAAGCTGTAAGAATAAATTTTATTACTTTATAAATTATCCAGTTTCAGGTATTCTGTAATAAACAACAGAAATGGACTAATACAGGTCTTCCTCCATGACCCCATAACTGCCTGCTTTTCCATGTGTGAGAAGTATTTCCCTCCTTCCTTCCTTCCTTCCTTCCTTCCTTCCTTCCTTCCTTCCTTCCTTCCTTCCTTCCTTCCTTCCTTCCTTCCTTCCTTCCTTCCCTCCCTCCCTCCCTCCTTCCCTCCCTCTTTCCTTCCTTCCTTCCTTTCCTCCCTCCCTCCCTCTCACAATGACTACAATCTGTGCTCTCAATGACCACATCTTTCCCAGAGGGAGTTTCTGTTCATGGCTTTTTACATGCAGAGAGAAAAGTCCATCTCCCCGAGTTTCCAAAAGACGTACATTCAAACTTCCTAAAAGCAGATGCTACCAACACTGGTGCTTGACAGTCTCCTTTTTGATTGTGGGTGGTTTTTAAAAAAGGATTGAAGATAGGTTTAGACACACTCAGCAAGTGGTTTTCTAAGGAGTAACCACCCCCAGAATCCTGGCCATTCACTTTCTCTCTCTCTGTTTCAATTTAAAATATATATCCATTATTAAGAACATAAGAACGTAGTGATGTGAGCACCAGAATGAGGAGGGATGGGCCCTGGACCCAGGCTCAGCTTCCGGAGTGCCTCCTGTGGCTTCCTATCTATCCTCCTTCCTCTCTGCAGAGCCTCTCCTGCTGGAAGCTACTGATGAGCTCTGTCTGGTTTAGCTCACCCCTCAGAGCACATCTCTAAAGGAAGGAAGCGGCTTTACTGGCATGGCATGGCTTGCAGGTTTGGCATTCATAGAGCAAGAAGTTTATGACAGGAAGTGGCAGCAAATAAGGTGGGAAGGTAAGCAGAAGCAGGTTGCTGAAGGCCTTACTTTCCTCCCCTCTCCCCCTTAACTGTGGTGAGACATTGAAATGGTTTAAACTGGAGAATGACTTATTTTGGACTTTAGAATGATCCCTTTGGCTGCAGTGAAGGATAGTTAAGTGGGAACAAGGCTCAGGCAGGATTATAATGAAAAGGCCCTTCCTTGGAAGACTCCAGTAAGAGATGATGTGGTTTGGCTTGAGGTGGTGTCCACAGGAAGAGAGGGGGTTGACTTGTCATCAGACACAGACTGTTAAGTGCAGAGAGCGGGTGCTGAAGCCCTGATTTAGGAGAACACAGAGAAGTAGACAACAGAGTACAGACACAAGCAGTTCAACAAAGTAAGTAGGCTTCGCCAAACTTACACCATGCTTCTCTTTAATCTTCAGACTTAAAACCTCTTTTTATGAAGTGTCCTGGCTAGAAAAGGCCCCTGTGAGCCTCAAAGCTCCTCTTTGTAGAGATATGGAAACTGAGTCTCACAAAAGAGTAAGTTGCCCAGAGCCACATAGCTCTTCACTCCCATTCCTTTTACCAAATTTGACCTCTAAAAATGAACACTGCAGATCTATCTTTCCCAACATTGAATTCTTACCTAAGATACTGATCTTAAAAACATAGCTGCAGTGTTACGTCTTTTTTTTTTTTTTTTTAAGTGTTTTTAGCCTCTTTCTGTAATTGACTAAGAACCAGCATTAAAAGGCAGCAAAAAAACAGGTGATGTTTGGGGTTTTCTTAACCCTGTTGGAACTGATAACCCCACCACCTCCAACCAGTTTTGTTTGTCTTATTCTGCTAAAAGTTTTCAACAACCAGCTAACGTGTACCTGAATGGAACTTGAAGTTAGAAATCATTCCAATGAAATGTACCCTGGTAAACTCCTTCTGTCTTCATGATGAAGTTTTCCTCCTAATTTGGTGTGGGGGTGATGGGAAGAAATAAAAACCTTGAGGTGTTAAATACCTCGTTAAGTTAGCATAAGATGGTATGAGTTTAAGTTTCTGCCTACCATCTGCATTTGTCTTAATTTCAAGGGGGGGAGTGTATTTCTGTAGCTCTTGATGTGCCTAAGAGGAGAGACATTAAATGTAGGAAGGTTTGTCCAGTCTTTGCCAAAGTAAACCAACCAGATGGCCTCACCATCCAGACCTCCAACAGAATGGCCTGAGGGTATCAACACTGAACCTCACAGTTCACCTCCATGGATTCAAATCCTGGCTTTACCACTTACTAACTGTGTGGTCTTTGGCATGTGAAATAACTTTTCTGTGCCTTACTTTACTCATCTGTAAAATGGGGATGATCATTCCTACACCATAAGATAATTTTCAGATTAAACGAGCTGTCAACAGGCAATGCATGTAAAGCACAGACTACAGTGCTTGGCACCTAGTGGGTGTTCAAACTGTTCTCTTCTGGCTCCAAAATGTGATGCTGCTATAAGAGACTTCCACCGGGACCAGGGAATGAAGAAGGGGTTCATTAACAACCGGCCCAGGGAGAATACACTCCACAGGAAACTGCAGGGTCATTAAGCACCAACCGTGGTAACAAGGCCATTAATTTCCTAGTGCTTCCTTTATCGAACCAAACCACACAGTGAGGTGATGTTTAACCCAGCAGGAGGGAAGGGGTTTAGAGTGGGATCTGGGGAGCAAGGGATCACAGCTATTTTGCAAGGTTGTGAAAAGTGACATGCTGGAAGGATTGCACACTCTCTGTGTTTGCACTGTGGATCATCCCCAAGGACAGAGCATCTGAAAACGATTTTTGTGTGTTTGTTGAAAGCAGTGAGGTGGACAGTAAAGAGCATTGACTTTGGAGTCTTAGACCTGACTGTGAATCCCATTTCCACTATCACTACCAATAAGACCACAGGCAAATTATTTCATCTCTTGTTGCCTCAGTTTCATCACCCCAAAAGTGGGCAGAATCATGAGTTGCTGTGAGAGAAAATTTAGAGAATACAGGAGAAGGCACCTTGAGAATATTTTTTAAGCCATAAAGTCCTAGACAATGAAAAGTAATATCTTTTCATAATTGTAGCAATTTAAAATTGTGTCTTTTCTCACTTCCTTGTGTTAACCTTCCCTTTCTTCTCCATTTGTTTGCTTGGAATGGGTAGATGTATGAGTTACTTCTAGCAATTTCAACTACTCATGCTTTGGCTAAAATCCATTGCAAAGCTCACAAAGCAAAAAGCAGGTGCAATGTGATCTTCAGAATAAGTTATTACATTAGAATGAAATTTCTAAATGCGAAAAATCAATATCACTTCAGAGGAAATTTCTAGAAGAACTGAATAGACCCACATATCACCATATTGATTGGAATGGAATGTTTAAAATAATTTTAGCTCTGATTTTTTAAGCAACCAGGACAAAAGGGGGAGATTATATAAGTTATATAGATAACTGTGTCAGACAGTGGACATGTTCCTTTTTTCAGGACAAATCTTGAGTGAGGAAATAACTCTTAAGACGTTCTTACAAGGGTTCAGATTCCAGACCAGTGTCCTTACTGTGGCTTACGGGACCCCCTGTCTGCCTTTCTGGCTCATCTCCTGTTCTTCCCACCTTTCTGTCTCTGCTCTAGGCTTCCATCTACTCCTCCATCAAACCACGTAAACTCCTACCATTGCAAAGTTAGTTCCTTCTACCTAGAATGCTCTCTTCCCCAACTTCCCCTAGTTAATTTCTACTTACTTTTCAGAACTCACCACAAATAACATTTCCTCCAAGAAAGTGTCTACGCCTCCAGATTCCTCCCGTTTAATCCCCCATAGGACCTTTCCCTCATAGAACTTAAGTCTGTGATTAAGTACGTGGTCCTCATTTATTTTCTACTGTGTCCTCATGTGAGCTTTCTAAGAGTGAGGTTGTGTTCGTTATGTTCACCAACGATTCTGTGTCCCTAGTACAAGACCTGGCACATAATAGGCACTAAAAACCAACTGGAATAAAAACGATTACTGAATCAATGAATATGCAGATTCTCTATAACAACACAGCTTCTCAAACATAAGCCTTTCGGACCAGAGGGGTATGATCTGCTCATCTTCATCCTGGCAGTGGAAATAATCTGGATATTGATTGCAACAGACTTTTCTCAACTCAGAAAGAAAACATTGATGAGGAAGAATGCTCTGCTATTATCTTTTCCTATTAATCCATTTTCTTTGTGTGTGTGAGATAAAATCCAAGCTATTTTTCGTGACATACAAAGTGCTCGGTGATGTGGTTTTAGGATCTCTTCCTTCATTTTCCATTCATAGTCTGTGGTCCTATAATGCAGATCTGCTGACAGTTTTGTGAACATGCTGTGCCAATTCCTGCTTCTGTGTCTTTGCTTGTGATCTTCCCTGCACCTGGAATGCCCTTCCCTAGTGGGAAAACATATAACATAAGGTCAAGAAGTTCAGCTTTGGAGTCAAGCAGATGCACATCCAAATCTTGCTTCTACTGCTTAGCTGCTAAATACTGGACTTTTTGAGGCTCAGTTTTCCTGTTTTAAAAAATGGGATAATAATACCTACCTTATAGAGCTGTTGCAAGGATTAAATTTGAAAGCACATATAAGGAGCTTTTTGCTTTGAGTGGCACATAAGTTCTTCTTAAATGGTAGTGCTATTAGCATTACATCTTTCTGGAAAACTCTTCTCATTAGGAGTTAGGTCAAAGGCCATTTGAAGACTTTTTCAATTCTTCCTGGCAGGCTAAGGGGAACTTTCTGACTGCATCTTATATTCACTGAATTTTCCACTATTCTCTAATTGTCTGCATATTCATTTTCCCATCTAATTGTAATAAAGACATGGTTCAGATATTCTCCAGACATGTTTTCATCACTGAGGACAGTACCAGATATACTACGGTCTAGATAACTATGTTGATTCACTTAGGGTAGATAGTATATTTCATACTTGTTAGTTCACCACTTCTCAATTCCCCCTCACCCTCTCTCCTCCCCAGCCTCTGGTAACCATTATTCTACTCTCTACTTCTATGAGTACCAGATCTTTCAATGAATGAATAAATGAATTAATCCTAAATCAGTTAGAAAAATACATTTAATATTGCAAGGAAAATTGGACCAAATATTTTGATTGGCTCTTTAATTTGCTCACGTGTTGCGTATATGTCAATCAAACATATTTAGCCTTCCTACTGAAAGGTCTACACAGTGTTGACATTTCTGGTCTTTAAAAAAACATTAAACAATGACTAAATGGTGGTTTTATTTTATTCTCTTCACTATTTGCATTGGAAAACAGCTACTTAGCACATTTACCAAAGATTTTTCATAAGATAGTTTTTTTTCCTTTTTTTTTTTTTTTTTTGTTAGCCTCAGGTTCTCAACATGTGAAACTACAATGTTTTTGCTCCAGATTAGCAAGTGCAGTGGTGTTAGTTCTCAAATAAGTTTGTCACATGGAAAATGTTCTACAACAAAGAGGATTAATTGTTTTTCTTATGTAAATGTTTGAAACAGAAGGAAAGCTATCTGTCATTGGATTCTGGTGGGCTCTACTTACTAGAAGAACCTCAATCTATAACTGTCCCTTCATCTTCATTTCTTAGCAAACCCCTATACACACACCATCTGCATCAGAACTGATCAGCATACAGTTTCACCATTGTTTCTTGCCCCAGCACATGTGTCCAAGTTGTTCTTACAAGATGCCTGGGGTGTCTCACCTCACTTACCTCTTGACAAACTCCCACTTTTCTCTCAAGACTCATCTCAGGTGTCACTGTCTCCAGGAAGCCTTCTTTGAATGGCCTAGTCTGGTTTGGAGTCCTCCCTGTTATCCCCTTCTCCAATGCTGTTCTTTGCTTTGATGGGGATGTGTATGAGGAAGAGGCAGTTCAGTTAAGTGTTTAATAAAATACATTTTGGAGTTAGACAGCCTGAGAGTGAACTTGAGTTACACTACCTTCTAGCTTTGTGATCTTGGGCAAGATACTGACTCTCTATGAGTTTTCATTTTCTTCCATGAAATGTAGTATCTTTACAGGGTAGATGTGAATATTAATAAGGAACTCCGTGTTGAGTACTTTACATAGAGCATGATTTATCAGAAGCGTTCAGTATATGCTGGGCATGATTTTATTACTGATGATACTGCTACTGTTATTATTACTACAATTACCCATATCAAAACACGTATATACCTCATTAAAATTTCTTCTTAGATATTTACCTTTTCTACAGGACTTAGAGTAACCAACCATCCCAGGTTGCCCAGCACTGAAGATTCCTACAGTGTGGGACTTTCAGTGTTGAAATTAGACCAGTCACAAAAAACCATGATGGCTGGTCATGGTCACCCTCACTAGATTATAAATAACCAGAAGGTAAGGAGTCTGACCTCTAATCTTTATATTCTCAGCGCTGAGCATGTTGCTTTTTTTTTTTTTGCCTTGGATTTTTTTCAATATTCATCAATATTCATGAGATATAGAGCTGATCGTCACCCCTTAGGCCTATGATGTAAAGGCCAGATTCATGCTGGCAGCATACCCATTACCACAAATAGCATTTGTACCCTGTGTCCCCCACCCAATTATCCCCAACCTCCCCCTACTCCACCTTCCACACCCACTCCACTTTGTAGCCCAAAGAATGTTCTCTCCCTTTGCAAGTCCAAAGCACCACTGTGATCTTTCTTTGCTTCTTTCTTTCTCTCTTAGCTCCCATATATGAGTGAGTACCTGTGGTATTTATCCTTCTGTGTTTTGCTTATTTCACTCAACATAAGTCTCTCCAGGCTCCACAATGTTGTTGCAAATGGGAGAATTTCATTCTTTTTTATGGCTGAGTAGTATTCCATGGTGTATATACACCACATTTTCCTTATCCAATCATCCATTGATGGACATTTAGGTTGGTTCCATGTCTTGGCATAGGAGTGGGATTAATGGGCATGCATCACCTATGAGACTAGAGAGCTTTTCCAACCATGCATATATGTTTTCCTACTCTAGAGATTTCTTTATACTTCTCATCCTAACCTCCATCCCTACCACATTTGAAAGCCACTGTATCAGTTAGCTATTGCTGCATAACAAACCACTCCAAAACTTAGTGGTTTGTAACAGCAGATATTTAACCAACTCATGAGTCTGCAAGTTCATTAGGGGGCTTGACTCATCTTGGATGGCTTTCGTCATGTATCTGCAGGGTTAGTTGGCAAGTTAGCTGAGGTTTTTCTAATCCTGACTAGGTTCTCACACACATGTTTAGGGCACCAGCTGGGATGAATTGGCTCACTCAGTTCTGCTTTATGGGGTCCCTTCATCCTTCAGTAGGCTAGTTGTATTAGTCTGTCTCTGTTGCTTATAACAGAATACCTGAAACTGGTATTCTGTTTAAAGAAAATGAAATTAATTTCTTATAATTTTGGAGGCTAGGAAGCCCAAGGTCCAGGGAACACATCTGATGAGGGCCTTCTTCTGGGTGGGAACTCTCTACAGGGTCCCATGTTGACCAGGGTGTCACTTGGTGAGAATGGGCAAAGCAAGAGAGAGCTAACCTGCTCACTTGCTCTCTTTACGAAGCTATCAGAACTATGCTCGTGACCATCCATTAAACCATCAACCATAACTCTATGAATGGATCACTCCATTCATGAAGGCACAGTCCTCATGATCCAATCACCTCTTAAAGGCCCCACCTTCCACCACCATACTGGGGGGACATTCAAACCACAGCACTAGTGCAAGTTTGTTTGCACGGTGGAGGCAGGGTCCTGAGACAGCGAGAAGAAGAGTGCAAGGCCTCCAGGACCTAGGCTGGGAATTGCATTCTGTTGACCAATTGTGGCACAAGTCCCACTCAGATTTAAGGGGAAGGGAAATAGACACCACTGCTTGAGCTGCAAAATCAAATAGCAAGGGGCATGACTACATGGACGAGTGCAAGGACTGTAGCCATTTTTACCATCCATCACAACTACTAACCTAACACAAAGCTGACACTCAATAAATGTTTAACTGAAAGCAGGCGTTAGAAGTCATATAATTATCAGGCGCCTACTACCATGTCTGGAAGTGTGTTCCTCACCATTCTTAAAACAACAAGATCTGGGAGGTATGGTGTCTAGAAATAAAGGGAAGTTTGTGCAGCAGGTTGATGTATCATTTGCAGGAGGTTATTACACAGTCTTAATACAATGGCAAAGTATTCTTGCTGGGAAGTGATATATACAAATAAAACCCTAAGGTTAGAAAAATACTCAGCTGGCCAGTTTCAGAAAGTTTCATAAGTCAACCTCAGAAAGGGATACGAACTTGAAATTGACTGATGGGTTCCTCCTGACTCTGGACAGATTGGGTCTGTTCCACCATAGAGATGGAGGAAGCATCAGAGAGGGTTCCAGAGCACTGAGGGTAGGACTGCTCCCTGTGACTGTGTACCATCTTGGTGTTTACATGCTACTTTCACTGAACAGTGTTCATCAGGTTTGCTTTCACATTCATCGCTCAATTAAAGAATTTTAATGACAGCGTTGGGGAAATCGTATAGTTTGCCCCCAACTGCTGGTGAAGTGGAAAACAGTGAAAACAAAAGCAGTAAGCTAAAAAGGAGCCATTTAATTTGATATTTTTTAGTTCAATGAACTAAACAGCTGAATTAATTAAAACCTACTTTAGGGCCACTTTATATACTTAACTAGCAGAAACAGGATCTCGGGGCCTTAAGGGCCTGTGGGTGAGAAGACCTCAAATACTAGCAGCAAGCTGCAGTTGCAGAAACACATGTTGCTTGAAAATCACACACTCCTGCAGAGGAACACTGTAGGTTATTGTGGATGTGGGGATAAGCCAGGTCAGAAGCTAGGGAGTAAAAAGGCCTGGGAGGGTGATGATTTGGGGAAGGTAGATGAATTAAACTCAGGCAGTCGTTGCAGAACAGAACAGCACTATTAGTAGACTAGAGCCTGTGAGAGGAAAAATAAGTCTTTCCTGAAGGAGTTGTCCAGAAGAAGCCTTACTCAGATGGAAGTCTGTTTGTGGGATGTAAATTCCGGATGTCTAATGCATACTTCTGGGCTGCAGAGCCAAGAGCCTGGTATTAGAGCCAGGTGGGTTCCTGTGTAATCCTGCTTGTGGTGTCACCTTCGCAAGTCACTTCAGTCACCTTGGCCTCAGTCTCTTCATCAGTGAAATGGGTAGTAGTATTATAACAGCACCTCTATTACAGGGCTGCTAGCAGGCTAATAATATCACATACATGACTCAAGCTGGTGTTCCCAGTTGTTAATGCTGTCATGTAAAACTTAGAATCTCATGGTTCATAGGAACTCTTAGTACTTAGTTGGAATTGCATCCCAGATGATGGTTTATGGACATTTTCTCTGTGCTTATAGGACCTTTTTGTAGGTAGGTATAGCAGATGCTATCCAGTGCTCTACTCATCTGCCTGCAGATACAGCAGGCTAGAAGCACCTGGGAATTAATGTCTCCCAAGAGCAGCCCTCAAACAACTACAAAGGGGAGTTGGTGAATAAATTCCTCAGCTTCTTCATTCTTTGGATGGGTCTGCTCTGGATCATATTTTTTACAGTCTCCCAGAGGTCCCCGATGGGACTGAGCTGCAGGTGACACAGAGATCATCGTGTACTATCGCCCCTGGTGCTGGCTTCCTGCCCTCCCATGCCTCCCTTCACTCCTCTACTGGTGCTCCTGAGGATCACCTCCCAGATAAACCACTTGCATTTAAATCTTTGTGCCACAAGACAGTAGGGACTGTGTCCGATTTATTTGTGAACACTAACACTTTGGTCCTGGGGGGATAGATAAATGTTTGCTAAATGAATTTTCAATTTAAGTTCTCCCCTCTGAGGATCCAACGAATAAGTTCATTCTGTTCTTTTCATGATAGTTCTTTGTGCCAACATAGCTTTTATTCCTTTCCCTCCCAAGCAGTCCTTGCCCTGCCAAATCTTGTTTTCTTCAAAAGCTGCATTCCAAATGCTTTAAAAAATTTCTCTCATGACTGGGTTTCAGTTTACTCACTAACCTAAATTCTGTGTTCACATGGATGTAATCAGATGGTGGCAGTTTGAAACTGAGCCTAGTAATAAACTCGATGCTTGCTCTGTGACCAGGTAGTATGGCCAATTGTCTCAGGCAATGTCTTAAATCCTTAGGTAGACCAGATACATGGCCATGTTTTATAGCCATTGGCTAAATCCTTGAGTCTTTCTCAAATGCCTTATGTATGCATGCTGTTTGACCTCAAGATGTAACATTCATTTAGTTACTTGTTCAACAAACATTCACCAATCTGCTATATGCCAGGCTTTGGGTTAGGCTGTGGTCTTATAAAACTGAAGAAGACAAATGCCTGCATTTGAAAATTTCAACTCAGTCAGCTGGTAGACATAGTAGAGCCTTAATACATCATTTCAGACTGAAAGAGACATGCAAAGAGATCATTACGGTGTAGTGTGATCAATGTTTTATGATATAGCAGTAGTTCTCATAGTGTGGTCTTTGTACCTGCAGCATGAGCATCACCTGAAAAGTTGGAAAAGCAGGCCCCACCCATTCAGATCTACAAAATCAGAAACCCTGCTGGTGGGGCCAGCAATCTGTCTTAATAAGCCTTGCAGTGATTCTGATGCTCCCTGGAGTTTGAGAACCACTATAACAGAGAGAAGTAGAGGATTTTATGGCAGAAGAGAGAAAAGTCTGGGTGTATCTGAGTGTGTGTTTATATATGTGTGTGGAGGAGAGTTGGGTGTGGGAGGAGAAATCAAGGAAGGCTTCCTGGATTAGGTAAACTCTAATGTAGGTCTTGAAGGAGCAGTATGAGGGTGTTGGCTATAGCTTGGCTTGGTGCAAACCCATCCTGAGATGACCTAAATAATTTAAAGTTCACGTATTGCTAATGGTGAGTCAAAAACAGGTAAAATGTTTTTATCACAATTGTGTCTTGATTAAAGACAAATCATTACTTAGTTTATAATCATAAAATGGAAAATTTAAGGAACACATTTCCAGATGACTGAAGAGCCTTTGTTTTACCGACGGTTCCACTGAGGGTTTTCTTTAAGAGTGCTCCTCTCCCTTCTCCCCTTCTCCCCTTCTGCATCATGACTTTCAACTTTTTGAGGGCAGGACCTTCTTAACTTGATTTACCTTTTTTAAATCTCCAAGAACCCAGCACAATGCTTGATGCATAGGTACTCAATAAGTATTTCTCAGTTTGATTTCCCAGAAATAAATGCTGCAAAGCTGGTTGTCCAGGTTCTTTTCTTTTGGTCCACATGCCACTAAGCAATTGGTTTAAGTGATTTTAAATAAACATGGGTGAATTGAACTGAACAGATGTTTTGCTGTTGCAGAGACATAACCTACCTGTGGAGAATGATTTGGAGGTGTAGGTGTTGCATGTTGTTCTTTAGGGTCCCCAGAGTCTACATTACACATATGGATTAAGCAACCCTAGAGTGATTTTTACTACCATGGAATAATATAGAGTATAATTAACAGGTACAAATGATAGCAATCTCTGATGCCTGGGTAGTGCTTTCTATTTTACAAAACACATTCACATCAATTAACTCCTCTGATCCTAACAACTTTGTGAAGCAGACATTGGCAGATATTGTCAGAAACTTTATTTCTGAAGTGGGGGAAGCCACAGCTGGAACCTGGGTAGCATCACTTCTGGGGTGTTCTGTTGGCCTGAGCAGTCACAGACCAGCCCAGCTTCAAAGAAGAGGGGAAATAAATCCCACCTCTCAGTGGAAGGGTGTCAAAGAAGTTGCACCGTGTTTAATCTTTAGAACTGTCTTTTACTGCAGTGACCTTGGTACTTAACCTCTCTGAGCCTCAGTTTCATTTGTAAAATGCAGATAATACCTACACTGTAAGAGTTACACTAGGTGCTCAGATAGTGGCAATTATTATCTTTAACTAATGGGGAAATCATTTGATTCATTTCAAGAAGGGAATAACTGATTGTAATATATAGCTTTATGGAAATACATCCAATAAAAGTAAGAAGGCAAGACTGAAGTAGGAACTTTGACTACTGTGGAGTCTTAAACACTATCATCTAAATTATAGGTCGCTTTTTTCTTTAAAGCTAACACAAAGCATTTTCTCCTTGCCAAACACTGTTTTAGGTTCTTACATTTATTAACTTGTTTCATCTGCACAGTCACCGTCTGAGGTTGGGATTGTTGTCATCCTCATTTCACTGTTGGGTAAACTGAGGCATAGAGGGATTGAGTAGCTTGCTCAAGTGAACGGTGGAGGAGAGTTTGGCATGCTGGTCCAGGTGCTGTGCTCTTCACTCTCATACTCTGCTACCTATCAGGTAGATTACCTGTACAGCAAATCACTCCTCTCATTTCAGGGTGGGGATACTTACCTTGAAAACAAATAATTAAATCAAAGTTTGTCCCAGATTTAAAGATAGAGGAAACTTGGACTTCCCAATGAAATTCTGAGAAAATTCTAAAAAAACTGAGAAATTTGGGAAAGAAGGAAATTAGATATCTGCTCAAGGTCCTCATGGATTTCTGCCAGGAGCTTCTCAGTGCTTTCTAAGGGGTAATTGCCTCTCTCTGAAAAAACTTCCCTGGGACTAGAGCTAACAGTGGGTAGAGAATGTTGAACAGTGCTCTTTGTAAAACCCAGAGACCTGGGATCCTTTTAAGTATACATTTGTCTACTTCTGGAATTATAGACATCCTTGACAGCGTTTCCTAATATTTTCTCCCTATGGAGTGAAACAATTGAATTATTCATCAGTTCTGATTATGGACCTTTGGTATTCAGCAAAGCACAGGCACAAACTTGGAAAGATCAACGTGTCCAGAGAATCAGTATTTTGAAAGGGCACTTGTCGAGTGGCATTTCTAGTTCACTGCCTGAATTTTCAGGAGAGACAACTGAGTTAATTAATAAGACAAAATAGAACACATCATTCATAGGTAGTGATTAGTACCGATGAAGCCCATGCATACAGTAAGGAGGAAACCAAGCTAATTGGAAAAGAAATTGGCAAAATTCTAAATAATGGCTCTGTTGGTAGCTGTTTGAGTGAGGCTACTTATTTGTTGATTTCAGTAGACCTCATGTTTTGGTTGCATGTGTTAGCAGGTGAATATGTCAGTGGAGACTGGGTTTTGGGTGAAATGCTAGATTTGATGAATGGACATATGTTTCATTTACTCATTGCCGCTGAAGAACCTGCCACTTAAAGCAAGAAGATGTTAAAAAATAATCAGTAGGACTACAGTTCCAGATATGTCACATGTTTTCTCTGCTAAAGTCAACATTTTCCCTTACCTGTATCATCTAGACAGTCACTCTGATTTGATAAGAATGGGGGCACTGTAACCTCCATCCTGGTCGCCTTACCTTCAAACTCATGTTTTGTGAAAGGAGGCAGATGGCATAAGACAATAAAGGTACCTGGATAAGAGCTACATGAAAGGAGTAGTAAATTATCTCCCAAAGGCAAACAGCCAGCTAAAGCAGTGAGCAAAAAGCCAATAATATGTTAGATTTGGAAAGGACAACTTGGAGAGGAGGTGAGTGGGTGCACAAAGGAATGACATGAAGTTAGAAGTGGGCTCCAGTTACAGCTCTGCCAGTATTTATCTGAGTGACATTGGGAAAGTTCATATAAGGAGCTTGGCAGGCTTTAAGGGGCTTTTCATCTCTCATAATGCTATCACTTTCAGTCCCAGCAACATTTTGAATCCCTGAGAGATGGTCATTCAGACACTCCTCAACTTTCAGATGTGGCAGGAGTTACAGGTGCTCACCAGTGTCTGTGGTTTCCTTTGCAACCAGGCACAGCTAGACAATTTCTCAGTCTCTCCTTACATGGATGGGTCTGAATTCTGACAGGTGGGATGTGAAGGGAAGTGATGGATAAATTCCAGGCCTGGCCCATGAAAACCTCCACTTCAACCCTTGCTCTCTTTCCCCATTATTTGGCTAAATGAAAAGCACTCCAAGGGCTTAGAGGTGGCTGGGGCCATAAGATGGAAGGAACTAGGGTCCCTGCATGACTGCGTGGAGCAAAGTTCCCTCCATCCTACCCACTTGCATTGTTTTGTGACATGAGCAAGAAATAACATTCTGTGGTGCGAAGCCACCAGAAATTCAAGGTTGTGTGTTATAACAGTCAGACTACCCTGATTAATGTGAGGAGATGGGAAGCTCACTACTTTAACAGGCAACTCTAATTATTGGTAAGTTATTTGCTATTAAAATAGTTTATTTACTATATTTCTATGGGTTGAGTGTGTCTCCCAAAAGTTCATGTGTTGAATCCTTGGTTCCTCAATGTGGCAGTGTTGGGAAGTAGGCCTCGTAGGAAGTGTTTTTCGTGTGTGGATAGAGCCCTTATTGGTGGATTGAGGACATACTCACAGGACTGGGTTAGTTCTGAGGCACTGGGTTAATTTTCAGGAGAGTGGGCTGTTATAAAGTGAGTATCATCCTTATGTCTTTCACACGTGCTCCTTGCCCTTCTGCTTTTCTGCTATGCTGTGGTGTAACACGAGGCCCCCACCAGATGCAGCTACCCAACCTTGGACTTCCTAGTCTCCAGAACTGTGAGCCCAAATAAACTTCTTTTCTTTATAAATTACCCAGTCTCAGGTATTCTGACTAAAATAGTATTATTAGTTGCAGTAGAATTAGCACTATAGTAAATACTTAAATGACACTTATGTGTCATGCACTATTCTAAGAACTCGACTTATTTTAACTCATATAATCCTCAGAACAATTCTGTAAGCTGGTTCTGTTATTATCCCCATTTTACAATACGGAAACTAAAACAGAGAGATTAAGTAACTTACCTAAGGCTACACAGCTGGTGCAGATCAAGTCTATCTTACTAGAGACTTACACATTAGGTGGGTCAGACATTGTGATTTCTGTCAGTTCATAGACGAGGAATGTATCAATTAGAACTCTTGTTATTGGGAGCTATAGAAACATGACTCAAACTGATTTAAGTCAAAACGGTACTGAAGACTTCACGTAACTTTTAGCCAAGAAGTTGCTCTCTCTTGCCTTAGGCACTGCTCAAGCCAAGACCAGTCTTTCTCATATTCTTGTCTCACCTCTTCTTCAGGTTGGCTTCTTTCCAAAACTTCTTATGGGATCAATATGGCTGCTGGCAGGCCAGCATTTATCCTCTAAGTTTGTCCAATCTAGCAGAAATGAGAGAGCTCTTGTACAAACAAAAGTCCTATAGTGCAAACAAAAGTCCTGCCTCTCATTGGATTAGGTCTTGCACTCAATCTTGAACAGATCACTATAGCCAAGGAACTACACTATCCTAATTGGCCAGGCTGAGTCACATGTCTGATCTTGGAGCTAGGGATCTGAGTCAGTTCTACCAGAAGTGCATGACTGAGAATGTAGAAGGAATTGGTTACAAGAGGAAATGTGCTGATGTTACCAAAAGAAGGCATGGACATTGGGCAGCCAAAATATAGTTAATGACCTTTATTACAAACCCAAGGCCAAGAGAAGTTAAGAGACTTGTTTAAAGTCACACAACTCATGAACTTGATGAAATACCCTACATGAAATGAATCTATCCTATTTACCTTTGCATGTCCACTACTTGATACAGTGACTGGTACAGCTAGTTTTTGGATGAAGAGAGGAAGGAATATTACATGTTTGAGACTTGCACCTGTCTCTTCTGACTCTGCACCTTAATACTCTTTCCACTTGGTATCTGCAGAACCTGCATAGTACTACTTACCATGTGTGTGGTGGAGCTTAATAAACAATTGTTGTTTGCTGTAGAAAGTGGGTTTGAGTTCCTTAAGGGAAATGTTGCTTTGAGTGTTGGGAAGCTGCCTGTCCTCCGGCTTTCTCTCCTCTGTATGCGGTTCTCACCACTTCTTGACCAACTCCATCAGCAAGCATTGGGGATTCAGTGAAATGAAGGCCTTGTCAATGAGTCCTGTCTACAGGATGTGAAGCTGATAGATTCTTCTTCGAAGAATCACTCCATGGCTGGTAGTGGAACTGAAAATAAGATGCAGTGTGAACTACTGTGCTTGGGAGTCTCAGTCCAATTTTTGATGATGGTAATAGATTTACGTTTACAGCTTTCAAGTACAAAGTAGTATTAATGCACTCATGTTGAACTAACATTATGCCTGGGGTTTAATTTCCAAGTGAGATTTTTCCAGACAATTATTTTCTCAGAAGTTAAATAGAAATTAAGGAAGAGGGAGAGCTCAAATGTAGTTTTGAATTTTACTAGGACCTTGATCATGCCTTTCTTGTGTGTCCCTATCACTGTTCTCAAGAGATGGTAATCCTTCTACTGAATGTTGTGTTCTTCCTAAGGCCATGAAGAGTCAGGGGATATCTCAGATCCAGTCTGTGACCAGGTTTTGTCTGTTTTACCTTCTGTATATCTGTTGTATCCATCCTCTACACTATTCCAATTTCCACTGTCCTAGTCCAAGTATAATAAACGTTACTTATCTCTCATGTTGCAGGCCAGTGTAGGTTGCAGGGGGTTTCTGCTCTGTGTAGTCATTCTGGGACCCAGGTTGCTTCCATTGTGTAATTCCAACATCACCTAGCAGCCTCTTCTCTGCATATAGTCAGAAGATGTGGAATAGAGAGTGTGAGAATCTCATGGCAGGTTTTCAGGGGCCAGACCTAGAAGTAATACGCATCATTCCCATCATTTCCTTGGGACTAAGTCACATGGGCTTCACCTAAAGGGAGGATGGGAAATTTATTTAGCTGTGTGCCCAGAAGGAAGAGGAAACTTCTTTGCCACACCTGGAATATTGTAGTGATCTTTTAACTAACTGCTCTGTTAGTCTAAGGTCTGGCCACATTGTCGCCAGAGGTACCTAAAGTGCATTTGTCACCTTGCACTTCCCTAACTATTTCAGTAGTTGCCTGGTGCCTGTAAGTGAAAATCTAAATTATGTGGATGGCATGCAGAAACCTTCTTGATCTTGCGCTGCTTCTCCAGCCTGTTTTCTCCCAGGGCTCTCCCTTACACCCAGTGCTCCAACTTTTCTAAATTTCTTGTTCCAGAACACACAAGACTGCTTTTTCACTTCCTGCATTTGCACATGCTGTTCCTATGCCTGGAATATCCTTCCCAGCTCCCATTTCCATCTGCTGGTTGAATAGCTATCTGTATCTTTCAAGATTCAGCTCAATTCTTCTGTGAAACCTTTTGCTATACTCCCTGACCCCAGGTAGAAGTAACCACTCATGTCTCTCTTCTTTCCCCTACCCATACTTCTGCAAAGAGCATAAGACAGTTCACAGGCAGGACTGCATAATTCTTAAGAGTGAAGGAGTCAGACAGTTTCTGGGTTTGAATTTAAATCTTAACTTTACTGCATGCTAGCTCTGTGACCTTGGGTAAATTACTGAACATTTCAAAGTTTTAGTGTGCTTGTGTTGATAGAGATCTCAGTAGTGCTTACTGTTAGGACTATTGTAAAATTTGAATGAAATAATACGGTGTAGTGTTTGGCACATAATACAAACTCAGTACATATTACCTCTTAATATTTGCTGTTGTTCTATATCTGTTGTACTTTATAGACTCTAAGTGTCTTGAACACAGGCATGGTATCTTCTTAGTCATTTTTAATATATTCTAGCTCTGAATCATATGCTCAGAAAATATTGCTGAATAAATGAATTAATTAATGAATGAGTTATACCAGTGTCCCACAAAAACTGCCTCTATTTTTTAAGCGGGAAAATCTCTCCATAGAGCTCTTGGTGAAATAATAGGTGTGTTCTTTGTCCTGTGTGTGTTCCAACTCCTTCTTCCTTTTTCCATTATCCTTTCTTCTTGTTGTTTTCACCAGACCCTGTCCATTCAAAACACTCTCTTCTCTAGGTTTCCTTGTCTTTGTGCCTCTGTTTCACTGCATTCATTGTGACCATCCTGAGAGTTCCATTCCTCTGCCTCTGATATCAAATCCTGCTCCTCAAGTCAGTTATCTTCTTCTGGGGCTTTTGATGGTTTCTTTTGCCCACCCCAACCCCTTGCTCCTGGATATAAGTATCTTTTTATTGTTTTAATTTTATTTATTTTTTTATTGCTGCAAATGGCAGAATTTCATTCTTTTTTTATGGCAGAGTAATATTCCATTGTGTATATATACCACATTTTCCTTATCCAGTTGTCCACCGATGGACATTTAGGTTGGTACCAACTCTTGGCTGTTGTAAATAGAACTGCAGTATGTTGTTTTAATTTTATAGGCTCAACAAATAAGCCACGGGGCTTTGAGCTCTTACCATATCCTGCGCAGCTAGAGAAGCAGAGCGTGACCTCTCTCTCTTTCTGTGGCCCTTGTAACTTTCCTCTTTATATTACAACTATTTAAACACTTCTCTCCTATTATAATGTAGGCTCCTTGAAGACTAGAATTAAAGTGTGAATGTAAGTTGTATTCTCCCTGATGCCTTATACTTAGTGTATTCAATAGCTTAAGGAAAAAGAAAGACACAGAAACAACTAAATCATTCTCTCTTATTTGCTGAGAATTGAGTTTACTTCTGTGTTAGAGGAATTACTGAGAACAATAAAAGCATAAAGGGACTGAGATACTAGTATGGACCACAGGTTGAACAGTATTCTAGGCTGTGCTTGTATGATTATCAGGGCAGTATTCTTATATAATATTACTTCTGATTATATCAGATCCCTAGCGCTCTGCTTGCAGCAACACCATGGCTAGAGGGACACCATTATTCAAGAGGGAATTATTCAACTTGGAGAATTATTCAACTTGAAGAATGAAGGGTTGTAGGAAGAAGATACACAGAACCTATGAATGGCTTGTAAGTACAAAAAAAGTTAGTCAGCAGTCAGTAATAGAGTGGATTTAGGTTAGAAATAAGAGAGTTTCTTTCATATGACCACATTTCAACTTATTGAGAAATCTTTTACTGTGTAAGTCTTGAAAAGTAGTACAAATATTAATCTTCCCAGAACTATTAGAACATCCTCATACCCAGAGGCTGAAGAGTGCACTAGATAAGTATTAAGAATTAAGGACAAGATATTTTTATTCCTCAATTTTTTTTTTTTTATGGGAATGGGAACTGCCATTTATTGAGCCACGTGGGGCTATTGCTTTATGCAGATTATCTCATTTAGTGCTCACAGTAACAGTATTCACAATAATGTTACTGTCTCTATTCTATAGGCTCACAGAGGCCAGATAAAATGTCAGATATCACATAGGCAAGCAGTGCTGCAGGCAGGATTTGAACTTGGGTCCTATCTGGTTACAAAGCCACTGCTTTTTGAGTGTCCAAGCTTCCTTTAACCGGAATGCTCTCTTTCAGTCTGGGAAGTTAAAATAAAAACACATTGCTCAGGTGCCCCAGTTGAATGAGTATGGTGAGGCATTTGATACAGATATGGATTTAGATAGAGATAGGTATGTATGACTAATCTCCAACTTCTGCCCCGGCTATAAATTCCTTATCAAAGGTCTTTTCTCATTCCTTTTGTTCATTTATTGTAGTGGCTGGAAGCAGACTCCTTGGGTTTGGTTGTGAGGTTACTAGCTATGTGACTCTGGATGAATTATTCACCTCTTTGTAATTCAATACTCTCATTTGTAAATAGAGATAATAACAGTACTTATTTCATAGGGTTGTAGCGAAGATTAAAGAAGATGAAGTATTTGAAATAGGGCTGCTCAGAGTAGATGAATAATAAGTGTTAGCTATTGAGTTTTTTTAAAGACTTAATTGTAAAATACAAATAACACAAAATTTACTATCTTAACCATTTTTAAGTAAACAGCTCAGTGGCATTAATACATCCACATCATTTTGCTACCATCACCACCACCCACCCACACAACTATTTTTATCTTGCAAAACTGAGACTCTGTACCTATTAAAAAACAGCTTCCCATTCCCAGCCCCCAGCCCCTGGCAACTACCATTTTACCTTTTTTTTTTGTTTGTTTCTATCTCTATGCATTTGACTACTCTAAGTACCTTATAGAAGTGAATTCATACAGTATATTTCCTAGCTATTAATTTTTAAGAGTTGGAAAATATAAGTGCAGTCTTAGCTCTTCAACTTCCTACCTGTGTGCCTTTGGAAAATAAACTTCGTAGGTGCCTGAGGTCCTTCATCTATAAAATGGGAATAACTCCCTTTTTGGCCTTGGAAAGCAATGATGATATTAGGCATGAAAATATTTTGTATTCTCCACAGTGCTATTTTTTTTATAACAGGTGTTTGCATATTCATCCCTTAATTAATTCCCCTTCTATCCTAAGAACATTTATTCATTTAATAGAATTTAATGAGTTCCTTCTGTGTGCCAGTCTCTGTGCTAGGCACCTGGGAATATACAAAGGTACAGTCTCTGTTCTCAAGGATTTCACAGACAAGTTAGGAGCAGAGGGGACACAGATGCCAGTCAGTGTCATAGGTGTTATATGCACAGGACCAAGTTCTCAGTCCAGCAGTGGCTTCAAGGGGAGATGAACTTTTCAAGAGAGAGGTCCCTGAACTGCGAAACATAGTGCTGGAAGGAGCACTGGTGTGGGTTCCAGAACATTCGTGTTCTCCCGCTTCCCTGTCAGCTATCCTGGTGGACTTGGGCAGTCCTGTTCCCCTCTCTGTTCCTCAGCTTGGATTCAGCGAATGTTTTCCAGCTGGATCCTATGGCATGCTGGAATTCAGTGGTCTGGGATCTTTTCCTTCACCACTCTGCTTTCGTCTGTTTTCAGTAGTAGGGTTTTGACTGAAGAAAAGGAAAACAAGTTTCATTGCTATAAAAAGTTTACTATTAGAGATGTAACTTTAGGCAATGTACCTAATCTTTCTCAGCCTCAGTTTCCTCATCCTTAACAGTACTTACTTTAAGAGTTCTAATGAGGACAAATGTGTTTATAGTCATAGTAAGTACTTAATAAGCATTAGCTGAAGTTGTTATTATCATTATTATTTGGAAAATTTTGGATAAAAGCATCTCTCAGTCCCTTCCTGTGATGACCTGGGTGTGGCACTGTCCTTTCTGTGTCCTGTATTTCTGTTTCTTTCCAACAACAGGCTCCTCACTTTCCTCCCACAGTCCATCTATACTCGGTCCCTGGACTCCTGGCTTCCTGTATTACTTCTGTGGGCTACTGCTGAGAGTCTGGGATGGGGATTGTGAGGACCCAATGGGTGTCACAACATTGGTGTCCTTCCCTCGGCCTGTGCAGGAAGTGGATTTTTCTTTCCTTCCCAGTCCCACAGTCTCATCAGCTGGAACACAGTCCTCAGCCTCAGAATAGTCAACGTGCTCAGTAAGTGAACTAATTACACTGGCCATGCTTCTCTTTTGTTCTCCGATCCTGCTGATTTGCTATTTATAGCATTTCTAAAGATGTTTGCTGGCAGCGTCCCTTTTAATCCTGCTTCAAAGATATGACACTGAGGGGGAAAAGAGCTGTAACAAAGCACCAGAGGCTTCTGCCCCCTGATTATTTTTTGGGTAGGGAGTATTTTATTTATTTATTTTTTTAACATGGTGTTTTCCCAACAGAGATACAATGGATGAAATCTGGCTCTTTAAAGTTGGAGTGGTTTGTTAAAAAAAACAGAAGAAAAAAAGAAAAGAGAGAGAGAGAGAGATGATTGTGGCCAACATCCAGGCAGTGTATCTGACTGACTGTGAGCAGGAGATTGTCAGTGTAGCCTCTCTGACATCACAAATCAGTGCAGCTGGGACAGGCTAGACAGGTGCCAGATGGGCAGGTGATTATTTCACCATGTGGGAGCAGGTCTTGTCAGGTGTCAGGAACCACTCAGCAGCCCCTTGAAGCAGAGTGTGGATGTGATACAGTCAGTCAGGGGTTTCTCTCTCTATCTTTGACCCAACATGAGAACAACTGGGTTGTCTTTCTTTTTTCAGCATATATTAGTATGGAAAGAGTGCTGAATTTAAAGTCCATGCACTGTGTTCACATTTTAGATCTAGTGGCCATCAGATTGTAGGGTGCTTGAAAATCACCTGGGGAGCTTGTAAAACTGCCCCACTCCCATTTATTCTAATCCAGTAATATCTGGCTGGGGTCCCAGAAGGCACAGTCTGAGGCAAAAGCTTATATCCTACTACTTTACTGGGGACTAAAATCCTAGGGGAGTACCAGGAGGACAAAAGGGAATGAGGAAAGGAAGGAAGAAGTACACATACATGGACATGTTATTGAGTCAGCTACCACCTGGTGTCAAGTGAAACCAATTTCTGACAAGACTGTCTTCCAATAGCCTGGAAATCCACTGTGTCTCAGGATCGTCAGACCAGGAGAAGGAAAGGAGAAGAATTTATCCACTATCTTTCATTCTCGTGGGTTAAAGGGTTGCCCCATGGAGCATTAATTCCTCTGTACTTACAGATTGAAAATACATGGTGCCAAGTAGATCCTGTGATGTCTTAGGCTTCAGCCAGGGCAGTAGGGACAAGAGATGAAGGAACAGGCTGTTGGCATGACCAAGGTGCACTCACCTTGGGAAGTTGGTAGGGATCTGGGCAGGGCTGGTTGTTACAGGGATGGCAGGGGTGGATCAGGTGGCCAGGCAATGCCAAGCACATCTCCAGTGGCACATACAAGGTGTCTGTTATAAACCTTTAAATGATACTGATGAGGGTGGCCTAGGGATCATTCTTTGAGAAACCTTATCATCAACCGAATGACCTTGGGCAAAATACTCACTTCTCTGTATGTCAGTTTCCTTATTTGTAAAATGAAGAAAATGACATTTAAACCCACTTTCCTGAAGATAAAATTAAATAAACATCATTAAAAAGCTACTTAAATGGCAGTAAACCATAGAAATCTGCACTAGAACAACCGCAGGATGGCTGGGAACAAAAACACCCTTTTTCTCTTTCAGTTAACACTCACAGAACTGAACGAGCTTGTGGTTGATACACTTGGACATTGTAGTTAACCACATATGATAAAGCTAAATTTTGTAGGAAGCAAGCAAGCAATTCATTCAATAGTTAACAAATTTTAGTGATTAATTTTGTGCTAAAATGCTGGGGGGTGCAAAGGCAGATGAAACAGTGCTCTATAGACATGTAGAAAACACAACGAGCAGTTTGGGAATTGTACTTCTGTTTACCCTTCTAATTATAAGGCTAATTAAACCCTGATTAGTGGTCGTGGTGTATAAATACTTTTGCTGTGCTCAGTTCCCTTGTGGAACATTCAAGACCCAGGGAATTCAGGTACACAAGCAAACTTCCATTTACGGAAGGCTCAGCTACCTTCAGCGCTTTGGTCATACAAGTGTCTACAGGGAAAAACAAAACGTAGTGAGTTAACTCCTTTCCTTGTCTTTGATGGTGACAGATATACATGACCACCACCATCAATTTTTAACATGTTAATGATATAATTGAATAAATTCCAAGCTGTAAGATACCATGGCTTGATTGTATAATTTTGAACCGTAACATTTCCACTAGAGAGGCTCTTTTATCACTGGGCAACTGAATCTTCCAGTGATCACCCATAATGCAGCAAATCCTAGCTCCATGATTATAAACATAGGATGCTAGCATTAGACAGAATTTAGGAGTTATCTTGTTTAACTACCACTCTAAGTAGAAATATGTTATTCCTAATGAATGTTCACTTTCCACTTGAATGTTTATGGTGTTAGGAAACTCAGTTCTTGAAGACTCAGTCTCTTCTGTTTGGGGAAAATTCTTGTTAATAGAGATCATGTTGTAAGTTCTAAACATGGGTCCAAAGTAGAGACCCAGGATCAATAAATCATGCGTTGAATCCATTCTCTAGTAAACTTTTTCTGTAAAGGGCCATACATTAAATATTGTAGTCTTTGCAGACCAGCCACATATGGTCTCTGTCACATATTCTTTGTTCCTTTTCTGTTTCATTATACAAACTTTAAAAATGGAAAAGTTGGGCTGGCCCCGTGGCTCACTCAGGAGAGTGCAGCACTGGGAGCACCGAGGCTGTGGGTTCGGATCATACATAGAGATGGCCGGTGCGCTCACTGGCTGAGCGTGGTGCTGACCAGACAGTGCCGAGGGTTGCGATCCCCTTACCTGTCAAAAACAAAAACAAAAACAAAAACAAAAAAAAAAGGAAAAGCTATTCTTAACTCATAGGTCATAAAAAACAGGATTTTTACCTGGATTTGGTCTATGAGCCATAGTTTGACAACCCTTGATCTGTATGTTTGATCTTCATACATATGCGCACACACACTCACACAAATATATATGCATACATGATAATAATATATGTGTGTGTATGTTTATATATACATAGACCTCTGTGTACATATGTTTTTATATATGCATATATATACTAGCATATATATTTACAATATATAAAATATACTTATAAATATATATAAATAAAAATATATGTGTGTATATATTTATGTTTAGCAGAATGTTTGAGGTGCTTTGGAGTCAGATTAAAGTGGGTTAATTTTTTAGCACCATCATTTACTGTGTTCAGGAGACAGGACAATTTACTTAATCCCTTTGAGTCTCTTTAATAATATATAAAATTGAGATATATATGCTGTGACAGATTGTAATAATAGTCCCAATTCTTCACCCTTCCTTTCTGTGTTCACACCTTTTTCCATATAACTTAGTAGTGCTATCTCACTCTGATCTTGTACGACATGCTTTAGCCAATGGGATGTTAGCAAATGTAATACGAGCAGAAGCTTAAATAATGCTAGTGTGTTTCCACTTGTACGCTTGCTCTTCTGCTATGGTCATGAAAACATGCTTGGTCTAGCCTATTGGAAGATGAGAGAGACATGGGGAGAGAGAAAGTTAGCCTGATTGCCCTAGCCAAAGCCAGCTAGATTATCCAACAGCCAGTTCACTCCCACACATATAAGAAAATCCAAGCTAAACCAGGAGAACCACCTAGATGACTCTCAAACCAAAGAATTAACTGAGTTTTATGGTGGTTTGTTATTTAGCATCATTGCGGAAATCGAGAACTAATATATAAGTGGCTGCCCACACAATTGTTTTGAGAATTAAATAATAACTCCCTTTTACAGATTTTTTGCAGTGTATTAATCTTTAAAAAGAAAACAAAAAGTTATTAAACATAAGTTTTTACCATTTGTCTAACCCTTAGAGTTTATAAGATACCTTCATTTTTATTTACTCCTTTACTATAACTGCTATTCTCAAGCTTCTTGGTGACAGATGACAGAACCTACCCAAATGATTTAAGCAGAAAGGCTTAAATCAATTAAAGATAGTAGGTAGCTCACAATATTTTGGAAAGAAGCAAAGAACCAGGCTTTGATGTTATACCACCAAGAACACCACGGCCATATATATTCTGGAAATCCCTTGTCAGATGTAGAGTTTGTGAATATTTTCTCCCATTCTGTAGGTTGTCTTTCTGCTCTTTTGATTGTTTCCATGAAAGAACACAATAATATGCTGAACTTCCAGGAGACAACAAAGCTAAGGATACTAGAAATGAGGGAAAAAGAGGGAGGGGGTTGGGGAGTGATGCGTTGGGTGGAGGGTATGGGGACAGTATGATTTGTAATGATGAATATGCTAAAAAAATGGTTTTACCCTCCCTGTCCCTCTAAAAAAAACCACACCATGGCCAGGAAATGCTTCCAGTCACCTTATGGCCCCATTCTAGAGGAAGCAGAGATCTGAGATCTCTGCCACTGGGCTTGCCAGAGGATTTGTTCCCTCTGGGTGGCCATTTTCTTATTTTACTCTTTGTACAAAAGTTTTGTGTGGCTGCTTATAAATTGAGGAAATTACGTTACATGACTTTACCCTTTCTGGAAGAGAGTTTGGGAAATGTAGTTTTGCTTGTAGAATAGAATGCAAGTTAGAAGGGGTTAAAGTGGGTGCTGAGTGAGGCAAACTACACTCTCTGCCATACAAACTCTGGAGTCAAAGTCTCTGTCCACATTTCACAAATGAGCAACTCAAGGTTCAGAGAAAGCCAATGATGTGCCTAACGCTACACAGGTTGTAGAGAGCAGCACCACCTGAATATAAGCCTTCAGATGTCAAGAGCTTGGTTATTTCTATTACACAACAGCTTTAGAGAGTGGTCCAATGTAGGTGCAGGCAACACTGCTGGCTGGGAAGTGAGAGAAGGAGCTGACATTGACTAAGCTTCTAGGAGGCTAAAACTGAAGTTCCAGCATGAAACCACTTTGCCAGAAATATTGGCAGAGGGGTATAATACATTAGAGATGCAAAGTCTTCAAAAAGGCTGTGGTAGGCTTCAGGACTCAGCATGAGACAAAACCTTATCGCCAGGCCAGTTGTCCAATCAGGAAAGCATTCTGGGTTCCTGAACCATTAGTAGGGCTTCAGGCCAGAAGGACTCAGTCTGGGTGACTGCCATATGACTTGGCAGCAGGATGTCACCCAGCGTGTGTTTGCTGCAGGCCCTAGAGATGTGTCAGGAAAATACTGCTGGGAGTGCCATTTATGTATGTTTCCTCAGCACACAACAGAAAAGCTCAGATTCCTGTAGATAATGAAGCCATAAACCCATGGCACTTTATTTGTCCTTCTTATGGTTTCCTCTCATGTTTTTAGATCACAGGAAGGGTTAGCTTTGAGAATGATGAGTTGGACAAGACCCAGAATATTCTGACTAGGTAGAAATTCTTATCAAACTAGTAGTAGGTTCTCTCATGTTATACCAGGGAATAGAAAAGACAACTGACATTATTATTATTATTATTACTATTACTATTATTATTATTATTCAGAATGTGGGATAAGAGCATTTATCCAGCTGAGAAGGCAGTAAGAAACCTTTCCCATCCCTTAATGTAAATGGCTGATTTGGGTGCAGTCTGCTCTTCTTCATGCTAAACATGACTAGTCTCTTTGACTGTTCCCATAGACACAAATTAAGCCACATCATTCTCTTGTATACATGCCTGAGCTTTTAAGAGCTCAACCAATGTATCCTTTGGAGAGGTAAAATGAATTCTAAATTAGAGTAAAAGGCTTTCAATTTACTCTTTGAGACCCATTATGCATAATAACTAAGGACAACTTTGACTTATTTCTAAATGTCAGCTAGCAAAACATCTGCTAGCCAGAGGAAACACGGCCTTCCCCAGAACATGAATTCACCTTAGTGCCTGCTGTGAACAACTAGTGATTTCTTAGAATTCATGCTCTTGCCAATCGACATAACCATCAAACTGGATTAAAGGACAGAGCATTGTTTTTACCTAATTTTGTTATGTTTCAAGTGGTTTGTACCAAGTAGCTTTTCCACATATTTGGGTGGTGGACGTAAAGACTGGGGACTCCTACTTTCCCATTTTCTTAACATTATCATTCAAAACAGGAAATGTGAATAGGAGGCAGGATAGTCTAGCTGAAAATTGTTTGAGCCAGAATTTGCAGAGTTGGGGTTCTAGTCCTAACTATTGAGACTTCTCTACATAAAATCTAACCTAATTAATTAAGAGATTAGAGGTAGAAAAAGAGCATGTGACATTTAACAAATCTTTATTTCTAATAAAACTGATGTTGGAGAATATGGTTGAAATCTGTAGGCAAGTGGGTTTCTTAATACTGAATTACAAAATAATAAAGACTTTCAATTTATAATTCTGGGTACTTCTGGACCATAGCAGGTCTTCCCTACTCCTTTAGGAGCAAAGCCTACTACTTACAGGGTAGTTCTATAACAGCAGGGAAGACTGAAAGTTAGAGGAGACTGGCTTGATTTGGAGTGGTGTACATGTTCAGGAACATTGTTAAAGACACTAGAAATCTCAGCAGCAAACTATTGGAAAGCCAACTGGCAGTACTGAGTGGGGCAAGTCACAGGTCAACAGACTAGCCAGAAATTTAACAAGGAAATCAGGGAAAGAGATAGCCATTGTGGATCTTGATAAGCTTCCACATATCCCTCTTGGTCTGGAACACTACACACATGGGCATGACTGCATGCATATTCTGCAGACATCAGAGAGAACCTTCAGTAACTATTCATCCATGGCTGAACTCACAGAGGAGATGTAAGAAGGCCCATCAGAAAATCAAATAGGGCAAATCTGTGAACTTCCTAAACTTTGAATGTGTTTTCCAACCTGTGTACTGATCCATTGGCAAAGGGTAGAAATCTTACTGAATCAATGTGTTTAAGTACTACCTCTGACCAATTGTTGCAAGATTTCTAAACTATGCTGACCAGGGGCAACCTCTAGGACTCAGGTTTAAAAAGAAAAAACAGGAATAAAAGAAAAACAAAGTAGAAACATTAGCAGCTGCACAATTTGGGGGAGACAAATTATACAGAATGTCCAACAAAGCCACTAAATAAATAACAATAACAAAAGCCCCAGCAATAACAACTACCTCTGGGGAGAAAATTGAAATTTAAAAATCCTACAATATATTATCTGAAATGTCATTTGTGAAAAAAAAATTATGAGATGTGCAAAGAAACAGGAAAGTGTGACTCATATGCAGGAAGAAAGAAGTAGTCAATAGAAATTTTCTCTGAAGGGCCCAGATTTGGACTTAGCAGAAAAAGACTTCGAAGAAGCTATTATAAATTTTTTCATAGGCTAAAGGAAACCATGTTTAAAAAGTTATTATATAGAGAATATCAATAAAGAGATATAAAATACATATAAGAAAGAACCAAATGGAAGTTCTGGAGTTGAAAAGTACAATAACTGCAGCAAAAATTTGTCAGAGGGGCACAACAGCAGATTCAAGATGTCAAAAGAAAGCATTAGTGAACTTGAAGACAGATAAATAGAAATTATTCAATTTGAAGGACAGAAAAAACAAATGAAGAAAAAATGAACAGAGCCTCAGAGACCCATGGGACACCATTATGCATATCAACATACATTTAATGACAGTCTCACAAGGAGATGAGAGATAGAAAGGGACAGAAAATTATTTGAAGAAATAATGGCCAGAAATTTACCAAATTTAATAAAAAAATTAATCTGCACATCCAGGAACTTCAATGAACTCTAAGTAGAATAAACACAAAAAACATGCATCTATAGGCATCACAGTGGAACAGTTGGAAAACAAACATAAAGAGACAATTCTAAGAGCAGCAAGAGTAAAATAACTCATTACATTTAGAGGAACCACAGTAAGATTAACAGCTGACTTCTCATCAGAAACAATAGAGGCCAAAAGGCAATATGATGACATATTCAAAGTGCTGTGAATTTCATTTCAACTGTGAATTCTATATCCAGCAAAACTATTTTTTCACAAAGAAGGGTGAAATAAAGATACTCTCAGATAAACACTAAGAAAATTTGTTGCTAGCAGACTTTACAACAGATAAAGAAAGTTCTTTGGGCTGAAAGGAAATGATACCAGGTGACAAGTTGAATTTATAAAGAAATAAAGAGCTCTTATAATTTAATTATGTAGGTAAATATAAAAGACAATAAATGTATATTTTTCTTAACTGATTAAAAATACAATTGCTTGGGGCCAGCCGCATGGCTCACTCAGGAGAGTGCAGCACTGGTAGCACCAAGGTCGTGGGTTCGGATCCTATATAGGAATGGCCGGTGCGCTCACTGGCTGAGCGTTGTGCAGACCACACCATGCCGAGGGTTGCGATCCCCTTACCAGTCCAAAAAAAAAAAAAATACAATTGCTTGAAATAATAATTATAACACTGTATTTGTTGGGCTTATAGCATATAATGATATAGTAATGTGTCACTTGATGGGGATACATTCTGAGAAATGCATTGTTAGGTGATTTTGCCATTGAGTGAACATCATAAAGTGCACTTATGTAAGCCTAGATAGTATAGACTACTACACACTTAGGTTATATGTTGTAGCCATTAATCTTAAGAGACCATAATCTTATGAGACCACCATTTTATATGTGGTTTATTGTTAACCAAAACATTGTTACATGGCACATGACTGCATATATATGACTATAACAGCACAGAGGATGAAAAAGAAAATGGAGATATATTGAAACAAAATTTTCATATTTTACTAGAATTAAGTTAGTATTAATCCAGAGTATAGTCTGATAAGTTAAGATGCATATTGAAATAACTGGAAAAATCATTATGTCAATAACTCAAAAGACATACGTAAAAAATCCAAAAAGGAATTAAAATGGTAAAATAGAAAATACTTATTTTACACAAGAGAATATTCAGTTAAGGAGGAGCACAAAAATCATGAAGCGCAGAAAGCAATTATCAAAATACAGATGTAAATCCAACCACATAGTTTCATGAAATGAAAATTGATTAAGCAGTCCTATCAAAAAGCAGATTGTCAGACTAGATAATAAAAGATGATCCAACTTTGTGCTATCTAGAAGACACACCCTTGAGATTCAAAGAGTCAAATAGTTTGAAAGGAAAAGAATGGAAAAAAATATGCCATGCAAACAACTGAAAGAGAGCTGGAGTCACTACACTAACATCAAACAAAATAGGCTTTAAGACTAAAAGTGTTACTAGAGACAAAGAGGGACAATACACTAGGAAAATAGAACAGTTATAAACACATGTGCACATAACAACAGAGTGTCAAAATAGATTAAGCAAAAACAAAGGAACTGAAAGGAGAAATAGGCAATTTGATAATAATAATTGGAGACCTCCATATTCTACTCATAATAATTGATAGGCCAACTAGACAGAAAATCAGCAATTATATAGACAACTTGAACAACACTGTCAACCAGTCTGACCTAACTGAAATCTATCGAACACTCTACCCAATAGCAGAAGAATATGAATTCTTTTCAAGCACATATAAAACAATTCTCCAGGATAGATACATGCCAGAACATAAAAAAGTCTTGCCAGAACATAAAAAAGTCTCAATAAATTGAAAATAATTGAAATTATTCAGGGTTGTTCCCCAATGAAACCAGTATGAAATTAAAAATTAACAACTGAAAAATTTTGAAAACCCACAAGTATTTGGAAATTAGACAATACAATTCTAAAAAAACTGTCAGTCAATGAATAAACCGTGAGTCAAAGGATAAACCACAGAGGAAATTAGAAAATATTTTGCACTGAATAAAAATGAAAACAAAACATCAGAATTTGTAGGGTCTAGCTAAAGCAGTACTTAGAAAAATTTATAGCTTTCAATGCCTATATTAGAAAAAAAGAAAGATCTCAAATGAATCACTTAGTTTCCACTTAAAAATCTAAAAAGTAAGAACAAATCAAACCCAAAGCAAGTAGAAGGAAGGAAATAATGCAAATTAGAATGGAAAACAATGAAACAGAAAATAGAAAAACAATAGAGAAAAATGGACAAAACTAAAAGTTTAATGAAAATATCAGATTAGCAAAATTTATAAACCTTTTGCTAGACTGATCAAGAATAAAAAGGGACAAAACACAAATGAATAAAACAAAATCTGGAATGAAAGAGATGACATTCCTAACCTCCTTACAGAAATTAGAAGTATTACAAGGGAATTCTATGAACGACTGTATGCCAACAAATTGGACAGCTTAGATGAAATGGACAAATTCCTAGAAAGATACAAATTAACAAAAGTAACTCAAAGAGAGGTGAAAAATGTGAAGAGACTAATAACAAAGGAAGAAACTAAATTAGTAGTTAAAAATCTCTTGACAAAGATAAGCCCAGGCCAAGATGGCTTTACTGGTGAATTCTAACAAATATTTAAAGAAAAATTAACATCAATCCTTGGCAATTCTTTCAGGATACAGAAGAGTAGAAAACATTTCCCAGTTCATTCTGTGAAGCCAGTATTAACCTGTTACCAAAGTCAGACAAAGATATCACAAGAAAGTGAAACTATAGGTCAATATTCCTCATGAATATAGATGCAAAAATCCTCAATAAAATATTATGAATTGAACTTAGAAACATATAAAAAAGATTATACATAACGATCGAGTGGGATTTATCTCGGAATGTAAGCCTGGTTCAACATCTGAAAATCAATTAGTATAACACACCATATTAATTGAGTAAAGGACAAACACGATACGATCATCTCAATACATGCCAAAAAAAAATCTGACAAAATTAAACACCCATTCATGATAAAAACTCTTCATAAATTAGGAGAAGAAGGAACTTCTAGTTGGTAAACTATCTATGAAAAACCTGCAGATACTATCATACTTAATGGTGAGACACTGAATGTTTTCTCCCTAAAATCAGCAGCAAGACAGGAAATCTGGTGTTACCACTTCTATTTAACATTGCACTGAAAGTTCTAGCTCAGGGATTGGCAAAAGTTAAATTTGGCCTGCATCCTATTTGTGTATAACCCACCAAATGAATGTTTTTTTACATTTTATATCATTACAAAACAAACAAAAAACAAAGAAAAATGCAACAGACTTTATATATTCTGAAAAACCTAAAATATTTACTGTTTGTTCCTTTATAGAAAAGTTTGCTGACCTCTGACTATATGTAGTACATAAGAAAGCCTCTACTACTGATAATATCTACCATTTATCATGCTTACTACAAACCAGTCACTATCACTGTGCTGGGCATTTGACATACAAGATCTTAGTTCCTCTTTATAAACGTTTTTTCATGGAAGTAAACTGAACCAAGTTTAGAACTTAGATCTGGTTATTTTCAAAGCCCAGACTTTTCAATACTGTTGCTTGTGAAGGGTACACATTACCCCAGAGAGAAATTATTTTGTTACTTAAGATGAAATGTGCTAGAACTCACTCAGGTACAGTTGGAAGGTACCTGTTGAAGTTGTAGACTTTCTGACAACACCTGCTAGAAATGAAAATGTCAAACAGGAGATATAAATATGAGATCATTGAAGCCATAATATTGGATCAGAATATCCAGCAATGAGCTGGAGAAAGTACAGAAATGAGAGATGTGGGGCATATCCTTGGGGAAGAGCTACACAAAGATATTGGGGAGAGGAAAGAAACCAGAGAAGAAATGGTCAAAGAGGTGTGATGTGTGTGTGTATTCGATTGCTAGTGTTGCCTTAACAAAGTGCCATAAGCTGAATGGTTTAAACAGTGAAAATTTATTGTCTCATAGATCTGGAAGCTAGGAGTCTGAGATCAAGATGTTGGCAGGGTCATACTCCCTCTGAAGGTGGTGAGGAGGGATCTGTACCAAGTCCCTCTTTTAGCTTCTGGTCCTCTCTTGGCTGTGGTAACGTAACTCCAATCTTCACCACTCTCTAAGTGTGTGTCTGTTTCTGTGTCCAGACATCCCCTTTTTATAAGGACATCAGTCATATTGGATTAAGGTTCACCTTAATAACTGCATTTTAACTTGGTTATCTCTGTAAAGACCTTATTTCCAAACAAGGTCATGATCTAAAGTATTAGAGGTTAGGACTTCAGCATATGAAGGGAGGAGGAGGTAGTTCAGCCCACAACAGTGTGTGTGTGTGTGTGTGTGTGTGTGTGTGTGTGTGTGTGTGTGTGTGTGTGTGTGTGTGTGCTTAAGAGAGATGGAGAAATGAGACAGACATTGTTTCAGAAAGGAGGGGAAAGAATGGACACTACCATCAAATATTTCTAAAAGGTTTGGGGAAGTATGGTTGGAAAAGGTTGAGAAAAGGTTACTACTTTAGTAAGAGGTCACTGGTGATCTTGGAAATAAGTTTTAAAAATGCAAAGAGGACAGAGGCCATATTGCAAAGGCTCAAGGACAACTAACCGTATACTTTCTGCTTCAAAAGCCCTTCCACACCCTCTGATCTGCACAGTGCCACTGGGAGGAGGACATATTTATGACCCATTTCACGGATGAGGAAATTGAGGCTCAGAGAGTCATTCTACTTTTAAGTCAGAGTAGTTCTGCTGTGACTTTTGGACTACCTTATAACAGTTCAGGTGTTGTTTTCCTCTGTTATTTAATTCTTGGGTCGTAAATGTAAATTGTCAAATCTTTTGTGGTGTAGTGCACAGAAGTGCACTTTGAAGTCAGTTTCATCAAGTATGGGTAAATTTGAGTAGGTTTTTTTTTTTTTTTGGTTGTGAGATGATGGGAATGCTTATGTATACTTTGAAAAGTTATTGCAGGACTTAAAGGAAACAGAATAACTAGGGTGGATAAGCACTTAATAAATCCATTTTCTTCCCCACCAGGCACTGTGTATTATAGTCCTATTGAATCTCTCATAGCAATAAGCATAACTCCCTATACTTAGAAAATGTTCAGCAAATGTGATACTTTCACCTCCAATAACACTTGAATATTCAGCTACATTAAGACAGTTACTGAATTTACTTTATTTGTCTTTTTCTGACCTGAACCTCCATGCTGATTACCAGATTAAAATGTGACATTTTTAATCACAATTATTTACAGAGCATTTTCATTCATTTAACACATTTATACTCACTCATATGTGGAAGCTAAAAAAGTTGATCTCGTAGAAGTAGAGAGTAGAACAGTGGTTACTAGAGATTGGTGGGAGGAAGAGGAAGAGGGATGGGGAGAGGGTGGTCAGTGGATACAGAATAGTAGAAAGACAGGAAGAATGGGATCTAGTGTTCCATAGTAATATAGGGAGACTACAGTTAACAACAGAGTACTGTGTATCTTTGAAAACTAGTTGAGATGATGTTGAATGTTCCCAACACAAAGAAATGACAAATGTTTGAGGTGATGGATATACTAGGCACCCTGATATGATCATTTCATATAGTACGAATGTACCAAATATCATATTGTATTCCATAAATATATACAATTATCATGTGTCAGTTAAGAATAAATTAAAAAGGGAGAAAATAAAAGAGAGAAGTAGAAAGTAGAATAGTGCTTACCAGAAGCAGGGAAAGAGAAATGTGGGGAGAGGGAGGGAGCCAGGAAAAAGTTTGTAGACTGGTACAAAGTTTCAAAGTCACAGTTAGATAGGAAGAATAAGTTCTGGCACCCTAGGGAGGCAATAGCTAATAATATTGTATTGTATATCTCAAGATAGCCAGAAAAAAGGATCTTGAATGTTATAACCATAAAGAAATGATCAATGTTTTGGGTGATAGATACACTAACCATTCTGATTAGATCATTATACAATATGTGTGTGTACTGAAACAACAAACTGTACCCCATAAGCATGTACAATGAAAAAAATAAATTTAAAAAATTAAAAAAATCAGATATTTATGGAGCATCTTCTGTGTATCAAATATTGCTCCCAGCTCCGGAAACACAGAGGTTAATGAGGCAGCTTTTGTTCTAATTACAAATGGTAGGCAGCTCTTGTGCAGGTAAGTCCTGACCTTGGTTCCCAAGGATTTGGGGTTGAGTTCTGACTATGTCATTTCCCCACCAATTGTGTGACTCTGACCTAGTCACTGAACTTCTCTGAGCCCCAGTTTCTTCTAGAAAATAGGGTTGGTAATATGACTTCAACTGTTACGGTTTGAATGTTTGTCCCCTCCAAAACTTACATTGAAATTTAGTTGCTACTGTAACAGTATTGGGACCTGTAAGAGGTAATTAGGCCATAAGAGCTCTACCCCCATGGGTGGGATTAATACCATTATAAAAGGGTGAATTCAGCCTCTTCCTGCCTTCTTGACCTCTTGCCTTCTGCTATGTGATGACACAGCAAGAAGGCCCTTGCCGGATGCCGGCACCTTGATCTTGGACTTCTCAGCTTCCAGAACTGTAAGCCCATAGATTTCTGTTCATTATAAACCACCCAGTCTCAGGTATTGTGTTATAGCAGCACAGAATGGAGTAACACACCAACTCTACCTTTTTTCAGTCAGAGCAACTCCAGTTTTCAATATTGTTTTACATATTGGATTTGAAGAGATAGGTTGGAAGCCATTTTTTTTATACCACTACCCCAGGGGAACTTTGTTCCCTTAAATTACAGACTCTTTTTGCACAAACTCTACTTTATCTGATTCTTACATTCATATATTCTAATACTTTTTTTTGTTTGTTTTTGGTTTTTTTTACCTATATGAAGAAGAGTTTCCTAAGATGGCATAGAGCATAGCCAGGTACAGGGGGGCACGGTTGCACACTTGAATGCCCACAGGGCCAGGAATGTCAGTGAAGGATGTGGAGGTTGGACTGCACATGGCTCTTGGTGAGTACAGGGTCTGTCTGGAGGGAGTGACTGCTACTACATCAGCTCTTTATGGAATTCCATATTCCTACAGAATGTGAAATGTTGGCCCAATGCTGCTATATCTTCTTTCATTTCACAAGAAACCAGAAATCTGGATTTCTGCATGAATCCTTCCAATTTTATGTCTTGGTGGTATTTTTTTTTATGGTACAGAGCATGTGTATGTGAGCTGTGATCAGCCACTGACCACCAGATTGCAAACTTAATAGGAAAAAGAACCTGAGACTTTGGAACAGGAAGAACTTCTGCCATTATTAGCCGGGAGGATGACACTGGACAAGTTATTTAACCTCTTTCTGACTTGGTTTCTCCATATGCAGAAGTGAGGATTATATTGACTCTTCCCAGTGAGGTAGTGAGGAAATTTATGTGCAAAACTTAGCACAAGACAAATAACAATTTTAAAATGAGCAAAAAACTTTGAATAGATATTATACCAAAGAAAATATACAAATGAAAACAAGCACATAAAAAGAGTCTCAACATCACTAATCATTAGGGAATGCAAGTTAAAAAAACAATGAGATAGTACTCAATGAGATAGTGCTCTACACCAAACAGGATGGCTTTAATCAAAAAGTTAAATAATAATATGTTGGTGAGGATGCAGAGAATCTGGATTTACATTGTCTCATACAATGCTACTGAAACTGTGAAACGGTACAGCTATTTTGGAAACCAATTTAGTAGTTTCTTAAAAAGTTAAACATGAATTTAGCACATCACCCAGCAGTTCCACTTATAGGTATCTATCCTTATGAAAACATGTGTTCCCAAAAGACTTGTTTGAGAATGTTGATAGCAGCATTATTTATAAAACCTAAACAAGTGGAAACATTTCAAATGTTCCTCTGCTGGTGAAGGGATATATAAAATGTAGTATATCCATACAGTGTAATAAAAAGTAATGAAACACTGATAAATGCTAAAACATTAATGAACCTCAAAAATATTATGCTAAGTAAAATAAGCCAGATGCAAAAGACCACATATTACATAATTCTATTTATCAGAAATGTCCAGAAGAGCAAATCAATAGAGACAGAAAGTAGATTAGTGGTTGCCTGGAGCTACAAAGAGACATGAGGGATCTGTTTGGGGTGGTGGTAATGTTCAAAAACTAAATTGTGTGGATAGTTGATTAATTCTGTAAATTTATGAAAAATCTTAGAACTGTGCACTTAAAACCAGTGAATTTTATAGCATATAGATTATACCTTGATAGAGCTTAAGAAAACCCCAAACACCTAGCCTGGCATATAATAACTACTTAATAAATGTAACTCCTCCTTTTCCCCCATAAATACAGAGAGGCAAAATTGTATCTCAGTTAACAGTTCAGGCCCTGAAGCTGAGCTCTAGTTTTTCCACTTACTTATAGTTGTGTGTCTTTGAAAATCTTACTTAACCTCTCTAAGGCTCAGGCTCTTCATTCACAAAATGAAAATAATCATAGCTATCTCATGGCGTTTTTTAAAGAATTCAATGAGATCATGCATATAAGGTTATGTATAGCGTATGGTAAGCTCACAATGCATGAGAGCAACATTGTCTTCCGGATTCATGACCTCCGATCTGCTCATTCGTTGTCTGTAACAACAGTGGTTACAACAGAGTTCCTCTTCCTCTCCTCCTCACTGCCTCCCCACCCACAACCTGTAGATTTTCTTGACAGAATTTAGTTGGTTTGTAGGTCTGCTGTTGTAGTCTGGGCTTGGAATACTGCTTAGCATTATCTGACCATGGGTTGCTAGCCACTTACATGAGTGTCACTGGAGGTAGATAAACAGCTTTAATAACACTCAAAATGTTAACATGGGTACTCTGTTGTATGTACTTACATCTGGGAAGCTCACCGCCCTGCTACAGATGCTATCAAATGGCTTCTATGTCATTCCTGTCAGGCGGGCGGAGGGAGCCAGGATCAGGAAGAGAGCCTCCTTCTGCAGGTCGATAAAATGATGCACAGAGGTTGGAGAGAATTGCAGGAGTTTCATGGCAGACTGAGGAGAGAGGTGACTGAGGGGAAAGGGGTCCTTTGGGCTTCCTCAGACTAAGGCATGCATCCTTCAGGGACAGGCACTTAGTGAGTGACCTGGATGTGAGAAACCAGAGCTTTCAGTCTGTCTTTCATTTCCTGTCATTGGAGAGAGGTCCAGGGGCACATCTATTTTTCTTCACTTCCAGAAAAACAACGGTGTGAGTGTGGTGACTGTCCTGTGGACATTGGGGAGTGGCAAGGACTGTGGTGAACTAGGGGGCCCATGCTCCTTTCAAAGGTGGCAACTGTTCATCAGCCTCATCCTGTTGTTTCCAGGTAGAATTGGGGCCCAGAGTGGCCAGAACTGTTTCCTTAAAAAAAAACTAGACATTCAGGTTTTTGTGTGAAAGAGCCTAATTTTTAAATATTGCTATCATTTTTTAAAAAATACATCTACTGACTGGACATGACCCAAGAATGACCCCAAATCTGACCTCCGTTCTAAAGTAATCTTCTGTACCCATTATGATTGTTCAAGCAAGAGCAGAAAGGAGCCCATGAGGATGTGGTAGAGAAGATTCTCACATTTAGTAAAGGGTAGACTAGATTATTATTGAGGCTCCTTTCTCTTTTTTAATTCTCTGATATCAGAGGACCAGGCTGGAGGCTGCAGCCACATCCTGGCTATTTGCAACAGGCAACACCAGTGGTAGCACTTCATGATGTCTGTTGTAACATCTGCATGAGAATCACATCCATTTTCCTTTGCCTGCCCATTCTACATTTTAATAATGACTCAAGATTTTAAAAAAAGAAAGCGATTATAAACTATGAAACTCAGAAGGGCTGTGAAAAATGAGAGCTGATTGGAAAAGGCTTTGCACTAAATGCCAGTTCTGAATGGGCGTGCTCACCTCTGCTTTAGATAGGAGATATTTTTGAGGAAATACCATCACCTGATTAGATATATTTTTTATGGCTTCTATCACATTCACTGCTGATTTTAGTGTCTTCAGGCCAACTTTGAAAAATGGAGAAGATCTTCCATGGAAGTAAAGTTATCACTACCCACCATTGCTTGGAGATGTGTTGTAGAGCTTTAAAACTGGGTATGAGTATTGGAGTTCAGAAAAGGAGCTCTTCTCAACTTTGGTCACTCATAATTACTATTTTTTTTAAACTGAGCTCTGTTGAGTTGTTTAGTAACTTGCATGGGCTAAATCAGTGAACTCACCTCCCTTCCTCTCCTCTGCAGTGTGCAGCTGCTGATGTCTGCTCAGTTTTTTGTTGTTTTCTTTTCTGTTCATGTTTTTTATTTTTAAGCCCTAGGGGTTGCCTTGTGTTTGCATAGCTTAGCGGTCAGCCAGTGACTGGACAGAGATTGTATTCAGACAGAGCAAGCTAGAAAGGCTTCCTTCAAACTGTGTGTGGGCAGAAGAGTACACTGAAAAGTTCAGGTGTTTCTTGGAGCTGCTCTGGCTTAGATTTCTACTGTGTCTTTCCTTGTGAGCTATGTGAATCTACTTGGCCTCAAGATCAACCGGGAGTGTGTGAACAGCTTGGGACAGATGAGTAGCCTCAGTCAGGAATATGCTTGTCTCAGACCAGTGGAGCTGTTGGCCCTCCCCACTGGCTGCATCGACAATCATCACTTCCACTGAAGATACCCTTGAGCATGGGCATCCCCACGTTTTCAAACCCAGTGAACCCCTTCTACCTGGTGGAGAAAGTATGGTCTTCAGGCTCACCCTGCCCTTTTAGAACTTCCACATCAGCAGAACCTGAGGGGTGGGGGAAATGGGAGCAGTCCCAGGCAAGAATGCAACAGATTCCCATTCTGACCCAAAGCTCAGCAGATTTCCAAGCATAAATGCTTCCCAGATTTTATGCTGTTGGTCAATTTCCAGAGTGCTTGAAATGGTTGATTTTTTTTTGTCTAGCTTTATATATATCCCCACATACATCGTTGGAACTTATAATAAAGTATGATCTATACCAGCAATGGAATACCACCTAGCCACTGAAAAAGTTGATTTAGATCCGTATTCATTGACTTTGAAAGATGTCTGTAATAGAATAAGTGAAAAAAAAACAGGTTTCCAAAATAAAGAAGTCACAATGTGTGCAAGTATGTGAATGTGTATGTTCATATGTGTGCTGTGCAGTGACGACTGCCTGGAAAGATCTTCACCGAGGTTTTAGGTTTCACTTAACTATTCTTCTCTTTGTATTTTTCTGTACTGCTTAAATTTTCTACACGTACATGGGTTATTTTACAATTAAAAAAACCCAATATGATTGTCCTCATTTAAAAGCAAAAGAAAGGAAGGAAGGGAGGGAGGGAGGTTGTGGTGGGTCTGACAGCCAGCTTAAGAAGAGTTGTTCTTTCGATCAGCCCTCTGAATCACACACCTGGGCTAAGAGACTTGACAGAACCATCGTCCTCAGTCTCTTTTAACACTGCCCTTTGCCATGATAAGAACATCCTCTTTTACTATTACTTTAACGGCAAGATCTGCACTTCAGAGGATTATCCTTTATACCTCCCTCTCTCTCATGCCCTGCGTCCAGTCTGTCACCAAGTACTGTCACCTCTTGCCCTTAAATAGCCTTCCTCAGCCTCTCTGTGCCTGTTGATACCTCCTACCCTTGGATCCTCAGCCTCTCTTTCCTTTACCATTGCAAAGTCTTTTAACTGTTCATCATGTTTTTGGTCTTGTATCCCCTGAATCCCATTCTTTGTCTGCCAGCCAGCCCAATCTTTCCAAAATGTAAATCAGCTTAAAAGCCTTAAATGGATTCCTATTCCCAAATAATAAAATCAATAAATAGTCTTGAACTTGGCCTTCAGGATCTTGGTGACCATGTAGCAATTAAGGCACTAATTCTGGAATTCAGATCCCAGTTTTACTACTTATTAGCTGAATGACCTGAAGCAAGTTACTTATGCTCAATTTTCTCTTCTGTGAAATGAGGATGATAATATCTACCTGTACAGTTACTGAGAAGATGATACACACACACACACACACACACACACACACACACACACATATATATACATACACATATACATATATATACATAAATATGTGTATATATATGTGTGTATATATATATATATGTATGAATGCACGTATATGTTGCTGAGAACAGTGTCTGGCACTCAGAAAGCATTCCATAAATTTTAGTTTTTATTATTGTCTCTCTTCTACAGCTCTAATAACTTATCTTGTAGGCTACCTATACCACAGTTTTGTAAAGCACCTTGCTTTTCCAGACTTCTGTGATTCTGAATGATGTTCCTGTTGCTTAAAATGCAAGGTCCAGTCTCTCATCTTTTATGCCTCAAAGCATTTCTAAGTCCTAGAAGTAAAAATCCTCTTGTGCCTGTTCTCTTGCTACTCTATGTATATGTCATAAATATGCAGTTGTGAGGGTCTGTTTTATAAGCTTTTTCTCTCTATTGGACTTGAGCTCCCTAAGGCAGGGACCTTGGCCTGTTTATCAAATGCCTATTAATTTTTTAAAATTTCATTTCATTTATTTATTTATATATTTTTATTTTTAATTGAACCATAATTGACTACACATATTTTGGGGGTACAGTGTTGACTTTCAGTATTTGTGTACAGTATGTGATGATCAAATCAATATTATTAGCATATTTGTTATTATAAATCATAGTTATTCTTTGTGTCTCTTACCCAATTTCTCCATAACCTCACTCCCCCTCCTCCTTTCCCACCTCTAGTAACCATAGGTCTGTTCTCTCCTTCTGAAAATTCAGTATATTATTATGATCTTCCTTCCTTTCTCTCTCTCTTTCTTTCTTTCCTTCTTTATTAGAACCACTTATGAGTGAGGACATACAGTATTTCTCTTTCTGTGCCTGGCTTATTTCATTTAACATAATTTTCTCCAAGCTCATCCATGTTGCTATGAATGGCAGTACTTCATTCATTTTTATGGCTGAGTAGTATTCCATTGTATATACCACATTTTCCTTATCTAGTCATCCATTATAGACATTTACGTTGGTTCCATATCTTAGCTATTGTAAGTAGAGCTGTGATAAATATTGGAGTGCAGGCATCCCTTCGACATGATGATTTCCTTTTCTTTATGTGTATATCCAGAAGTGGCATTGCTGGATCATGTGGTAGTTCTATCCTTAGTCGTTTGAGAAACCTCCGTACTGTTTTCCATAATGGCTGTACTATTTCACAGTCCCACCAACCGTGTAGCAGGGGTCCCCTTTCTCCACATCCTCGTCAGCATTTATTCTGTCTTTTTGATAATGGCCAGTCTAACAGAGGTGAGATGATATCTCAATGTGGTTTTGATTTACATTTCCCTGATGATTAGTGATGCTGAGCAGTATTTCATGTATCTATTGACTATTCATATGTCATCCTTTGAAAGATGTCTATTCAGCTCCCTTGCCCATTTTTTAATTGGACACTTTGTTTGCTTGTTTATTTTACTGTGAAGTTGTTTAGATTCCTTGCAGATTCTGGGTATTAATCCCTTGTTAGATGTATAGTTTGTAAATATTTTCTCACATTCTTTAGGTTGTCTTTTCACTCTGTTGATTGTTTCCTTTTTAGTTTGATATAATCCCATCTATTTATTTTTTCTTTTGTTGCTTGTGCTTTTGGGGTCTTATTCATAAAGTCTTTGTCTGGTCTTACTTCTTTTTTTTTTTTTTTTTTTTTAAATTTTATTTTGTCGATATACATTGTGGCTGATTATTGCTCCCCATCACCAAAACCTCCCTCCCTTCTCCCTCCCCCCTCCCCCCTCCCCCCCAACAATGTCCTTTCTGTTTGCTTGTCGTATCAACTTCAAATAATTGTGGTTGTTATATCTTCTTCCCCCCCCCCCCCGGTTTTTGTGTGTGTGTGTGTGTGTGTGTGTGTGTGTGTGTGTGTGAATTTATATATTAATTTTTAGCTCCCACCAATAAGTGAGAACATGTGGTATTTCTCTTTCTGTGCCTGACTTGTTTCACTTAATATAATTCTCTCGAGGTCCATCCATGTTGTTGCAAATGGCAGTATTTCATTCGTTTTTATAGCTGAGTAGTATTCCATTGTGTAGATGTACCACATTTTCCGTATCCACTCATCCGATGATGGGCATTTGGGCTGGTTCCAACTCTTGGCTATTGTAAAGAGTGCTGCGATAAACATTGGGAAACAGGTATACCTTCGACTTGATGATTTCCATTCCTCTGGGTATATTCCCAACAGTGGGATAGCTGGGTCGTATGGTAGATCTATCTGCAATTGTTTGAGGAACCTCCATACCATTTTCCATAGAGGCTGCACCATTTTGCAGTCCCACCAACAATGTATGAGAGTTCCTTTTTCTCCGCAGCCTCGCCAGCATTTATCGTTCAGAGTCTTTTGGATATTAGCCATCCTAACTGGAGTTAGATGGTATCTCAATGTGGTTTTGATTTGCATTTCCCGGATGCTGAGTGATGTTGAGCATTTTTTCATATGTCTGTTGGCCATTTGTATATCTTCCTTAGAGAAATGCCTACTTAGCTCTTTTGCCCATTTTTTAATTGGGTTGCTTGTTTTCTTCTTGTAAAGTTGTTTGAGTTCCTTATATATTCTGGATATTAATCCTTTGTCAGATGTATATTTTGCAAATATTTTCTGCACTCTCTTGGTTGTCTTTTAACTCTGTTAATTGTTTCTTTTGCTGTGCAGAAGCTTTTTAGTTTGATATAATCCCATTTGTTTATTTTTCTTTGGTTGCCCGTGCTTTTGGGGTCGTATTCATGAAGTCTGTGCCCAGTCCTATATCCTGAAGTGTTTCTCCTATGTTTTCTTTAAGAAGTTTTATTGTTTCAGGATGTATATTTAAAGCCTTAATCCATTTTGAGTTGCTTTTAGTATACGGTGAGAGGTATGGATCTAGTTTCATTCTCCTGCATATGGATATCCAATTATCCCAGCACCATTTGCTGAAGAGGCAGTCCCTTCGCCAGTAAATAGGCTTGATGCCTTTGTCAAAGATCAGCTGACAGTAAGAGTGTGGGTTGATTTCTGGATTCTCTATTCTATTCCATTGGTCAGTGTGTCTGTTTTTATGCCAGTACCATACTGTTTTGGTTATTATAGCTTTGTAGTATAGCTTAAAGTCAGGTAGTGTTATGCCTCCAGCTTTATTTTTTTTGCTCAGCATTGCTTTGGCTATGCGTGGTCTTTTATTGTTCCATATAAGTGTCTGGATAGTTCTTTCCATTTCTGAGAAAAATGTCTTTGGAATTTTGATGGGGATTGCATTGAATTTGTATATCACTTTGGGTAGTATGGACATTTTCACTATGTTGATTCTTCCAATCCAAGAGCATGGGATATCTTTCCATCTTCTTGTATCCTCTCTAATTTCTCTCAGCAGTGGTTTGTAGTTCTCATTATAGAGATTTTTCACCTCCTTGGTTAACTCAATTCCTAAGTATTTTATTTTTTTGGTGGCTATTGTAAATGGGCAGGCTTTCTTGATTTCTCTTTCTGCATGTTCACTATTGGAGAAAAGAAATGCTACTGATTTTTGTGTGTTGATTTTGTATCCTGCTACTGTGCTGAAATCATTTATCAATTCCAACAGTTTTTTTGTAGAGGTTTTAGGCTGTTCGATATATAGGATCATGTCATCTGCAAACAGGGACAGTTTGACTTCATCTTTTCCAATCTGGATGCCCTTTATTTCCTTCTCTTCTCTGATTGCTCTGGCTCGTACTTCCAACACTATGTTGAATAGGAGTGGTGAGAGTGGGCATCCTTGTCTAGTTCCTGTTCTTAAAGGAAAAGCTTTCAGCTTTTCCCCATTCAGGATGATATTGGCTGTGGGTTTGGCATATATGGCTTTAATTATGTTGAGACACTTTCCCTCTATACCTAACTTATAGAGGGTCTTTGTCATGAATGAGTGCTGAACTTTATCAAATGCTTTTTCAGCATCTATAGAGATGATCATATGGTCCTTGTGTTTGAGTTTATTAATATGGTGTATCACATTTATTGATTTGTGTATGTTGAACCAACCGTGCATCCCTGGGATGAATCCCACTTGATCGTGATGAATAATTTTACGTATGTGTTGCTGTATTCTGTTTGCTAGTATTTTAGTGAGGATTTTTGCATCTATATTCATCAAGGATATTGGCCTGTAGTTTTCTTTTTTGGTTATATCTTTACCTGATTTTGGTATCAGGATGATGTTTGCTTCATAGAATGAGTTTGGGAGATTTGCGTCCATTTCAATCTTTTGGAATAGTTTGTAAAGAATCAGTGTCAATTCCTGTTTGAATGTTTGGTAAAATTCTGCTGTGAATCCATCTGGTCCTGGGCTTTTCTTTGTTGGGAGCCTTCTGATAACAGCTTCAATCTCCTTTATTGTTATTGGTCTGTTCAAACTTTCTACGTCTTCACGGTTCAGTTTTGGGAGCTTGTGTGTGTCCAGAAATTTATCCATTTCCTCCAGATTTTCAAATTTGTTGGCGTATAGTTGTTTATAGTAGTCTCGAATGATTCCTTGTATTTCAGATGAATCAGTTGTAATATCGCCTTTTTCATTTCTAATTTTTGTTATTTGAGTCTTCTCTCTTCTTTTTTTTGTTAGCCATGCTAATGGTTTGTCAATTTTATTTATCTTTTCAAAAAACCAACTTTTTGATTCGTTGATCTTTTGAATTGTTTTTTGGTTTTCAATTTCATTCAATTCTGCTCTGATCTTAATGATTTCTTTCCGTCTGCTAACTTTAGGTTTGGATTGTTCTTGTTTTTCTAGTTCTTTAAGGTGAAGTGTTAGGTTGTTCACTTGCCATCTTTCTATTCTTCTGAAGTGAGCATTTAATGCAATAAATTTTCCCCTCAATACTGCTTTTGCAGTATCCCACAGGTTTTGGTATGATGTATCATTGTTTTCATTAGTTTCAATAAATTTTTTGATTTCCTGCTTGATTTCTTCTTGGACCCATATGTCATTAAGTAGAATGCTGTTTAATTTCCATGTGTTTGTATAGTTTCCAGAGTTTCGTTTGTTATTAATTTCTAGTTTTAATCCATTGTGGTCTGAGAAGATACATGGGATAATTCCAATTTTTTTGAATTTATTGAGACTTGATTTGTGACCTAATATGTGATCTATCCTGGAGAATGATCCATGTGCTGATGAGAAGAATGAATATTCTGAGGTTGTTGGGTGGAATGTTCTGTAGATATCTGCCAATTCCAATTTGTCTAGAGTATTGTTTAGATCTTGTGTTTCTCTACTGATTCTTTGCCTAGATAATCTGTCTAATATTGACAGTGGGGTGTTCAGGTCCCCTGCTATTATGGTATTAGTGTCTATTTCCTTCTTTAGGTCTAATAGAGTTTGTTTTATAAATCTGGCTGCTCCAACATTGGGTGCGTACATATTTAGGATTGTTATGTCTTCTTGATGAATCAGTCCTTTTATCATTAAGTAGTGTCCCTCATTGTCTCTTTTTATGGTTTTTAGTTTAAAGTCTATTTTGTCAGATATAAGAATAGCTACTCCAGCTTGTTTTTCTTTTCTGTTTGCATGGTAAATCTTTTTCCATCCTTTCACTCTTAGTCTGTGTGAATCTTTATGGGTGAGTTTGGTCTCTTGTAGGCAGCATATAGTTGGGTCCTGCTTTTTGATCCAGTCAGCCAGTCTGTGTCTTTCAATTGGGGAATTTAAGCCTTTTACATTGAGAGTTGTTATTGAAAGGTGTTGATTTATTCCTAGCATTTTATTGGTTGTTTGGTTGTCTTAGGTGTCTTTTGTTCCTTGCTTTCTGATTTACTGTTTGTTTTCTGTGTTTGTTGGTTCTTTAGGTTGTAGGTAGTGTTTTTGTTAGCTTGTTTTCTCTTCATGAATGCCATTTTTATTATACTAGCGGGTTTAGATTTTTCTTGGGTTTTTATGGCAGTGGTAGTTATTTTTCAGGAACCAAACCCAGTACTCCCTTGAGGATTTCTTGTAAGGGTGGTCGTGTGGTAGTAAACTCCCGCAGTTTTTGTTTGTCTGAGAAATACACTATTTGCCCCTCATTTCGGAAGGATAGCCTTGCAGGGTAGAGTATTCTTGGCTGGCAATCTTTGTCTTTTAGTATTTTGAAAATATCATCCCATTCCTTTCTAGCTTTTAGGGTTTGTGATGAAAAGTCTGATGTTAACCTGATTGGGGCTCCCTTATAGGTGATTTGACGCTTCTCTCTTGCAGCTTTTAAGATTCTCTCTTTATCTCTGAGTTTTGCCAATTTGACTATGACACGTCTTGGAGAAGGTCTTTTTGGGTTGAATACATTTGGAGATCGTTGAGTTTCCTGGATCTGAAGATCTGTGATTTTTCCTATACCTGGGAAGTTTTCTGCCACTATTTTGTTGAATATGTTTTCAATGGAATCTCCATTTTCCTCCCCTTCTGGAATACCCATGACTCGGATATTTGATCGCTTATGGTTGTCTGATATCTCTCTCAGATTTTCTTCCATGTCCTTGATTCTTTTTTCTTTCTTTTTGTCTGCTTGTGTTATTTCAAAAAGCCCATCTTCAAGTTCAGAGGTTCTCTCTTCAACTTCGACAAGCCTGCTGGTTAAACTCTCCGTTGTGTTTTTTATTTCGTTGAATAACTTCTCCAGTTCAGCAAGTTCTGCTACATTTTTTTTCAGGACATTGATTTCCTTGTACATTTCCTCTTTCAGATCCTGTATACTTTTCCTCATTTCATCATGATGTCTAGCTGAGTTTTCTTGTATCTCATTCAGTTTCCTTAGAATTATCACTTGAAATTCCTTATCAGTTATTTCAAAGGCTTCTTGTTCTATAGGATCTAGAGTTTGAGATTTATTAACTTTTGGTGGTGTACTTTCTTGAATTTTTGTATTTCTGGTATCTTTTCTTTGGTGTTTATTCATTGTGGCAGGGGGTTTCACAGTCCACCGGTTTGAGACTAATGACTAACTAGGATGTTGCTGTGGTTGCCAATTTGGTATGGCTCCCTCCGTGACTGCTCAGTTGGCCTCTAGTGCCTTGTGTGTGTGGTTGCCTTGGGTCTTGGGCTTCTCCGGGGAGCCACCTTTCTGGTCAGCTTGGACTCTGCTGGGCTGGTGGATCACGTACCACAGGGTGTGTGATCTCTGTTGAGCTTTCACTTCTTGTGTAGGACTTCTCCCTGTTCCGTGTGCTCTGGCCCAGGCTGTTAGATCGTGCAGTGGCGACCCCACTGGGTGTGTGGTTTCTGTCGAGTCTCCGCCTCCCTGGCCGCACGTTTCCCCACTCTGTGCGCACTGTGCTGGGCTGGGGCGTGTCTTCTGCACCCCTCGTCTGTCAGCTGGGCCTTCAAGACCCTGCTCGGCACCGCCTCACCCAGGAAGTCTACCAGGTTTCTGCTAGGCACAGACGACCGGTCTCTCTGGGTGCCTTTGTAGCACTATGTAGATCTTTCTCGGGTCTTGTTCACCTTTGTATCCCCCCAGTATAAACCGAGTCTAGCGCCCACCTGCAGCCTGGTCTCCGGCAGGTTCAAGCGGACCTGGGAACTCTCCTACCACACTATTCCCAACCAGAAATTCGTTAGGCTTTTTTCCAAACTGGTGGCCGCAGAGATGGTATCTGCCTCCCAGTAACAGGGAGTTTACCTGGGGCCGGAGTCCAGGGTGTGGTGGAGTGACAGTCGGCCCGCCCGTACTTCCTTGCCCTCCCGACACTGGCCGGGGAAGCCCCCCGCCACCAGCCCCGCCAGAGAACCGTGGAGGGAGTGGGAGCAGAGGCCGGTCTGCAGGCTCCGGAAAGCCCCGCGCCTGGCCAGGCAAGTGGGAGAGCTCAGTGATGGCCGAGCAGGGCGGAGCTGCCCACACCTGGGAAAATGGAGGCAGCACCGGGGCGGTGAGTGGCCTGGTGGTGCAGGCGGGAGCCCCGTGGGCATCCACCCCCCAAACAGAGCTGTGCCAGTGGTCACTCACAGTGCTGTGCCAGGTCGGGCGCTCGCTCTGTCTCTGGTTTGCCTCTTTTCCCAGTTCTCGGCCGCTGCCGCCTCGGGTTGTTCAGTCGTGGCGCGGCTCGGGCGCTCCCAGGAATCTTCTTTAATGCTGGCCTGAAACCTCGAATCCTGAATAGGGCCGCTGGCCGCCTTCAGCGCAGCCCCGGCCTCCGGGGTCCTGTCTGCATCCACAGCAGCCCTGGCGCTGTGTTCCCTCTTTCGAGACTCGCTTTTGCAGCAAAGAAACAGTTCTTTTCCTGCTCCACACTTCAAAGCTGTTGCCTGTAAATGAGGCAGCCTTTCCTGCCGGGGGTAAAGTGGCGGTCACCCCCCACGACCGGCCAGCAGCAGCAGTCCTCCCTTAAGAGATGGCGAGAGGAAGGTCCACAAGTTTCCCGGCTGCCTGAGTCCCAGTGGCCACCTTTTCCACCTCAGCTACTCCGCGCCAGCCGCTGCAGCCGCCGCCATCTTGAAAACCTGATGGTCTTACTTCTTGAAGTGTTTCCCTTATGTTTTCTTTTAGTAGTTTTATGGTTTTGGGTCTTATATTTAAGCTTTTAATCTATATTGAATTGATTTTGGCAAGAGGTATAGGTCTAGTTTTATTCTTCTGCAGATAGAGGTCCAATTTTCCCAGCACCATTTATTGAAGTGGCAGTCTTTTCCCCACTGTATGTTCTTGTTACCTTTGTCAAAGATCAGTTGGCTGCAAGTATGTGGTTTGATTTCTGAGTTCCCTATTCTGTTCCATTGGTCTCAGTGTCTGTTTTTCTGCCAGTGTCATGCTGTTTTGGTTATGATAGCTTTGTAGTATAATTTGAAGTTGGGCATTGTTATGTGTGGGACTTTGTTTTTTGCTAATGATTGCTTTGGCTATTCGGGGTCTTTTGTTGTTCCATATGAATGTTAGGATTATTTTTTCTATTTCTGTGAAGAATGTCATTGGTATTTTGATGGGGATTTCATTGAATCTGTAAATCACTTTGGGTAGTAGGGACATTTTAACAATGTTAATTCTTCCAATCTGAGGCCATGAAATGTCTTTCCACCCTTTTGTGTCCTCTTTAATTTCAGTAGTGTTTTGTAGTTATCGTAGAGATCTTTCACCTTCTTGGTTAAGTCGATTCCTAGGTATTTTATATTTCTGGTAACAATAGTAAATGAACTTGCTTTCTTGATTTTTTTTTCTAGCTCATTACTGGAGCATTAAAATGCTACTAATTTTTGCATGTTGACTTTGTGTTCTGCAACATTATTTAAATTGTTTTTCAACTCTAAGAGTTTTTTGGTAGAGTCTTTAGGTTTTTCTATATATACAGTTATGTCATCTGCAAACAGGGACAGTTTAACTTTGTCTTTTTCAGGCTTGATGCCCTTTATTTCTTTCTCTTGCTTGATTGATCTGGCTAATACTATGTTACATAGGAGTGGTGATAGTGGGCATCCTTGTCTTGTTCCTGTTCTTAAGGGGAAAACATTCAGCTTCTTGCCATTCAGGATGATATTGGCATTTGGTTTGACATATATGGCTTTTACTGTATTGAGATACTTTCCTTATAAAACTAATTTGCTGAGAGCCTTTAACATGAAATGATGTTCAATTTTGTCAAATGCTTTTTCTGTGTCTATTGAGATAATCATATGGTTTTTGTCCTTAATTTTGTTGATGTGATGTGTCACATTTATTGACTTATGTATATTGAACCATCCTTGCCTCCCTGGGATGAATCCCACTTGATCGTGGTGTATAATTTTTTTGATGTGTTGCTGTATTCTGATTAATAATATTTTGTTGAGGATTTTTACATATATGTTCATCAGAAATATCAGCCTGTGATTTTCTTTTTTTGTTGTATCTTTGTCTGGTTTTGGTATCAGGGAGATGCTGGCCTCACAGAATGAGTTTGGGAGACTGTCCTCTGTCTCAATTTTTTGGATTAGTTTGATATTAATTCCTCTTAAAGCTTTGGTAGAATTCAGCAGTAAAACTATCTGGTCCTGAACTTTTCTTTGTTGGGAGACTGCTGATTACTGCTTCAGTCTCATTGCTCAGTCTCGTTGCTCATTGCTTGGTCTACTCAGGTTTTCTGTTTCTTCTTAGTTCAGTCTTGGTTGTTTGTGTGTGTCCAGAAATTTCCTCCAGGTTTTCATATTTGTTGGCATAAAGTTGTTTGTAATAGTCTCTAATGATTCTTTGTATTTCTGTGGTATCAGTTGTAATGTCTCCTATTTCATTTCTGATTTTTGTTATTTGGGTATTCCCTCTTCCTTTTTTGTTAACCTAGCTAATGGTTTGTCTATTTTTTTTATCTTCTCAAAAAAATAAAAACCCAACTTTTTGTTTTGTTGATCTTTTGTATCATTTTTGGGGTCTCTATTTCATTTAGTTTTGCTCTGATCTTAATTATTTCTTGTCCACTACTTTTAGGGTTGGATTGTTCTTGTTTTTCCAGTTTTTTGAGGTGTTGCGTTAGGTCATTTATTTGAAGTCTTTCTATTATTTTGATGTAAGAATTTATTGCAATAAATCTCCCTCTTAGTACTGCTTTTGCAGTATCCCACATGTTTTGGTATGATGTGTCTTTATTTTTGTTAGTTTCAAGAACTTTTTTTGATTTCCCATTTAATTTTTTCTTGGACCCATAGGTCATTCAGGAACTTGTTGTTTAATTTCCATGTATTTGTATAGTTTCCAGTGTTTTGCTTGCTATTGTTTTCCTATTTTAATCCATTGTGGTCTGAAAAGATATTTGAAATGATTTTGACTCTTTAAAATCTGCTGAGATTTGATTTGTGACCTAACATGTGGTTTATCCTGGCGAATATTCCTTTTGTTGATGAGAAGAATGTACATCCTGTAGCTGTTGGATGAAATGCTCTGTAAATATCTGCCAGGTCCAAGGTGTAGTTTAAATCCCATGTTTCTCTGTTGATTTGTTGCCTAGATGATGTGTTGAATGCTGAGAGAGGGGTGTTCAGGTCTCCCACTATTATCATATTGGGATCTATCTCTTTCTTTAGGTCAATAATATTTGCTTTATAAATCTGGGTGCTACTGTGTTGGGTACATACATATTTATGATTGCTATGTCTTCTTGCTGAATATATCCCTTTGTCATTATATAATGGCCTTCGTCTCTTTTTATGGTTTTTGGTTTAAAGTCTATTTTATATGATATAAGAATAGCTACTTCTGCTTGTTTTTGTTTTCCATTGGCATGGTATATCTTTTTCTATCCCTTTGCTTTTAGTCTTTGTGTGTCTTTACAGGTGAGGTGAGTCTCTGGAAGACAGCATATAGATGATTCTAGCTTTTTAATCCAATCCATCAGTCTGTGTCTTTTGAGTGGGGAGTTTAATCCACTTACATTTAGGGTTGCTATTGAAGGGTATTGTCTTACTCTTGACATTTTATTGCTTTTTGTTTAGATGTTTTAGTTTTAAATATCTTCTGTTCCTTTTTCCCCTTTTATTATTCATCCTCAAAGTTTGTTGGCTTTTTAAGGTGGTAAGATTAAGTTTCGTTCTTTCTCATTTGCATTTTTGTTTCACCAATGGGTTTTGTTCTTTCCTGTGTATTCGTGATTATTGTTTTTCAGATTCCAGATGCAGGACTTCCTTGAGGATTTCTTGCAGGACTGGTCATGTGGTGGTGAACTCCTGAAGTTTGTTTGTCTGGGAAATACACTATTTCTCTTTCATTTCTGAAGGATAGCCTTGCTGGGTACAGTATTCTTGGCTGGCAGTGTTTTTCTTTTACTATTTTGACTATATCATCTCATTCTCATCTGGCCTATAGAGTTCTGTTGAGAAGTCTGCTGTTAGTCTGATAATGGAAGTTTTCTATTATTATTTCACTGAATAGGCTTTAAATTCCTTTTCTTTTCCTCCTCAGGAAATCCATGTTTGTGTGCTTAAGGTTGTCTGCTAGCTCTCTTAACATTCTCTTCATTTTTTAAAAAAATTCTTTTCTCCTTTTTTTTTTTTTGTCTGCCTGGGTTATTTTGAAAAGAGCATATTCAAGACTTTCAATTCCCTCTTCTGCTTGCTCTAACCTTTTTCTTAAGCTCTCAGTTGTGTTTTTTATTTCATTGAATTAATCCTTCATTTTCAGGAGTTCTGCTAAATTCTTTTTTAGGGTATTAATTCTTTGTAAATTTCTTCCTTCAAATCCTGGATATTTTTTCTCATTTCATTGTGTTCTCTAATTGAGTCTTCTTTCATCTCTTTGAGTTTCCTTAGGATTGTTGCTCAGAATTCTTTTTCAGTCTTTTCAAGGGTTTCCTGCTCTATGGGGTCTGGTACTTGAGAATTACTGTATTTCTTTGGTGGCATCATATTTTCTTGTTTGTTTATATTTCTGTTATCTCTACATTGTTGTCTGGTCATCTGGTAGAGCAATTTTTTCTTCTATTATCCTGGAGTAGTGGGCTTTGAGAAGAAAGACTTCCTCCAGTTTTTGCAGGCTCAGCTGGTGACTTGCCTTGTGTCAATGCAGTTGAGTGTGCAGCATGCTTTCTGCAGGGTTGTCCTGGCTGCTACTGTGGTGGTGAGCTGTCCTTGTGGTGGCAGTAGCTGTGGAAGTGGCTGTGATGTACCATCTTCACAGAAGCAGTGTTTGATGTGTGCTCCTGCCTTCTGTTTGGGTAGGGGGAGGCTGTCTGGGGCTTCTGCCTGGGTCCCTGGTTGTGGGATATATTCCTGCCTTTTGTTTGGGTGGGAGGAGGGCTGCCTGGGATTTATCACATGCCTATTAAGTGCCTAGCATATAGTTGACATTCATTAAATATTTTTTAAGTGGGTGAGAAAGGAAGACTCCATTATTTGAGACTCCCTCAGCACTATGGTACTACTTTTGGTGGTAAGAGTTGTTTCTACTTGTGTCTCATCTTTCTATCTAGGTTATAATCTCTATTTAGTAGGCTGATGGACCCTTATATATTCCATACATTTCTTGGCTTAGGACTGTAGATACACCTTACATCAGCTCAGTACTGTAGATACACTACAATTATAGCACTTCCTGTATTCTACTTGGTCAGGTATGCATGTGACTGCTTCTCCTATTAGATTGTATCTTTTTTCAAAATCAGAAGCTGTCTTGTTCATTTGCCTCCCAATCTCCCAGCATATATTAGTGATACAACATTAAAAGCACTGCACTGGTATTGATAGGTGTCTCAGGGCCTGGGCACTCCAAGCATATTATCTTTTATAAAGAGACTTTCTTCTTTTAGTCTGGTACCTCTGTCCTAAATTATTTGAAGTCTATAGGACCAATGTCATAGCAGAGTGATATAACTTTCTTATAGTCCAATTAGATTTAAGTGTAAATGCTGTGCTTGGATTATAAGAATGTGATTGGTTTTCAGGGATCTAGTTAGAGTGTGTTGGAGGGAAACTTGTTCTGGTGAGGACCAACACACATATATCTGGTTGTCCCCATAAGAACTCTAACTCAACCCAATTTCATGCCTTGAAAGGCTGCTGTTTGAATTTCTACTTTGTGGAGAGGCTTTCCCTGAATGCCCTGTATACATAGCCCCTCATCACCACTCTTCACTCCTTATCTTGCTCTGCTCTTACTTATTCCACTTAATCATAGCCCTACATTATACTATTTTTGTATCCCTTTGCTTGTTTATGGTCTGTCTCTCCCATTAGAACATCAGCCCCATGAGGGCAGGGTCTGCCTTTTTGGGGGTGTTACTGTGTCCTGAGTTCTTGTAATAGTGCTGGGTACATAGTAGGAGCCCCCTGAATGTTTGCTTTCTTATCCAGAGCAGCCTGAGGCAACAGGGAACTACTATGCTCTACTTTTATACCTGCTGAAACTCGAATAAAACTCAGTCTTTTCCCTCTAGGGAAAGCACCCAGAGCTTTTCAGAGCCCCACAGACTGCATGATACTTCCTACTACCCCTCCCTACCCCATGGCCTCACCTGCTGCTGCACCTTCTGGGATAGTGGGACTGGTGATGCCAACTCTGCCTTAGACCACAGATCCTCTTGTTTCTTTCTGCCACTGGATCTCACAGAGGCTGCAAGTAGCAATGAAGTTTACTTTTCTTTTTCACTCATATTTGGAAGGTCTGTTTCTCTATGGAAGAACTACTTAAGCAAGAAAAAAGTTCCTGTGTTTATTTCTTCCTTCAGGACTAGGGAATTATCTTCTAATAGATGAGAAGAACTTCTCTAAACTGGGGGAAGTATCTTGGAGTGTGAAGACTTGCCTTCACCCCTTAACTCTGCCATCACCAGCTGTGTTCGTGGACTCCTCACCTTGAGTCTTGTTTTCCTCTGCTGAGCAGTAAGAATAAGAGCGCCTTTCTTGTTAAGCTCACAGGATGAGTTAGCCCGAGGTCTGCTGGAAAGAATCAGGGTTCTAATCATCAACATCTACATACTGTGCACTGCAGAAGGCATCAGCCACTACATACCCCAGGTTCAACCCAATCCTCCTGTCTTCCTTCAATCTGCTGTCACACAGGGTAAGGACCAGTGATAAAACTGATGATCTGTAGGCTCTGTCACATTGCAGTAATGTTACATGTACAGTGTGGGGAGGTTTTTCATATGTACACACTCATATAACCACTGTATCAGTGTACAGAACAGGTCCAGCACCCCAGCAATTCCACTCATGCCCTTTAAGTTAGTACCTCCAAGGGATTACTTTTCTAACCATCAGTTAGTTTTGCCTGTTCTTGAGCCTCATATAAATGGAATTATACAGCATGTTCTCTTTGTCTCTGGCTTCTTCCAGTCTATTGGAATGGATAACTTCAGTGGGATTCATTCCATGTTGTATATGGATTATAGTTCATTCTTCTCTGTTGACTTGAATGAGTCCTTTGAATGATCCAGACACTGTCCTAAGTGCTTTACATGTATTATCTCAATTGCTCACACTACCCTAAGGTAGGGATTTTATCTTCCTTTCATGGATATGGCTCAGAGAAGTTAAGTAATTTGCCTCAAGTCACAGAGCTGTTAAGTGGTAGAGACAGAATTCTCATTCAATTGGTTCCAGAGCTGAGCTCGCCAGCAAAGGCAAGAGCTTGATGTGTTTTCAGAATTAGATTAAATCAGATTTGTTCCCAGTTTTATACTGAAGGTCATATGATTATTGTGTGGTTATTCACAAAGGGGTCTCTATGGGAACTCTCATTTCATCTGAATATTCCAGCAGAACATCTCCTCTTCCTTGCTTCTCACCTGTGTAAATTTGACTCACTTGGCCTTGTTTTTGGATCCAGTTACACTTCTTTCTTGCCTTTGCAGGAAGCTGCTTTCTCTGGGTCTTGCCTGAAAGATTAAGCTGTTTAACGATGTCTTCCTCCTCTGTGATCTTTGATGAAGGAATCAGGCAAAGCTCTGTCTGACTGTGCGGCTACTTTCCCATTCTCAGCTTGTGGGGGTTTCTAAGGAAACGCCGGCTGCAGTAGGTTTTTCTCCCCTGCATGTAGCCTGACTTGCTGTCCTCCCACCCTTGAGCCCCACCTTGTTCCCCTGTTGATGGATGACCCTTTGTCTGGGTGGGCTTGGGGCTGGGGCAGCTTTTGGCAGAGTACAGAAGGCCATCGGGATGTGGACTGAGAGAGAGTCTTGGCTTTGAACAGCCAGACCTGATGCCCGGGCTCACAGGGGTTGCCCACAAACTCACTAGATGTTTCTCCTTTATAAAGGCATCCTCTGAATTCATATCTCCACTCTGTATAACTTTCCTTCTAAACATGGTATTCATGCCTTTTCCCCAGGGCTCTGAACTAATCCATTACGTTTGGATAAGATACAGACAATGCGTAAATGCCCCCTTGCAGGCTGGAGAATCAAATACGTAATCTTAGTTCTGGGTCTGTGGCTCAGTGCAAAAGGTAATTGGTAAGAGGCTTTGGCCTTCCTTCCTTGATGCAAATAAAGAGAATAAGTAAAGGTAAAAAGGGAGGGTGGTTGAAACTTTTTGAATACTGGCCTTAGAATCACTAGGACAGGCAGATTATGGCTTTTCTTTTAACCCCTTGTGGACTGTTGTCCTTTTGCAACCTTTCTTAATCAAGACAGATCAACATTTGCACTAATTGCTCCATTGATTCTTACCCAGTATATGATAAATTGTGCCTTGTTCACCACTGTATTCCCAGTGCCCGTAAGTATTATCTCATAACAGGCATTTAATAAGTACTTCTCAAATGTTTGTAGAGTTGTTAATTAACAGCGTAAAAGTTACTTGGGTAGAGAGCTGTTGCAATATAGTAGAAAGATCATGGACTAATAGGAGATAAATACCAATGCCCTGGTGATTTCTAAGGCCCTGCCGGATTTGTTTCTGGATTCCAGCAACTCAGAGTATACATGGTCCGGGTGACTAAGTTCTGGGTCTGTCATTTGCCCTCCACCACAAGCCGTTTTCTATGCCTGGAACACCCTCAATTTCAAGCTATCTCCTTTTCTGCAAAGCACTGAAACTAGAGGCAAAATGGTGCCTGTGCCCATGCCTCTTGGGGACAGCCACCCAATTCCAGTGGGTGGAATCCAATGACCCCAAAGAGGAGGAAATCTCAGAGCTTCACAAAGAAGCCTGGGCCTGCTGTCAATTACCATTCCCTCATGCTGGCCTCAGCATGCCCTCCAAGAGCTCAGTGTACACAAAATTATAATGTTATCACACAAGCTGGTGTCCATGGTGAGGACAGCCATTTAGGAAGGTGCACACCAGGGGCAGGGAGGCACAAAGGCCATTCCGAGGCTGCAGTCACATGTATTTATATTTTTAGCAGAGGGGGGCTGAAATACAATTTCAGTGAAGATTGCATTACGGATTATTGCTTAAGGAAGCTTTGGCAAAGGACTAAGGAGAGTTTTCTTTCCCAGAGGGAGTTTTTTTCCTCTGCAGGGGTTGAGAGAAATTAGAGGAAGGGAAAGGCTGCTGCTTCTATTTTTTGAAGCTGACCTGGGTTGCTGTAGTGACGATGTGTGAGGGTTTTCTAAGCAAATCTCCATGTGACTTGGTGTGTGTGTGCATGCACATGTGTATGTATTTTATTTGCACAGCCCAGACCCCGTTTGGTAGGCAGAGCAGATGCTGTTACCATCATTTTACACAAGTGAAGACCGAAATTTAAGGAAGATAAATGGCTGTGCTCACATAATTAGCTAGTACCATTATAAAGTACAAATTCCTTCCTATAGCTTACAATCCTCTGTTGTTCTGGTTCCCACTTATCACACTGGTATCCTCTTGCAACATTACTTTTCTCTCAGTCTAAACTCCTTCCACAGTCAACTGGTAGACCTTTAATGTATCATGGTCTTTCTTACCTCTGCACTTTGCACATGCTCTTCTGTCCTATGCAGCCTGCCCTCTCCTTCACCTGTTTTCTCCCTGTCTTTCAGGTCTTGTCTCAGGCATAAAAGCTTCCCTGACCTCTCAGGATTGGGTGCCCTTCCCTGTCTATATGATACCATGCACCCTACCCTAAGCCCACCTCTGTCCTAACACTTTGTACTGAGATTGTCTGCTATCTCTTCTGTCTGTCTCCCTAGACTGCAGTTCATTGGGGAAAATTAACATTCTGAATTGCTCTGTTGATTCTAGAAATGAGTGGGGATAGAAGGCACATGAGAGAAAAGTTAAAGGTTTAGCATCCCACAGGAACCTAGCCACAGTTGAAACATGCCCAGATTGGGAAGAGCCAGGGACAAAGCAATGTCAGTCACCTCAAGGTAACTGAGAAGCCACTTTTCTTTTCTTTTTTTTTTTTTTTTGACCCGTAAGGGGATCGCAACCCTTGGCAAGGTGTCATCCACACCACGCTCAGCCAGTGAGCGCACCAGCCACCCCTATATAGGATCTGAACCTGTGGCCTCAGCTCTACCAGCACCACACTCTCCTGAGTGAGCCACGGGGCCAGCCCGAGAAGCCACTTTTCTGCCACCTCTGAAGGTTCTAGTTTTACTACTTCACTTAAGATGCTACTTGGGACCCAATCACTTCACCTGGTTTGAGCCTAAGTTTTCTCATGCAAAAATGGGGAAGAAAGTGCCAGATAAAGTGAGATAAGAGTGGTAAAGTACATTGGAAGACATAATAGCACTAAATAAATCTTTGTCAGTATTATGCAAATATCTCCAGGACACTAATGATGAATGAAAGTGAGGTGAAATCTCATCTGCATATAAAGTAATTACAGAACAAAAAGGACTCACACTTTTGACAAACTCTGAGAACTGGACATCAGGAAGTACTCTCTTCCTCAGAAGACAACAGAGAAGCAGAAGGAAAATAGCAAATTCGTGAACAGAGCAAATTTCACTATGGGGAGGCATTGTGTTCATTCTCAAATTGAAGAATTTTAAATACCATAAGGAATGTTAGTTTGGAAGCAGTATTTCTTGGGAATCTTTCAGTACAAAGTCATTTATCGAATAAATGCCTGCCGAATCCCACTCTGTGCTGGGCACCTACAATATGCCAGGCATTGCTTTAAGCACTCCTGGTTGCTGACGCTTCCTCTCAAATGCCATTCCTATGTCTGCCATGAGGTCTCTGCTTGTTCTGAGAACCTGGTGTGTGATGCCGTGCATGATTAAGTTACTGGCGCTCAGCTGCAAGCCCATCTTTCTGTACTCAGCTCTGTGCTGCAGGGGCTTGGACAAATCTGTTTTCCTGCTTTGCCCACTGGCTCCCTCTTAGGCTCTGCCAATAGAGAAATGCCACGGCTGGATGGGGGAAGAGAGGACTTGCTCCTCCTTGTTTGCTTCCTGTTCCTCTCAAGTGTTAACTTAGAATAGGTTTCTCAACTTTGGCATTGTTGACATTTTGGACTGGATAATTCTTTGTTGGGGGTGCTATCTTGTCCATTGTAGGATGTTTAGCAGCATTCCTATCCTCTACCTACTAAATTCAGTAGCAACCGAGAATGTCTCCGGACACTGACAGTTGTCCCTTGGGGGGTAAAATCCTCCCTGGTTTAGAACCACTGACCTAGAGTGTAGCTATGGACACACTTCTTCACCCTGGCAGCTGCAGTTCCTTCCCACAGTAGCCACTGAATCCAGGCTACACTTTTCCCAACACTTGCAGACCCCTTTTGTCACACCTCAATCAGGTGACACTAGCACCAGCTGGCTAGCGGCCCCTGTCAGAGGTCTGGGCCAGCCCATGGGGCTCTCCTCTTAGCTCAGAGACACAGCCCCAGCTGAGCAGAGCCCCTTCTCGAAGATCTGAGTTCCACACCACCACCCGCCAATGGGGTTCCTCTTCTGTGTTTCTAAGTTTCTCCCTCTGTTCCTCCAGCTGTAGGGGTGGTAGCTGCCTCTTGCAACTGCTACCTTCATGATGCCTTAGAGGTCCTTTTAATCTCTCAGTTACTTGGCTGATAATTTTATTTTATACCTGTTTAAAACTTTTTTCATATTGAAGTCTCTATGGTAAAATAACTGACATAGTTATTTTCCCCTGTACCTGACTGATACAATGTTCTTTCTCCCTTCCCTTTCCTTATATTCCTTCCTTTTTTTTCTCTCTAATTGGTAAACTCCTATTCCCTTTTAGAGCTCTGACAAATATTTTCTGGAACTTTTCTGGACTCTGCCAGTCACTCTGCTTTAGTCCTCTAGTACTTGGTACAGGTGCTTCTTACCTGTGGTGGAGCCCTGTGTATACTTGTATATCTCTTCTTCTCCTGGTAGATTGTAAATTCCTGAGAGTAGCAACCACGTAACATTCATTTCTGCATTCCTAGCACAGTGCTAACAAATGAATGAGTGAATGGATGGAGGAATGCATCACATAGGACTCCTGTCTGTTTCAAGCTGGATCGGGGGAGTGTTTCCCCCTCCTCACATTTTGCCTAGATTGCAGTCTCAGTGAGGGTTGGAATGGACTCTCGGTACACACTCCCTTCAGCAGCTGGCCCACTGCTTTCCAATGCCACTGTCACAGTGCCCTCACTGAGTTGGGTTTCTCTTAGCTGAGTCTCTTTTGTTCAGTAGATATTAAGCTCCTTAAGGATAGAATTTGTTGAACATAAAGGAGTTACTTACTGAATATTTTCTGAATGACTTGCTGAAGGGAACTAGAGGAGGTTTCAAGGGAAATCTCTTGAAGGATGGGGAGGGCTTTTCCAAGTGGAGCCTTCACCCTCGGTAGAGGCAATGGGGCAGGGAGGGTGTGAGGAGTTGTTCGGGGAACCATCGACAGTTTGAGTCTGGTAGAAGGCAGGACACATGGAGAGGAAACCTGAGAGATGAGGCTGCAAAATAGGTAGGATATAGATTTTGGATACCTTGAAGAACCAGGAGAAACAAAATGTGCAGTAGTTCTTGGGGGAAGTCTTATGGTCCTGGTATAAGCAAGAGATCCACTTTTGGGAAGAGCCCTCAGTGTGCTAGATGAGAAACTGGTGGTGGGGCCATTCAGGGGAAGCTGTGTGCTGTGAAACCCAACAGGAAGGGTTAACACAGAGAGCGAAGCTCCCACAATCCTGACGGCTCTATTCTGTAGGAAGCGATTCTTTTTGTGGAGGAAGATGAATACTCCTTGCTATAGACAATGGAAACCAAAAGGAGGTGAGAAATGGAATGAATAGGAATATAACAATCACCGCACATTAGAGTTCCAGGTTGAATGGTTCAGCTTCATCTTTTTCTTTTCTCTTTTTATCTTCTAGTCTAATTATCACAGAGTTTTTCATATTTCAATGTATTTCATAAGATATGAAAGGTAATAAAACAGTGTCTATTTTGGCTTTTAAGCAGACTCGGGTGGCAGGGCCAACAGCAGAGCATGGAATTCAGCTGGGTTCTGTTTGCAGGTGGAGTAAGAGTCCATTGTGATTCTCAAAAGAAAGAAAACAGCAGCCTGGGTGTGACCCGCCCATCATCATCTGTGAGATGCAGATAATGATATCAGCTTCCTTTTATGTTTCAGGGCTTTTTGGAAAATCAAATATGGTGAAGAATGTGGAAGTACTTTGTAAATTATTAAGTGCCTATAAAATCCATCCATTCATTCAGAGAATGTGTTGAACTTGGCCTACATGATGGGAATATTGTCAGCCACTTAGGGGTACAGTAAGCATAAGATATGGTCTCTGTCTTCCAAATCTCCAGATGGATAGACGACCCATGTCTTAGAAAGTTAACATAGTTTATAAGGAATTGTCACTGACATTGCATTTAGTTAGATGGGTTTTGTTGCTAATGGCTGCCAAGTTATGATTTTTATTTTTTTCTAGAAGAGTACTCAGAGATAGTGCCATATGGTCAAAAGGTTTGGGGCTTTGGAGACAAAGGCTGAAGCTTCCAGTTCATGTTCTGCCACTTGATGACTGTGAATTTGGACAAGGCACTCATTTCCTCACCCATACATAACTCCTTCTACCTAACAGAGGTTACTGAGATAACTATATCAGGTAACAGATGTTAAAGTGCTTTTAAAACTGTAACGTTCTGCTCATACGTGGTGGATCATTTACTAAGAATAATAGGAGAAATTGGCAATATTGTGTTTCATGGCCATTACTACAAATGGCTCTTCAATTAAGGAGAAGAGAATGGGAACTAACATGGATAGTAAGGAAATAGTATGTGTCTAACACTGCAATACACATTAACATGATAGAGCCCCTGTAATCCTAATGATAACCCTGTGCAACAGGCACCATTCTCCCCATTTTACACAGGAGGAGGCTAAGAGGCAGAGCTTTTCCTGCATATTCCCAAGGTGCACAGGCAGCACTCAGAAGAGCCATGAGCTGCCCAAGAGGAAGCCTTGTGCCTGAGGTAGCAATGGGTGATATCATTCTTTAAACTCCACTTCCCTTTCATACTCCCGATGGGTTTGTTTGAGATACAGATCCACTGTGACATTTCTCTTTACTTCTCTCTGATGAGGCAGTGGTGGAGTGGAGTAGGAATCTTATTAGGCACATACCTGCTCAAGAACCAGACCTCACATATGTGGACAGAAATTCAGGTGTGATGAAAACCCACCTTGCAGAATAGGGGGTGTAGTATGTCCCTTGGTTGGCTTATGAGAGTTTCCCTTTCCATATGTATCTTTTTCGGTGCATCACTGGGTAACAAGGAAACGAGTGGAAAAGCACTGATTTTACCTTATGTTTGCCTGATGCATGTGACCTTCTCCCTGCCCCCTCCCCCCAAACCTCCCACACTTTGAATCATTTTCAACCTGGAGTCACCCTGTTCCTGATTTCCATGCCTGGTCCCTCTGCTTGGGATATTGTCCTGCTTCTCAAATCTCTTATAAAGACCTCTTTGTCTTTCAGAGTCTGCCTCAAGAAGTCCCTTCCCCCACAGAGCTGTTTGTTTCTATCTTTGCTCCAATTGTTCCACAATGGACCTTCTTTTACTGTTTATCTAGCAACACTAAATTGTGTGCTGATTCGTCTCTCTTCCTTACCAGAATCAACTCTCTGGGGAAAGGAGCTGTAATTTATTTCCCTCTTTATCTTCAATATCTAGCAGATGCTTCGCACATACAGGCATTCAGGAACCATTTGCTGAATGAATACACAAATGAATGAATGAGTTTGTAAGGCAGTGCTCTGGCCAGGGTGTGTAGACCCAGGGCAGCCACTGCTGTGATAGCCCTCTAAGCAATTTCATTTTCTTCTATACAAATTATCAGGAGAATTGATACTTTTTGGTTGACTTAGAGAGAAATGCTTAACAAAAACTATGGTCATCTTATTCAAGAGCTGGTGTTAATTACCTTGAGCCTGTTTGGTACAGTGAAGTAGGCCACCCAGCCCTGCTGCCAGTTTTTTTTTTTTTTAAACTTCACACATCTTTGTATTTTACCTGAAGGCAAATTCACTACCTTGGAGAGTGTGAGTCCGTGAGGAAATCCCTTTGGGCAACTTGCCACATTTTATCTGTGCTCTTTTTTTCATTTTAGCCTACCATCAAGTTATTTTTGGTAAAGCACTGCTCTTGGGGGAGAAGCTTGGCTGTGAGTAGGGATGGAAAGGTGCCTTGCTCAGACAAAGGGGACATGTCCTTACTTCTTTTTTTATTTTTTAAAAGATGACTGGTAAGGGGATCTTAACCCTTGACTTGGTGTTGTCAGCACCACGCTCTCCCAAGTGAGCTAATCGGCCATCCCTATATAGGGATCCAAACCCATGGCCTTGGTGTTATCAGCACCACACTCTCCCAAGTGAACCACGGGCCAGCCCTACATCCTTAACTTCTGTACTCTTTAATTTGGCTGTTGCTTTTGGGTTTTGTAGGCTCCTAGAGTCTTTGAGTCTAAGATCTGAGCCCTCAGAGGTCTGGGAGTCAAAACATAGCAGAAAATGCATGGACCTTGGAGTTAGGCATACCTTGGTCCAAATCTTGGCTCTGCAACTTCCTGACTAGAAAGTGTGGGTAAGTTTATTAGTCTCTCTGAGGTTTTCTTTCTTCATCTGTAAAATGGGGATACTACCACTTATTTTGCAGGGATTTGCAAGATGTAGTGATGATGCAATTAAAATGCCTGGTACATAGAAAGACTTCAACAAATAGAAACTAATGTGGTCTTTGGCTCTCTCCCTCTCATTTTTGAGTAACTATAAAAATTTACCCTGAAGAGTACTTAAACTTTCTTTGTGGCTGAAAGCATGACCAGTGAGCCATTGATTTAGTATCATTATAAAAAGAGTTATTTCTGTTTCTATCATCCTTCACATTAGCTACCTTGATTTCAAAATGAAAATCTGATGTCTTAAGATCAAACCCATATTTATCAGTAAAAGCCTGCAAAAATAATAGTGCAGGTGGGGTAGGGAAGGGAGCAGAGAAGTAAACCTTGTGAAAATTCTCTCTTTGGTACAAATCACTTCTTACCTTGTAGTGGGGGGTACGTGCACCTGTTCAGCTCTTGGTTTCAACACTCCCTTGTCAACTTGAGGTTTCACAGGTGCTGTTTTGCCCTGGGGAACTGTTTGAGCTGTTTCAGGTTGATGGTTCAGGGCTCGAGTATGACTCTTGTCAAATTTGGGAATCTGAAACCCTGTATGAACCCAGTTTAGTATTCAGGAAATGTATCCACAGTGGCTGCTGTCAGGGTAACTATCACCAAGGGTAGACAGTTGATGGATTCCTTCCTGCTATGTGTCTCCCTCAAATAGTCTTAAAAATAGTGCCCCCACCACCACCCATTTGCAAGACAGAAGAAGGTCTCTCCTCTCTGTAGACAGTAGCCCTCTCATCTCCCTTAGCCATAATTACATGATGATTATCAGTACCTATCGCCTTCCTCCTTCTTGGAGGCAGGCACTCTTAGGATAGCTTGTTCACTAGAATCTTTTGTTCACAACTGTTTGTTCATAAAACTTGTAACTCTTGGTGCCTAGAGAGAGTCAGAAAATTATTACGTAGACAAATAGACAAGAAACTTTCAGTTTGTGAGAATTGTTATGAAGAAAATAAAAGAGGTGACGTAATGGAGAGTCAGAGCTGGGGGCTGCTACTTGAGTAGAGTGACCAGGGAAGAGCTGTTTGTGGAGGTGACATTTAAGCTGAGATCTTAATGACAAGAAGAGCAGCCATGTGAAGAACGTAGGGGAAGAGCACTCCAGGCAGTGGAGGACCTCACACCACAGCTTGAGACAGGAGAGATCGGGGTCTGTTTGATGATCTGAAGGAAGCTAGAAAGAGGTAGCAGATAAAGTCAGAGAGACAGATAGAGGCCAAACCATGCGGGACCTTCAAGGACACAATAAAGAGTTCAGAATTTATTCTAAGAGAGTGGAAGCCATTGGCGGGTTTAAGCAGGGGGAATGGTCTCATTTGATGTATGTTTGGAAAGATCGCTTTGGCTGACAGGTGGAGAATATCTTATAGGGGTGAGTGAGTGGGAAAAGGGAGACCAGTTAGGAGATATCACAGTGGTTCTGGCGATGTTATTGCCATTTGGACTAAGGCACATGTCACTAGAGATGGTGGTAGGTGGGGTGGCAGATGGTGGCTTAGACTGCAGACAAGCTTGCCCTAAATCAGGAGTCTTACCCATGTTGGTGAAAACATTTTGTTGATTTGATAACTCTGAAATATTTTCCCTGGCTTCTTGCGCTTTGAATTCTACTTGTCATTGGGAGTAAAAGTAACAGCGGCTTTCCTTGGTACTTTAGACTTTGCTTTTTTGTCTCCAGCTCTAGTGTGTCTTGGTGAAAGATCTTGGGCTTCAGAGTAAGACAGACCTAGATTGGACTCCTTGCTTCAACACTTAGGAAATGGTTGACTGGATAGCTTTTTAATTTAATATCTCCAACCCTCAGTTTCCTCTACTGCAAAATGGACTTAATAATAATAATGCCAGCTTTTTGCAGGTTTACTCTGAAGTGTCACATGAGATAGTATTTGTGAAGTTATTTAGTATTTAGTAGGCTCATAGAGTTCGGATGTGTTGTCCCTGCCAAAACTCTTGTGGAAATCTGATCCCCATTGTGGAAATCTGATCCCCATTGTGGAAATGTTGCAAACTGATTGAGTCATGGGGGCAGATCTCTCACGAATGGATTAATGCTCTCCCTAGGTGGGGGGGGATTAATGAGTGAGTTCTTGTTCTATAAGTTCCCACGAGAGCTGGTTGTTTAATAGACCCTGGCACCTCCTCTCTCTCTCTTGCTTCCTCTCACCATGTGATCTGCTTGTACCCACCGGCTGCCTGCTGCTTTCTGCTGCTTTCTACCATGAATAGAAGCAGCCTGAGGCCTGTGCCAGATGCAGCTGTCCCAGAATCGTAAGCCAAATAAACCTCTCTTCTTTATAAATTACCCAGTCTCAGGTATTTCTGTTACAGCAACACAAACAGACTAATACGTAGGCTCTCAATGAAATTATTTGTTTTGGATGTATATCCAGCAGAGGGATTGCTGGGTCATACAGTTGTTCTATTTTTAATTTTTTAAGGAAACTTCATTCTTCTTTTCATAATGGTTGTACCAATTTCCATTCCTACCAATGGTGTACAAAGGTTCCCTTTTCTCCACACCCTTGCCAACACTGATCTCTTATCTTTTTAGCAATAGCCATCCTAAAAGGTGGGAGGTGATCCCATGTTGATCACAGAGTCAAGATATGGAAACAACTTAAGTGGCCATCGACAGATAAATGTATAAAGAAATTGTGGTATACATAGATGATGAAATATTATTCAGCCTTAAAAATAGATAGTGCCATTTGCAACAACATGGATGAAACTGGAGGACATTATACTAAGTGAAATAAAGCCAGAAACAGAAAGAAAAATACTGCATGATCTCACTTACATGTAGAATTTTAAAAATACAGAATATATAGAACCAGAGAGTAGAACAGAGGTTACTAGGAGTGTGGAGGGGGAAGAAATGGGGAGATGTAGGTCAAAGGGTACAAACTTCCAGTTACGTAGGATGAATAGTCTAGAGATTTAATGTACAGCATGAGGACTACAGTTAATAATGTTGTATCATACACAGAAAATTATCTAAGGGTAGATTTTAGATGCTCTTTACACACACGCACAGACATGAAAGGTAACTATATGAGGTGATGGATATGTGGATATTTTAATTTGCTTTTACTGTAGTAATCTTTTCACTATGTATATGTACATCAAAACATATTGTATACCTTGAATATATACAAATGAATAAATAAGAAAGAAAGTTATCCAGCTTTGACTCTGAATCAGCTCCTCCAACCCTCTGCCTTCCTAGACTGGGAGCAGCTCTCAGATGCTTCTGCTTAAACTCCATCCTTTATGTCAGTGAAGCACATGCCAGTGGAAACAAACACTGGAGCAGGAGGCAGGAGGTAGACTTGGCCTTCTGTTTCTCTCCTTGCTAAACAGAGCAACTGTGGATAAGCTATTTCCCTCTCTGGGCCTCAGCTTCTTCATCTGTAAAATGAGGAATCTAGCCTAAATGGTCAAAGTAATTATAGAACATAGTGACATGCCTTTATCTGATGCCAATGTCAGCTTCACAGCCACCACCACCACCACCAGCTATTGAACACGCACTGTGGCCCAGACCATGTGCTGTATGTCTTATATACCTCATCGTATGTAATCTTTAGGACAGTCCCTGAAGGGGGTGCTATTATTGTCCCCATTTTGTGGAAGAGAACTAAGCCAGAGAAGTGGAAGCATCATGTCTTGCTGATAATAACAGCCAGATTCTGTGTATTTCAATTCAACAAAACTCTTTGGGAGTTCCAAATGTGCCAGGCACATTGCAAGGTGCTGTGGCTGCAGGCATGGACATTGCCCTGAAAAAGCCCACGATCTAGTCATCTAGTCAGGGAAGCCCTGCTAAAGTCTTGTCACCCTTGTGTCCTCCCACTGAATGACACGTCACTGCAAAGGACAGTTCTGCAGTGGAATTCCTTGGCACATGGAGTCAGTTTGGGTTGATTCCACTATGCAGTATACTGTGGCCTTTCTGCTTTTAGCACGCACAAGAGGTCTCCATCTCCAGTCTGCATTCTCACACTCCAATCTGCAGGCCTCCACCCCCACACCCCCCCACACACTGCCTGTGCTTTGCTTCTGCTTATGTTCCTTTTCAGTAGCACTTATTACTCATCCTTCACAGTTTTTCTTCTTTTTCTTTCATTTTTTACTGTGTGAGTTAGTTATAGAAGGAAGATTAAACTAGATATAAGGAGTTCTGTCTGCAGAGGAGGCAGGCTGGGATAGCAACAGGGACCTTTCTCATTCTTGGACCCATCTGTGGTCACAGTGTGAAGAGGCCACGTGGCATCACCTTGACCTGGTAGTCAGGACATTTGTGTTCCTATTTAGGCTCTGCCATTTACTGGTGGATGACCCTGATCAAATCACCTAAACTGGCTGGGCCTGAAATTCTTTCCTATAAAATGCTGCTAGTGATGCTGGTAGAATCAAAAAGCTTGGGTTTCCGTCTTAGATTGACTTACAAGCTGTGTGACCTAGTGTAAGTCACTTAACTTCAGTTTTCGTGTACATAAAATGAGGACATACCCGAGGGCTGTTATGAAGATTAAGTTAAATAATCCACGTTAAGGTGCTTGGCTCAATGCCTGGTGTATTGTAAGCTCCATATAAATCTTAACTATTAGTAATCACCATGCTGGTTAATGGACTTAATGGATGTAAAAGCATTTTGTAAACTGTAAAGCATTTGTAAACTGTACAAATGTTAGTTATTATTTAGGTGATGATAGTTATTTTGAAGTAAGGGAGAAAGGACTTTTGATAATATTTATTTGCCAAGTCAGTTTTTCTTTTTAAATTTGGGTTTTATATTTATCTCCCTCAATAACACACTATTAATATTATATGAACTCCTCCTAGGGCATTATTGTTCCTGAATCTGGGGCATCAAAGGCCATCCTGTGCCTTTATATACACAGAAATGGGAAACCAGCCAAAAGGCTGTGTAATTTCATTTTACCCTTTGCTTTTCTCATTGAACTTGGTAGTTCCCAGCTAAATGAACTGAGTGGCTGAGCTTTGAACTCTTTCATCAATAGCTCTAGCAAACCGGTATACATTATGATCGAAATGCACTGACCCTCCTTAAAGAAATAAAATGCAACTAAATAGAAGGAAAGAATTAAATGGGGGAAAAGAGCAGTAAGGAGAAAAAAAAATGCTCTGGCGAGACATTATCCTATTTGCGTTGTTAAAATCTGGTTGTGGGAAAAAATACACACACGATATTGTCAGGGGGAAAATCCTGTGATAGAAAAGATCTGGGTCAGGGGACTGGTATCTTTTTTTTTGGAACTAGGAATCTTTCTTTAGGAAGGTAGGTAAAGTGAAACCCTTCGCAGTAGGTAGTAGAGGAAAATAATAATAGTTTACAGGACAGCTGTGTTATTTCAGACTGTTATTCTAGATAGCTTTCGTGTTCCAGGGAACAGGATTTTGACCTGCTTTTATTGGATCTATACAATAATAAGCACCGTTATTGCCTGCCTCCTCTGCCAGGGCTCCCAAAAGCTGCAGCCTCCATCCTGTAAGTATGTGAAACAGCTTCGGATGAAAACAGAAGTCTCAGAACTGTCCAAGTTGATACTATCCTTAATAATGAAGAACTCTTGCTAGTACACATTTCAGGAATGTCTCAGAAAGAAAGCTGTTATCAGCTGATTTGGACTGAATACCTGCTGTTATGTGGAATGATCTTTTGAAACATTTTATGCTGGTTCAAGATGAACTAGTGGGATGGAGTGCTGGCTAGTTCCGTGTTTGTGCTCTCATCTCTGTTGAGGACGTGCATCTTCAGGTGTCTTGTTTTCCACTGTGGATTACAATTACCAGCATGTTAAGGGCTGTATCATTTAAACACCTACCCAACAAAACATTTATTGAGGGCTGACTGTGTGTATGTCGATGGGGTACTCTGTCAGGTGCTAATAGTTTCTTGTTTCTTTAAAGCAGTAGTCCTTGAACTTTAGCGGAAGACTTATTGAAACTCAGATTGCTGGGTCTCACCCCCAGAGTTTCTGACTCAGTAGGTCTGGTTGGTGAGTGATGCTGGAGGAAGGAATAGTGAGAATTTGCATTTCCAACAAGTACCCAGGTGACGCTGATGCTACGGGCCCAGGGGTCAATTTGAGGACCACTGCCTTAGAGAACTCATGGCGTAAATGGCGAGAAGTGCAGACCACTGATTCTCATAAAAATCAGCTGTGAGAGGCATTAAGATGCAGGCATAAAAGGCTCTGGCTGCAGAGAGACAGGAGCAATTAATGTACAGTGGGGCGATCGGGAAAGGTGGGGAGAGGCAGGAGCATCTGAGAAGGCCTTAAAGTGTGAGAAGGAATTAGGTGATAAAAGCTGCAGAAGGAAGTTTTTGTGACATACAGAAGGTGAGGGGGACAGAAAAAGATGTTCAAAGGTTACCTATTCTTCCTTTTCTTCCCTGGCCCAGGGCAAAGGAAGGAAGCAAAGGCTTTGATCCAAGGAAATCTCCTCTTCCTTTGTATTTAAGAGCTGTGATTTGGGCTCTCCTGGGGGCTGGGAATGAGACCACAATTTTAATGGTGGTGCCCATCTCCCCTAGATCAAGGATGAGGAGACTCCATTTCCTGCAGAAACAAAAACACCATCACTCAGTCCCCCAGGGAATCTCAAAGAAATTAAAAATGGAATTAACAGCTCATCTGGAAACCCTCTTTTTAAAAATCATATGCTTAGCTCACTGTTCCATGAAAACTGTTTCTGAAACGCCAGCTTAATGCCGCTGGCGTGATGCTTGTGTTTCATCCTCATCTGACTGAGGGACAAAGGGCAGCCGAGTGGCAGGGGACAAATGAGGTGTGGCAGGAACTTGGCAGGAGCAATGCAGCCAGTGAGAGCACGGTCCCTGGCCCTCTGTGCATGGGTCAACTGTGTGAAGGGGGTGTCCTCAGCCACTTCAGTCAGGTGCTGAAGCCACAGACAGGGCTGCCAAAACAGTGGCAATAGCATTGGCTTGTGGTGGTTGACAAGGTTTTAGACAGACAGAGAGGAGCAGAGAATCAACAGGAGTTAAGGTATGCTGGTTGGCAAGGCCATGTGTTAGGAACTAACTGGAGTTGTGTGAAATCAAGTAAGAAAGTTGGTCAAGGAAAGACGGTGGAAGGTACTTCCTTTAGGTCAAGAATCCCTCTGAATGTTCCATGTATATCATACCTCTGCATCTTTGTGCAAACTGTTCCCTTTGCCTAGAACAACCTTCCATTACCAGATCCACATGACCAACTCCAGTGTGTACTTCAAAACTCAGACCAGCTGTCAGTTCCTTTGGGAAGCCTTTCCTGGTCCCTTTAGGCCGAGGTTCCTGATCCTCTGCTGGCTTCCTATTGTGCCTTGTTTTCCTTCTAGAATCATAATTAATACCCTACATTGGAACTCTCTATTTGCTTATCTGTCTCCTTCATTGATCACTTTTTCATGTAGTCAATCATTTATTCACTTAAATGCATCCTGAGGACTCTGTGCCAGAAATTCTGTTAAACCTTAGTGATGTAAGACAAACAAAATAATCAGTCTCTGCCTTCATGGACTCATAGACCAGTGGGGGAGATACCAAACAGGGAATTACCAAATTGGGCCTCTAATTTGAAATTTTTATCAGCTGTCCTGTGAACTCATGAAAAGGGCCAGTGGAGAAGCTAGAGAAGCTGGAGAAGCGGTATCAGGTCAGAGGGAAGAGCACGAGCAAAAGGCAGCAGCTTCTCTTGGTGCATAGTGCCTTCCTGTCTCCATGCTTTGATGGATTTTCCCATCCTTTTCAGTACTGTGATGTTGTTGAACATGATGCGGGGAGACACATGCTGCAAATGCCAGCCCTTGCCAAGCACACAGATGCCTGGCTATAGTACTGCCTCTTACAAGCTCTGCCAAAAGTGGAACTTCCCCTTGAAGTCAGTGCTAAGATACAGTTGTGACACCTGACTGCATTCCAGAGCACCTGGGGAAGCTAGAGAGTGTAATTCTTTTATTGAGCCCTGAGTGGCATCTTAATCAAACAATGAGAATTTGCCTTGATAGAGAAAGATCTGGGAGGTGAGGGGGATGGAGCTGCCCGCTGTTAAATGTTGAGAAAAATCCACTCAATGTGTGGATTTGTTATAAAGGGTGGTGGTGGGGGGGGGGGTGGTTAATCTTCCAGAGGTACAAAATAGGCCATTACGGAAGGGATCTCTGTTTAAGGGAACCCAGGCACCCAGTGATCCTTGAGAAAAGGAAGGTATTAAAAAGCCCCATTATAAGGGTGAGAAGATCTTATTTAATGATGTAGTTTCCATTTATTGAGCATCTACTAGGTACTAGGCACTTTATGTATTACTTCACTTAGTCCCCCCAAATCCCTATAAATTAGAGTGTTATCACCATTTTATAGATAATGTTTGAATAATATTAAGTCATTTGCCCAAGGTCACACATGTATGAAATGGTCTGGCCATATTCAAATCAAATTAAGCCTTATATCAAAGCTTAGGCTTTTCACCAACTTCATGTCATACTCTTAGCACAATGTTCCATAAAAGTCTTGAATGACACAATGAATAAGGTATTTTTATCACGTTGGCAATGGGAGCCCTTGAAGGGTCTTGGGGTGTAGGGGGATGATGAAATGGTGGTTTTGACAGACGATCTCAAGGAGATGTGCAGGATGGAATCGTGGAGAGGTTTGCATGTTCTGACCTCTCTACTGAGAAAATGGAATGAAATCGAGGCTACCAGGTCTACAGTAACTGGTTGTTCCTGAGGTCTCACTAAGGAAAAAGCCTCAATTTACATAAACAACTGCTGGAGTTCAAAGGAAGGGAGATAGTATCCCTATGGAGAAGGCCCAGCCCAAACACAAGTAACCGTCCTTTTGTCCATCCATCCACCCATCTATCGGAACTCTTCAGCATTTTTCACGTTCTTTTCTTTCTTTTGCTTTCCCACCATCACCACCCTTGCTAAATTTTCATTCCCTCTTTACTAGAGGAGTGTCTTAAACATTACTCTCTTAAATGATCTCCTTCCTTCAAGCTTTCATATATTTTTTACCAGCAGATTGAGTGCCCTATAAGCACAGAGGTTATCACTTTGCTTTCCTGTTCGAAAACCTTCAGTGGCTCTCCATTGCTCACAGGATTGAGATTCTGTGCTGCAACATGACCCCAACTGCTTCTTCTTGGCTTCGTGCTCCATCCCTGCAGTCCACTTATGATTTCCTGAACCTGGCCCATGCTTCCCTGTTTCTGTGCCTCTGTTCAAGTTGTTTGTCTTCCTGGGAATGCCCTTCTACTTCCAGACCCCCACCTTTTTGGTGGAAATTCTACTCTGTGAACCTTTCTCTGGACACCATAATAAAGAGTTATTCCTTCCTCCTTTGGAGCACAAACTGTTCGGGGTGTCAGCTTAGTCTAGTATGCGTTTGAAGTCCAAGTTCATGGGTTAAAATCTTGGCTCTGCCTCTTACTATCTGTGTGACTATAGGCAAGTTACATACCTCTCTGAGCTCAGTTTCTGTACCCATAAAGTAAAGTTGGAGAAGATATTAACATCTACTTTATCGACTAGATTGTGAACATTAAATGAAAAACATGAAAATGCATATTTGGTGCTCAACAAATATTTGAGAATGGATAAATACAACCAGGGAAAAATTTTGTCAATATTCATCACTATGTTTTTAAATGAAATCATATTGTTGTTTTTATGAGGAAAACATTTTTTTTTTTCAGGTCAGCTTTAAGCTCTAACTGTAGGTCTTGAGCAAATCCTAAGTGTCAGACCGTTAACTTCCCATAATCCCTGACTCAAATGCATGTATATGCCCTCAGCTCAGCACCAGAATGCCTCTGGAGGCACTTCAGACTGAAAACTATGGCAAGCCCAAGCTCTAGGGGACCTTCCTCTCTCCTGGTACGTTGTTCTTTATTTGAGATACTTGAATATGTAGCCTATTGCTATGGAGAAAAACTCTGGCCCAGATTTGCTCTGACAGTCATTTCTAGAGGTGAGGGCATGCTACTGGACTAGGAAGAAAGCTTAGAGTTCTTCAGGATCTAGTGTGGGATCTGGCTTAGAATAGGTACTTGGTTATAAGGAAGAGTAAATCAATGGATGGATGGCGAGTGAGTGGATAGAGAGTGGATGGATGGAGAATGGATGGATAGATGGAGGGAGGGAGGGAGAGGAGACAGACAGAGTAAGGGTGATAGAGTGGATAGATGGACGTATGGATGGATGAATGTGTGGATGAGTGGATTCATAGAGGTTGGATGGATGGGTGAGGTTGGATGCAGGGTGGATGGATGGAAGGTGGATATATGGATGGATGAGTAGATGGTGGAGGACAGGTATATGAAGGGTGGATGGATGGGTGGACAGTGACAGATGAATATGAGTGGGATGTTCATACTGTTGGGCTCAGTTAAAAGGCTGAGAAGCAGTGTAACAGGATGTGCAGTGGACTAGAAGCAGAGACTCAGCTTCCAGGCCAACTTTTGTGGTTACTTTACTATGTGACCTTAGGCAAGTTATGAAAGGTGTCTGAGTATCCCTCTTCCTATCCGTAAAACAATGGGCTTTATGTAAGATGATCTATATGGCCTCTTGTAATATTGTAGTCTTATAGTTCTATGACCCTGTGGAGTAGAAAGTAGACCAATACATATATTTTTTAAACGAATTTTTCAAAGTAGATAAGGGTATACAAGCATTTAGTTTTGTTGTTTACTCAGAGACCAAAGCAGATAAGCACACAAGGGTCCTGGTTCTCAGTCCTGTGCACTTCTCACCGTTCTGCCCTGTCTGTCCTATGTCACCTCTCCATATCTTCATCAGCTCCTGGGGGTGGGAGGGGGCACATGATTCCTTATTTGTTATCTATATCCGGTGAGGCAGCTTGGTTTTAGTGCAAAACTCATACTTTAGAATCAGACAGATCTAGTATCAAATTCTGAATTCTCCACTTATTTGAGATATTTGGTAAGTTACTGACCTCTCAAGCCCCTTTACCTGTCAGCTGGTGTCACCGAATGCTTCCTAGTGAGTATTGAAAACAACAGCTATGTCAGGAAGGTAATAAATAGGTCTTGATAACTCTGATACACGGAATCTTCCCCTTAACTTCTGCTCTATGCAAAGAGGCTAACAGTTGCCTAATAGGTGTCCAGAAAGCACTTGTTGAATCAAATAGATATGAATTCCAGCCTCTGGGTTTTACTTGCTTTGTAGCTAATGCTTTCAATATATTACCAACAGAGTAGAAAATGCAAATGTGAAACTTTGGAAATGGCTTCTACACATTATAAATCTGGGATTTCAAGAGACTGGCTGTGAATAGCGAGCTCAGCTTTTTCACTGTGTGGTCCAATATTAATGCAGCCTTGGGCATTCTGAGGCCATTGGACACTGTCATCCCTCACGTCCGATAGGTTGTAGATGTGGGGCTGGTGTACACAGAGGGTGGGGGACGTATGAAAATATTCAGACAATGTGGGAAGAGACTCCAGCCCCAGAATAAATGGTGGCTAAACTATATGTCTCACTTAAAGTGTTAGGAAGTAAAATGGGTGATGGGTAAGGGCACCTCCCGTGCCAGCAGTGTTCTTGCATGTGGTGCTCGTATGTTTACCTCAGTTTCTACTGTCTGGGACACTATTACCAGGGGGTCTTTAGTTCCAGATGACCTACTCTGAATCGATGATCTGAGAATTGGGTTCTGCCGTGTTTTACTATGACATCGAATCTGCATGCCACCTTGTTCTTCCTCTTCTTCCCCCTCAGCAGACACTTTGTGGCAGTGATCTGAGTGTATGTGACTGGTCTTGGGTGGTCTTGGTGTTCCTGCTGTCCAGCCCTGCATTTTATATATGAGCAAGCTGAGCCTCCAAGAAGGCAACTGAATGGGCCAGGATTACACAGGGAGTGGGTGGCAGAGCTAGAATTGCAACCCAGGGGTCCTGACTCCAAGTCCCAGTCCCTCTCAGCATTGTACTGTCTTCCCAAAGTATTGAGTAGAAACTGAAACAAGCTGAAAGCACCTCATCTGACCCAAGACATCTCCCCTAAATCCCTTAGCAGTGTCCAAAATTTCTACATCACATCTTTCCTTTGGTTGAAGGTGTTGACATTCATTTGATGCCTATGAAGCAAAAGAGGTCTGTGGCCAAAAGGGATTGAGAAATGTTGCAAAAAAAAAAAAAAAAAAAAGTTCCCATTTTTAGACTCACAGTGCATGGCAGCTAGTCAAGGCCTCCTCAGTTAAAGAAACCTCATTTACCTTTGTTATCCCATTTCTTTCAAATTGATTTGATGACAGAACCTCACTTTCCCTACTGCTTCACCCATTAACTCCTATGAATACCTCACAGAATCAAGTTCCTGGAAAGGACTTTGGTAAATGGTGGTTTAAGGCATGGAATACCCTCATCGATACATAGTTTGCTTTTGAGAGATTATGAGTGTAGGACTTCTCAGTTTTCAGAGCTCTCTCACACCCATGATCCCTTTTGATTTACAACAGCCCAACCAGAGAGATATGTATTGTCCTCCACAAAATCCCAGAGACTTAGATGCTTGATAGGACTGAAGACAGGAGATGAGATTGGGGTGCAGGTCTCTGAAAGCACCTTCCAGACTCTGCCCATTGTTGCAGGTCTCCTCTCCACATGAAGCCAGCTTCTTGGTACACCTCTATGGACCAGGCCCTGTCTGTCCCCTGGGCTTTGATTCAATGATACACTGTCATTTTCCATCCCACCTGCCATGGTTTGAATGTTTGTGTCTCTCCAAAATTAATCTGTTGGAACTTAAATTCCAAGGTGGAGGTATTAAGAGGTGGGGCCTTTGGGAGGTGATTAGGTGATTAGGAAATTGTGACCATATGAAAGAGCCTTCAGAGAGCTGCCTGGCCCTTCCACCTCTTCCACCATGTGAGGATACAGCATTCGTCTCTGTCTTCATGTTAGGAGGTAGCAGGAAGCAAAGAGCAAGCCCTCACCAGATGCCAAATCTGCTGGTGCCTTGATCTTGGACTTCCCAGCCTCCAGAACTGTGAGAAATAAATTTCTATTGTTTATAAATTATCTAGTCTAAGGTATTCTGTAACAACATCATGAGTGGACCAGGACACCACCTTTATTTGACAACTAAGGAAAATGAGGCTCTGACAGGGGAAGTGATATGCCCACAGTCACACAGCTTGTTAGTCTTGGAGACAGAAGCAGAGCCCTAAGGTACCAAGCAGTCTGTTGAGGATGAGGGTCTGTGTGCCTTAGGGGTGGGGAGGAAAGCCCAGAAAACTGCTACTTCAGCTTCCTTTTAGGCTGAAACCAGCAGAGCATGAAGAAAGGGGTAATTGAAAGTTCCCAAGGATGAAATTGTCAAAGTTGCTCATTACCAGCCCTGTGAAGACTAATTTTGTTCACTGATGCCACCAAGCCAGCTGTCTTTCTGCAGTATCTGGCTGCCAAGAGAGCTGGATCAAAGTAGAACACTTGGAAGTTTGACAGAATGACCCATGCTTACTTGGACGTTCCTCATTTGTCCAGTAACTTCATCACACTGATAATCTTGAATGAGGATAAAAGGTCTCTGAGAAAGTAAAAGAAATTAATCAATTTATTGATCAATTACTACATAAATGAATCAATGAAAGAAGCACGTATGAAACATTCACTATAAACAGGTTGGAAACCTGCCAGCAGGTAGAGGTAAGACAGGGACCCCATCCATAACGAGCTTTGTGCCCAGGATGGGAGATAGACATGTAGGCAAATGAAGATAGGACCCTGTGACAGTGGTTATGAGAGAGAATCCAGAGTGCTCCAGTTTCCCAGGAAGGACATCCAAACCACACAGGTCACAGCAGGCATTAGCAAGGGAGTTCTGAAGACTGTGATTCTTGAGTGGTGTTTTGAGGAATGAATAGGAGTTGGCCAGGTGAAGAAGAGGGTAAGAGAAGGAGATGGAGCCTCTGTAGAAAAGCATGGATGCGTACAATAGCACAATGCTTACGAGCTAGGGGTATAAGATGCACGGTGGGGAAAAACGAGCTTTAAGATTTAAAAAATCATCGTACACCTAGACCAGGAAGCCCTTGTGTGCCAAACCAGGCCACTTGCTAAACCATAGCAGATTAGATGCTGAGAATCAAATGGAAGAAGGGGACAGAGACATGTTCGGTTTTTAAGAAATAACAGCTAATAATGATCTGTCAGTTCTTCATATGTAAATAGAGATATGTCCAAGAGAGTATAAGCTCAAGAGAATGTACAAAAGAAATCCTGGGGAAATCTTTGGTTGAGGGTCATAAAATTGAGCTAACATTATTAAAGGGTGGGAAGGTCAGAGCTGATATCCGTTATGTTAATCCACTTTAATTATGCCATCATCGAGGACGGGAACTGCCACTGCAGCTTCCTGTTAGGCTGAAAACCAGCCAGTTTAACTGCTGGGGAGAAAGAAGAAAAGAGAAGCTCCTCCGGATATGGCAGTTGCTAGTTAGGGGTTATGCTTCTCACGCAGACTGCAGGAAGATCCTCACAACTCCCTGCCTGCATGGGAGGGAGAGGAGCAAGGCAATCCACTTCTCAGACCAATGCTTTGAAAAGGATGGGCCCCTTCCAAATGAAGAGTCATAGAACTGCTGTGTATTGCTCATGGGTTCAAGCTGTGGGAGTTCTGAAGGATTGGCTGGCTGGGCAGGCTGAGTATCAGGGGGCTGGTGTGTTCCTTCTGTGTTTCCTGTTACCCCAACAGGAATCTTGACCCTGGTCTAGCCAAGGAAACAGCAGGCCAGCCATGCAAAGCGGATCCTTTGAGGCCTTTCTTTCTGCATAGCGCATTATGTGGGAAAAGGCCAGACTGACTTCATCCCAGGACCAAATCAGATTGATGCTTAAAAGATCTTTTTCATAGAGACGTGGACTGTTAGAGGGTGGTAGGGGTCTTGGATAATGGGGTCTAGTGTTTCATGGGCACCCCTGCCTGCTCCCCTCCTCTGGCCCCTGCATGGTGACAGCCTGTCCCTTCCTCCCTCCTCCTGGAGACTGTGATAGAGATTTTAGGTTGTTTACTGACTTCCCCCAAAGCTTGGGTTGGGTGGTACTGTCATAAACTAGTCACACCTCTCTGTATTCTCTTGTCTGTATGGTATTCTCATCCATAAAATGGGGCTGATTGTACTGGACTCACCTACCTCATAGTGATCACCAGAAGAGAATGACAAAGTCCCATGAAAAGTGTAAAGTGATGTATAAACGTTATGACTGTTATGATTACCAGCAATATCATTGTGCTCTATTCATATAAATTTCTTAAAAGAATGAAAGGATCTTATATAAACTAGGAATTGAATTAAGCCAGGATAAAGTAAGCTGAATTTCAAATGCAATTAAACCAAAATTCATGTTTTTAACATTGTAGTATTTGAAAAACAAGCAAACAAACAAGCAAAACCGTCCAATGCAACGAACCCATGCCTAATCCTGCTGAACTTCTGTGCTGTTTGTTTCAAGACCATTGGATTTTCTCCTAAATGCACTTTAAGTAAATTAATATTTCATTCTATACGTACCACTAATAAAATGCTTCATTCTATACTAATTTATAATTTATATCTTTTGTTACCACACCAATATACCAGAAAAATGAGAAAACCAGATCTTGAATCCCCTTTGATTTAAATATAATAATAATAATAATGAAATAGTGAACAGTGGCAGGCAGAGTCTAGAACCAGATCTGTTACCACATATTGTCTGCTTCGTGTGATAGTGGTCACCATATCCTTTCTAAATACTTAGTATGTGCTGGGCACATTGCTAATTACTTTGTGTGCATGATCTCACTTAACCTTCAGAATGCTCTCCTATGAGGAAGGTGCCATTATTACTCCTGTTTTATAGATAAGGAAAAAAAAGTTTCAGAAAGGCTGAGACACTTGCCTAAAGACACACAGCTATCACGTGGGAGGTCCCATTCAATTCCATAGTCCGCACGCTTAAACTGCTATGCTAGACTGCTTCCTTCTATGAAATATGAGGACACTCCAAGGAGAAATCAAGTGTCCAATATTTAGCCATTTATCTGGTGGTTCTCCATATTTAGCCCATTGCCTGATATACATCAAAAATATACAAATTGAAAAAACAGGTGCCCCAGTATTGTTCTGGTAGACATGCATCCTGGCAAAGCACACTCTTGCAGACATGGGCAGACATTTCTCTGACAGGATATAGCCCCTACCTAGGTCATTACTGAATTACAGCCCAGTGAAGCAACAGATGTTGATAATGATGACTTGACTTTTTAAACCATATTTAAGGAAACAGGGTTGAAAATAACATATTGCAGAAAGGGCATTAATTTTTTAAAGGTAAAATTTTAGAGTGCTGGTGCTTAAATCTGTAATTGCTCATTTCTGTAAGAGTTTATGAGTCTGGGTAAGTAAGGTCTTGGATATTGTATATACAAATTTAAGATAATATATATAATGCAATAGCAACCATTTCATTCCCCTCTTTATGTGTATCTCAAATCTTATTGCTACAGGATGACACCACACACACACACACACACACACATACACACACACACTCTCACACATCCCTATACATATGTATATTCACAGTAACTGAGATGCTGAGATGACAAGCTACTATGAAAACCTAAATGTTTACACTATGTGTTTTAAAATAGTCTATGCCATTTCTACCATTCATATGACACTCATGACACTGACTGTCTTGCACCAGAGTTGTGTGTGTGTGTGTTTGCACATGGTTTCATGCAGTAGAGTGGGAAAAGAAAGGAGTTTGGCAGACTTCAGTACAAACCCTGCCTCTTACTAGCAGGGTCACCTTAGGCAGTTTGTTTGAGCCTGTTGAGCTCCTGTACACATGGTTAGCCATAGTTTTGGAGGGGCTGCTTATCCTGCATAAGGGCCCACATTTCCGTGGAGGGAGGGGGCTTCCATTCCATCTGTGGGAAAGGAAGAGCAGCAGCAGAGCACTCCAGCTCTCTCTCCACTTGCTCCCGTGTACCTTCCATGGGCTTGCCTACTGAGTTTGAGTGCAGGAGCCATCCCAGTATCCAGCTGGTCCAGAAGTTCACACTTGCATCTGTTTGCTTCCTGGACACACGTGTTCTTCACTTGCCTTCATGCAGAAGGGAGTCACGGAAGGAGAATGTAAGAAGCTTCTTTTGGGTTGCGTGCTGGCATTTTCTCCAATCCAGCTTCATCGGTAATTAAGCTGAGTCTGATCTCTGTTTATCAGACTTTTGTATGCATCTTGGAGGTGTGCAAGTAGGTGGTTATCACCCCCCCCACACACACACACTCCAACACTCACATTAGGGCTAATGTGATGGTTAAAGTGAGAACTTGGATCTAGCACATTGACTTAGAACATGGATCTAGCACATAAAAATCTAGCACATTGTTACACATGTGAACTAAATAAGACTTATTCATGAACAAAAGCTGGAAGAGACTTAACAAATCAATTAGTCAAATGCCCTCATTTTCCAGATGGAAAATTTGAGGACCAGAGATACTAAGTACCTTGCCCAAGATCACACAGCTAGTAAGGGCACACCTGGGCCTTAAGCAGGTCTTGTCATTCAGCACTGCAGGATTTCACAGAACAAAGGGGAACTCTACCTTCTGTAGAGGGTAAATTACAAGGCTGCCTAAAACCCAAGTGCTTTGTCAAGGTAAAATGTTTCCATTTTGATAGAAACAAGAGCTCCCAAAATACTTTTCTTTTGACCTACTTAGCTATTATTCATCTCTCTCCTGCCCCGTACCCATCACCAATTGCTTTAGCTTGGAAAATCCTGCTATACAGTGATACCATTCTATCTGTGGCTCTGTTTTTTAAAAAAATTTTATTTTAGCTTCTCAATATACATTGTAGTTGATTTTCATGTCCCTTTGCCCATTCCTCTTTCCCCCCTCTCTCCCCTCCCCTCCCCAGTACATCATATCTGTTCACTTGTCTTAAGTTCAAGGGATTGTTGTGATTGTTGTGTCTTCTTCCGCTCCCACACACAACCTTTGTTTGTATATTTATTTATTTATTCATTAGCTCCCACAAATAAGTGAGAAAATGTATTTCTCTTTCTATGCCTGACTTGTTTCACTTAATATAGTTTTCTCTGAGTACATCCATGTTGTTGCGAATGATAGTATTTCGTTATTTTTTACAGCAGGGTAGTATTCCATTGTGTAGATATACCACAATTTCCTTATCCTCTCATCTGATGATGGACATTTGGGCTGGTTCCAACTCTTGTCTATTGTAAATAGTGCTGCAATAACCATGGGAGTACAGACATCCTTTCGACATGATGATTTCCATTCCTCTGGGTATATTCCCAGCAGTGGAATAGCTGGGTCATATGAGTCATATGGTAGATTTCCTAAAAGAAGATATACAAATGCCAACAGACATATGAAAAAATGCTCAGCATCACTCAGCATTTGGGAAATTCAAATCAAAGCCACACTGAGATACCATCTCACTCCGGTTAGGATGGCTAATATCCAAAAGACTGAGAATGATAAATGCTGGAGAGGTTGCAGAGAAAAAGAACTCTCATACATTGTTGGTGGGACTGCAAAATGGTGCAGCCTTTATGGAAAATGGTATGGAGGTTCCTCAAATAATTACAGATAGATCTACCATATGTGGCTCTGGTTTTAAAGATGCTCTCAGGTGGAGCAGAGACCTAGGAAAACATGCCCCAGGAAGGCTCTGAGAGACAATGAGACCATATGGTTCTTGTACCTTAACTTTCTGACCATCCCAACATATCCTAGTCTACTTGGGGAAACACAGCTGGGGACAGTTGGAACACAGCTTTAAGAATGACAGTGACATTCTCATCCTTATGGGGTCTCCTCTTTCTCCATGGGCTAAAGTTGTCAGAGCGATTACTTGCCCTTGGGGTTACCAGAGGCCAGCTCTAGTGAGATCTGATGGCCATACTGAACATATATGTTCTTTCCTGCCCTGGAGTGAATTGTGTTATGAAGACAGGATCTCATTCACCTTCAGAATATGTCAGAGAAATAGGAGAAAAGCAGACATTTCTATACTCATTTTATATATGGGGAAGCAGGATGAAGAGAAATCAGGAGATTTCATGCCTTTTCTCACTTCTGCCATTCGCTGTATTTGCTATTCTTTTTTTCTGGAATATTCTTCCCCTACCTTCTTTTCCTGGAAAGCTTGTACTCATTCTCCAGATACTGCACCTGGATTAAACTTACTCCTACCTTGGTGCTGCCCTTGAAATTTCTGTGTCATATCTAGTACAATATTTAAGCTGTTGTACTGCGATCATTTTTATGTCTCTATCCTTCAGAAATGTATTATTTTTTAATAATGATCGCAAAACCCTTGTCATCCCCATTTTATAGACAAGGTCTTGAAGCTCAGACAGGTTACATGACTTACGCAAGATCATCTGGCCAGTAAGTCATGGGGCTAATTCTTGAACGCAGGGCAGTCCTCCTCCAAAGCCCGTTCTCTTTACCGTAGTGTGAAATAGCCTTTTTTACAACAAAGGATCAAGATCTGAGGATGCATCTTACCCTTGGCTAACTCCTAATACCAATAACTGCTAACTCCCATAGGTATAATGCTTCATGATTTACAAAGCACTTTTTCATGTACATTATTTCATTTGATCCGTATAACAAAGCTGCAAGGTGGGCATTGCTCTACAGTTGAAGAAACAGAGGCTCAAAGAAGGGACTTGCCCAAAGTCATTCTATTTTGTGACAGTTAGCAATTTGCAGGAAATTAAACCCACATATACTGACTCCAAATGCCTTTATCATGTTGCAAGAATTAATTAAGGTCCACAGTCAGTTTAACATGCCATGTTAATGCAATGGTGGCAGAATCTCAAATGAATAAACTGTGCATAGTACTTAGGATACAAAGACTTTCTCTTTGGTACCAAATGTCACCAGACTTTTCCTACTTTGGCCATGGCATGGTACAATGAACATTGTTGCCCATTAAAGTCAAGTGAGAGAATCCCAGTCCTCAGGTGTGATCATGAACAATCATTTGTCTTCTGTGTATTTATCCTGTTGTTACATGACTTGACTTGGTGTTACAGAATGAAACATCAATACTCATTTTTCTCTCAATACATGCAAGACACACACCCATGGGAGAACTCAAGGGTATGTGAAATTCTCCATGTTCTAACTTTATCTTCACCCTTTTCCCTTCTATTCAGAGAGCAAGGAAGTAATAAGGACATTATTAGAAGAAAAGTCCAAGTCTTTGATTTATTTTGAATTCTTTTTTTCCCTTTTGGTCAAGTTTGGTATCTTAGAGGTAACAAGTGCTTTTGATGCATCTCACACTGACTGGCACACACCAGGGTAGTGTGTTGCACCAAGAGAGAATAGAAAGGCAACTACAGAAGGCTCGCGGTGGGGTAGGGCAGGTAGACATGTACCACTGTCCATCATTCAAGACAGGATGTCCCAGTGCTGACAGTCCTTGTGCTGGTAGTGCAAAGAAGGAGTGAGAGGTGAATTCTGATTGGGACGATCAAGCAAATTTTGATGGAGAGCTGACTCTTTGACTTGAACCCATAGGGATGAGTGATATTTTCATAGGTGGTAGAGGAAACAAAGAATGAAGAAGATGGAAACGTCATGAACATCATGATACTTTCTTTTGGGCCTTGGGGGATGTTAAGTAGCCCTGATACAATTAGAATACACATTTTGGAAGAAGGAGGAAGAAGATAGGTCTGAAAAGTGGGTAGTGAATTTGATCACCATGTTTTTGTGTTTGGATTTGATCCTACAGACAATGGGGAACCATTAAAGATTTGGAACAGGGGCATGACACAATCCAGCTTATTTTTGGAAGATTATCCTGGCAGCTCTGATCCTATGATATCTCGATGATCATAACCTGACAAAGAACCTTGTAGTTTGAAGTGAAGAAATAGAAATGCTAGTTGATGAGCTGAAAAAAAAAAAATCAAAGATCCCATTTTCCTACTTGTGTCAAGTCAAATAAATGGAGCCAGATAAATGTGGAAGAAAATCAAGATAGTAGCAAAATTGCCTGGAAGCAGAATGTTTTTCAAAGTCCCTAATGAGGTGTCAGTGAACTTAACGAGATGAAACTCCCTACCCTACACCTAGTTTTTCACGCTGTCCTTTTCATCCAGTCATAATTAAGTTGTGAAACTGGAATTATATCCTATCATTAAAGACAGAGGCCAACTTTGCCTGGCTCCTGCTTCTCCGAAGAAGGGAACTCTGCAAAGAGCTCTCTTCCGTCTTTTCTTCCCCAACTTAGGCCTCCCCCAATGTGCTGCAGGCGATGGCATCGTCGTTTTAGATTTTGATTAAGAAGGGCCACGTGGCTTTTCTTTATTGATTTTGGTATTGAATTCTGTCATTCTTAGTTAGGAATTATTAGGCAGCTGAAGTTGAAAGGAAAATGTCACAGTCTCTCAGCACCATTGGCTTGTTAGTGAAAGGGAAGGGTAGAGAAGGGAAAAGAAATGTCTTCTGTGGGCCAGACACCACGTGGGGATCCCCAGACATGCTGGTGCCCCTTCGGTTCTTTCAGGGTGTTACCATGAAAGGTGCGCATTTTTCCCATGCACAGATGTGGAAACTGAGGCTCACAGGGGTCCTTATAAGCCTTATATAGGGTCTCTTAGCTGGGAATAGAATCTAGGCAGGCTTACTCCAAATCCATGCTTTTTCTTCGCCACCATCTTAAAAGATGATGACTACATTTGTACACAGATAGGGCCCACTGAAAGGAGGCTTAGATCCACCCACCACCTGCCCCTGAATGAGTGTTTTCCTGTGTACCGTGCACCTTGTTAAGACACTTCGAGGCACATTATTTAGGCCCACAGAAACCCTTTAAAGGGGTAGTATTTATTTTTTCCTCATTAAGAGTGAGCTCACCATGGCTCAGAGAGTCTAAGTGATTTATCCCAAATTACATGGGAAGTGCAGATCACGCCTCACATCATTGCCTTCCAAGTTGGGATCTCCACAGGATAAAACGCCTGATTACAAAGGATGAGGCCAGTACAGGGCATTTCAGGTACTGGGGCCAGCTAACAGGATGACAGAACTATGTGGAAGGCAGGGTAATTTTCCCAAATCCCCAACATTCTGGAATGTGGGGATAGGGTGGAAAGGAAGGTGAGGAGAAGGGAGCAGAGTCTGGCTGTGCCCAGAGCAGCATCTAGCTCTGGGTACCAGCAGCCTGGAGTTCCAGAAGAGCTTCTACAGTAACTAATTTATTAAATAAAGAAGAGCATCATGTCCCTTTCCCTGCAAGACTATTCAAATAAATGTGTTGAACAGATTCATAAAGCAATGACTGGAAGCATGGCTGTCCCAAGAAGAGAACTGCTGTGGATACTCCACTGGCCCATGATCAGGTCTGTCTGCTCCTGACTCGGGCCAGCTCCAGCCACACCTCTTCTCCAACCTGCGGGGGAAGGACCACTTTCCTCTCCAACAGCAATACTAGTGGGCACTCAGGTCTCCAGGTCAGGCACTGTTCTTTCTGTTATGTTCGTTTAGCTAGCCTGGTATAAAAATGCAAATACAGGTCCATGATCCCCTATTTGAAACCTTTGGGGCCAGACGTGTGTCAGAAATTTAGAATGTCTCAGATCTGAGGAAGACAATACGATAGGGATTTTAATTATTATTTAACACCCCCTGCTGGGCTTGAGGCAACGCCCTTAATCAAACACATTAATACTTCTGCTGTAAAACATGTAACAAATAATGTAGGATAAATAAAACTATAGCATTCTGTCAATTCAGGTTAGATTGTGCCACCAAATTAGTTCAGGCCAGTTTAGGTTTTGCTGCCAAAATGAGTTAAACACACGCACATCTGTACACAATTTGATTTTCAGAGCTTTCTGGATTTATAATTCAGATAAGAGATTGCAGATAAATATTTGTTCAATGCTTAAAATAGTGCTCACGTAGACTGAGTGCCTATTATGTGCCAGGTACTACGCTGAGTAGTTTACAAACATTACACAAGAGTCAGAAACTATGATGAATACAGTGTTACTGTTTGCACTTTGCAATGTAGAACTGTACATATAGCCACTGACCATGTGTGGCTATTTGAACTTAATTAAATTAAATAAAAATTCAGTTCTTTGGTCATACTATCAAGAGCTTGATAGCCATGTGTGGCTAATAGTATTGGAATAGTCCCATGTTCCTAGTGGCTACTGTATGGGATAGCTCAGAACATTTTCATCAGAGCAGAAAGTTCTGTTGGACAGTGCTCGTTATAGGTTATATGTGTAGTGGGATGAGCGCAGATTCTGGAGTTGTACTGCCCAGAACCACCATTTCCTAGGTATGTGAACTTTGCCAATTTGTTTTTTACCTCTTGGCACCTCAGTTTTCTTATTTATAAATGGGATAAAAATAATGCCTGCCTCATTTGTGGTTGTGAGGACTAAATGAGTTAATACATATAAAGCACTCAGAACAGTGCCGGGCACATAGTTATCTCCTAATAAGTATTACCTATTATGATTATAGTTAAAGATGAGGACATCAAAGCATAGAAAGATGGTTTTAACTCAAACTCCCAAGTCTTTGCTCCTAAACTGAATGTGCCATAGCCTCTCCAGACATGTGTCTCAGTCATCTCTGCCCCTGTGCTACTGAATGAGTGAGTGAGTGAATGAATGAAGGAGTCTGAGAGCATTGGCCTAGAAGCCAAGAGCAAGGACCAGTTGCCTGATAGCCTGGTCTTTAGGTCCAGGCTCAGATGTAGAGGCCCATAGTGAACCGCAGATATCCTTTATTGATTCCTCAGACCAAGACTCAATTCACATCTTTTACTTTCACTTTGTTTCATTTTCCTATTTCTAATCTTAATTTTTTTAAATCAGCCATAATGAGGCTATTTTAAGGCATTGAACCTGCTGTCAGGACTATATATTTGAGATAATATGTTGAAGCTTCATTGATTCTGTGTGACAGCGGTCGAACCAGAAATAAAGTGGGGCTGCTGCTTCTAAGTCACCCAATGAAGCACTGGATCATTTGGGAGAGATACCTGCCAGAAGTGCCTGGATTTAGATGTGAGAAATGCATGGTAGGGGAAGAGGTGGCGGTGTTTGCTGCAGGAGCTCCAGGTGTGGAGTCAGGTGGGATGAGGTCAGTTACAGTCCTGAGCCTAACACGGGCAACCATCTCCTACCATTTAAGCTTTTTGAGCCTCAGTTTCACATTTGAAACATGGGATAATTATTGTGATTCTTTCTCCTGTGCATATTCTGAGGATCAAGCTCAGGACAAAACACTTTGTTAATTATGAAGCACTGAGCACACGTAAGTAACTTACTAGGACATAAAACCCTTTTCTTCTGGTAGGAAGGAAGCCTCTAAGCTTTGGGAGTGGCAAATGGAAATATCTGGTGTGCATTAGTAACTGACATTGGTTATTAAATGACAGTCACCATTTTTTGTTAGTGACCAAAAGGAATGTTGTAATATACAAATAATTAATATCTATTGATAGATGAACTAACCATTTTCAAGGAGTAAGTAAGTATACTAGTGTTGACACTGCTCTTAGAGAGAGCGCCGAATCCTAACCACTAGACTACCAGGGAACTTGACACTGCTCTTAGAAAAGAAGGCTTAGAAGTCCACTGGTGAGGCATTATCTTTTAGGTTGTCTTTTGTCCTAATAAATTCATTTTTGAATTTTGCATCAATATAGAAGAACTATCTTTCTTATAATCTTGTATTTTTCCTTTTACCAAAAAAATGAGACATGTCATCATCATTTACTTTTTTTGCCCTGGCCACCAGCAAGCTCATAGGTTATTTTAATGCTCATTTGTAGTTGTTGCCTTATTCTTTCTTCATGCAATTTTAGAATGAAAGAATGGAATTATAAAATAAGGGAAAAAATGCCAGAGACAAAAGTCTAGCATTTGTGTTTTACAAAGGAAGAAATTGAAAATCTAGAGAGAGCAAAACGGATGCTCAGGGACTGAGGACCAGTGACTGAGGACCAGTCAACATTAGGGTTAGAATCGCTGTCCCTGACTCAGCCCACTCCTCAGGCAAGCTCTATGTAAGAGTTGTGTGGTGAACATTGAAGCAGATCAAGGGAGTTAGATGAGTCAGATGTCTATTGGAAATGCTCGATGAAGCCATCTCATTATAGGGATTGCCTTGCTAATAGAGGCTGGAATCCTTGAGGCTTTTGGCCACTCTATCCGTTAAGAATGCATATAGCAATAAATCATGACTCCTGACTTATAGCGACTTAAACAAGTAGAGTTTTATTTTCTTCATGGAAGAAGTCCAGATATAGGCAGTTGTCAGTGTTGGTTCAGTTGTTCAAAGATGCCTCCAGAGACTAAGGCTCTTTCTTTCTTTCTCTCTCTTGTTCACAAGGTGGCTGCCTGTGTGGCAGGTATTTTATCACTTTTCAGGAAGGAAGAAGGAGGAAAAGCTAAAAGCTAAAGCTTTCCTTAGAATCCTCTTAGCAGACTTCCACTTCCATTTGATTGTTTAGAACTGTGTCACCTTGCCACACCTAACTTCAAGGGAGGTTGGGAAAGTAGGATTTACCTTTCTAGACTCTGTCATTGGGGTGATATTAAATTTTTTTAACAATCAGTAGAGCACTAGCACAATCATGAGCAACTAGCACAGTTGTAACAATACATACCGACTGAATGTCAGACTTGCCAATTACAGGAGGTGACAGGGAGAAGTGTGATAAGGATGGGTGTTCACAGAGTCTCAACAGTGTCTACTGCTGTGCAGTGTTTTACATCAGGGTCAGCAAAGAATCAATAGTAAACATCTTAGGCTTTGTGGCTTTACTGTCTCTGTTGCAGTTACTCAAACTCTGTCATTGTTGCATGCAAGCAGCCATAGACAATACATAAATGAGTGGGCATAACTATGTTCCAATAAAACTTTATTTGCAGAACAGGAAAGAGGCCAGATTTGGCCTATGGGCTGTAATTTGATGACCCCTGTTCTATATTCATCTCCACATTAAGGATTTCCTGGCAACGAGAATGGAATACCAGAGTGGGTTATCTCTAGCTATCTCTCTCTGGGTGGTATCCAAAAAGGGCATTGCTAACATTTTTCCATTCTGGAGTAGATAGTCTTCCTTCCTGCCCTATGGATAGAATGGATAGGAAGCTATTTCTTCCCCCTTCAGGAGGCTCTGCATACTGCTGCCATATACCTAACATGCATAATGATGTGGAAATTAACTCTTAAGAGAGCAATCCTACATGTTTTACTTTAGGGGACACCTACCTGTGTTACCCAAATATTGTCATCTAGAACAGTTGTAATACTCGGGAAATTCAATAAAATCATGATTATGAAAGTGCTTTTGAGTACCAATGCAGTATACAAAAACTACTAAAAACAGCCCTCCTCTCTGTTGAAGCTCCCCTTACTTCATGGACCTTCTGTACTTTCCAAGGACCGCACACATATCCTGGCATCAAATCTGCCCCTATTTGAGCCCAGCTTATCTCTCATACAGCAGCATGGTCTTAGGGAATGTATTAATAACCACAGTAGGGTCACTGAAGTGAGCTCTTTGTTTACAAAAAAACCCCTCAGGGATTCCAGTGCACAAACACATGTCCACACTCATGCACACTCATTAGACAGAAGTTTTTGCCATTCATGCCTCAGCCTTTGACAACAGATACTTTATGATGGCAGAGTGGATGATGCAGATGAAAAGCTGGAACTTGCAGCAATCAGATATTTGCTAAAGGCAAATTATGCAGGTCTGGTGTGGGTCACGTGGAGGAGCTTGAAAGGCACACTCTTCACCTGTCCATCAGAAGCCACCAGATTGCCCAAACCAGAATCCTTGGTATCATCCTTCACATGTTCCTCTTCCATGTACCTTCCAACCAATCAACAGCTCAGTCTTTCTGGCCAAAATCCTACCCACCGCATCTCCTTGCTAAGTCCTCCTGATTCTTCCCTCTTGCTCTGAACACCTTCCTCTGAGCCATGCTAGCACGTCTTACAGCACTCATCCTGCTGTACTGTCACTGCGTGTTTACTTCTCCCACTGGGCTGCAGGGCTGTAATTACGGACGGGAAACATGTGTCTTACTTATCTTCTATGCCCAGCATGGTGACTGGCACTTAACCAGAATTCAGTCAACATTTTATCCATTACTCCACTAACAGGCAGGACTATATCTCAGAACAGTGGCTTTTCCCTGTTTTTAAAAGCTTCAGGGAAGAGTGTTCTCACAGCCTTCCAGAAGCTTCCATTTTCTGTTTGCAAAATCAGATTTAGATCACACCACCCACTTGAAAGGATCGAGGCAGACTTTGGGAGCATATACATGGTGTTTCATGTATGTGACTAGCTGGAACGTTTTTAGAAAAATTATTTCATTCATTTATTCATTTAGGAAACTTATTAAGATCTTACTATGTGCTGGGTACCAAATAAGGAACTATGGATTCCATGAATAATGACATAAAAATGAAAGTATTATCCATGTGCTATATTTGTGAGGCACTTTAGCTAGGAACATGTTAATGGTTTCATTTAATCTTCATTACACATCTGTGAGATGTCTACTGTTATCTCCATTTTACAGAGGAGAAAATAGTCTCGGCAAGTTTGAGATCACACAGCTGGGACTTGGAAAGGTATAAAACATACTTTTGCTTTGAAGAAAGTCATATTCTAAGTGGGAAGACATTCATTCATTCATTCAAAAAGTATTTATTGAATGTCTATATTGGACTTGCCACTGTTATAAATTCTTGGAGTATTTATGAATATGGCAGACAAGGCATTGTTCCTAAGAAACTTTCATTCCCCATGACAGGAAGTAGGCAATAGATGAGTCAACACATATATGAGGAAAATTCTCTTCTACTGGGACGAGTAAACTAGTGGCTAGGAGACGGAGGGGCTACTCCAGTGGGGGAGGTCAGGGGCATTGTCCCTAAGGAGATGATGCTTGAGCTAAGACCTGCAAGGGGATAGTGATATGAGGGTATGTGGACAATGCGTGCTGGACAGAGGAAACAGTAGGTGCCAAGGCATTGTGGCACCTACTGTTGCTACATTGGGTGTTACTGTAACATTTTAAGCCAGCAAGGACCTGATCTAACTTCCCAAAGATCTTTGGCTGCTCTGAGGGGAAAGAATTATAGTAAGATAAAGAGGGGAACCACAGAGAGTAGTCAGGAGGCTAGGGGCGGGGGAAGAGAAGGAGAGAGAGATGATGGTGATGGTGGCATGGGTTAGGGAGGCCACAGTGGAAATGGAGACAAGTTGGTAGATCCAGGATGGAACAAGAGAAACAGAACGCAGGGAGATAAGAGCAGCAGGCATGGTGGAACATGAACAGGGCTCACCAAAGCACCAAGCCAAGCACAGAAAGGCATTTAATCATCCTCTGTTCCAGGGCTTCCCAGACTGTGCTCCAAACAAACACCATGTGCTGTGGGATGTTAAAAGTTGTTCTTGGAAAAAAGATCAAATCTCTTCATGATAAAAACTAGGTCTACATCTGGACAACACTGCATCCTGTGTTGCAGAGCGATAGTAAACAAACAGCATATTCACAGCTCTAGGAAACTTATTGGTAATATAATCAATTTAAACTTAATGTGGTTTTTCTCAAGTTTACTTGATCCCAGAACTCCTTTTTTCACAGAACAGCTTGTGCTGCACCAGCATTCTGTGGAGAAGGTTTGGTGGGACAGGATGATCTAGAACAGGATTATTTTATTCATGGCTTGTGGTGGCCCAGAGAGGAGTACTGACTTGTCCAAGATCACCCAGCTGAGTAGTGGCAGAGCCTGGCAGAAATGCTAGCTTTTCTGACTTTAGATACACCGCTTCCTCTACTCCAGTGTGCCGTCTGCATTTGCAGAGAAGACCTGTGCTATTGTACTGATACGGACTTGACTACAAATAACATGTACCCCCGCCTGCTGCAAGAACAAAGCCCTCTCTGCCCCACACACCACCCTCCCAGAAGGGCCCTAACTCAGAAATAGTGATGCACCATTCCCTGGCCAAGGTGTCAGATTTATAAATTCTTACCCTAATGAACAACAGAGTTGTAAAAACTGCACAATGTGAGAAATGCAACAGTCATGATGGCCTGGGAGGTCAAGGTGTTATTGAAATATGTTTGCAAACTCAACTTCCCAGCAACATCCTAAATAATAATGGGCTGTAATGAGGTGATAATTAGCATCAAGTCTAGATTCAGCAAAAATAACCAGAAGAATTTTATATTCTAAGGTAAAAGGAATACAAACTTGAGTGCAGTTCTCGGTAAGCTCACAGGGGACCTGTCCATTGTTGCAAAGGATAAAGAGTCCCTCTATGCTTTCTGGCTGCAGAGGAAAGGAAGTGTTTCAGGGCCAGATTTTAATCCAGTTTTTGCCATCTTCTAGCTGGGCATTTAATTGTGTGTGAGTTGCTTAACTTCTCTGGTCTCAATAGCTTACCTATGAGATGGAGGTAATATGTCCTTGCAGGGCTGATACAAAAAGTAAATCAAGTAAGTATGTCAGGTACCTAGCATGCCTGACTCAAATTTAGTGCTCAGTAAATAGCATCCGTTAGTATTATGCACAAGGTTTCTCCTTCTTCTAAACACTAGATCACTCTGGTAGCAGCTGTCACATAAAGCCTTGGTGTTCAGCTGTTTGTGCACTTAAACTGGTGAAGACATTTCTGATTGCAAATGACAGAATCCCACTTTGAACTAATTTAGGTCAAAGAAGAAGTATTGTGTTTTGCTTATTTATTGTTGAAAATATTAGGTTACCTTATGTCATAGTGACAAGGGCCACACATAGTGACTATGTGTAGTTTGGCTTCAGGGACAGCTAGAGTCTGGGGCTCAAATAAAGCCACAATTCTCTCTGTCTCTCGATCTTGACTCGGTGTCTTCGTTCTCAGTGGACAGCTTCCTGAATGTGGAGGGCGTGGCTGCCAATGATCCTTGAGGACTCAGCTGAAAGTTTAAAACTTTCAGGGAGAGTCCCTGATTGGCCCGGTCTGGGTCATCCCAGAACCAGGATCAATCAAGCATGGCCAGAGTCGGTGAGCCTGAGAACATACCAGCATCTATTCATATCACAGAAAGGGGGAGAAGGATTATTAGGGAAAAGTCTTCAGATATAGGGGTGGGGAGGTGTTGGCATACCAGAATATATGTATCTCCAAAATCTTCCCTTTGCAACTAAGATCTCTGCAGGAAATCTACTGGACAGCTGCTCTTTTTGCTTATTCAGCTTGCATTCCACCTTCCTTCATCAACAGTGCCCCGTTGCCATGGGAGAACCAGCCCACCCTTCCACGAGCTTTGGCAGCTTCCTTGAGTCCACCCCACCACCAGCTCTTCCACACTCAGCCTACATTCTTGGCCCAGGTGAGCATGATGCAAGCTGGGCCAGTCAGACTCTAGCCTTTCACTGGGAGTTTGGTTTTTGAGAGGAACGACACATGGACTAGAGCAGACTCATTCTGTTGATGGCCTTAAGGAGTCCATCCATGAGTCTTCCCTACCAAGATCCCCAGAGCTTCACGGCTCTTGCCTATGTAACATCTGATATTTCAAATCTCTGATCCATTCTAGAGCTGCCTTGAGGGATCTTCTAGGAAATCCTACTACCTGTTTAAGTCTGCTGAAGTTGATTTTTATTACTTGCAACCAAAGATCCTTAACAGGTGCAGGCAGAGGCCCTGTATTATTCATGTTAGTATCCTCCGTGCCTCACACTGAGCCCACCTGGTACACAAATGCTCAAAAACATGTGGTAGACTCATTGGCTGTATAAACTCCTTTTATTTATTTCTCTCCAAATCTCCTGTCCCCTTTGTTCGAAGAGAATTCTAGATCAAACCCAATATGTAAAACAGTTTAAAAAAGGGGGGGGGGCAAGTTACTTGGGAGATGAAAGCCCAAACTCTGAAGGTTTAGCCTCTGCCTTGTTCCTTAGGAGCACTTAAGGAACCCCAGTGGTCTCTGGAACACAGTTTGAAAACCCCTGGACTTGAAGGTGTCTCGGGTACCTTCTAATGCCAAGGTTCTACAGTCTGACCATATGCCAGGGCTGTCTTTGAGTCCTGGGTGTGTCATGCTCCTTCAATCCACACTGTTCTCTTCATCTCAAGCCAATTCCACTTGGGGCCCCCAAAGACACCTTTCTCTAAAGTATTAGCTCTTCTTAAGTGTGCCTGTCAGTCTCACTCTCAGTTAAATGTTTTATGTGTACTCGCCACTGGGGTATTTCATACTATTTGGGGCGTTTGTATGTTATTAAGCACAAGGCAGCCCAGGTTAATTGAAATTGTTATTTTTGGAATTGAAATTATTATTTCTTTTATTAATTGAAGCTGTTCCCCAGAATAAAAATGTCACATGCTTTGGAGTTCACAGCAGTGGCTGTAAAAATTTAGTGCACATTAAGATTACTGTATGTCAAATGCAGATTTTTGGGCACCGCTCCAAAGATGTGGGTTTAGTATGGCTCCAGTGGGTCCTAAGCAACTGCATTTGTAAAATAGGGGAAATAACTATGGCAACATCATCGAGTTGTTTTCATTCTTAAATGCAGCAGTATATTTTAAGTTCTTAGTCTAGTGCCTGGCTTTATCATAAGGACTTGATAAGTCAAACCATTATTACTGCTGTGAGTTTTGTTCATGATATTGCATCCAATGAACTCATTCAGTACTGATTCAAGCAGGCATTGAAAGTAACAACCAGCCCTAAGGGAGGTATCTCTCAATTCTGTCTGTCCCCGCTTCTACTACATTAGTTCGAATTCACCATCGTCTCACACCCTTAACATTACCACAGCTCTCCTTATAACCGATCTCTCTGACATTAGTGTTCTCTGTTTGGGTTCATTCTCAAAAGAATAGTCAGAGTTATCTTGCTAAAGCTGAAATCTGATAGTATCAGCTTCTGTTGCAAATCGCTCCATGACTCCCCATTGCTCTCAGAACGAAGTTTCAACTTCCCACCAGAGCTCTGCACAGTCTGACTCATGAACTCCTCTCTAACAGCAACTTTCTCTCCACTTCATCTCTTGCTGTCCATATTCCAGCCACCATGAACAAACTGTGGGTCTCCCAAAACTTCCTACTCATTTTCCTCCTGGCTTTACTCTGCTTTGGTTTCCTCTGCTCCTCTTGCCCGGCCAAAGGGCCTTCAGGTTTCTTCTTGGCTGTTCCTCTTCTAGGATACCCTCCCTGGCTCCCTGACACTGGGTTAGATTCCTTCCTCTGTGTTCTTACTGCATCCTACATCTCTCCTGTTGTAGCACTTATCACACTAGACTGAAATTAGCTGGGTGCTTTTCTGAGTTTCCCGCTAGGTACTGAACTCCAGGAGGTAGGGATTGTGTCTTTAACACCTTTTAATCTTCAGGGCCCAGCACAATGCCTAGCACACAGTCGATGCAGATGCTCAGTAAATGCTTGGGAAAGAAAGAAGGAAGGAAGGGAGGAAAGAAATTTATTTCAGCTGGACCCTAGACAGATTATAATGGAAGATGCAGAGCCCAGGATCCAGCTCTGCAGAGAAGAGTTAGGTGGAGTCATGGTCTCAGCAAGATGGCTCAGTTCAAGGCTGCACTTTCTCCTGGAAAACGTCCATGGCGTATGGGAAAGAACACTGGATTCAAGTCAGCAAACCCTAATTGCAGTGTTGCTCCTGTCGCTGAAAGCTCCCTGGGGTTGGCAAGTCACTTCATTTTTCTAAGTCCTCAGTGTCTTCATCTTTATAATGGAGCTAATAATACCTACTCCGAATTGGCATTTTGAGGATTAAATACGAAACTATTTACTTAAAAGTGCTTTGCAAATTGCAAAGCCATGGTCTTTGCTAGACTGTGAACTCCTTGAGAACAGGGGTCTTATGTGATTCATCTCTGTATCCTCAGTGCCAGTCCCACTGTAAATGCTAAGTGAAGTTTTGTTGAATAAATGAATGAATAACAGGATGGCTGAATGAGTGAATGGAGAGGGAAAGTCTGGAGCATTAGGTGGCCTAAGCAGGAAATGACAGAGAGGCTCAGAGTGGCCTTGTTAGGATGAGCTGCATGACATGTCAGCCCTTCCTCCTCCATGGATAGCTCCTTGAGGTGGGGACTATTTCCTGCCGTCCCTGCCACTCCTGAGTGCTTGCACTGCTTAGTCAGTGTTTATAAAAACACTCAGGAATTTGAAGTGAATTTATGCAACTCTTTACAATTTTCCAATAGGTTGAAGCAGGTATGTACTATAATCCCCATTTTATAGATGTGGAAACTGAGGCCCAGAGATGTTTCAGTGAACTGCCTAAGTTTGCATGGCTGGTGAGGGGCCAATCCAGGATTAGAGCCCAACTCTTCCATCTATAATCCAGCGCTTTTTTCTAGCAGGGCCTCTCTGCCTTCTGACCTCTTCTTTCAGTGGTGTTTCTGCTATGAAATGACACAGCCCTATACCCAGCACATTATGGGCCCTAAAGCAGTGGCAGTCCTTATATTGAGCAGTAGAGAGCTCCAGTGAAGATCCTTCTAAAGGGTATGGATGAATGCTTACAGATGGGGTCTTGCTTTTAACTGAGCAAGACCTAATTTTAAAATGCATTCAGTTATTCTCAAGCCCAGAGGGCATTTAGAAATGACCGCTGCTAACCACCAAAACTAGGAATGCTCCATGACCTTAAGACTCTGCCTTCTTCAGCAGCCGTCTTTTTCAGGACTTGATCTCACACAGGAATGTCAAGGCACGAAATTTATGGAGTCCTCGGAGTTTTTGTGGTCGCAAATCATAAGACTTTATCAAACAGAAAAGGGAATTTGCCTTGGAGGGTGAGAAAATACTTTGCAGACATAGCGATGGGAATACAAACAGGCCAATTCAATTTCTTTGGGGGTCATGGTTTGTAGCTTTATTGAATGTACGACATTCCCTTTTGAAAGTCCATGGGATGTTTTCACTTCAGAGAATAATTTCCACATCCCATTCGACACCAAGAAATGCGTAATTATTATATCACTTGGTGGCTATTTATCACAGTTAGAATGGAAATAAATTGCTTCAAAGTGAAATCACGTTACATGGTTACCTGTCTGCCCTATTAATCTTTCGTTTAATTTTCTTTATTTTAATGTGCATATAAATGTTTGCAACTTGTCTCATCTGTCTCCCTCATAATTCCCTCCAATGGCTTTAAATATGTTAAGAGAAATTAAATAAATGAGTTAAAGGAAGGCTCAGGATTTGGGAAATGGGGGTTTAGCTGAGAGTGGTAATTTATTTCTGAACTGGCTCTCTCAGTTCCTGTGAAACAGGAGTATACTGGAAATGAAAAATTGGAAAACACACCACACCTTCCTGCCATTGACCAGCTAGTTAGGGTTCAAATGGTGATGATTATGTTTTATGGGTCCAGCACTATCCACATTGCCCAGTTTGGTAATTTTTCCCAGTGATTTCATTTAAACTGAAAAAATCCTCAAAATAGCACTGCTCTGCTCTTCTGTTGTTCTTCCTGAGTAGGCAGAAAAGTGAGAGGGTGAAGAGCCAAGACATGACCACTGGTATGGAAATGTACAACCATGTCACTAGGACTCAGTTTGACAGTGAGTGGAGTCATTGGGGGGAAACAAAGGGACTGGCCCCAGGAGGAGAAGAGGCAGGTGGAGCTGGCAGCTTGAAGCAGGGCCCAAACTTCATCAAGGCAAGTGAGGTACCAGCCTTTACTGCAAAATGTAAGAGGGCACCAAACTCAGTTATCAGGATAAGTAATATTTAATGCAATATTTTTAGAAAAATCAAAATTAATGCCAACAGTTTCAGGATGAACACATTATCGAAAATTGAAATGGTGACAAGATCAATAACAGTGCTGTGTGGAGCCATATTGGAGCCCGAGGCAAAAGAAAACATTGGTGATACTGGTCCTGCCTCTATTTAAATATTTAAACATTTATTTAAATGGTTTTATAATTAAAGTTTACGGGACCACAGCCACGCCCATTCATTTACATCTTGTCCGTGGCTGCCTTTGTGCTACAGAGGCGGAGGGTGAGTAGTTGCAAGAGACTGGATGGCCCACAAAACCTAAACTATTTACACTCAGGATTTTTACAGAAGTTTTCCGCCCTCTTCACTAGATAATCACTGGGGTCCCTCTGGTTCTGATATTTGCAAATTGTGTTTTCAGTTGATTTATTTAGTTACTTTTGATGCAAGATGGACTCTAGCCTTTAAGGGCATTTCATGTTATGCTTTGTAAACATTCATTTTGTATTACATTAGGTAAGCATTAAAGAAGGCCTACCTTCTATCAGGTACCACACGAGGTCTTGGACGATAGCTCAGTACACACATCACATTCCTGTCTCTCCTTTCCCCTCCTGAACTCTAAGCTGCTCTAGGACTCATGGAGGTACAACACCACAGTTTCCTGAATTCACCTGGGTTGATTGCCAGTGGTTCTTAGCCAGGGTCAGTGTTGTCCCTCTAGGAGGCACCTGGAAATGCTGGGGGTGCTTTTGCTGGTTTCAATGACTTCAAATTCACTACTAGCATATGGTGGGTAGGGTCAGGGGTGCTGGAAACCCCATAATATGCAGAACAGTTCTATCCAACGAAGGATTGTCCCTCCCCAGATGACAGTGGAGCCTCTTTGAAAACATGAAGAGACTCTCTGTTCCTTCAGGTAACCCCTATCCTTTGCCTTCATTTATTGCCAATTTTTGCATTTTTCTTGAGGTTACTGTAAAATTCTATTCTTTGTATAAGGTTGTATCACTTTAATGCTGGCTTCAGAAAATATGAAAATGACTGGTTGAGAGGCTTTGAATGATGCTTACCAGGCTTTGCAGTAAATTTTTTATTGAGTTTTGTGTATTCTGATTCATTAAATTCATTAAAGGAGATAAAGTCTATGAGAAAATGGGAAGCTTTTTATTTTCCATTGTTATTCAAAAACAGATTTTTATTGTTCCAGTAAAAAGATGTTTTGGTAAATTGTTTCCCAATTTTTCGGGAAAAGTCCTCTTAAGGAATACCTTTGTCTAAGCTCTTGCATTAAAAATAGGATTTGAACATCTCTGCATTAAAAAATATGGAGCCAAGAGAAGTTGCCTCATCAGAGGTGTGTCAAGGACTGTGGGGAAGGCAGCAGGTTGGTTTCTGGTATCTCCACCCTTGCAGCCAGTATCACTTTGAAGCCACCTTCCCTCCAGAGAGCCAAGTGCTCTCTGGGGTCCATCTTGGTCACAGTCTCTTCCTCCCTATCTTCTCTTTTCTCTCCTTTCCTCTCCCCATCAAGCCATCCCTTCCTTGGTCCCATTCAACAGGACATGAATGCATTCTGTATAACCATTGAGGGAGGTAGGACAATATTGTGGGTCAAAAGTGAGGGCTGTGGAGCACAATAACTAGATTTGATTCCAGGCTCCACTCCTGACTGGCTGTGTAGCTTTGGAGAAGAGACTTAACCTTTCTGTGCCTCAATATACGCATCTCTGAATTGGGGATTAAGTAAGTAATACATGAAAAGCACTCAGAAGAGCATCTGTCAAATGGTAGTTACAGAATGAATACAATTTGCTACTGCTGTGTAGAGGGACCGACAGCAAGCTTATTGGGATACAGGAATGAACCTCAGGGGTCAGATGGTCCAGGGGCCTCCAAATCCAGCTGCAGAGTCCCTGGAGCATGGAGAAGCCAACTCTCAGCCACTGTGGTATGGAGGGCAAGAGCTGACGGGGCCTCAGACCTCCCACTCCCCCTCCATATGCCCTTTGTGTTTACTCTTCTATTTGGAACCTATTGGGAGGAGGGGGGGATGCCTCTATAGCTTTTAAAGAAAGTTTAATTCATTGACCTATCTGTGTACACTGTATTTACAGGTAAGATAAGTAAATTACACAGACGGGAAGTGACTGGCCTTGAGTCACGTGTCAAGTCATGATAGGTTGGGATTAGAAACAGATCAATTAACAAATATTTGCTAATGTTTAGTATGTGCCAGGCACTGTCTTGGGCTATAAGCTCAAAACATTGTTTAGGGACCTCCATGGTTTCTTAAGTGGAGCAGGCCCCTCATGCGCTATTCAGCTGGCCCCACTTTAACACCCCCAGTATTGTTCCCACTCTTGGGCCTGAACGGTTCCCCTGATTTCATCCCAAACACTTCTTCCCATGCAATTGCTGATGCCCCTAGCAATTGAGCCTGATGACTGGTTTTCCTGCACACAGCCTCATGCAGAGCCAGCTCTCACTACTGCTTCCTAACTCTGATCTCTCATTCTCTCCTTGGCCTCTGCTTTCTCTCCCTCTTTGATGTTATTGCTTTGGATACCCTAGGCAAAGACTTTACCCCACTCCTTGGATGCGAGGGCCCTTGACCTCAAGGCCAGCACCCACACCAAATACATTTATTCATTCAGTAAATATTTATTGTGCACCTACTTTGCGCTGGGCATGTTCTAGGTATAGGAGGTACAGCAATGAGCACACAGAAAAATTCCTGCCTTCATTGGAGCTTACATCATAGTGGGTGGTGACATGCAATAATCAAAATTCAATAATCAAAATTAATTGGTAAAACATATAGTATGACATATGGTCATAAATACTACAGGTAGAACAATTTGATGGGTCCTCAGAAAGTTAAACAGAATTACCGTACGATCCAGCAATTCTGCTTCTGGGTCTGTACTCAAAAGAATTGAAAGCAGGGATTCAAACAGATACTTGTACATACATATTCATAGCAGCATCATTTACATTAGTCAAAAGGTAGAAATATCCCAAATGTCCATTAATGGATGAAAGAATAAACAAATATATATATATATATATATATATAAACAAATTATATATATATACAGTAAAAAATTATTCAGCCTTAAATAGGAATGAAATTCTGACTCATGCTACAACATGGATGGGCCTTAAAGACATTATGCTGAGTGAAATAAGCAGATAAAGAGGACAAATATTATTTGATTCTATTTACATTAGATATCCAGATTAGAAAAATTCAGACACAGAAAGTAGAATAGTGGCTGCCAAAGGTTGGTGGAAAAGGAACACGGAGTTATTTTTTAACTTGTACAGAGTTTCTGCTTGGGATATCGAAAAAGTTGTGGGAATGGGTAGTGGTGATGGTTTCCCAACACTCTGAATGTACTTACTGCCATTGAATCGTATACTTAAAATTGATCTCCCTTTACTCGCCCTACACTTTTGTAAATAGGCCTTTTAATAAACTCTCCCCAAATTACCCAATTGAGTGCATCATCTGTTTCCTACTGAGACCCTACTGCTGGGGGCAGGGTGGGAAGTGCGAGGAGAAATGATCTCACTCTGATGCTTATCGTGAACTTTGCAAGCAAAAGACATGGCCTCTATGTACTTTCTCAGACCTTGTTTTCTTGGGGCTTTTTGTGGCATCCTCTACTGATGGCTTTGTCTGCTCATGTGGGAGGCAGCCTGAAGCGTGGCGGGAGTGGCCGTGTGTGAGTGAGCCGTGGACATCCAGACTGCGGCCTCTTCCAGACCATTGCATGGCCGTGGGCAACTTCCTTCATCTCTCGGATCTTCTCCATCCCATAATTTAAGATGGAATAGAAGCCTTCAACATTTTGTTGTGATCAATTGATTATATTACATTAAACGAGAGAGCACAGTGTTCAATAAGTGCTTCATTTTCTTTCCTAAGTAGAAAAGAGTCCCTGGTGTCACTTCATTTTGGAAATGCCTGTGGCAATCCTAACTGAGAGGAGACAGTAAGGAAAGAGAGCCAGGGGCGGGCACCAGGGATCCGGACGGGTCACACACAGGCTCCTGGCTGGGTGGCTTGTAAGTCCCCCTCGCGTCATGGCCATTGAGCTGACACAGTCGAGGTGCAGACGGGCCACTTCTTCAGCCTCTTCTGGTGTCCCCTCCTCTGCCCCTCTGAACTCCACCACGCTAGCTTCTTGAACACTTCACGTTCCTCTCTGCCTGGTGGCCTTTGCTTGTCATCTTCCTTCTGTGGGAAGACTCATCTCTTGGTCCACCTGGTGACCTCCTGCTTATCCTTTGGAGTTCAACGCCAACATTTTTCCACAGGGAAAGCCTCTCTCACTTCCCCCTCCTTTCCTATGAGGATCAGATCCCCCAGTACATGTTTCCAAGCCTCTGGGCACTTCTCCTTTACATCATTGCTAGAATTATGATTAAACCATTGTCTTAAAATAATGGTTTACCTCTGTAGTGGATTAAAGTGTGTCCCCCCAAACTCACTGAAGCTTGAATTGTGTCCTCTAAGTTTTATGTATTAGAAACTTGACCTCCACTGTGACTGTCTGGAGGGTGGGAAATCCTATGATGGTAATTGAAAGGTGGGGCCTTGAAGAGGTGATGAGATTGTAAGACCGTGCCGTAGTGAATGGATTAATAATGGTGTTCAGGAGTGTGGGTCTGAGGGATTTAAAAGAAGAGCACAAGAGAGGTTAGTCTCTCTCTGCTCTGCCATTTGCTGCCATGTGAGATCCCTGGGTCACTGTTGCCACCACCAGATGTATTCCCTGCACTGTGGACTTCCCAGCCTCTGAAACTATAGTAATAAATTTCATTTTCTTTATAAATCACTCAAGTCTAGGCATTTTGTTATAAGCAACAGAAATGGACTAAGACACCCTCCATCTTTCCTATTAAATGAAAGCTCCCTGAGGACAAGGGTTGTATCTTTCTTGTAGTCGTCAGTATAGTGTGGAAGAGACTGGGCATAAATCCAGCCTCATCACTGGCCCACTGTGTGACCTTGGGCATCTTACTTATTCTTTGTGTCTAGGTATTTTTGTTTGCAAAATGGGGATAAGAATAGGACCTACTTCAAAACTGTTTTAATAAATGTAGAGCACTTACTACAGGGCCTGCCACATAAATGTTAGCAGTTGCCACTGAACTCTCAGTTAGCCTTTAACAAATATACATGGAATGAAAAGAGGTCAGTTGCTGGACAGAGCTGAGTAAGGCCTGCCCACTTCAGTGTGGTCTCTCTGTGGCTTGACAGTTGCAGATTCACATGACAAGGGAGGCTCCATGGCAACACTTATACTAGGGAAAGTGACACTGAACATTCCATAAACATAATGGAGTTCCGCGGTTAGAAGCCTGCCACTCCATCAGGTTGGGATTGCTGCATCCTAAGGTGAGGGGTGCAGGTCATGTGTGTGGACGCAGCTTTAGAGCTCTCCAAGTCTGGTCCATGGCAGTCTTCAAGAAAAGGTAGCAGAGATGTCTTGGCTGTTTGCCTTCAAGACACTGGTAACCTGGGAATGTTTAGAAACCACAAATTCTTCTTATGTTCTTTATCTGACGTCACACTGTAACCACAAGTCAGGCGATCTAGTTTCCAGATCTGTGCTCTGGTGCGAGTGTTCAACCATTTCAATTTGTGGTTTCTTTATTCATAAAGTATGGACAATAACAAAGAATTACCATCTTAATGAGTACTTTCATCCAATATCTAATGACCTCATTAACAAATATGTAAGTGAACACGCATGCACACACACACACGATCTCACGCCATAGCTGAAATACTTGTCATGAGCATATGCATTGAATCTCATCCTCATTAGTTCGAGCGATCTATAAGACCATTACTTATGATCAACTTATAATAATACCGATGATCTTGTTTCTTGGTTTGAAACAAATTAGAAATTGGTGGAGATGATGGACCAAAAGAAGGCAACATAAAAAAAGATAATAATGCTCGAGGAGGGACACCAACCACACAAAAGTGACATTTATTTTAAAATCCTCATAGTTTAGGGTCATTTCCTGTAAGGGTGACACTCTTCAAAATCTCTTTGGTAATATCATTGCTTTTAAAAGTCATAGCATTTTAAAACCAGAGGGACCTAAGGATGCCCTTGTCCAAGCCCCTAATTTCTGATGAGAGTTAAAGTTTAGGGTAGTGAATATACTCAGCCAGTCTGTAGCTTGATCTGCATAGACCCTAACCACCTGGAAGCCCTCCTTTTATTGGTCAATGCATACACAATAAACACCATGAGATGCCTAGTCTCCACTGGACACACAACCTGTGACCGCCAGGGACTTACGAACTGTCAGGAATCTTTTCCTACATGAATGTAACTGCTAAATTTTTAATACCTTTTCAGACATTTTTAGATATGATAATTGGTTCCTTTAGGCTCAACTTCTATGTATATATGCTGAGGACACAGAGATCTTCAATACATTTTCCTTGTGACCCAGATTCACGGCAGTGTTGTTCAGGGTTAGGGTACTTAAAAATATCAATCAGAAATTCTTTGGTAAGTGCACACTATGTGCCCAACAGTATTGTGGGGTCTGAGAGTGATAAGGAAAAGAAAAAGGTTTGATATGATTTCAGCCCTCCAGGAAATTATAAATATCTCTGGAGAGATTAACAGCTAGAAAAATGATGGGAAAACTGGTGCCTCCAGGACAAGCTGACTGCTGAGAAGTAAGAAGCAAGGACTTCAAAATCTGCCCTGTTCTCAATCCTGGCTCTCCTGTGACCTGTGGATAGTCTGCTAACCTCTGTGTGCTTTGTCTATAAAATGGGGATAATAGTAATACCTACCTCTTAAGATAGTTGTAAGCATTAAAGAAAATAATGTCTATCAAGTATTTAAGACATTTCCAGGGAACATAGTAAAAACTCAATAAATATTAGCTTTAGAGTTTCCAATTCCACAGCAGAGACTGAGTATACCCTAAGAGTTTGTCAGTCATATACCAAATGTTTATTGTGTGTCTGCTGTGTGCTGGCTCTGTGCTGAGGCGTGACAAAGAGGGGGCCAATAAAACAGACCTGTGTCCTGAGACAACTTGCAGTCTAGAGCAGGGTCAGCAAACTCCAGTCCTATGGCCAGTCCTACTGGGTGCCTGTTTTTCTAAATAAAGTTCTATGGGCAGAGTTGAGTAGTTGCAACAGGGATAGTATGGGTCCCAAAACCTAAAATACTTTCTCTAAAAGTATTTACAGAAATACTTTACAGAAAATGTTTGCCAACCCTTTGTCTAAGGACTTGCTTTTCTAAGTATGGTCCTTGGACCACAGCATCAGCATCAGCCAAGAGCAGTGACAGAAATGCAAAAGTTCAGGCCCTACCCCAGACTTACTGAGCCAGAATCTGCATTTTAAGGCAACCATGGGGTTCTTTAGATGCACATTAAAGTTTGATAAGCACTACTCTAGCAGACGTCAAAGACAAATATTTAAATAAATCACTCACTAAGATATGGTGAAAAACTTATGACAGAGGGACTTAAAAAAGGCCATTTCATGAACACTTAGTTTGTGTCAGGGGCTGGTCTACATGTTTTACAACAGAACCCTATTCTACCAACTGCAAACCATTTAGTCTTCATCACCATGCTGTTTCCCCCCCTCAAAGCAAAACAAAGCAGGGAATAAGGAAAGACTTCACAGAGAAATCTTACAGAATTGGCTCAGTGCCTCCTTCAGCCAGAGTCCAGTCAGGAAAACAGTATCCGCTTAAAGAATGTAAAACAAAGGAAATTTAATTCAGAGAACTGGTTACACAGTGGTGGAAGACCTGCGCAGCCATCAGGAGTTGAGAGGCATCCAGACATTAGCAACACCAGGACCCATCTGCCACCCTTAGGCTGGAGGGACAAAGCGAGGGGGTGGTGCCACTGGGTTCCAGAGGCCATAGTGACCTGGGGGAAGCTGACCCCAGTGGGCCTCTTCAGTAGAGGGTCTAGACATGGGCCATAGAGCCGCTGGTGGTGCTGCCCAAGGTAGAGACAGGGGAGTAATGAGAGTCTTGCAACCAGCACCGTCTCCCATCTCTGTTAATGCCACTAGCTAGAAACCAGCTAATGTAGGTGCCCAGAACATGTGGCCTGCGGGGATCAGGCTTCTGTAGTACAGAGCAGAGCAAGCAAAGGGCAAGCTGTGGACCTAAAAGCAATCAAGCCAGGGGAGGACTCGCCAGTGCCCTGTACCCTCCTCCCCATGTCAGGAGAAGGCCCTGGGGCCTGTTATAAGGTCTCCTTTCCAGTCTCAGGCAGTATCTCAACACTGTTTTCATGCCCCATATTGGTGTCCTTAGGCTGCTGTTCTTGGGCTTTGGTCTCTAGTCCTCTTTTCATTTTTCTTTTGCCCCCTGGGATGCACCCTTTATTTAAACTGTCTGGTTCCCAAATTCCCTTCCACCCCTAGCTTCTGTCTTTCAGCTTTCCTGATTGCACACTCAGCTGCCTTTGGTTCAAGTCCACCACACCCCCATGCCCAGCTCCCAGAGTCAGTGCTTGGATCTCCATTTGTCCAGGAGATTAACAGAAACTGCTGAATGGGGCCTTGAGTGACGTGTAGAGTTCTTTAGGCAGAAAAGGGAGGTCTGGCACTCCCAGCAAGATGGGATAGCATAAAATGGGAGGCCGACAAAGCTCTGGGCCTAGGGGAAAGTTTCTGTACCACCCTAAAGTGTTTAGACTTTATTCTGATTGGGAGCCATTAAAATATTTAAATAGAGACAAGGTACTTGTATTACGCAAACCACTCTGGCAGCAGAATGGTTGTTGGATTAGAAGAAACAAAACCGGGAGTAGAGAGTTCAGTTAGACACCAGTTGTGATCACTTAGGTGAAGGATAATAGTTGAGTGGCCCAAGGCAAGTCGGGGGTGGAAGAGGACAGGATGGATAAGAGAGGCACAGCAGACACTGCTGGCTGCCACCCAAATCTCCCTCCCTGCTCCTTCTTACAGACAGAGACCTAATTCTGTGTGGCTGCCTACACTCCGCTTAGACATGTACTGGAGGCAGGGCCCTCCCCAGATCAGGGAGTGACTGTTTGGTTCAGCCACAGCCACTCTCTGCTCTCAGTGTCTGGTTAAGAAAGGCATGTGGTGCAGTTCTGGCCCGTGAAAGGAACTGGACGTCTGCTGGGGCTTGGAGGGTGTACTTCAGAGAAGGAATTTTCTAACTGTTAAAAAGAGATGAACGAGGAAAAACTCACCTTTTTTGCTTCTGGTTGTGACTGAGGGAGGATGTCAGCACAGGTGTGGTGGCAGCCATCCTGGTTCTGTGAGGGGATCGCTGCAGAGGATGAGCCAGCCCTCTGGGGATGGAAAGGATACACCTCGAAAGTGCCACTGAATGTCTTAATTACCCAGCTCTGGAAATCTGTAATGTAAGACATTAACCACTTTAAGCTACTTTTGTTAGTTTATTTATTTATTTATTTATTTTTAAAATAACTTGCAGCCAAAAACATCTTAACAAATATGGAAAAAAAAAAAAAGAGAGGTCATAGGACTTGGTGGCTTGACTGGTTGTGGGTGGTAAAGAGGGGATGATCTTAAGAGGCATCATTAGGTAGAAGATGGTGCTAGTTACTAAAGTGAAAACCCCAGACAGAGGCATTGGTTTTAGCAGAATGGTGTGGGTATGAACATGCATGTTGGGAAGTAGCCAAAGTTTGGATGGTGTGTAAGATGTGCATGCAAGATTATGATTAGCTGAGGCTGGAAGGGAGGGTTGGGGTCACATATCATGGCAGGCAATGATGCCACATTGATCTGAGGTCTGTTATTGGCTGTCTCTGTGACCTTGGGCATGTTGCTTAACTTTTCTGAGCTTTAGTGTTTCAATCACCAAAGTGGGGCTAACGCTACCTACCTCACAGGGTCATCACAGTGGGGATAAAATGCAAAGAGTACATAAAGTAAACATAACTATTATGATTTAATGGGGTACACAAGGGAGCTCTGGGTACTAGAATAGCAATAGATTTCAGCCGAGGAGGGCTGTGATCTGTTGGGAAAGGAGAGCAGAGGCTGCTCCTGCCGAGGTCTAGACCTGTGGCTGTCGAACATTCTATAGGCTCTGAATCTTCTGTTGAAAAGAAAATCAGTTTAAAAGAGTTAAAAAATAAGACTCATAAAAAAGAGCTGCTTTACTGGAAGTGGGGGTGGGGAAGAGGGACCCTTCTTTCCCATTCCTACCTTAGTAACACCTGAGGGGTGGCAGGGGGTGGGGGCAAGAAATCTGTAGATCTCTGTGGGAGCGGGTTGGAGATTGCTAATACAAACAGGAAGCACTGAGGGCAGTGGCTGTGGACAGGCTGTAACAGAGGGTGAGATGTTGAAGAGGACCACCTTTGGGGGAGCAGAGGGTTAATAAATGTGTGTAACACTGAACCAGCTTATTCAAGTGAACTATTCAAGTTTCTTACCTAGAGAAATCCCATTCAGCTTTCAGAATATATCTCAAGTGTCACCTCCTCCAGGAAGTCTTCCTTGACCTGCCCCCAGGTACCCTTCTCCCTCTGCCAGAGAAATTGTCTTCTTGTTAGCCTGTCTGCCTGCCTGACTCTGAGCTGGGCTGTGTCTGATACATTTGTATGCCCAGCCCAGTACTTTGCACTTGTCTTAACTGTCCCTCTGAGTGAGTAGCGGGTGGCCTGATGGAAGGGCCAGACTAAGGGCTCAGAGTTAGGAACTGGGGCCTAAGGGGTGAAGGTAGGACTGGACGCCCACCCCAAGGAAGTTGTAGAGTTTTGGTTCAAGGCACGAAAGAGGTGGGGAAGAGTTAGAGCCCAAATCTTGAAGGCTGAATATAAACCCAGGGATAGGAGCCTAGCAGTAAACGAAAGGGAATAGGAGCCCGATAGGGCTAGAGCAGAAGAATGAGATGCAAAAAGTTAAGTAAGGTGTCCGAGATCCCACAGGCAATGGTACCAAAAGTGGACTCCAAGCCAGGTCTCTGACTCTGTCCCACGAAACCCACTTTCTCCACTGTGGCCAGCACCACACAGGCCTGCAGCTGCCTCCAAAAACACTTGGTGATTGAGTGATTGAATGAAACCGTTCTATCTTCATTCTTTTTTTTGATTTCAGCTGCTTGTTTAAATGGAGTTTGCCTGACCTTGCTTGGCATTTCAACCACGCAGCCTCAGTGGGCTGATGTTACATATTCACACAGGCACCTCCTCCTCTCCCCCCGTGTCCCCCATGCTGATTCTTGGTGTCCAAGATCAAAGGGAAATATTGTTCCAACTGCAGATGAAGAAACAAGCCTGCTGCCTTTGATGTCAGGCAGCGGCGGTGTAATCTGTGCCCCCAACTTGCTTTTACTGCCGATGCAATTTGCAGCTGTGATGTCGAGTCTAGGTAATTGTTTCTCCAACCTAAACGCCACTAGTATTTTTTATTTAAGTGTAAATTTTCATTTGGCTAAATAAACACTTTCTGTCTGCCCCCAGTGGATCGTGGCCCTGAAACACTGGGCACAGGCAATTTTTATGAAAACAGAGCCCAGGTAATCAGGAAGGCCTAACAAGAGGCCATTATGTAGAGTGCACCCTTCTTTAACTTTCCCTTTTATTGGAATGGTGTAATTTCAGTTTCATAAATACTAAGAGGTTTACCGCTGGGCACTGGGGCTATCCATCTCATTCACCTCGGAAATTAAGGCAGCCGCCTTTCCCTTCAGTGTTTCTCTTTGTCTCTAATATCACTTTAGCTGCCTTTAGGAACCAAGCCAGGATGTAAAGAATTCAGACCATTTTATTTTTTACAAGGTCAGATTGCTCACGATTTCCTAATAGAGAACATTGAAAACCTTTTTATTGAGGGGCAATCCTTCTTCTAATATAGCTCTCCTTCCAGGAATAGTTGCAGTCAAAGACATTAACTTAAAACCTTAATCTTTGTTCAAGATAATAATAGTAGTAAGTAGTAGTAATAATAATAATAATGGTGGAAGAAAATGCCATGTACTTGTAACTATGTAACAGACACGGTCCTAGGCACTGCCTGCACATGATCTCGTTTAACCCTTGCAACAATTCTGCAAGGCAGCTATTAGAGCTCTATGAGTAATTTGCAAAAAAGGATGCTAAGACTCAGAGAAATTAAATGCCTCCCCCCAAGGGCTGGCCTGTGGCTCACTCAGGAGAGTGCGGTGCTGATAACACCAAGGCCCTGGGTTCGGATCCTATATAGGGATGGCCGGTTGCTCACCGGTTGAGCCTGGTGCTGGCAACACCAAGCCAAGGGTTAAGATCCCCTTACCGGTCATCTTTAAAAACAAAACAAAAACAAACAAACAAAAAAAACAGTGTCTCCCTGCAAAATTACACAGTAGGAGAGAGGCAAAGCCAGGATTAGAGCCCTAGTTTCTATACTAAGCTTTGGGTCTGTGTTTGCCCTCAGATATGATGGGGAAAGATGATGTGGGTTTTCACAAGTCCATAAATTATGGTCAAAAATGGTGGAGGCCGGCCCCATGGCTCACTCGGGAGAGTGTGGCGCTTGTAGCACTGAGGCCACGGGTTCGGATCCTATATAGGGATGGCCGGTGCACTCACTGGCTGAGCGTGGTGCTGACAACACCAAGCTGAGGTTTGCAATCCCCTTACCAGTCAAAAAAAAAAAAAAAATGGTGGCATACATAGTAGGTAGTAGGAGCAGGGTATTTGTGCCCTATTTTGCTGAGTTGTGACTTATAAAACACTTGAATGCCAATTTATCACTGTGCCTCCTCTCTCTGCATGAAAAGTCCTCCCCTCTAACCTACCCTTCTTCTCCTGCCCTGGGTTCCTTCACATGGAGGTCTTCCCTGATCTCAATAAACAGCCCCTCACACGAGCTGTATGGCTTCTTTTCCTAACTTCTCTTATGGTGCTATCACATTGTACTGTATCCTCGATGTCTGTGACTGTCACCCCCACCAGGCTGAGAGCTCCTTGAGAGCAGAGATGATATGTTCTTTGACATCATATCCCAATGTCTGACCCCATGCTTTCTCCATGGATGGTGCTCAGGAAACACTTATTGAATGGAAGAATGAGTGGATGAATGAATGAATGGAGTGAATAAATAAACACATAAGTGAACACTTACTGTCTCACCAGTAAGAAAGTTAATCTTATGTCCCATCACACTGGCAGAGTATAATTCTAGAATCGTATTATTATTATTTATTATTTTCCTAGAATGAGTGTCTCAAGTTTTCCTATTTTCCAAACTAAGATGGGGTGGAGGGGATGCCCAACATTCCTCTCTGGTGCTATTTCCCAAAAGGTTCTGTTAAAGAAGATATAAATAATGCTCCCAAAGATTTCATTCATTAGGGTTAATCATAAGTTGAATTTTTTTATAGATGGGTGAACGTCCATACCACCTACCACACAGCAGATGCTGAGTAAACGTGGATCTTTCTCTACCACTTGGATTCCTCTCAGCAAAATGTCCCCATCCCACATCTCATTTTTTTCAATGTCTCTCAAAATATTCTTCATAAAAATCTTAAGGCAAAGCTCTTATTCAAACAATACCTCAATTTCTGAGGTGAAAGAGAGAAGAGCTCTAAAATCAGAATGTCCACTTGTGGAGAGATTGTAATCCCCAGTTTTGACTTCTGCCCTGCATGTTCCCTGTTTTAAAATCTGGTTTCAGTGTGAGCAGAACCCAGCTTTCTCTCTTGATCTCCTTAGCATAGTAATGCCAGACTGACATTTACAAAAAGAACCCCACTATACACTCTGGGAGAACTACGAAGGAAAGGAAACACAGAAACACACAGAGTAAAAATAGTCATGTGTTGCCCTCCCCAGCAGAGAGTGAGCTCTGAAAAGGCAGGAAATGTCTTTAGTTCATGTTTATGTTCTATCCCCTCCCCTGGAACATAGTGGGTGGTCCATAAATGCTTGAATGAATGAATAGATGAATGTAGAAAGAAATGAAAAAAAAACAAACATTGAAGAGCTTGACTAGACCCTAAAGCCCATAGATGTTGTTACTTAGGCCTTGACAAATTTGTGCAAATTTCTCTTTCTTCCCTCCTTAATTTTTCTCTCTTTTTTCCATCTAACTTCCTATTTCCAGGTAAATGCCATTCTGCTTCCTGAGAGAATAAACTCCCTATTCTACCACTGGTTGCAGTCTTACTCTCAGGTCCACTGGCCCTCAGGGTTCTCCCACTCAGTTCTAGTTTCCTGAGTGGTTGGGGGAATAGAGGGTCATGCCTAGTTCACTGTGGATTTGCCCAGCACATGTGATTGGTATTCATTGAGCACCAATATCAGACCAAGCTCCTCCAGTTCTTCCCACCTTTGGAGCCTTCTTTAAAAAGCCTATATTTGGCAGAGTGACCTAAAAGGCATGTCATCAAAATTAATATGTAGGCAATAACAGAATAGTAATCCTTTATTTTCAGTTTCTGGATGATTCATGATAAGTTTCCTCTCTTAATGTGCTTCTCTTTTAAAAGTTAATTGCCTTTAAGAGGGCACACCTAGAGATTAATAAAGCTCAGAGCATAGTTATTGAGTCCCCATTACAGAGCTGGGGATATGATAATAGCTACTACCTACTGACACCTTCTATCTACTAAGCACCTTACATATACTGTGATATTTAGTTCTCACCCCAGACATGCCATGCAGGTATTGTTTTCATTATATATTTGAGGAAATAGAGATTTGGAAAAATTACACATTTTGCTTAAGGTCATATGGTCAGGAGGTGATCGAGACAGAATTTGAACTAGTGACTGTTGGATTCCACAGCCCATGCCGTTTGCACTCCAGCTAGCAGCCATTCCACAAGGACCTCACAGTATACAGTGGCTGTGTCTGGTGGGAAGTGTCATAGAAGAGCTAATGCCATGTGTGAAAGCACAAAGAAGGCCGGGCAGAAGAGCAAACAGTTTTGAAAGAAGATGTTTTATTGAGGTTTGAAGAGTGAATGGACATTCTCTGACCAGAGAACAAAAGGAAAGAAATTCTAAGCAGAAGAAATAGCAGGGGCAAAGGCAAAGAGGCAGAGAATTCATGCCTGCTGTATTCAGGAATGGTGAGCAGTTCCATGGTGCAGGAAAACATGGTATAGGATGGCCAGGGCCACAGGGGTAGAGGTGAGGGATGGTGGCCAGAGGGAGGACTGGAGAGGTAGGTCAGAGTATTGAAAGCTCAAAACTTTGAGTTGTGGTTGATAAGATGCCATATAAGACTTCCAAACATCAGATCAAGTGGCTAGGCAATGTCCTTCTCCCCAGGGGCTTACACTAACAGTGGAACTGCACAGACAGTGACAGATAGACAGGAGACAGGGTGTGAGCAAAAAGAAGCAGAGAGAGAGATAAACAACAATCAATAATACGTCGAACTTTCAAAAGGAGAGAACAGAACTATAGTTATTAGAGGTGGGAAAGCGGGTGGGGAGGGGAGATGCAAGGAATTGGTCAGGGTCACAAAGAATGATTATGTTTGTAAAGATGAGTACAATTATCCCGATTTGATCATCACATATTGTGCACAGGTACTGATATTCAACTCTGTACTCCACAGTATGTATAATCAATTATGTTTCAATAAATAATAAATAAATCCAGCTACATCTTCAAGTAGGAGACTTCAAACCCAGAAATACACTTGCAACAACAATATATGTATGGCATGACAAACTTCCATTAAATGTGTTAGGTTGTGAGCTGGAAATTTGATGCGGGGCGGTGGCATTACCAAAGGAGGTCAGGCTACAGTGTTCAGGGGCTCTGCTAATGAATTCCTTTCCCAGGCCCCCTGTTTGAAATGGAACATAATGAGAGTCATGATTCTGCCCCATGCAGGGCAGACTCAGAAAATAACACCTTATCACCATCTAATTAAAAACATTTAAATACTTTATTGGAAATATGAACAACACCCCAATAGGAAAAGTGGGGAAGGGTTGGAGCCTTTAGGAGAAAATTATTTCATTTTACTGGGAGTTTTTAACCCTTTTTTTAAAGAAGGAAACTGACTGTATTTGAAATATAAGGTTTTATATAGTGTTTTTAGTTAAGAGAAGTAAAAATATCAAGATTACCTGGAGCTGTTGGATCTTCTATCTATGCAGAGGGCAGCAGCTTCATGGTGTCTGACTTATTTTATAAGAAGAAACCTCTAACCTAGAGGATTCTAGAACAAGCTCCCACAGGGGCATTGGATATAGACCCAATTCCTCTATCTGTCCTGTCTTTATTAGGTCCCACCACTCCTAGTAAGAGGCAATTCACAAGCCAACATCCCCACGAAAAAAGGATTCATTTTTTTTCTCCTGATCAAATACCATTCTTTCATTTTGCTGGCCTTCAAATGCCTAATATAAAATTCCAAACAATTCTACCCATCTGCTTTTGGAGGCAGTCTCACAGTCATGTAACACAAGGCATCTTTATATGCAGGTGATTTTTCAAAAGTGTTTCTCCCAAAGTAACCATTATCAATTGTTTCACATTTCCTGTGGCAGTCCCATGTTATGCAATTTGTATGTATGTATATGTGTATATACATACAAATTTCCCCCCTCAGAAGTGGGTATGTATTTCTCCATCTTACGGAGATTGGGAACTGACGCTCACAGAAGCAGAAGAGACTTGCCCAGAGACCCACTGGCTCATGACTGGAGAGCCTTGTCTTGAACCCAAGTCTCTGACAAGCCAAGTCCATGCTCTTCCTCTGTGCTGTGCTGTCGCATGCACTCAGATGAGAAACGGCTCCAGTTCCCCTTGTCTGCTTAGAGATAGGGACTACACAGCTCTCGCTGCAGCCTAACGTGCCGCGTTTCTTTACACTTGGACATGTCTCATCAGTGGTGCATTTTTGAACGCGGGATTGTTTCTGAACAATCCTGGGACAGTCTCCTTTCCTTTCTGTAGCAAAAAAAGGAAGATAGAGCCACAGAAAGGAGGTGATAGTGCCCAGTGACTCCCACATGGAAAAGCAGACTAGAAAGTCAGAGGAAGGGAGCCCTGAGCATCATTTAATCCTCTTGGCTCAGATGCTAAAGGAGAGACAAGAACAATAACAAAAATAATAACAGCTCCCATTTACTGAAGTTTACCTTGTGCCAGGAACATCTCATTTGCTGCTCACAGAAGTCCTACAAAGGATGATTATCCCCATTGTACAGATGAGAAAATCAAGGCCTAAAAACTCAAGATTTAATGGAGCTACAATAAGGTTTTACATAGGTGTATTTTTAAATAGGCAATGCGGAGGCTCTACCCTTGGCCCCTGGGTATCTCTGATCTCATTTTCTCCCCTCCTCCCCCTTTTCTGGCACAGTGAACTTCGTGCTGCTCCAACAATGCAGCAAGCAGGCAACCTTCTCCAGGGCCCATGCTTGCTATTCTCTCTCCCTGGAATGTTCTGCTTGAACATATTTTCATGGCTTGCTCCCTCACTTCATGCTGGTCTCTGCCCTGATGTCACTTCCTCAGGGAGAATGGCCATGGCCACCACTGGCTACTCTTTAATCCCTAATGTTGCTTACTTTTTTGGTCAGAGTAATCATCCTACCTGTCATTGTAGTCTGGATTTGTTTGTTTATTGCTTGTCTCCTTTTCTAGAAGAGAAATGTCAAAAGTGAGGACATTGCCTATTTCATTTTCTGATGCCTGCAACAGTGCCTGGCACAGAAGGAGCATTCACCTGTTTGTTGAATGAATGATTTGTTAAATGCACAATTAAACACTATCATAGGTTGTTTTCCCTATACTTTCACACAACTAAATTCACAATAAAAAACGAGACTCTGTCCTAAGTTTGCAACATTCATTCATTCATCCTTTCCATTATTCAGCACTTACTATGCTCCCCCACACACCGGGCAACGTGAGGCATAGGAATGACACCGGCTTCAGCCTTCGTAGCACCAGAGTGCCCTGGAACAGTAGAGCAAGGCCTCATATTGAGTAAACAAAGTCTTTTGTTTGTCCTTTAGGATGAGCTTGCGTTTTCCATCGTTAGGGAAAAAAAATAGAAATAAATCCGTTTGACGTGACATAATTTTTTCACCATGAATATCTCTCAGGCCTGGGCTGGCAGGGAAGAGAACTGAAAAGAAGTGTTTGTGCCTCCACTTGGGGAGCCAAGGAGAGGGAAGCAGGGTCTTGTGCTGTTTTATTGACATCCAAGAAGACCACTTATCAAAAAATCATAACTTAGAGCCTCCTTGGAGTGGGTTCATTTTCTCCTCTAAACCACTTGACTGGTTTTCACCAGAGTAAATTTCAAATGCTTTGAAAGCCAGTCTTCCCATCATCTACAGACTAGCCACAACTATAACAAAGATCCCACTTCTCCCAGCTTTCAGATCATGACGTCCAAACTCCTCAGCTTAGCCACTGAAGCCCGAATATTTGGCTCCTGCCCCCCCCCCCCGTTGTGTCCTGGCCCCTCTGTACAGATGCCTGGGCACAGCGGTCCTCTGAATGAGCTGTGCTGTTGTCTGCCTCTGGTTATTTTCCCGGCCTTCCCCTTCTGCCTAGAATGCCCTCTGTCTCTTCTTCCCGGGACTGTTTCCCCACCCTACCCCATCATCCTTCAAGGGTCAGCTCAGGTGAAGCTTCCTCAGAGTCTTTATGCTATAATTTGTACTTATGTCTCCTGCTTCCCTAGACAGGAAGCTCTTTGAAGACAGGATTTTTTTTTTTTTTTTTTAAATCTTGGTTTTCGTAGACTATTCAGGGCCATGTAATTAATGCTTATTAAATAAGGTCTTTGCAGATTGGTTAAATACTAGGTATAGATAGCCCTTTGTTTTTCAAACTTGATAACTGAGGAATGGTTTTTGAGTCTAGCTGGAAAAGTGACTCAAAGAATTTAAAGGAAAAACAGATTCCCTACAAGCTAGTCTGGGTTTGGTATAAATGTTGCACATTAGAATGCAAAGCTATGGGGAAGGAATCTACAGTATGGTGTGGCTGGGAGTCAGGAGACCTGGTGATCCTGCTGCTCTCTTGCTGTCTGACTGTGGGCAACCCGTGGCTTTTCTTTGAGCTCCTCTTTTCTTCTCTGAAAAATGAGCACATGGGCTGAGGCCTGCCACAATCTCCTGCAAGTCTAAAATCCTACAATGCTATGATTCTTCTCATGTATGACACACTTTTGTCATGGTTTGCACTACCATTTCAATGTCTTGTGACAGTGAAAAACACACTGTGACTGCATCCCGAGCTACTGGCTGGGAAGTGCAAGCGTCTGACCCCAGCAGAAAAACTGACAAGCCCCCACCAATCAGATTTCTCAGAAGAAAGTGCATTCAAGTGGTTGGGGGGTGGGGGAGAGGGGGAATTATTTACTTACTGCTTCTTAAGGCTCAGAAATCCTGTATTCTTACCATTGCATTTTTCTACATATTTTCTTATTTGATCTTACTGGCACCCCTTTGAAAAGGTAGCCAATGTGGGCAACTAGGTCGCCATTAAAGCCATTCTTCAGATGGTCCTAGCTCTCTATTCTTCTAAGAATGTGGAGGAGAATGACCCCTGGCCTGCCATGGTGAGGGTACCCTGCATCCAGTTCCTTCCAAGGAGTTGTGGGCTTCCAGAAGTAATGTTTGTCAACTTCAAGCTGAGCATTTAAGTGCAGCCATGAGGCCATCTCAGGTTCTCTGTTGCCTCTGCTGGGGTGGCCAGAAGTTCCAATCAGTGACTGCTTTGTTAGTCTAGGTTCTGGAGTGAGTCCCCAGATGAACTGAGAGGAACACATAGCATAAGTCAAAAAACATCTTTATTGTTTTAAGTCACTGACATTTTGGTGCTGTTTGTAACTGCATCACAACTTAGCCTATCTTGACTGACATAGACATTATGGTAATTTTTCATATGCAGAAACTGAGGATCAATGAAGTCAAATAAACAGACTTTCTCAGTGTCATAGAAATGTCACAAGTGTCCAAGCTTGGGCTCTAAATTTAAGTCTTCTGACTCCACATCAGTGCTACTTTCCCTACACCAGAACAGCTGCCTTAATTAGCATTAGGTATCAAGCTTGATTTCACTTGAGTCCAACCTGTGAAAGGGTGTTCTCTTGATCACCCTTTGACAGGTAATAAGAGACAGTGATAATGACACAGGTTTGGGAGTTAAGAAGATCTGAGCTTTTGTCCTGGCTCTGCCATTCATTAGCTCAGTGTCTTTGGCACATTGCTGGAGTTTGGTCTCCTAGGTCTTCTGAATGAGCCAGGACTGCAGGGAGTGGGAATCTTTAGTAGTAGGGAACACTTGTTGCTAATGGTATAATACCAGGCGTCAGTAGCAGGATGGGTAGATATTTTGGGATGGTGTCTGCCTTCCCAACATTCCACAAATCAGGGAGTCTAAGTGACTTGCCTGTGCTCACGTGTAAGTGGGCAGAGCCTCAACCCCAATGCAGACCTCTCTGATTCTTTCTAGTATGTCTCAGAGCCTCCAAGATAAAACTAGCTCCGCTAAAGTTCTACATCAGTGAGGAAGGAGAGGCATGGCCTGAATTTAATGATTGATTTCAACTTGGAGAGCCTTCCTGCCTCTGTTCTTGTTTGTCTTGGAGCTTCAAGTTGATTTACTGTCTGCATATTCTCCTCCCTTCTCTTACTCTGGCTTAGCAATGAGAACAGCAGGCATTGCCTTGGCAAGGTTACAGGATAAACTTGCTGCTTTTAGGACATCTGCATCCAGCAAAACCTTTATTTTCTGTCCCTTGGGCATCATCTTGGGAAAACACATCTGTTATTCCGGGTGCTTACCTGGCTGGGCTTATTTTTTTCTCCCTTAGATGGAGAAATGTGCTGTCAAGATCTGAAGAAGAGTTTTCACGCCCTCTGAAGTCACAGACCCTTTGTGTATCTAAAAAAAACCCCCCAAGCAAACAAACAAAAACCCTCTCAGAATCTTGATTGAGTCATAAAGTTTTATTGAAAAGATGAGAGAACCACCTGTGCCCCAGAGTCCTTCAGTTCCAGGATGTCAAAGTCACTGGAGATGTACTTGGGGTCTCTTTTTACTAAGTCACTGAAATGTGGATGGTGGTGGAGGGCTGGGTACATTTTAACAGGTGACACCTGCCCCAGGACACATCTCCCCTCCCCTTCCCATTGGCTCAGCCACATTTACACAGAGCTCCAAACTCATCCTCTCCAGTGAATTTTCCAATACCTGGGGAAGAGAAATGAAGACCAGGATAAGACTTAGAAACTTAGCTGTACCTTATTCATCCATTCATTCATTTTAGAACAATTACTGAGCACCTACTATGTGCCAAGCACCACGTTAGACACTTTTAATCCAACCCCTGACCTCAGTGAAGTTTTAAATAGTGGGAGATTTAAAAAGCAAGGAGGCAATTAAAATGTGGGATGATCAATCTATCAATTAATTAGCTCATTCATTCATTTAGCAATATTGAATGCCAATCATCTGCAAGCACTGTGTTAAGTGCTGGAAATATAGCAGTGAGCAACACAGACAGACATCTCTGTCCTCATGAAGCTTACCTGTTGACGGGGTAGGCAGATAATAAAATAGGTAAGTATATGACACAGTGGTAAGTAGCAATAACGAACATTATGAAGAAAATACAGTTCTATTACTGAAGAGAATTGGATGGAGGCTGGTGCTTGTGCCAGGGTGGTCCAGGAAGGGTTCTCTGAGAAGGTGATGCCTGAGAGAGCCCTGCAATGCTAGCAAGGCCATGAGACCCACAGTGTTCTGTGGGGACACTGCAGAGGGCCATCCAACCATATCTGCTTTGTGACTTTGGTTGAACCAGCTGACTTCTCCGAGCCTTTGTATCTTCCTGTGGACCTGCCCCCTCCTCTGATGCTGGAAATAAAGAGAGAAGCTGTTTCTGAATAAGTACCTTGCTCTCCCTTCTTGTACCTGTGAATTATTCTCATCACCCTGTTCTCCAGAAGGCCTTGACCTACAGCAATCTCACACTTCCAGTGGGACCAATGTGAAGGCAAAGACTTGATCCTTCCCCTTTGTTCTGCTTGAGCAAAGGTTGCAGAGAGCTGACAGTTTAGGACTTTAGGCTCAGGGATAGAACAAGGTCAAGAAACTTTAACTTCTTTCTTCACGAAAACTTTCATTGCACATTTGTGGAATGCCAGGCTCTTTTGTAATCATTGTACATATATATGAACCTGTTTGACCCCCATATGGACCCTATGAGGGACATGTGTCAATTGTCCCCATTTTATAGATATGGAAACTGAGGTGCAGTAATATTAAGTAACTTCTCTAAGGTCACTGAGCTAATTAATCAAGGAGCTCTCCAGCCCAGCTCCCCAGAACAAGAAATGATTTAGAGATTCAGAGCAGTAGTTCTCAAATGAGTTAAGATCGAAAGCAAGCGACTTCTTTAAGCTATATCCCTCCAAAGCCTAAAAGTGGCAGATGAAGTGCAGGTAATACCTGAACCCCAATGCGAAGAGGCACCCCATGCTGGAGGGCAGGTGTAGAGGGGTTTGCCCTGTCACCTGTGCTCTGCTTACTCTCTGCCCTCCCCCCTCCTTGCCCGTGGCTGGCAACCGTGTCCACAGACAAGTGTAAATTCCTGTTCTCAGAGAAAAGCGCCGCAGAAAGACAAAGTGAATCATCAGAGAGAAGAAGTGGAGCCACATGTGTTTGAACTCTCGGACTCGAGCACAGCAGCACTCAGATCCCAGCACTGCTTGCCTCAGAACCTCAGGATCAATAATCGCCAGCTCCCTGCAGCCTGCCCTCTGAGAACTGAAGCAGCTCCTGGGCACGGAGAAGCTGAGTGTGATTCTCAACAGAGAAGCAGCACAAGGGGGACTTGGTCCCCAGCCTTTGGAAGTGGCCAATCTTTCCTTCCCCTTTTCTCCTTCCAGAAAAGCAGTTGGCTTTGAGGAATAGTGGGGGTACTTGGTCAATTAGGCTGCTGGCGCAACCACTGATCTTTGGGGAGCTCAGGTCAGAGGAACAATTACTCAGCCTGCAATACTTCTCTACCTTTTTCTCCTCTGGACCTGTTGGAATTACATAAGATTGTCAATGCGAGCTTTGTTCTTCCGGCGTCTCTCTTCCTGCCCATTGCTGTCTCTGTTTTCTTCATTCTCATTATTTTCCTGACTTATCCTCTTTCCTTCTCATCCAGGGAGTAATGAGCCCATTTGGTCAATTTCAAGGCTCTTTTCGGGCTTGCTGGGGATCGTCTGTCCACGGGGTGACACCACCACATACGGAAATCTTTGGGAATCAGACAGATGACAGTTTAAATTCTGGTTTTTGACTTATTTGCTGTATAGCCTTGGACAAATTATTTAGCCTTTGCCTCCTCCTCTTTAAATATACATTGGATCAGCATATGAATTTACTTGTGACTGGCCAGTGGCGAATGACCCACTGATGGTATTATCATCATCATTGTTGTTGTTATTAATTGCGATTATTCCCTATAGAGAAAGGGTGTGGGTAAGGTCAGTCCCAGCCTGCCTCAGCCCCACCAGACCTCAGTAACAATAATAATCATTGCTCCTTAAGGCTCTGCCTTCTCAAGGCCTGAGCCAATAACACAGCCTAATGGAATATTCGGAGCGCTGTCCTTAGAAAAACAGTCTGGAAAAGTCAGATATTCAGTTACCCAGGTGAAGATGACCTGAGAAGAACCCTCCATTCCATGAACAGCACAGACTGCAGCTGGCTCATCTGCCTGCCCCGTGTGTCCACGCTGACCACCTGGCCTGCTCTCAAGGTCCTGGCTCCCCCTGAGCATCCTACTGGGATTGGAGCCCAGCCCAGAACCCCTATCCTGGTAAGGTCTCAGGTCCCTGCTAGCTCTGAATTCCAGAGATCACGGATTATTATTCTTTGGCATGAGGTTCAGATGATGCTACAAAAACATGATGCTACAAAAACATGATGCTGGGGAAGTGGGTAGGGAGGCCGATCTTGTGGTGGCTTCTCAGCTTCAGCAGTGCAGCTGCAGGAAGAAGGCCTCTGTCACTGCCTTCTGGGCCATCAGTGACAGCATCAGTTGAAGGCAGTGAAAGGGAGGGGAAATGGATTTATTGGTGGCTCTTGGTATAGGCACAAACACCCTGACACAGTAGAACTGAGAGAGTGCTGGATTTGGAATCAGAAGACTTGGGTCTGAGTCATAGCTCTGTCATTTACTAATTTTAAAACCTTTGGCAAGTCATTTAACCTCTAAGGACACCTTATGTCATTAACTTGTAATAGTCATCTGGTGTGGATGCATCTAGCACAGTGCTCAGTACATGCTGGTCACTTCCTCTTAACATTCTTATAGGTGTAGTGGATATTGCACATGGGTTTCTGCTCAGCAGAGATGCAAAGTCAGCTTGGAGAAATAAGGTGTTTATAGTAGATGCCAATTAGGATGTAAGAGGCAGATGGCATTAAGGTTTAATGCAAAGACTCTTATATAGACTGCCCAGGTACCCATCTCTGATTGTCTGCTTATTAAGCTGTGACTTTGGGAAAATTAATTAACCTCTATTTGTCTCCATTTTCTCATCTGTGAAATGGAGCTTGTAGTATTAATACCTATCTCATAGAATTGTTCTGAGGATTTAGAGGGTTAATGGAAGTAAAGCGTTTAAAACCATCACCATCACAGAGGAAACTGTCTCAGTGTTAGCTACTATTATTATACGTCTACCTCGAATGACCTCCCTAAAATGCCCCCCTCATCTATAGCCATTACTTTTTCTTTCATCCTCTGGCCATATTTGATTGGACTAGGGGTGGGCAACTGATTTTCAGTTGAGCTTACCAGAATCCCTTCCCTAGGAATTTGGCAATGAAGCCGTGTGTGTGTGTGTGTGTGTGTGTGTGTGTGTGTGTGTGTGTGTGTGTGTGTGTGTGTGTCTGTGTGTGTGTGTGAGAGAGAGAGAGAGAGAGAGAGAGGAGTAAGAGAGACTTGTGACAAATATGGTCAAGAGCTGGGGGGCAAACATCTTCCCCTACTTCCCACCTGGATGGACTGGAGGAGCAGGAAGAGAAACAGAAAGATCCACAAAGAGAGAAACAGAGAGAGGCAGTCAGAGATGGAGGAAGGAAAAGAGAGACTGAAGCAGACATGCTAAGGGGAGCACAAGTGAGAGGTAGAGTTGGGCAGCTTTACAGACCCTGGTTCTAGTATATTCTTGATGCCCAGCTGCACTTCAGGCATTGGGTTCCAGAGGACACTCCTGTGTCATGATAACAAATCCTTCTGAATCAGTCAGTACAGGCTGATTCATGCTGCAATGACAAGCACTCCCCAAATCACAGTGCTTTCATACTGCCCAGTTTTGTGCATTCTATGGGCCAAACTCAGCAGGGGGCTCTGCCTTGTCATCAACACTTGGGGATAGAGGGTTTGTCTTGACATGGGCTTCTGCAACAACTTTGGGAGGGAAGTAGATGGGGCACATTATGCACTGGCTCTAAACCTTTCTCTTGGAAATGACACAGATTGCTTCTCCTCACAATTTCATTGCCAAAAAAGTCATATGACCACACATATCTTTCAAGAGGATACAGAAGTGCAGCCTTACCGTGTGTCACTGTGGGGTCACAGAATATTTTTGAACAGTCTCTAATAACTACCACATCCTCTATTCTTAGTCTCCCTTGCATTGCATTCTATTAAAAATGCAAATAAACAAAAAGTCCTAACTAATACAGATGACAAGAAAAGAAATTCCCAGTTTCCTAGATGGTTGAATGTTAAGTTGGCTGGGACAAGCTGTCAGTGCTTTCAGAACCCAGAGAAGGAACAAACCAAAGGGCAGATAGAGTTATGGACGCTGGATGAAAGAGGTGGTATTTGAGCCAGGCTCTGGGGTGGGAGTATGTGCCTGGCACCTTTATGGTTCAGTTTTTAGAATTTTAAAATTACACATGACATGGTGGACTTGGGAGTCATGCCGGCTGGAGCCTGTACCCCTGTTCTTTAGGGACAGAACTGATGAATGGCAAGCACTGAGCATATTAAGTGACACTGACTAGATGTTCCGGAAATGTTAGCTGCTTTCCCTTATCTCCTTACGCTACAATCGTCTCCTTTTAGTTACTGCTGTCGCTAAGTTTTCTTCTTATTTTCCCCCAGGGAATCTAAACACTTTATACTGGCGGTATCATCAGGAGCCATGTGATTGAGGGGTTTGCCATTTTACTGGGAAGACTAGTTTAAATGTTGGCATAAAGTTCGTTGCCTTGGTGTTACAAGCCAACAGACTTGAGGCTCTGAGATACCATCTGCTTCTTAATACATTTTTTTTCCCAGAATCTTCTCTGAGAATGTCAATTTCCACTCAACTTCAGAGATACACTTTTTTTTAACCTACTAATGGAAATCTTGGGATATTTATTATCATTCTTTCCTTATGAATATTAACTTGTAAAACTAAAGACCAAAAGATGTAGGTTTAAAATAGCAGTTAAAGCCCAGTGAGATTAAATTATATTCCTATTTCTAAGCCACAGCTCTCAGAGTAGCTTTCCTCTGCTCTAAAAGCACCAATACGCCCCCAGTGATCACAGAGTAAGTTTAGGTACAATTCCTGTAGTACTTCTTATGATATTTTCTACTTCCCCACTTTTGGCTTTTGCCCATATATTCCTTCATGTGGTACTCTTCCTCCCATCTCCAACCTTTGAAATCAGCTGGACAGAAAAATATTTAGAATGCATTTGGTGGCAAACACAGTAATAGAAAACCTGACTGAAAAATACTTAAACAATGGCAGAATTTATTGGCTCATGTATTTGAGAACTCCAGAGGTATGGGAAAACTGGTTTGAACCTGTGGCTCATCAATATCACAAGGGCATATTCTTTCTGTCTCTTTGATCCACCTTTTATGGAGTCACTTTCATCTCCTTGCGGTCTCAGGATAGCTCATAATATCCCCATGGGCTGCATGCCTCTTGCTTCCCTAGGGAGCAGAGTAACATTTCTGTTCATTCAATCTCTGAACTAATGTCCAAGCTTCCTCCAATTATACCTTTATAAATTAGTTGCCCACCCTGGATTGCTCTGGCTAGTGCAATGGGTTGCACTGAATGGCTTAAGCCTGAGTTATATGTGCATCCCTGAACAAATCAGAGACAAATTGACTTAGGCCAGTCTACTACCTCACCCCCATCCCAAACCCTACCTGAATTTCCTAGTTTGAAATTGCCTAGTTGAAATTTACACATCTGTAAGAAAGGTCCCAGGAAAGTATGCATGCTGGGGCTGCAACCATCACTACATCTAATATGATCAACACTTAACTGGTCCATATACTCAGCAAATATTTAAGAAAACTTACCATGCTCCAGGTATCCTGCCAGATACAGTCCTGGGCTTAAAGGAAGTCACAGTCTAGTGGAGGGGAAGGACATTTTGACCATCTATGCAGGTGCCGTGATAGAGGTAAGCACAGGGTGCTGTATGAGTCCAAACAAGAGGAGAGGGCACCTACTGTAGAGATTGGAGTTGAGCGGAGTTGGAGAGGGCTTTCCAGGAGAGAAAATGCTGAGCTGAGAGCTAAGGGGAAAATCAGGCTTAATCAGGTGAGAACATGGAAATAAGGGAGAAGAACAGTATTCCAGACAGAGAGTGCAGTACGTGTGAAGGTAGAGCAATGGAAAAGCATGGGGACTTGGGCATGCAGCTAGCTCAGTACAGCATGGGTGTCAGGAGCATGGGCTCTAATTGAAATGCCTGGGGCCGCATGCCAGTTCTACCACGCAGTGGCTTTGCGATGGGTGAGTAATTTGATCTCTCTGGGCTTCTGTTCCCCCATCACAGAACAGGTATAATAGCAATAGTTAATAGTACCTACCTCATTAACATTGTTGGTGAAGATTAAATGAGTTATTACGTGTAAAGTGCTTGGATTATGCTGTACTTCAGAAGCACTGTAAAAGTGTTGGCCAGGGCTGTGGGTATGTGTATATATGGGCACGCAGGCTTATCTGTTTGAAAGAAAGCAAATCTGGAAAGTGGATAGGAGACCTGGGGGAAGTTGATATTCTGTATAATACAGTCTTGCTTTCTCTTTGGCTTCAGCCCTGACAGAAATCGAAGGCATGAGAACTATGAAGATGTCACTGTTCTTTTGTAATTTGAAGGCTTGGGCTGCCGAGTCAGTGATGCTTTGCATGATCATATCAATGTTGTAATCTTATCACTACTGTGATCAATGCTGCTTAGCAATTTTCTCATCTCAAAAAAACAAGTCAGGATAGCTTGAGCTTAAAGGTTTGTGCTTTGGAATCAGACAGATTTGGTGTGATTCCCTCTCTGTCATACGTGTATATCTTTTAATTCTCACAGCAACTGTGTGGGCCAGGTCTTGTTTCTCCCATCTTGCACACGAGGAAGCTAAAGTGTGGAGAAGTTAAGCAACCCACTTACCGTCATATAGATTGTAGGTGTTAAGGCTGCACTTTCAGTGCAGGATGAATAAGTGAGGGGTTTTTGCTCCTGTTGTTCTTTTGGTTTATTTAATTCTGCAAAATGGTATAATGACAGTAACTACCTCCATATTGGTGTGAAGATAAAATGAGATACTGTCAGTAAGCCAATCAGCACCATGACTGGCCCAAAATAAATCTTCAGTAAATTAGCTCTGATGATAATGATATTTGCCTTTCTCGTGTTTTTAATAAGGATCAAATTAACTAATGGCTGTGAAATAAATGTAGGGAGTGAAGACCATTCATTGAGATACTATAAAAAGAGTTCATGATGATTAATTGGCATAAAATTGCGGCCCCCCTCCTTGCCCAGCACTGGCTGTTCCCCTTTCTGCTTTGTTTTTCTCCAGAGAACTCCTCACCACCTAACAACTACATTTTAATTATTTACCTTTTTACTTTTTGCACATTCCCTACTAGAATGTAAGCTCCATGATGGTAGGAATTATAGCAGGTGTTGTTCTTTGTTGTGTCCTCCATGCCTAGAACAGTGCTTGGAAATAAGTGCTTAATATGTGTAGAGTGAACGAATGAATTAGTGAATTAATGTATCAATTAACAATTAGAAAAATGACAATTCAGGTCCTTTCCAATCCAGAGATCCTTGGATTCTGTGGGATTCTGTGAATTTCTTGACCATCCTTACTTTTGAAGGATAGAATAGTAGGAGTCATCTGTCTCAGTTATTATGCTGGCAAAGTCGTAGGCACTGCATGGATCTCAAGCATGTGTGAAACTTACCACGTCACGAGCATTATTCCCGTGCACTCATTCTTTATGCTACTTCCATGCTTGGTGGCATCATGTGTGTGTGAAATATCGAGACCACGTCAAAAGGCGATGACCGTGCTTTTCATAGACAGAAGCCACAGCCACTGTCCTTGCACACTTCTACTAGCAGCCCAGCAGCAGGGACTCCACAGTCCTCTCTCTTTCTCCTTTCCTCTAGATGGACTTCCAAATCGTTCCTCTCACAGACTCTGGGTCCTCCCGCATCCACACTGTGTGTTCTCCCAGGATGGTACAGATCATATCAGAGCCACACCCTTCATTTCTTAATGAATACAACATACAAAAGGACCTTGTCTTTCATAAACAAATGCAGATTCTCCTCCATTTCTTCCTGACCTTCTGGCCACTCTTGCTAAGCCTCTTTTTGGACTCTTCTGCTTCTTGGTGTCCCCAGCACCCTGTTCTGCTCCCCACCCCCACATCTCACTACACCCTTCTCAGCAGTTCCATCCATGCCCCTGGCTGCAACCACCAATGCTGTGCTGATGACTTCTCCACAGTCCAGGCTCTCTCCTGAGCTCCAGACTCTGATTTCCAACTGCAAGCTGGGCTTCTCCACCTGTGCTTCCCTACTGGCACCTAAAACTCAACAGGTTCACTCTTAGCTCATCATCTGTGGCCTTAAGCCTGTGTTCCTGCCTCGGTGAATGGCAGCTCCATCCATCTGCTCACAGAGGCCAGAAACCTGCGTGTCAGCTGTGATGTGACTTTTCCTTCCTCCTCACTGCTTTCCCGCCTCTCGGCCTCCAGGCAGTCTTCTAGACAAGTGCAGTCAGCATCTGGATGCCTCATGGATCTATCCTGTCCTCACTTGCACATCCTAGCCACAAGCCCTTGTCACATCTCACACACCTTAGACCTCTTGCCTCCAGTCTTTGCCTTCTCAGATGCACTCACTTCACTGCAGCAGTGATTTTTCTAGAGCAAAATTCTAGCTGATGATACTCCTGGCTAGAACAATTTTCTGTGACTCCTAAATCCAAGCTTCTTGACCTGGCCTGACCTAGCTCTCTGGCTGACCCACCACTAATGCCCTTAGCTTTCTCCTCTGTAAATCGCACATAGTTCTCTCTCTCTCTCTCACAGGGTTGTTGTGAGAATCAGATGAGTTGATTCATGTACTATGGGACATATTTGCCAGCACAATGTCTGGCACACAGCAGGTGCTCAACAAATGCCCAATTCCCATCCCGCCTTCATTCTGAACTAACATTTGGAATTGATTGTAGACTTTGGTGGAGAATTACCTCCTGTAAACTGAGTCTGAAGCATTTCTATCCACCTTTCTTTTCCCTGGTCAAAAACTGAACACCCCCCCGCCCACCCTCGTCTGCACACACGCACACACACACACACACACACAATTCCATCTCTGTGATGACACATCATCGAGTAATTAGGGCAACAAGCATCTGGAATTGTGTCATCTCCCTAATGGCGCTGTCCCAAAGTGCCTGGCCTAATACTGAGCAAGGCATAGCTTCTCTCCAGGCTGCTTCTCCAAGAACTCTGGGTCTTGGCTGGGATGGCTGGAAGGAAGAAAAAGGAATTCCTGGAGTACTGGCAGTGTGGGCAAAATCAGCAGCTTTCCATCTCTACACAAAGGACTTTTTAGGTGGGCATTTTGCAGGGGAGAGTTAATGATAAAGGCATTGGTGCTGGAATCAGAAAATGCGGATGTGAGTTCTGACTTCATTCCTTACTACCATGTGTCTAGCACAAGTTACCTAACCTTTCTGAGCATCAGTTTCCTCAGCTCTGAAATGGAGTAATGCTTTTTATCTCAATGGGTTTGTGGAAAGATCAAATTAAGTAATGGTGTATTACATAAGATATTATTTCAAAGTAGAGACACAAATTATCCATATGAGGAGTGCTATGCTGAAAATCTGTTTAGGGAAATGAAGTGTTCTTCTCACCCCCTCACTGTCTGGGTGAACTGGGACTTGTTAATGGACCCCTCTGAGTCTCAGCATATTCATTTTTTAAATAGAGATAATTGCCCTATGTATTTCATAGAATTGGTTTTGTATGTGTGCTTGGTAAACTATAAAGTACTAATGATAGTTATTATGGTTATTCATGTTAGTAGAGGTAGGTGTAATTATTTATGTTTGTTAAATCAGGACAGTGAGCAATAGTGTTCTCAGAAGAGCCCCAGTTGGAAGCCTTGGATAAGCCACTAAATCTCTGTGTCTGTTTCCTCAAGTATGAAGTTAAAAGGGTGAGTTTAGTGGGAACCCAAGACAGGGTACACTAAGAGTGTAATAGATACAAATACAGTAAGTGCTCAATAAATACATGGCAGATAAATTAATGAGCAAAGAAATGAACGAAAAGTGAAAATTATTTCACTGGGTTATTCTGAAGTCTACATGGAACGAGGAAGTGCATTATATACTGTGAAGTGGTGCACGTGTGAGGGAATGCTATTATGTGACAGAGCGGTCATATAGCATGACCCAGCTTTCTCCTGCCATCTCCTGCCAGAGTAACCTCCTTCAACATATCTTTGTGTGCTCTCCTAATGCAGCAAAGATGGGTTCCTCACACCAGCCCTCTGCGGACAGAGCCAAGGCTGAGTGTGAGCCCAAGGAGACTTTGGTGTTGTGTGTAACAACAGCAAAAGTGACAGTAATGAACACGTGGAGGTGCCCTTTGCCTGACTTCATTCCCATTTGTTCATATCACATGGTATGAGAGCACTGAACCTGAGAGTCAGCAATCCACGGTGCTTTTAAATTCCTTTTGAGGTTCTGGAATGTTCCAGAATTCTCTGCAGATATCTTTTTAAGCTTTCTATGTTCCTGACAAATGATGAATGAACACACCCCTTTTTTCTAAGTGTAGGTGAATTAAAGAAAACACTCCTGCATGGAATTTGAAAGCATTACAGAGTCCTACTGTCTAAGAATCTTACAGATGCCAGTACCCTAAGTTCAGGGCTTCTACCACAACCTTCCTCCCAATTTCCCCTGCCTCACCACGCCAGCCTCTGTGTGCATACTTCCAGAGATAGGATACTTGCTATTTTAATCAGCATCTTATCTGCCTCTGAACAGCTCTGCACTGAACAGTGCCTGCTGCCTTTCCTGAATTTTACCTCCTCGATCCCAGTTCTGCCCTCTGGAGTCTCACAGGAGAAATCTGTCCCTCTTCTGGACATTCTCACTTCATATGTCTGAGAATTACACACTGTCTCCTCATCTGTTTTACTTCAGGCTAAGCCTACCTTTAAATTCTTCTTGCTATATTACTGTTTGTGATAACGTGTGATATTTGTTGGGATAAAAGTTATTATGTGCCAGACACTGTCCTTAATGCATTTATTTGTTTAATTCTCACAACAGTTGCATGAGTATGGAACACTAATTACCCTGGTTTTACTGATGAGGTAGTTGAGATACAGAAGGCTCAGGCAATAAACCCGGCTAGTAAATGGATAGCTGGGATTTGATTCTAGGGTGTTGGCTGCAGTGTCTGCACTCTTAACCCCTAGACTATATGCCCCTCACTTTTTTGTAATGTTACTAATAAAATAATATAAATAGACTGATTATAGATACCAATTATTGATGGGCTGCTAGTTGCTAGACTCTGTCCCAGGTGTTTTACATACATTAACTCTAATCCACACAAGAACTGTGCAAGGAGATCTTATTGTTTGCAGGAGAGGAAGCTGAGGTATCGGAGTCAGTAGTTACTGTGACTGTTCTCTTCTGATCTATCAGTGGCGCTCACGCATTAGCTCTCGAATTCTGTGGCATTAGATGAATGCCCACTCTGTGCCAGGCACTGCGCTAGGAGTGGGAGGTACAGTGCTAAACAAAACAGAGTTCATTTCCTCATCATGTTTATATTGTAGAAGGAAAATAGGCATTAAACAACTAATTACACAATTGTTGGTTTAAGTTGTGATGTCAATCACCCAAATAAGGAATGAACATTATCTTCAGTGCTATGAAAGAAAAGGGAAGTGTGTAATGAGAGTAACAAGGGGATCTGAAACACGTGGGATGAGAAGGAATTAGCTAGTTCAAGGGGGAGCAGAGAGTGGGGAGGAGGCGCTGCAGGTAGAGGGGACAGCAAGAGCAAATGCCCTGAGGTGCTGTTGGCATGCAAGCCGAGTGAACCTTAAGGCAAGGCTGTGGAGACAGGCCTGGGGGCCAGGCCTTGCAGAGCCATGGGGGCCAGATGATAAGCTCAGCCTTTGAAATGGGGGATCACCGAAGGGGTTTAAGCAGGAGAAAGACATTATTCAACTTTGTTTTGAAAAGATCACTCTGACTTCAGGGTGGGAAATGGACAGGTGAAAAATAGGTGATCACATGTCTCATGGCATCTGAGGAGCAAGACTCTTGCACCTCGAGCTGGACTCTTTGCATCTGTTAATACAGCCAGGGATCATAGCTGGGCTGCGGCACAGTGCAGCAGTCAAAAGTGCCACCCAAGAGCCCAGAGGCCTGAGTTTGAAGCCTGGTTCTACTTCTTACTAGTTTTGCACCCTTGGCCATGTTACTCAACCTCTTTATGCCTCAGTTTCCTCATCTGTAAAATAACACCTACTTCATATGGTTATTGTGACATTCTGTGAATTAATGTAAATAAAGCTCTTAGAACTGGACCTGGCACATAATAAATGCTATTTGCAATTACTGATATTTTTAAAACCATGTTGTTTAAGAGTGATTGTGGTTCATTAAATCTCTAAGATCATTATAACATAGGGAATATTTATGAGAGTTTTAAGCCAAACAAATCAATCTTTCTTCCCATCCCAAACCACAAGTTGTGTGGAAGGCCTCCCTGCTGGTGAGTCCCCCAATCCTGGAATGTGTTTAAAACGGGTGCTGCACCCGCTTCCTTCACTGTCATACAATGTCTCATGTTCCAAGCTTTTTGTTTTGAGGATCTGGCTTTTGTCCCCTGTTGGAAGAGCAGTGCCCTGTTTGGGCTGCTTTTAGCCTCCCCCAGCACTTGCTCCACTCCATCCTATTCAGGATTTAGCTTCGTTGTCACCCTCTCAGGGAGCCCCCCACTCCCGTCCCTTGTGATGGACATTGTGGGGTGCCACTCAGACCTCCCTTCAAGGAGGGACTTGCTGGCCCAGCTGCTGGGAGTGCAGTGGGCAGATGGCTTTCACTTGCTGGCCCTCCAGAGATTGCCTGGGCTGCAGAGAGCTGCCTCGCCCAAGGTCAGGTCCATCCTCTGTCTTGGAGTCTGCTTCAGGGGAACTCACTAACCTGCGACCCTGCCACTGTTGTCTCTCAGCTGGGAGGAGACCACGTTGCTCCACTCTCAACCTTTACATCAACTCACCCTGTACATTTTCTTCCCAGTAAATCAGATCCTGTTGTTAACCAGACTTAATGCTTGTAACCCCTCATTCCCAGTTCCCTTTACTAATATATAAGATTCTTTTTTAAAAAATATACTTTTTATATTCTTTTTTCTTAAAATTCAGCTTCATTAAGATATAATTGTCCAGCATGGTGACTACAGTTAATAATACTGTATTGTATACTTGAAATTTGCTAAACTATAAGATTCTAGTCTGCCTCAAAGGTGCTGAACAATATCAATTCAATGAATATAATAAAATATAATGGTTAAGCTCACTGGACATTTGAAGCCAAACTTCCTGGGTTCAAATCCTGACTGTGATACTTACTAACCAGTGATCTTGCACAGGCTTTTAAATCGTGAAACCTATCAGCATGTGGCCTAGGGCATGCATAGCACACAGTAAGTGCTCAATAAATCTTAGCAATTAATAGTCAATTCATTGATGGTGTTGTTGTGAACATTAAATGAGATAATACATGCAGATTGCTTATTTAGCACAGTGCCTAGCTAAGAGTAAGCACTCAATAAATTTATCTGTCATCACTACTGATTGTCCAAGCTAAGTTCCTAGAAAGCAAGTTTGTGTCCTCAGCCTCAGAGTCTCTTTCAGCACCAGGCACTATGCTGAGCAGACCAGTGACTAGTCAGCAACCCTTCCTTCCCAGCTCCCTAGGGCAGGGAGTGGACTTCCTTTATTCTGAGAACACAGTGCCTAGCCCAGTGCCAGCCACACAGTGAGCACTTCACCCAGGTGATTTGAACAAAATTTCAGTGTCTTCACGATGTTAAAATGTGGTCTCCATGGTGACTCCCAGCCCAGCAGTTTGAGGAAGGTGTTTCCAGGCCTGGTGGCTGGCACATGGCAACCTGCAAACACATGCCATATTTTTTCGCATTTCTCAGACAGATTGTGGGTTGTGTGTTCATTAATTAAGATGAGAGTAATTGGCCCCAGCAAATAGTTTGTACATCAGCTTGCAAATAGTGTGTACAACGGAGCCCCATGGTTCTTCCTTTCCCATCTCATATCTCTATAGCTGGTTCCTTGGCTCCTGACTGTTTCCCCAAATCCCTAGGCCCTCATTTCACTGTAACAGTTGAGGAATAAAGGGAAAGTAGGATTTAACATGGAATTTCCTGGACTTATTGTAAGTCTATTCATGCCCATGGAGGGAAGAAGTAATAAACCCCCTCTGGTATATGTACTACTTTGTGATTTTTAAAAGATGCTTTCACTGTGCAATTTCATTCATTTCTCACTCTGTCGCTAGGAAGCAGTTATTATTATTACTACTAAAGGTGTTAAGAGCTCAGGCTGTCGAACTCCAATCTTGTCTCTCCCACTTAGTAGCTATGGATATGGCAACTTGTTGGGGCTTTCCACGTGTTACTTAGGAGCTACTACAAAGAATTAAACTGTCGACTAGAGATAATGCAGAGAAAGCACAGTGGGCTCTCAATGTTTTTGTTGTGAATATGCCCATTTTACAGATGGGAATTCAGAGCTCTGAGAAGTCCAGTTACTTGGCCAAGATCTCTAGCTTGTAAGGAGCTTGGCAAATTTTAGACTTCAGGTTCTCTGGTTTCTAAATAGACACTCTTTCCATTCCATGACCTTAATTCTAGCTACCGTGGGCTGAGTGTGTGCCCAGTGTGGGGCCCTGCACTTTACATTGGGCTTTAGATTCCAGCACTTCTGGTCTAGAGCCTTGTCTGAGAGTCCATATGTACCAGGAGCCTTGCTCCCATGAAACATTTCCTCTGATATTTTCCTACGATGAGGCTAATTTGCAGCCATTGTAAAGGTGTCCTTTTTTTCCTAGCATCACATGATGACTTGTACCCCTCCTCAGTTATTGTACTCCCAGGTCATTTTAACATTCTGTTACTTATAGCATTGTGACCCCAGAGTAGCCAAAAGGCTCTGCCATTTGTCTTATTTTCTGTAATTATTTTGTTTTTTCTACTCCTAAAACAACCCTTTTGGTTCCAATGGAATGGGCCTCTTCTGACATTCTGTTATCAAGGATCAGAGTCTCCCTGGTGGTGGAGACTGGTCATCCTGCTCATTGCTGGACATGCTTAGCCCAGTGCCTAGCACACAACAATCCCTCAATCAGTACTTGTTGCATGGATGATTGAATCAATCAGTTGATCAATAAATCGAAGTTATCAGCTCATATGCTAAGAAGGTGGGTTCTGGCCTTCTCTGACTTTTTAGTTGCATCACTCCTCCCTTCTACATGTAGCTGTCTCTTTCCTGTGCTTTCCTGACATTTCCTGTAAATGACTCACCCAGATCCTGATGCACGCTCTTCTGGACCCATTGCTGTGAGGGTGAGCATGATGTGTGATGGCTCCTCAGCTCAGGGCTGAGGTATTTCTCAAAGCAGAAAGCTGCCCGGGTGCCCAGGCGGGGCCTCTGTCACATGCCCCACCTGGCTCAATACCGGGGCTGGGATTCCTGGTGCTGTCCCCCACCCTGTACCAGGAGCAGAGAATCTGGAGACTTAACATGTTTTCCTAGTCTTGGAGGCCGGGATAGTGGAGGCAGGTGGACAGGGCTTACCTAGCAGCCCTCCCTGAACCTTGCACAGCCTTCTCCCACTTGAAGGTGACTGAGAGCTACATGTAAAACCATGCAGTAGAGGAGAAAGCCCTGGACACGGAGTAGTAAGACTTCAGTTTTAATCCTTGTCCTACCACTTACTAGGCCTGTGACCTTTGACAAGCCCCATAACTACCTGAGCCTTTGTTTCCTCTCTTGTCCAGTGGGACAAGTTATCTCTGCCCTGGATTATTCCATAGTGTTTAGTAAAGCTTAAACAAGATGATGGCTGTGGGAGAGGTTTGAAAAAGACGACTTATGCTCCTTGAGACAAACCATTGGTGTTATTGGAGGGAGAGGATATTTTATTTTATTTTATTTTATTATTTTATTTTTTTCTGACCGGTAAGGGGATCACAACCCTCGGCACGGTGTTGTCTGCACCACGCTCAGCCAGTGAGCGCACCGGCCAACCCTATATAGGATCCGAACCCGCGGCCTTGGCACTACCAGCACCGCACTCTCCTGAGTGAACCACGGGGCCGGCCCAGAGAGGATATTTTAATCCAGAGAGTGTTTCCCTGGGTTAGATGGCTTCTATTCCAAGAAGAAAAATTAGTTCCAGCCCAAGGCTAATCATTAAATCAGCAAAATGATTTTCTTTTTTTGTTGTTGTTCTTGTTGGCTTCAGTTTCCTAGCTATTTGAGATGGAGGTCAGATTAAATGGCCTTTAAATTACTACTAGGGGCATGTTAGGATACTAAGTTTGGTTAATTTGTAGATAGCAGATTATTATACATGGAAATGAAGTCTGTCTCCACCTTTGGAAAAATAAGTCACATTTACTGATACCTGCTCTTTGTCAGGTACTTACCTTCCCTACCTCATTTAACTGTCACAAACCCTATGAGGCATAGTAAACCCTGTGGGGATGATAAAGCCTCCCAGGTCCCCACTCCAATGAGAAGAAAACAGCTTCAGAGAATGTTATGGGTTGAACTGTAGCCCCTCCTTCCCAACCTCAACTCCCCTAATTCATATGTCAGAGCCCTACACTCCAGTACCTCAGAATGTGACCTTATTTGGGAATAGGGTCATCACAGATTATAGTTAGTTAAGATGAGGCCATTGACGGGTGTCCTTATAAAAAGGGTACATTTGGACACACACACACAGAGAATGCCATATGTTCCTTCTACAAGCCAAGTAGTGCCAAAGATTGCAGCAAACCACCAGAAACTAGAGGAGAGGCATGCAACAGTCACCCTCAGAAGAAACCAACCCTGCCAACACCTTGATCTTCGACTTTCAGCCTCCAGAACTGTGAGACAATAAATACTGTTACTTAAGTCACTTAGTTTGTGGCACTGTGTTACGGCAGCCCTAGGACACCTGTACAGAAAGCCTAAGCAACTTGCTCAGGGTCTCAGAGCTAGTGCTCACACACGGGTCTATTTCACTCCAAGGCCTGTGGATGTGTCATTGTGCACAACCTCCCGTACCCAGGGATGTCAAGCCCGTGTGTGAAGGAACAGGGCCAGTGAGGATGTTCTGGAGCCCATCTCAGACCTGAGCATCCTCTTCCCCGACCACTGCTGGTCCTCTCTCCCCTAAGGAAGGGATGGAATCGCTGAAGATCTGTCCCTCTTCCTGTCCCTTCTTGCTGGCAGCACTGAAGGAAGCTGCAGGGAGACAGGCAGCCTCTGGCCTGGCTGGCTTCCCCAAACAGTGGCCTCCCGCAGTTAGAATGTGGCATCGCCCTGCTGAGGAATCAGATGCTGCACATCAGAATGCGATGTCACGGCAGGAAGGGGCATGCGAGCAAGAGTAATCAGGGGAGAAGCTGCTCGGTCTAATGTCGCCTTTTGTCCCACCGCCCACGGCTCCTGGCTCAGGCAGCTGGGAAGTGGCGGTTTACCCCGGGGCTTGCGTACACCTGCTTACAAAACCCTAGATGCACTCTCTGCTGGCAGCACAGAGCTTAGTGGGCACGGGGGCAGGGGACCCCACAACCCCCACAGAGGGTGGGGACAGAGCAGCGAGGGAAGGACCCTCAGGAGGAGATGACACCATCGTGAGCACCTGCATTCTCTGTCTTCACCCCCGCACCCCATCTACCTGGCTGGGTGGCTTTAAACAATCGCTCTTTACTCTGTAAGGAAACGGGTTCAGAAAGGTGAAGCAAGTTTTCCAAGGTTATACAGCAAAGAAGGAGACCTCGGGTTCAAAACGGGTCTGTCCGCATGAGTCTCTGTGCTCTCTTCTCTGCAGCACAGCCCATAACGCGAAGGCGCTGGGGCACTCACTATTCTAGCTCTCTTGCCTACCTGCACCTTACCTTAGAGTGCTAGTGGGGAGTGAAGGAAGAACACAACATTCGGTGGAAGAGAGTTTGGCTTTTGGTTTTCTTCCTAAACTCCAGATCCAGCCGTGTCACTCAGTGGCGAGTCCCTACTGCTTGTGGGGAAAAAGCGCCGACTCCTGAAGCCGGGCCGGCCTGACTTCGAGCTCCTTTCCCGCCCTCTGCCTGGCTGGCTCTGCGGCTGTCCCGGGGCAGAGCCCCAGCCTCTGGCCTCCCTAGGCTGACCACGCCCCCTGAACGTGCACCTCCCTCCTTCTCTGCACACGCTGTTCTCCCGGCTTGGTTGGCCCCTCCCCCTGCACGACACAAAAAAGCCTTCTTGTCTAGTCAGTCTCCTTTGTGAAACCTTCCCAGGTGGTCCAGGAAGTTCCCCCATCAAGCCTTCAGTGTTGTGATAGCAGCACAGCATAGGGACAGTGAGCATAAGCTCTGGAGCCAGACTGCCTGTGTTGGGATCCCTTCTCTGCCTAGCTGTGTAACCTCAGAGAAATTGCTTAACCTCCCTGTGACTTCATTTTCTCATCTGTGAAATGGGGATGATGGTAACGAGTGCTTATTCCATTAGATTATTGGGAGGATCAAAAGTGATAAGCATGTAAAGCACTCCATTTGGCACATTGGGCTATTAATTATTTCTTGCTCCTCGAAGGTGAGGACTGTGTCTTATCTGCCTCTGCGCCACCCCCGAGTTCCTAACACAGGGACTAGTGGCTGATTGATAAATATTTGCTAAACAAATAACTACATATATACATGCATACATAAAAGGAGAGGACCAGATTTACAGTGGCACTCTTGTGTGTAGCCAGCATCAACCAGGTGATAACAGCATTAATAACAATTAGCTAGGATGTTTATTGAGCGGCTACTGTGCATCAGGCACTGTTTTAATCACTTTGTCTGTTAACTCATTCAACCCTCTGAAGTAGTTACCATCGTTTTCATCGCTGTTTTAGGGATGAAAAAGCTGAGGTGCAGGGGTTTCAGTGACTTCCTTATATAGCAGGAGCTGAATTCCACCAGGCCGCATGGCTCAGAGTCCATGATCATGGCCGCTCCAGAATGCTTCTTTCAGGGAAGTTGTGATGGCAGTGAACAGTCCAGGGAAGCAAGAGGGGGCTCTACAGCAGCAACCCATGCTGAGAGGCAGGACAGAGCGGGGGACACAGGACGGGGCAGCCCTGTGTTTGGAGCAGGCAGGAGGGGCTGAGACCTTCACTGCACATGGCCCTGGTACATTCCTCAATTTTTTCTGTGTCAGTCCAGTTGTCTTAAAGGAAGTGAGATAGAGCAGATGACCGTGGAGACAGCAGGTGTGGTCCTACCTGGGGACAAGAAGATGGAAAAGACAGATCCTTCCTTTTGTTTTATGCTGTGTTCCTAGCATCTAGTGGAATGCCTAGCACATACCACGTACTTAAAACATGACAGCTGGATGAGTGAATAAGCATTCGGGAACTCCAGAATTCTGTAGCATGGTATCCAATTTCTATTTCTGTTACTTTAAACCACTTCTCATCTGTAAACCAGAATGCCCAAGTTAGGGCAGAGGATGCATATTATTTCCACGATGAGATTTTGCTTCTCCAGGAAGCCTGTGTCTCCCATTATCAGCTCGTGCACAGCCTTTGAGATTCCTGCGCTTCTGGAGCTCCAGCAGGTGGCATTGCTATGAGTGATGAAGCCCCCGGATGGTCTCGGTGGTGAGCAAATATTAACACTTTCAATCAATCGTGCCTTCTTCATTACTTGGAAAACTGTTTGGAGACCAGCAGAGTTATTACTTCATGCAACAGTCGAGCATGGGTGATATACTGGGAGCGGGCGGCATAAATGAGTTTAAGGCAAAGATGGATTTGCACGTGGAAACTGAAATCATACAGTGGGGTTTGCACGCCGAATTGCAAAGTACACCTGGAAGAATGCCAAGCATAATGCAGATGGGCCACTGGCTGTCTCAGCTCCTGCTTTCCATCACAGCTCACTGTGAAATGGGAAAATTAGTAGTACCTACCCCATAAGTAGTAAGTTGGAGTACATGAGTTAATAGAAATAAAACACTTAGAACAGTGCTGAGCATGTAGTAAGCTCTCAGTGAGTGTTAATCAGCATTAATACATGCTAGGTACCCTTAACACAGCCAAGAAGAAGACAGACTGGGTCATATTGTTCACAGATCTTACAGTGTAATGGACAATATGAATAACCAGTCACATAACTGTTGCGTGGTGTGATCAGTGCTATGATGGCAAAAATACAGTATTGTGCAATTCAGAGGAGGGGTTTCCCTAAGCTGAACTTGGACCATCAGGGAAGGTCTCATAGATAAAGTGTCATGATGGTAGACACAATAAGCAGGAGGTGGTCAAGCAGAGAACAGGGGAGAGGATGCTCCTAGGCAGAGGGAAAAGGCAGCATTTGCAAAGACCTGGAGGTAAGAAAGAGAATGTCCCTTGTGAGAACTCAAAGTTCAGGCTAGCTAGAGTGTGGAGTTGGGTGTATTAGCTTCCAGGTGCTGCTATAACAAAGTATCACAAACCAGGGAACTTAAAACAATAGAAATTTATTCTCTCACAGTTCTAGAGGCTAGAAGTTCAAAACCAAGGTGTTGGCAGGGCCATGCCCTCTCCAGAGGTTCTCAGGAAGACTTCTTCTCACCTCTTTCTAGCTTCTAGTGGTGGCCAGCAGTCCCTGGCTTGACTTGGCTTGCAGCAGCCTCCCTCCAATCCCGGCCTGTCTTCACAAGTCTCCCTCTGTGCATGTCTCTGTTTTCTCTTCTTTTAAGGATACCAGTCAGTGGATTAGGGCCCACCCTAATCAGTATGGTCTCATTTTAACTTAATTAATTGCATTTGCAAGGACCTTATTTCCAAATAAGGTTACATTCTGAGGTTCTTGTAGACATGGATTTTGAAGGGACACTATTCAACCCAGTACGGTAGGGATGGCCAATGGGAATAGACATGAATGAGGGTGAAAGGAAGACAGGAACTAGGTTATGAAAGGATTATTATAAACAAATATTCATGAACACCTACAGTGTATCAAGAACTGTAACACTTTACACATATTAATATGCAGACTCCCTTTAAAGGAAGGAGAATCAGGTTGAATGAGACCAGAGGGAAAAATCAGAGCTCAGAGTTTACAAAGTGTGTCATCAGTCAGGGTCCCAGTAGGAAACAGATGGCATGCATGGATTAGGGTAATTGGAGGAGGGTTTAATGAAGGGACAGTTTAAGGAGAAGTGAGCAGGGTATAGGGAAACCAAAAGAGACAGAGCAGAGTGCTGGACTGTTACCACCCATGGACCTGAAAGATCAGGGTGAGGGGACAGGTACTGAGATCCAGCACCAGAAAGCCATGTGAAGACACCACCTTGAGATGAACGGCAACTTTTGGTTGAGGAGGTTAGCCAGCCCAAGGAAAGGAGCCAGGGGAGTAAATACCCCACCTTCTTTCCTCTGGTCTCTTGTTGAGATCCCCATTGTCGTACCCCAACTGGAAGCCAGAGGACAAGAGAACCTATGGATATAGTCCAGACAGATCCACCTCCCTGGGTCCTGAGCCAAGTGGAAAAGACTGAAGCATGGATCTGGAGAAACAGACAGAAGACATCTTGCACTGGGACACTGATGAGAAGCCAGAGCTTTGGAGCCAGAAAATGGAAAAGTTAGGTAGTGATGAGAAAGACAATATACCCTAACATTAAAAATGAGTGGGGGTTCTGTACATTCAAATCACTAACTCCGTTCTCCATCTGGCTGTGTGACTTTGGGCATATGCCTGCTACGTGCGGCTATTTAGATATTTAGGCACAGTATGACTAAAGTGCCTAACACAGAGCATGGCACTTGTCATAAACACTCAGTAACTTCACCGCTATTGCTATTCTTATGAATAGCACTGAACGGCAATCTGTTGCAATGGAGCCTCTCTTGAAGGCCTGTGGCCACTCACCCTCATTCCATATGCATTAATTCATTTGTTTGTACATTCATTCATTCAACATATATTTGTTGAGCATCTATTATATGCCCTTCACTGGTCTAGCTTGTAGTGGTAAACAGAGCAACAAAAGTCTCTGCCCTCATGAAGCTTACATTCTGATGGGGAAAGTAGACAACAAACGGGTAAATGAGAATGACATATAGACTGTCAGGAGGTGATAATTGCAATGGATAAAAACAAAGCAGAAAAGGGAGATAGGGAGTACCAGGGGTAGGGTTGCAAATGGAAATACAGTGGCAAGAAGGACCATTGGAAAGGTGACATCTGAGCATAAATCTGAGTGGAGTTGAGGAAGGAAGACATTCTGACACCTGAGGGATGAGGGTTCCAGGTAGAAGGAAGGCCAGTGCAGAGGCTCTGAGGCAGGAGCACACCTGGAGCACTGGAGAATGGCAGGAACACATCACAGTGATCACTGAGTGGGATGAGGTCAGGGAGGTAACAGGTGCCAGATCTGCAGAGCCTGTGGTCTTTAACGGTCTGTGTTCTACATGACACAACCACACATTCTGCAATCCCTGCCATACCACATTAATGTTCTCTCATCCATAAAATGGGAATAAAAAGTCCCGTTTTGTTTAATCTCCCATGATGAGTATAAAGGTCCAGTAAAAAGATGGGTTATGATGCAGCTTTAAAAGTGATTATTAGGCAAGATAATGTTTGCATTGCTTAGTAATGTTGCTTTAGGCCTCCTGCTGCTGAGCAGAAAGACTGCCCATGCCCTCGTGAATGTGGCCGTGCTGGACCATTGCTTGACAGCAGGTTGTCGTCTCTTTCACACAGAAACTCATCTTCCTCCTTTGCCTCTCCAACTCTGAAGCTTGGTTTTTAAAACAGCAGTTTCTCCCCACTGTGTTCCATGCACCAAACCTCCTAAGTGGAATTACAGTCCAGTAATTCACAGTGGCCTGTTATTTATCCTATTGCAGTAAAGACTTTCTGTAGGTTATAGGAAATAAATGTGCTTTTTACTGTCATCCATGGTTCTTATTAAACTTATCCCTGTGGTGGGGAAATGTCTTTCTGGGACCAAGCAGTTTTACATCCAAACAGCCAATGAGCTGATAATGGGTTTTTTGTCAAGCTGTAACCAGAGACATTGCGGGCAGCCCTTCATTCATTGCAGTCAGGAGTTGTGGGTTTCTCAACCCACAGGATATAAATACTTCTCATTAATGTGGTGGTCTGTGCTTGTAAATAGAGGAGCTGGTGTCCCCATGCATATCTGTTGACAGAAACATGGAATCCAAGAGACCTTATAAAGCTAAGGCAGGAAACATGGACCAAGAATGAATGACATGCGATTATGGAATAAAGATGGAAGAATGGAAAGAACTCTTTGCACTGGAGTGGAGTCTTTAAGCCTTGAGTCATTTTTTTCCCCATTGTACATACAGGAGCTGCTCTGTTATCTCTCTTGGCAGGGAAATGGAAGAAGAAAGGCAACTAAGATTGATTGCTAATGGTAAAGGGACATGAAAATCAACTACATTGTATATTGATAAATTAAAATAAAATGAAATTTTTTAAAAGAAAAAAAAGGATTGATTGCCAATTATTCTGTGCACCAACCGCTTTACATACACCATGTTTTTTGATCTACAATACAAACTGGTGAAATTGGCATCTTAACCCCAATGTTATACATGATGTGAAAGGAGAGTCCGGATTTAAGAGACTTAGAGTTGATACATAACCAAGCCAGAATGGAAACCCAAATTAGCCACATCAAGTCAGACAGAACCAACTTCTCATCCCAGGAAACTGAAAGACTCAGTGTCTTCATCTGCAAAACAAGGATGATAATGCCACACTCCTAGAATCGCAGTGTGGAGTAAAGGAGCAGGCACGGTGCTGGTACATGGTATGTATTCAACAAGAGGAAAGCCCTGACTTCTGTTTTCAGCATTATTCCTCCTTCCTAACTCATTCCTCTCTTTTTTCCCTCAGTACTACATACAAGTGAAGTATCCAGGCAACAATGGGGCCCATGGCTTAGGTGAGAAGATGGAAAGTCAGGTCTAAACAGAGAGTTCAACAGAGAGTTGGGTTGACACCATTTTGGACTTTTGTCTGGGAGAACACTGTTGGTTTTGCTGGCAGGGTGATTTCACAGAGAGTTATTTAAATGTAAATATAGAAATTGGGTTTCTCTGTCATAACTGGGAAAGGAAACAGGGAAACGAACAATGCGTGGCATAGAGTAGAACATCAGTATATTAGTTTGTTTCTGCTGCTTATAACAAAATACCTGGAACTAAGTAATGTGTAAGAAAATGCAATTAGTTGCTTACATTTTCAGAGGCTGGGAAGTCTAAAGCCCAGGGAACACATCTGGTGAGGTGACTCTACAGCAATGCAGGGTGTCGCATGGTGAGAATGGTGGAGCAGAGAGAGAGCTAACTCCTCAATGCTTCTCCTTTCAAAGCCCCCAGTACCACACCCATGACCACCATTAAACTATCACTGGATTAATCCATTTACTTGGGCATGGTCCTTACAATCTAATCACCTCTTCAAGGCCTGTTCCTGTCAATTACCATAATAGTATTTCCCACTTTCAACAGTGACAGTGGAGATTAAGCTTCAATGAGTTTGGTGGAAATTCAATCCACTGCAATCAGTAATATTTGCTGAATGGACTATGGCTACTTAGGAACACCAGAGTACCAGGCATATGATACCAGAGTACCAGGAACACCAGAGTACCAGGCATATGATACCAGGTATCCATATGCCACTGAGCTACTCATGAAGATAAAGTAATCTGGTTAATTCTACCTCTTATTCTCCCTAAATATTGCTCAGATTATTTTTATTCTCTCCATCATGCTACCAAATGCCTACTCCAAAGCCTCATCAAATTTCTCCTTTATTCCTGCTGTAGCCTCCACTTCGTTCTCCCCACCATAACTGAATCCATGTCTTATTATGGAACCAAGAAAGACTTTTTAAAAAAACAATGCAATAATGTCACTCTCCTGCTTAATATCCAATAGGTCCATGTCCTCCAAATATAGGACTAAACCCTTACAGGCTCAAAAAAGCTTGCTGGATCTGATAATCAACCTAGAGCCTCATTGCTCTCTCTTTCTGTTCTGGACTGAATGAACTGCTTTTAGATCCTCAAATGATCTATGCTCTCTTGCCTCAGGGCCTTTGCACATGCTGTGCTATCTGCCTAGAACACTATCCTATCCACCCTCCATACCTCTTCATGCCATTCTTTGTCCAGATGAGCTCTACTCATTGTTGTCGTTTCAATTCAATATTCTTTAGAAGGCCTTGCCTGAGACCCACCCCATAAGGTTCCCAATTTCATGCTTCTGTAGTGCTCTGCATGTTCCCTTTTCAAATGGTAATCATTTAAAAAAATATTTTGTTTTCCCTGCCAGGCTAAAAGCCCCATGAAAAAAGGTGAATTCTATTTTGTTTACTGGTGTACGTGTGTGTTTGTTTGTGTGTGTGCTGCACCTGGCATGTGATTCTTGGCATATAATATGTGCTCAATAAATATTTATTAAGTAAGTAATGATGATTTAATATTAACAATACCCTGCAAAATAAGAGTCATTATTTTCTCTTTTTAGACAAGGAAATTGAAGCTTAAAGAGATTAAAGTTCAAACTCAAGGTCACATAGCAAATGACATATTTCAGAGTCAAATTCAAGTCTGACTCCAAAATGTATGCTCTTTCTACTATTCCAAGATGAATTGTTCCACCAAATCAAATATTCTGCTTCCTAGCAGGTCACAACACATGTCATCTACTTGGTACCAATTTGCAAAGAATTAGAATACACCAGACACAATCAGTTCTTTCCCTGATGACGCAGAAGGCTCTTGGAGCCTTTCAATGTGGTTGCTGAGTGACTCTGAGCATGATTATCATTGGAAAGAAGTGTGAAAATAGTTCAAGTTATTTATGTTTCCTTTATTCTGGATTCCATTGACTAGATTTCCAACTCAGAGAGATGACCTAGTTAACTTCCCAGCCTGAGACGGTGTCGGTAGAAGAGCCCATATTTCTCATATGTATGGAATGGCATGAAGGTCTTTCATTCATTCTGCTGTGGCTGTCTTCAATGTGATTGCCTTGAGTGATAAATCAAATGTGGCTCTTTAACCATAAATGAGTGAATTTTTTTTTTCCTTTTGAAAAAAAGTTGAAATTGCTATCTGAGAGTAGGATAAGGGGCACATGATAACAGCCAGTAGGACACCTGGCCTGGTGGCTTCACTCTACTCATTTTGTGAGATGCACTCCTTCATGCATCCACCAGAGGGCACCAGCAGCAGAGAAGGCCAGCCTCCCCCATGCTACAGCCACACTTCATACCATGCTGCCCAACCACACGTGGCTCTTGAGCGCTTGAAACTCAGCTAGTGCCACATGGTGAAATTACGATATTTAGGATAAATGGTCTAAAGAAAACATTTTTTAAGTTAATTTCACCTATTTCTCTATTTAAATGTGGCTACTGTAGAATTTAAGACTATATTTGTGGTTCATATTCATGGCTCACATTATATTTCTATTGGACACTGCTGCCCCATACAACCCATGGAATAAAAAAATAGAATTTTCTACATAACCACAATTTGAATATTGTTTTTCAGCCTATAAATATGTTATGCAAATGTCATGTCATGATAAGAATTAGGAAGGATCTTGTAGCTTATCTAGAACATCCTTACAACTAAAGAAACTGAGGCACAGAGAAGAAGCAACTTTGCCCAAGGTCATACAGCCAGTAAGCAGCAGAGCTGGTCTTCGAACTTCAGTCACCAAACCAAATCAGTTCTCCTCCATTCAATGAGTGGCTCACAGAATATAGGCATCATGGGACCTGGAATGTGTCCCTGAGAGCTCCCAGTTCTCCCTCCCCAGCACCAGGGCCTGGCACATGGCAGGAGAGCTTTTACTCCATATCCATTCGGTCTAAAGTGCTTTATTTACCACACTGCACAAAAGATACAAACAAGCAATGCTAAGGCTCTGTTCTATAGAAGCTCACCGTGTGGTGAAGATACCAGATGGATAGTAAGAAGTTAAAACCATAAAACAGACATTCTAGCCAAGTGCTTTGAAAGCTAATATGGAAATGTGGTCAACCTCACTAGTGATTTTAAAAATGCAAATAAAAATAATGATATGTCATGCTTTGTTACTTTGTTCATGTCCTCCCTAGTTTCAGAGGGACTTGAAGTAGTTCACAATCCTACTTTAGAAAAGAAATCAAGAAAATAGATTGACAGGAAAAAAAATTATTCTTTTTGCAAACCTGTTCCTATGGCAAGGACAAGACTGCAGCCCTAGTAAGGGGTTTGGACTATATGAACATTTTGGTTGCTATGTTGTCTTCTACCTCAGCTTGCTTGGCTTTAGGAAAAGAAGTTAGTTACACACCACTGGATATTTGTTACAGAGGGAAACATTTATCCTGATTTGGTTTGAGAAAATCACGAACACCCTGGTTTTTCTTTAGCATCAAAGTGGGAGCGCTCCTTGGGAGAAAACACCAAGCCTTTCTCTGTCTCCCAGCGTCTACACAGGACTTCACACATAGTGCAGACTCACATCTACAAAGCTCTGCTGAACACAGGAAGGTACCCGCACTTACTCTGTGCCAGTTACGTACCAGCCTCTTTATGTGAATGAGCTCATTTAATAATCTCAAAATCTTGAGAATTTGGGTCTCAATTTGCAGTTGAGATAACTGAGTCTCCAAAAGGTTGAGCAACCGGCCCCAAATCCCTAGCAACCAGGGAGCAGAGCTGGGATTTGGACCCATAGTGTATCTGGTTCCAAAACTTGGATCACTATGCTATGTGAAAGAATAGGAGAATAACGGGAAAAAAGAGAAAGAATGGAGGGAAAAAAGGGGAAAGAGAGAAAAACGGGGGAAGAAGTCAAGAGTGGAATGGAGAGGAAAGCAAGATGGGAAGGAAGGAAGCAGTGGGTGAGCATAGAATTCTACGTCTTCCAGCAGGGACATCGTCTAAGAAGAAAGATAAAGAAAAGGGCTGGAGTTTCCCTGGAGAAAATTATTCCTGACAATTCAGAGAGAAATTTTCTAAAAGGACGGGTTAGGAACTCAGCCATTGTTAAGGCTTGGCTCTCACAAGTTCCCCCAGGATGGTTTCTGCTCCTGCCACCTCATTATCGCTGGGAACAATCTGCATGGCCAGTAACGAGAGGATCTCAATGCCAGCAGTTTCGGGGTGGGTAATGGCCCTGCACGCATGGGGCTGAGGTCACAGGTTCAGGCCCGGATGCTGTGGAGAGCTGTGAGGAGCAGACTGTCCCTCTGGACCAATAGTCCATTAGCCCTTACCCCTGCGGCAGGGCAGTGGTGAAAGGTGAGGCCTGCTCCGCAGCCCCTGCCAGCAGATCATCAGGGTGGAGGTGCGGCTCCCCCAGTGGCAAGCACTGCCTGCTGCTGGCCCTGACCCACCTACTGTCATTGCAGGGCTATAGGTTGCCCTGAGGGGTAGGGTTTGTCAGGATTCTGGATCCCCCAAACTCTGCTCCTAACAAAAATGCAAACAGGGAGCCAGATAGCTCAGGCTTTATATTTTATAAGATCTTCATAGTTTTCAGTTATACATTTCTGTGAGCCCATTCTATATAGCAGAAAAAGCAAAGACCTTGGAGCTAGAGTTCTAACATTTCCTCATTTTTTGTGAACCCTGGTTTCTTTACATGTCATGGGAAATTAAAATACCAGCCTTATAACTTTGTTTAGATTATTGTTATTTACTTGTTATTAATAATAATAATTAACACTGAGTGCCATCTGTTGGATTTTAATTGCTTTATGCATATTATCCCTAATCCTTCTGACTCTACATGTAGATATTGCTCTTATCCCTAATTTACAGGAGTGGAAACTGAGGCTGAGAATGAGTTAGTGTATGTCAGAACTAGGACCTGAAGCCTGGTCTCTCTGACAAATATTTAACCTTAACCACTATGCTATATTGAAATTATGAATTTAACACCCAGAACAAGAGCCTGATATAGAGTACAGTGTCAATAATATTAGTTATTTTCTCCTCTCCTTTTCTCTTTGTCTAATATATCAGTTAGGATCCAGATAAAAAACAGAAATCTCTCTAGGTATTTCAAACAGAGGGAATTGAATACAGGAGCTGGTTGCATGTGTGATGGAAGAGCTAAAAGTCAAAGGTGGACATTGAGGCAAGATAGAGATCAGCGACAGGAGGAAGTCCCCCAATATTCACTCCTTGAACTCTTGAGTTTCAGGGGTATTGAACCTCTGACCATGCTATTTTATGCTTCCCTGCGAATAGTCTTTGCACATGCAGTGCCACCAAATCCCAGAGACCAGGGTCACATTCAGAAGCCAAAAACCACAGAGAAGCCATGGAAGAGATGCTGTTCCTACTGATGATGCAGTTCGAAGCCAAGAGATGCGGGGTTGTCCTCTTTCATCTTCCTAGTCTCTAGCCTCCCACAGTGCCTCAAATTGATCAAACATACTCAGAAATCCCAAGGCAGAGGAGCTTGGGATGTGTCATTTTCTGCAAGCTTGGCAAAGAGGGACAGAAAAGGGATCTGAGATCAAACAGGCAGGTAACTGGCACTTCTAACAATCCTATGAACAAGGCAGGTTGTGATTATGCTCTTTGTTTGACTCGGCCAAGTATTCAATCCATGACACAATAGTGATCCCATTTTACAGATGAGAAAAGCAAAGACCAGACGTTAAGTACCACTACCAGAGCTCTAAAGAAGGAATGATTAATCCTGTGGTATTCACAGAAAGCTTCAGAGTGGGAGTGACTTTGAGAGTGTCCTGAGTTATGGATAAAGAGAGTGTTGTCAGATGGCCCAGCTTGTAAGGGCATGCCAAGCAGTGGGAACAGAAGAGGCAAAGGTATTGATCCATATCTGGAAGGGTTTGGGCTGTACAGTCTGAATTTCTTGCCAACTCAGCTTATTTTTTAACCTTGAAATTCTACTGAAGATTGAAGAGATATATAATCCAAATTGTTTTCATAGTACCTTAAGGGATCCACTTTCTGATACTAAATTGTACCCCTGGACCCCTCTCTACACTGGCTCCATGATATCCCCTTCATGTTGATGGAGAAATTGATACATTGGTGGGGAAAATGTCACAAATAAGATTTTCCCAAAATGGACGGAGCATTTTGGTCTCTTTTCTGTCTTCTTACCACCAATTTAATAACAGTGGGAAACAGCAAGACAGCAGCTATACCCTAATGTTTTGGTGATCTATTCCTTCCAGGATATATTGTCAGGACATTTGATCTGCACGTACGTCCATTATACACTCTTTTGTACTGAATTTGATGGGCAAACTTTGCTACTGATGTTACACACCACATTTCAGCTGTTAGCACGCTTAGAATCCCTATGTCTGGTTTCTCTTGGCTCCAATCCGTCACGCCACACTGTGGTAGATGGAGTGCTCATTTTGAAATGCCAGTATGATTATAATAATGCCTTCGTCCTTCTCACTTAAAATCTGTCAGTGGTGCCTTTGCCTTCAAGATAAATCTAAGCTCCTTAGCATATCTTGGCTTCCTCCTAAGTCCCCCAATATCCATTCCTTGAACTCTTGAGTTTCAGGTGTATCGAACTACTGACGACGCTATTTTATGCTTCCCTGCAAATAGTCTTTGCACATGCTGTGCCCCCTGGAATATCCTTTCTCAGCTTCTGTCCCTGGCAATGTCTATTTCTTCCCAAGGGTGTTTCTCCCTGCTCCACCCCCCCTTCTTTGTGTGTGTGTTTTCAATGCACCATGCATATACTGCCACTACAGAACTATCACTCAGTGTTTGTAGTTTTGGGCATACACAACCTCCTTGAGGGGTTTATATATAGAATAAGCCCAATCAATGGCAGCTCTAGGGGGTTTGTTGTTGCTTTAATTCATTTCTATGTTCCTAGGGCCTCACAGCATCTGATACACAGCAAGTATCAATTCGTTCATTGAATATCCTAAGTGTTGGAGGTTCAAAAAGGGAAGTAAAACTAAACATTTTTTAAAGCCTCTGTTTATTAAATTTGGTGCCATTAATAGACTCCCCTTAAGCCAAATCTGTTTCAGAAGGCCCAGATAGGAACTCGCTTCCAAAGTAGTAGATAAGTCCAATTGTGTTTTTGTTAGAATTTCATTAAATAAGCCAGCTTATCTTTATACATGGTTCTATACTTTAATTCTGTTCCCCTTTCTTTCTTTTTTTTTTTTTTTTAATTTTATTTTGTCGATATACATTGTGGCTGATTATTGCTCCCCATCACCAAAACCTCCCTCCCCCCCTCCCCCCCAACAATGTCCTTTCTGTTTGCTTGTCATATCAACTTCAAATAATTGTGGTTGTTATATCTTCTTCCCCCCCCCCCGGTTTGTGTGCGTGTGTGTGTGTGTGTGTGTGTGTGTGTGTGTGTGAATTTATATATTAATTTTTAGCTCCCACCAATAAGTGAGAACATGTGGTATTTCTCTTTCTGTGCCTGACTTGTTTCACTTAATATAATTCTCTCAAGGTCCATCTATGTTGTTGCAAATGGCAGTATAAAGGAACTCTCATACATTGTTGGTGGGACTGCAAAATGGTGCAGCCTCTATGGAAAATGGTATGGAGGTTCCTCAAACAATTGCAGATAGATCTACCATACGACCCAGCTATCCCACTGTTGGGAATATACCCAGAAGAATGGAAATCATCAAGTCGAAGGTATACCTGTTTCCCAATGTTCATCGCAGCCCTCTTTACAATAGCCAAGAGTCGGAACCAGCCCAAATGCCCATCATCGGATGAGTGGATACGGAAAATGTGGTACATCTACACAATGGAATACTACTCAGCTATAAAAACGAATGAAATACTGTTCCCCTTTCTCTTCAACCCAACAGCCACCTGTGATAGGGCCCCAGGTTAACAAGCAAACCTATTCTTGAGACAGAGCTGACTTGACTGGTGACCAATAATAAGGAAGAGCTTTGGCAGATGAGGATGAATATTTTTGGCTTCTATTATCTAGGAACAATCCAAAGTCCAAACCATGTGAGCATTTAACCTGCCTCTGCTGGGAGGTTGGTGTGTAGGACAAGCCCTTCCTTAGTGGATATGTGTAGCCAATAGCCAGCAGTCAGACCTCAGTGCCATCTGGTGGCTCTGTCTCTCTCTGGGAGTGGCTCTTGATGGGAGCATTCTCTCCCTCTAGCCCTGACCCAGCCTCTAAATCCTCCACAGTCCAGAGCACCCAGGAAGCCAGCACTAATCCTAGCATGCTAGAGGAATCTGAGTTGCTAATCCCAGGGCATTGTCAAGGAGGCCCTTCTTTGAAGGCAGTGCGGGATAGTGTTTAAGGGCCTGTACTCTGCAGCTGGACCCACTGGCCTGGAATCTGCACTGTACACTCTAGTACTTGTTATTTGTGTGAGCTTAGACATGTTACTCTACCCCTCAATGCACTGTAACATAGGGATGGTGATAAGAGTAGCTGGGGTCTTGGGGGGAGAGGGTGTTTAAATGAGTGTACATAGACTCAGTGCTCAGGGTTGTGTCTGATACATAATAAGCACTATATGAGTCTGGCTCTTAGGAGTCTTTCCACAAGCCTATGCTGAGAGCTTGCTACATTCCAAGTGCTCTAGATGCTATGTATGGAAGCAGAAATGAAAAGATATGGCTCTGTCCACAATAATCTCAGTCTAAAAGACAGGTGAGACAAATAAGCACATCATTGCAATGTACTATGTCAGCTGTGATACACAGGCTTGCACAGATTATGTGACAGTATAGAGGGCCTGGGGTCCCTGGGCCTGCCCAGGGTCATCAGGGATGGCATTGAATGCTCCACAGAGGAGAAGGAGACACTGAACTAACTCTTAAAGGAAGGGTGAGGCTTTGGCAGAAGGATCTACAGGGGTTCATTTTCCACTTAGGCAGTAAGGCAGTAAGGCATTTGCAAAGAAACAGAGCTAGGGACCAGTGTGGCCTGTTTGGGGAAATATAATATAGCCGAGGCTGACGCATAGGTGTGATGAAGCAGGACCAGGAGAAGTCGTGGAATCTGGTGACTAGGTCCCAGATGCAACCTTTAGGAGCTCAGATACAATTCTGTGGGTAATGAGGACTCCCTGAGAGTTGTGAGATTTGGGGAAAGAAGAGTGAATTCAAATAGATGCCTTTTGTCTCACTTTGAGCTGTGATGTTTATTTTTATGAGAAGAAAACAGAGTATAAATCAAAAACTAAACTTTAATGAGATATGCATTACACCTGAGTTTCAATACAGACTATTGGGACTAATTCTATTGGGACATGTGGTATATTTTTAACTCTATAATTTCTCTGACCGAAGTTCTCAATCCAAAGGAAATTCATTTAGCCTGAAGATTTTGAACCAATTACATAGTTTTATAAGGTCAAAATAAAAGTTGGGAGTCATTTTTTCTTCATCTGTACTGGTAGAAATTACAGAATCAAGCTGCTTTAATGAGAAAAAGCACCAGGATGGGAAAAGTGAAAATAGAAGTGTCAGCACCATCAGAGATGTCTGCTGCGTCTTGGATGCCGGCAGATGAGGCCAGGGTTGGGCTGTGAAGTCCTTTGACAGCACGGTCTGTATCCCTGAACAAGTTGCCAGGGCTTCAAGAGGGATAGACATGAAACACAACATCCTTCCACCCTTATTAAGATTTAATCATGCTTTCAACAGGATTGCAGCGTTATTAAATTAGATTTTTTTTTCTTCCTTAAAAAGGGATTTAACTTTTGCTTTCTTGACATCATAATCAACATGGAACAGATGCAAAGGGAAAATTGGGTGACCATTGGTAATACGGACCTATACTTAACATGTAGAATGTGAAGTGATTAAAATGGAAATTAATTCTCTTTATTACTATCGTACCCTATCAATTAATTTGGATGGAGGTGCTTATGAATATGCAATCACTCCTCCCTGCTGCCCACCCCTTATTCTGTGTGTGTGGAAAGCACTGGTAAAGCAATTGGTAAAATTTTAGATTATTTTGCTGGTTTTGCTAGCACTGTTCCTCTTGGCTCCCTAAAAATAATTGATAATAGTGATAATTAACAGTTATTGAATTCTTTACATGCCAGGAACTGTGGTAAGCACATCAGATTCAATGTCTCATTCAATACTCACGATAAATTCTTGAGATGGGTTCTTTTATTATCCCCATATGAAGAAGAGGAAGATGAGGCATTCTAACCCCCAAATCTGTTCTTTTCACTACTCTGCTACATGCCTCTTACTGGCTCAGGGGAAGGGATTTGGGGAGGAGGTGAGTCTCAGATGCCAAACTCCTATAGGCTGAGAAAGGATGTGGGGGACTGGGATGGGACAGAAGTCTCTGAGAGGGGGCTAGTATTTTAAAATATGGGTTTTATTATTATTTAGATATGGCAAGGCCAACAGATCAGGAGATGACTGTCATTCAAAAGGTAGCTTGTTATACTCAGAGATCCCGAGATCAGGGGACATGCCATGTCGTGGGGGCCATACAGAAAGAACCAGGGTTGATCAGGAGGTACAGGGAAGGGAGAACCCAAGGCAGGAGCCATTATTGTTGTTCCTGTGGGAAGGGACAGGTGAGGCAGGTTAAGCAGGTTTAGGATTGGCTAGTTTTAATAAATGAGTAGGCTCTGAGGTGTAGGGGCTGTTCTTACTTGTCTGAGACCTGGCCCTGGGATGATTAGGGCAGGTGGATAGTGGCCTGGAGTGTAAGAGCTTAAGGAGGTGGTTGGGGGTATAGGTTTTGGGTTGGTTAGTTTGCAATTGAAAGGTGAGCACCTGGGAGAGTTGTTAACTGTCTTTAGGAATTAACTAACCCAGGGAGTGGCAATCTCTGGAATGTCAACAAGGCCCAGATGTCAAAGCATGAGAAATATGAAAAATAAAAAGACATGGTTAACAGAGCTGGGCTCAGCAGAGTGTGCTGTAGGAAGCTCCCAAGGGAAAGCAAAGGTGTTGGGATAGCCAGTAAGAAGGGAAGGCCTAAATGTACCTACGGTGGTTTCCATGAGGGGCAGGGAATCGGAGGCCCTGAAATGAAGCTTTCAGGGAACTGCTTTTTGGTCTTTTGATATTGTTCATGATGCATATCTAGTTTTATACATGATTTCACTCTGGAGGGGGTGTTAGGACTCATAATTTCAGCTCGACATTGCTTTCTTGGGCAAGAAGTCATCCTGAGCTGCTTCCCCTTTTCCTTCTCTACTTCCAATCCAGCAAGTCCTCTCCTGCACATGCTCAACCCATGTCCACCTAAACCTGAGAAGCCACGCCAATTGTCTCCTGTGCCTTCTTTACAAGAGCCTTGTCATGGGTATCCTCATTTTGACTCCTGCCCTCTTGTAATCCATTTTCCATAGGAGGCCATATATTCTTTTCGAGTATAAGAGATATCAAGACACTCTTCTTAATGCCTTTTTATGGTATATTAGGATAGACGAACTGCTGTAGCAAAGGGATCCGAAAATATATAACAGGTCATATGCTGTAGTTATGACCTGAATGAGCAGGTAGGTCAACAGAGCTGCCACTCTCTGAGGAGTTAGTAAGAGCTACTAACACATGGTTTTGAAACTATCACAACTTGCTTTCTTTGGTCCCCTCAATCCTGGGCCAAGTGTTACCTTTGATTGTACATTGCACAACTCCAGGGGGTGCCATTCTCATACACTCCTTAGTCTCCATGTGCTATCTTGCTATTTCAGTGTTTAATGTGAAGTACACATGTTTAGATTCATAACCATTTGGATGTGAATTCTGACTCATTCACTATTCGTATGACATTGTGTAAATGGCATAGCCTCTCTGGGCCTACATTTTCTCATTTTCAGTGAGGTAGCAATACCCATCTCATAAAGCTGGTGTGGTAAGGATGTAAGAGAGTATAGGTAAAAAGCTTAGCTATGTGCCCGACAACATATTAGTTCTCAGAATTTTGGTTGTCAATTGCTGCATTAACAAATTGCCCTAAACACTTAGTGGCTTAACATAGCAATGACCATTTATTTACTTGTGGTCCTGCAATGAAGCCAGGGCTCACTGGGGATAGCTTGTGTTGCTCCATGTGGTGTTGGTTGGGGCAGCTGACTCAGGGCCGAAGGATCCAGTGTAGCTTCTTTCACATGGCCGGCACTGCAGCTGGGGTGGCCAGAGCGGCTGCGGCTGGCTAAGCGCTCAATCTCTTTCTCTCATTCTCTCAACATCTGCAGCCTTTCTCCCCACGTGGCCTCCCTCTCCCGCAGGGTAATCAGACTTCTTAACATGGTGTCTCAGAGCTCTCAAGAATGCAAAAATAAATTCCGCCTAGGTCTTAAGACCTAGTCCTAGCTCTGGAGTGGTGTTACTTCTGCCGCGTTCTAGGTATAGAATGATTCTACCTCTTGATAGGAGAAGCGGCATGCACATCCACAGGTGGAAGGAATCACTGGTGGCCATTTTGCAGATAATCCATCATGTTCGGTAAGTGACAGCTTTGGTTTTTCATTGTTTTGGGGTTCATATGCGGGAGGAGGGCCAGGGGCTGCAAAACCAAATTGCCTTTTATACAAAAATCCCTAAGGAAGTACCCAGATCATCTAGACAGAATGATGCCCATTAAGTTTCTTCTTTGGGATGGAAAGAAAGAATTTTGGGTCTAAGCACTACTAGAACTATGATCTAGAAATATTTAATCCTTTTCTCTCTTCATTTCCCTTCTTATTCTCCCATTCTGACACCTTCTGCGGGATCTAGCAGACTGGAACCAGAACCAGGTCACTGATATTTAAGTCAAAGAAACTCCTATATTAGTTATCTATTATTGCATAGCAAATTACCCCAAAACTCTGTGGGTTCAAACTACATTTAGCATGTCACAGTTTTCTGTAGGTCAGGAATCTGGGGTCGGCGGAGCTGGATCCTTGGGCTCAAGCTGCAGTGTTAGTTGGGACTGCAGTCACGCCAAGATTTCACTGGGGCCGGATCCCCTTCAAGCGCACTCAGTTGGTTTTGGCCCCCAGTTCCTCAGTTCCTGGGCCTCTCCACAGGGCAGCACACAAATATGGTAGCCAGCTCCTTCTGAGCAGCAAGCGAGCCATAGAACAGGGACTGCCAGCGAAGTGGAGGCCACTCTTTGTAACTGAGCAAAAGAGTAATTACCGAAGCAACATCCTGTCATCTTTGCTGTGTTCTACTCATTAGAAGCAGGTCGCTAGGTGCAACCCATACTCAAGAGGAGGGGATTACACAAGGCCATGAATACCAGGAAGCAGGAATCACTGGTGGCCGTCCTAACATTCCAGCTTTCACCACTCCTTCCAGCAATTCTGGAGTCCTCAAATTTCATTCCATCCCTGCATGTCACACCACTACATGTGAGTTATAATTAAGGTGACTGTGTGTCCTGATTTGCCTGGAATAGGCCCAATTTAGATGATTGCTTTTTTTAAAAAAAAGGCCACCCTAAGTTAGAAGAACACTGCTTTACATGTAAAAATTAACAACAGAAATTCTCTTCATTGTCATAAGGTAGAAATGGTTTAAGAAAAGTTAACTTCGTCACTTTTAATTATTTTACTCAACAAATATTTATAGACCACTTTCTCGATGGTGGAGCTATGAACTAGAGTGAAACTGTGATCCCTGCCCTTGAAAAAGTCAGACGAGAATGGAGCACTAGTAGTACTGTACAGGCAGTGTCGTCAGAAAGGGAAGCCCCTGCTGCCTTGGAATCTGAGACGACGACTCTTGCAATGAGTTTTGAAGAACGCATAGGAATTCGATGGATGAGGAAGGTTGCAATCATTTTAGCAAACAGGAAACAGAAGGCACATTCAAAATAGGGTAACTGAAGGAGGATTTATTTCCAAGGTGAGGGTACAAGGAAAGCATAATACAGTGAAGTTGTGTGCTGTTTAGCTGGCACCATGCCAGGCCCCAGAGGTGCGAGGAGGCTGAAGTTACCAGAATCTGGACAGTGACAGTCTTGTTGATACAAGAGGACCTTTCACACAGCCAGCTAGTGTCAACCTTGTCGAAAGCAGAATAAATACTCTGACTTCACTCCCTGTCTTCCCTTTGATCCCCTGCCAAGCCCAGCTAATAAATAGAGGACCTGGGAACCCCCATTGTGGCCCCTACGAATCAGCCTCTAGGGACACAGGGTGGAGTGGAGAAGGTTGGAGGGGGTCTGGAAGGGCAGATAGAAGCTGTCTGACACAAAGGCGCTTGCCAAGCCCATTCCAGAGAAAGGGACTAGAGTAAATGAGGGAGATGTGCAATGTCAGCATGACTTTGGACTGACAAGTGTACTGAAACAAGAGGAAAAATTAAATCTGGAAGAGGGAGCTGAGGGCGGAGACGTAAGCGGTGGCCAGGTTGTGGAAGTCTCCCTGGGTCTTTTGCAACATTGTCCTCCATGGCCACCCTGCGGTGAATGGAACCTTCTATAATAAAGATCCAGTCACACTGTCCCCTGCTGAGTTGTGCTAAAGAGCTTGGGTTCCACCCTGAAGGTGGTATGGATACAAAGACGAATTTTCAGCAGGGCATGTGTGTAATCTGCTCTTCGTTATGGACAAGGAAGCTGCAGAATGTTGCGTGGGTTGAAAGGGGCCTGGTTCAAATTCCAGCTCTGCCACTATTGCCACTATTGCCCTACAGTCTGGCACGCCTCCTTTAGCCTCTCTGGATCCTAGCTTCCTAGTTGGAGAAACATAGCTGGCAACTCCTGCTGGCCGACGTGAGGACTAGATGGCATAGAAGCTTCTAAAATATAAAATGCTCAACATGCATGTGGGGTTATTTGCACACTGTCCAACAATTGCTTTTAATGGGGAATAAGAGTGGAAAAGGAATTAAAGAAGTCTGGGCACCCCCCACCCACATACCAGGCATTACACTTGAACATTTTACATTTGATTTTCAATTCACTCCATGCAACAGCCCCTGTGATGGCTGTTATCTCATTTTACAGAAGGGGAAATAGGCCTGTTTTGATTACCTATTATGTGCCATGCAGTGTGCCTGGAAGAGAGGAAGGTGAATTAAGAAATGGTCTTGGTCTTTAGGAGATCATGACTATGGATGCTAAGGTCATTTAGACCAATACTTCTCAAATCGTAATGTGCATATGAGTCACGCATCTGACATTGTGTCAGAATGCAGGTTCTGACCCACCAGCACTAGGGTCTGCTTAGAGTATCTGCATTCCTAATACTCTGCCATGTGGTGCTCATGCTGCTGGTCCCCGGACCACACTTTGAGAAGCCGAGTTTAGAGGATCAGATTAAGCAACACACACACACACACACACACACACACACACACACACACACACACACACACACACACACACACACACACACACACACACACACACACACACACACACACACACACACACACGAATACTTGCAGCCAGGACGCACTGAAGCAGAGGAAAGGGTTTTTACAGCAATGCCAACTTTAGGAAATGGGAAAGCAGGAGGGAACACCATGCGTCCTAATATTGGACTGAATAGCAGTTACTAAGGCAGAGCTTTTCTCCTCCAGAATCTAAACCTTCCCTTGTTTGGGCTGAGCAGGATATTGTTTTTCTGCCCCTTGGATATATACCATTATGAGCTTTGATCAAAGCAAACCTTTCCCTTTGAGGCTTAGGGCACATGTTAATGGCTTTGCTATTCGCATGAATCTGCATATATTTGCAAAGCAATTCAGCTGCTTCTGAGGGGGAGGAGGGACAGAGGGGCCGGTGGTTGAGCCCAGGGTTTATCTCTCTAAAGGCTGGTCCTCAGTACCTCAACTTAAAGGAAACCCAGCAGCTGAGAGTGGAAGCAGTCCTGGTGAACACACTTTCCAGCTGCTTCACTTGTCAGTGCTCATGACTGTGCACTGGAGATTCTTGTCATGGGGAGTTTTGCCTCTCAGGTCCTGCCTCTCTCCTTTCCCAGCCATTTTATCCATCACTACCCAAGCATCTTAAAGATTCTTTCAACAAATCACTCTAAATAGTGACCTCAAATCCCTCCAGGAAGCCTTCCCTGAACTTCCTACCTGGAGTTCTTCCTCCTTTGAAACTCCCTTCGCGTTTTATTCATGACTCTTTTATTGTATCAAGTCTTTCATTTATGTGTTAGTACCATCACTGGTCATTGCATCTAGAAGGCTGTTCATGCCTAGTTTATGTATCTAGTAAGTGGCTACTAAATTTTTGAATGGTTACATGAATGAATGAAAGATAAGACAGATGACCACTAAACTGATTGAATGGCAGCCTATTTTCCTATAGATTCTTTCTTTCAATACATATTTATTGAGCTCCTGCTCAGTTGCAGGCAGAAAGTTCTGGCAGTACAAAGGTGAATAGAGGAGAATCCTGGGCCCCCCCACGGGCTTTTCTGGGGATGGGGCCATCTCATGTTCTTTGTTTAATTAAGTTGGCCACACTTCAACTAGTTGCTTAATAACAAATGATTTGAAAAATTTGAAAACATCTGATATTTTTACAGATCAGTGACCTGTTAGATGAACAGGCTAAATCTTGTTTAATCTGTGCCTCTGCTCATCAAAGCACTCTTTTGAGTATGAAGTATAAGAGCAAATTGTATTGTACTTTCGTTGTGCTGTGTTTGCCTCCCATCTTAAAAATAATAACAGACTATGCTTACTGTAGAAACACTAGAAATGAGAAAGAAATGAATAAAAACCATGCATAATTTCACAAACGAGAAGTCAATGATTGTTAATATTTGGCATGTTTTCTTTCAGTTTTTTGTTTTGTTTGCTTGCTTATTTTGTTTTTAAGAATACACATACACAAACACTGTGATTCATTCTTTTTGTATCCTGCTTTTATTATTTATTTTTTACTAATATTGCACTTTGAGTATTTTCCAATGTTGCTAAAAATCCTTAAAAATGATTTTTAATTACATTTACTGTTTCATTGTATGTATATATCATACTTGTTAAACCAAATCTCCATTATTTATAAAAGCTGAAAATTGAAAATAGATACACTATGAACATCTTTATGTGTCAACATTTTTCCTCATATGATTATTTTGTTAGCATACTTGAAGTGGAATTAGTGAGTTAAAGGGAAGGAACGTTTTAAAGTGCTTTGTCTTACATCTGATCCTTTTTTTTCAGAGGTGGTTAATTCTTCAGATCCTATGTTGGATGAGTCTGGCCTCAATTATTAAATACGCTTTTGTAATTAACACAGTGCCTGTGGGCTCCAAGCCCCCTCCCTCATTAAGGCACATCAAGTAGCTTCAAGATAGTTTTTGAGACAACACCCCCATTCATCAATATCCATGCTGCTGGCTTGTGCTGCTGTGTTGATTTTTTGTAGCCCTGGGTGGTAGATTTTTGTAACAGCAACTGTAAGTGGACTGGACATCAGAAGCATTTTTTTTTTTAGTGCATCTAACCTGCATTTTGAGCTTTTAACTGAAATACACTGTAAGAATTTCTTTTGCTCTCGGAACTCTAGAAGAGCAATCCCACCTAGGCTGCATTGAGTTAGCTTGAATCACCAGCTTCTCATCACTTGCTGAGGTAAAGGCTACCCACGTGTGGACCTCTTGAGGTCTGGTTCTTAACTTGGTCTCTTTCTACTGTGGGAAAATCAGGGAGTTCATTCTAGTTGGCCTATCTATAGTGTGACCTCACTTTAATTGAGCTAACTTATAGCGATCCTTTACATTTGTGTAATGCTCTACAGTTTACTAAGCACCTTCAAGGGCTTCAGCTAATTTGATTCTTACCATCTTTCTGTGAAGTAGCTAGTTGTGCCACTCCTGTTTCACAGAGTAGCTGGGACTAGATGATGGAGTTAGTAATGGGAAGAACATAGGTCTCTGAAGTCATGTATACCCAGTTTCAAATCAACTCAGCCACTAACTAAACCCTTTGAGCCTCAGGTTACTCATCTATGAATGAAAGAGTAAAGTTGATCCTTATTATTCACAGATTCCATGTTTGCAAATCTGACTGCTGATAAAATGCATTTGTAACCACAAAGTCAGTGCTCATGGTGCTTTTGTGGTCGCGAGCAGACATGCAGAGTGGCAAAAGATCAGAGTAGCCTGATGTGCATGTTCCCAGCTGACGTTGAACAAGGTGATGCCGTGCTTCCTTGTTTCATCTCTCATACTATAAGCAAGCATCTTTTTCATGGTCTATTCAGTGCCACGTGTTTTGCACTTTTATGCTATTTATTGGTGACTTCACTGTTTAATATGGCCCACAAGCACGGTGCTGAAGTGCTGTTCGGTGTTCCTAAGAGCAGGAAACTTGTTATGTGCTTTAAGGAGAAAATGTATCTTAGAGAAAGTTCTTTCAGGCATGAGTTATAGTGTTGTTGGCAGTGAGTTTAATGTTAATGAATTAACAGTATATATTAGATAAGGTGTCTTAAAACAGTAACACATAAAACAAGACTATGTATTGATCAGTTGTTGAAAATGACAGAAGCTTGCAGGAACCTAACCCTATGTTTCCCCTAGGAGCAATGATTCAGTATTTGACTTTATAGAACATTACTAGTGCAAATAATAGCCAACTGTATCCATCCTGTGCGGTTGCTGTGTATACTGAGTATACTGAGGGAGGATGTGTATAAAATGCCTAGTGCATTGATATTCCATAATGTGGGACTATATTCTACAGATAAGGAAGCTAAGAGAAATTAGCTGCCTTATTTAAAATTACTAGACCAGAGAATAGCCCAGATTAGTGACATATAAACTCAGTCTGTCTGAATCTGAAACCAGAAGTCCTCAAAGCATACAGGCAACATCTAGGAAGAATTCCACATGGGGGAATTAAATGCTTCTTAGTTCTTACTGAGTTTGCTCTTCATTTAAACATTTTATCTACACTGTTGAATTCTGGAACACCTATTTAGCCAGCTATCATCATAATTTTTGTGCCAGGCCCAGGACTAACCACATGTCATCTGGTATCTCTTTTCATCATATGGTGGTCCTGTAAAGCAGGCATTATTGTTATTGTTACCGTTTTAGAGACACTCAGAAATAAGATAAATTGCTCAAAGTCTCACGACTTAGGAGAAAAGACCTTTCTAATTCCAGAGCCCCTGTCTCAACCCGGACATTAAAGGGTTCCAAACTCTTGAGGACTAGTAAAACAACCAACAACAACAACTTTATCCAGTCATGAAAGAATATTTTGTAAAGTCAGCCTTTGACCATCATTATTATTTTATAAAGAAAAGTAATTTAAATATCCTAAAAATATGTAGAACTTAAACTCAGATTTTTAAAAATTCAATTCATTCACCACATTGCCCTTCTTTTTCTAATTTTATTCAGAGCAGGGCTGTCGTGGTCAAAGACTCAGTGGCCTTTGGAAACCATTGCTCTGTACTTTATTCTAAGTTATTTCCCCTGATCTGGGCCTGAGCTTTGCCACATATGCAGGACAGTGGATGGGATCTATTAGTAACTAAGATCACTTTCAATTACAAGGATGGTTTTAGAGTTTCCAGGCAGGGGTCAAGGTTTGGCCCATTTCTCCCCAGCCCAGAGTCAAGGAGGAGACTAGTCTCATGTGCAGTAAATGTCAAGTCAGCAACCTCTGACCTATCAGTCTTGCCCTTGACAGGTGCAGGAACCTTGAGATTGACCTCTAGGAAAAAAATGAATGCTAAGTGGTGGCAAATAAGTTGCTGTAACTATTGGGAGACAAAGTGCACACATAAATCTCCTGTGGATCTATGTTCCTTAAGAGAATTCATCAGGAAAGAGAGGCCACTCATGGAAGAGGAGAGCATAACTCTTGGGCTTTTTTTCCTCCCGAGGTGGATACCCTTCAGAAATGGAAATGGCCCACAAGATAAGTTAGCTTGAGGCCTCTTCCACTTTTCTGTAGACCCATAAATCAGGAATCTTCCCCTGCTCAGGCCTGTTCCCACTTGTTAAAATGTTGATAAAATAACAAGAAAGAGCTAGTAACAAGTGTAGCATATTAAATGGTTTATTTGAGACAGTCTTGTGAAGTTGATGCCATCATTGTCTTTGCTTACAAGGGAAGAAATCGAGGTGCTGAAAAGTGAAGTAACATGACCCATCATACTACTAGTAAGTAGAAAAAGTGGGAATGGAGTCCAGATGTGTCTCTCCACAGCTCTTGCTTCTAACCAGTACACTGTGCTACCAGGCCTACACTCTATGCCTCTTTACATGTCCTTTCTGTGTTTTGCTATTAAATGTTCATCCTTTTAAATTTTACCCTTTGGTATCTGTGTAGGAAAATATCAGCCTGCACCAATTCAATTAATATATATGAACCTTTTACTGTGTGTCAGATGCAGAGTTCTGGGGACATCTGCATGAAGGCTGTAGCTCAACTTTTAAAAGGTCCCCATTCTATGAGGGAAATGTGTACACAAATGGCTATGACATAAGCAGTCTGTTAGAGAGGTATTAGAGAATTTGCATGAATATAATGCCATATGAACTGAAACTCAAAGGATGAGTGTTTGAGGTGGCAGGGCCCTCCAGGTGGAGGTGAGAACAGAAGCGATGCTTGGGTGGGTTAGAAAAGGAAACCAGCACTCTTTGGGGTAGTTGGACTGTGAGATATATGTAGATGACTGTGGTGAGAGATGAGGCTGGAGACTTATTCAGGGGCCATATTTTGGAGGGACTAGGATGCCATTCTAAGAAGACTGGATTTTATTTAATAGGCAATAAGAAGGTCTCGAAGGTGCTTAGACACAGGAGGAATATTTTTAGAGCTGAAATGTATGGTCAAAGTCCTCATATATTATCTTCCTAGTTCATCTGCATTTAACAGGAGACAAGAGAGAAAAACTGAATCTATGAACTGAGGTGATGGAAGTTAGACACTGGGGCACAACCTTGGTCCCTAGTTCCCTCAATCAAACCACTTAGATGGATAGTTCCCAAGCATGGCTAGCCAGCTGAATTACTGGGAACCCTGTTAAAAAATTCAGATTCCTGGGCTCTGTTGCCTTTAGGTACTGATTCGGAAGATCTTGTCTCAGGACTGGAAACTGATGTTTTTAAAGCTGGCTAGCTGATTCTAACAACCACTGACTTACATGACTACTTCTAATAGAAGCACTAAAAATACTTTCAGCAATCTAAGGCATTTTAAAGTGAGTTATCTCTGAAGCTCCCAAAAGAGGGTTTATATTGCTAGAGATATGTACTAGTAAGGTTCCCCAGAGAAATAGAACCAATAGGATGTAGGGGTGTGTGTGTGTGTGTATGTGTGTGTTATTTATTACAAAGAATTGGCTCATGAGATTATGGGGGCTGACAAGTCACAAGATTCACAGTCAGCAACCTAGAGACACAGGAGAACCAATAGTGTAGTTCCAGTCCTAGTTTAAAGGCCTGAGAACCAGGAGAGCTGATGGTGTATGTTCCAATCTGAAAGCTGGCAGGCTTGAGACACAGGAAGGGCCAATATTTTAGTTTGAATCTGAAGATAGGAAAATAGCTGACATCCTACCTTAAGGCAGTCGGGCAGTCAGAAGACCTGAATTTGTTCTATTCAATTCAAGCCTTTACCTGATCAAGCAGGGCCCACCCACATTAGGGAAGACAGTTTGCTTTACTCGGTCTACTGGTCTACCAATTTGAATGTTAATTTCACTTAGAAACACCCTCACAGACACACCCAGAATAGTGTTTGACCAAATATCTGGGCACCCTGTGGCCCAGTCCAATTGACACACAAAATTAACAATCAAAAGATGCCAGAAGGACTTCATGATGATAGTATGATCCCTATAATAATAATGACAGCAAGAATCATTATTATTTGTATCCCAGTAGTAGCTGACGTAGTAGATGTGTAACACGTTTGCAACTGAATTGGTGAAACAAGCTTATGAGCATAGTTGTTTGTAGTTTATTAAGTGTTTTCTCGTTCATTGTCTTATTTCACACACAGGATAACTCTGTTGGGCATTGAAATAGATTTCATTATTACCTTCCATTTTGTTCAAAGCACAAAGAGATAAGCTAAGTTGTCCAAAGACAGAGTAAGTGACTGGGGCCGGCTCAAACCAAGACCTTCTTTTGTGGCCTTTCCTTCATGTGACACTAGTTCATTGCATATTAATCACCAGCAAAGGCACACATTCCTTCATGTTGTCCTCTACTGACCATCAGCAATTTGCTGATTTTATAACTATATCTATTGCTATATCTAAATATAGGAGAGGCACAAATTAACAAGTGAAAACCAAGAGGTATGTTTGTACTTAATGCTACTAACAGGCAGCATAATTACAAGTGAGCTGAGAATGTTGCTTGACAAACAAATTAATAAAAAACTCTCATGCCACTCTCAAGTATAAATTACACAGCAGAAGGCAAGAAGAGGCTGGGTTTGACAGTTGTGAGATAACAACCTTGAAATATATCTACGTTACATGAGGGGGCTTTGGAAGTCCGTCATTTGGGATTAGTTAGAGACTGTGCTAATGAACTGCCTTAATGTTCATATTTTTGCAGGATCCATCTATAATTCTTTTAAGGCCAAGTTTACCACAGCTGGCAAAACTGCTTAGTTAGATGTGGGATCCTGGTCAATTTATGTGTTTCATATGGTGAAACAAACCTGTCAAATAAGTCAGAAGTCATTAGATTAATATATAGTTGTTTATCTCACAACATTTTTAAATAAACTTGTATGAACAGATGTACATAAATTATTCTTTATATTTCTATTATGCTTCATAGTTCATTCATTTGACAACTATTGATTGAATGGTAATCTTTGCTGAGAACTAGAGTTGCAGAGACAAACTATATAGTCTTTACCTTCTAGTAGCTCACCATTTTGTACAGTGGTTCTCAACTCTGGATGCATATTAGGTCACTGAAAAGCATTTAAAAATACCAATGCCCAAGCTCCATCTCAACAAATCTGATTACCCTGTTCTGGAATGGAGCCGGGCATCAGTTTTTAAAAGGTTTCCAAATGATTTTCACATACAGAGTCTCTAATCTGGCGGGAGAGACAATTATACAACCAGTTACAATACACTGTTATAAGTACAAGAACAGGGATCTGTGTATCTGGCTGTAGGATGGGAGAGGTAAGAACTTCTAGGGAGGATCTGGAAAAGCCTTATTGGAGATGTTATTTTATATTTGAGGTTTATATCAAAGAGGTTTATTTTTTATTTTTTTAATACAATTTTATTATTGTATTATTTGAGCTGCATCTTAGAGGATGTTAAATGAACAGAGAGGGGCAAAGAATTCCAGGCAAAAGGTATGCAAAGGCACTTAGGGAAAAGATCTCAGTGTCTTCAGAGAATTTTGAGTTGTTTAGTTGGCTGAAGTGTTGGGTGTGTGAATGAATTATCATTAATTCTTTTATTCAAATAATGTTCAGTGTGGATCTATGCTGTATGAAGCATTGTGTATTTCAAATACACCACACATCATGCCTTTTAGCACACTGGTATCAGTAGTAATAATAATAATAGGCAAAGTACAGAGAGCTTACAGGTCATTTGGTCCCATCCTCTATTGAAGCTCACAGTGGGGAAGGGACTTGCCTGGAGTCCCTGGAGGCAGATCTGGGACTCAACTCAGGTCCACCCTCCCAAGACACAAGTTTGCTCATTGAATACCCAAAGGGACCAGTGGAAAGATTTGAACTTAGCTCCCTGAGGGCCTTACCTGAGTCTCTCTAGCACCTCCAAGGCATTGCCTTTGCATTTCTGTCCTGCATGCTGAGAATCAAGGAGGAGCTTCTCACATATCAGTTGTATTTCTCCAGCCAATTAAGCTTGGAGGTCTGCTTGATGCAATGGTTTTACACTTAATGTCTTGGAGAGCCCTTGACTGATGCTTTGGGGAAAAGTCAAGGGCAGGCAGTTCCTCAAGGCATCCAGGTACCTTGAGGTTAGACGCTTGGCTTCTGAAGAAGGGTTTTATTAAGGGCTTTGCCTCTGGGATCTCTCTAGGTTTCTGAGCAGAGGCAGCTAATAGCTTAAATTCTCTATGACGATAAGCTCTTCTGCCAACCTCTTGGAAGTCATCCTTCCCAGACTACCAGGAATAACTTTGCTTTATAAAAGAGGGGGAAGAAGATAGTCTAAATCACCTGTTCTATGCCCCTGGTTCCTAGCCCTTTTGCTGCTTCTGAGTGTAATGGCAGGTTCACCTCCAGTTCACATCACCTCAACCTAATTGGAGGCTTCATATTGTTTAGAATGGATCCAGATCATCCTTTGTTGCCCCTGCGGATCCATTGCTCTGCACTTTCATTTTACCTGATTATGCAATCTTTCTCCTGTACCTGCTCCTACATTTGCCTCTGGACTTCCATTCTCAGATTAGTTCTGCTCTGACAGTACAAGTTGCCCTCTTGTCACCATCCCCTACTTTGGTCTTTTGGTTTATTCCATGCTTTTCCAATTTCTCCAGCTATGGGTCCTCATATGGTCACATCCATCTTATTTTTCCACTTAAGACATTGGGCACCCATCTATTCTGATTAGTAGGAATTGCCTTAGTCCCCTTTAGAAGCATCCTTTTCTGGAATTTTATTCACAATATCTGGAGCTCTATCCTGGCTCTTCCACTTGCCAGCTATGTGAATTTGGGCAAATTAATCTCTCTAATCTTCCATTTCCTCATTCGTGAAATAATGCTAATAAAATAACTACCTCACGGGGTTATTACTTGGAATTAAATGAGTCAACCTATGAAAAACATTTAGAACAGTGACTGGCACATAGAAAGTGGTTATTTAGTTAGACGCACCTGCTCAGATTCTTTGCCCAATGTGTGACAACCATGCTAGGAAGATTAGGCCTGGAAGGACTTCCAGTCTCCAGCACATGCTTGCTTCATAACAGTCTTCCCCATAAGCTCCAAGCCATAGGGTTGACCTGAGATCACTAGTTCAAATTTTCTTTTTCCTCTGGTAACTTCACTTCTGCAATGCTTGCTTTCATTGGCTGACATCATATGAGAAGTAGCAGGGTCTTGAACTTTTTCTTCCGAGGGGGCTCCTTGCCCCCAACCAGTTTTACCCAACTTCACACTGGGGAACAGCTCTGCATATCAGGCCACTTTGGGAGAGGAAGGCTTTGTCTACAGGGCCAGCTATCCTCTTTCCCTGAGAGGAACTATTCACAGAAGTCTTGGTCTAAGTTGAAGTGGTCTATATGCTGGAGAAATAGCTGGAATTTCTCTCTCTCTTTTTTTTTTTTGCCTTTTTTGTGACCGGCACTCAGCCAGTGAGTGCACCAGCCATTCCTATATAGGATCCGAACCCGCGGCGGGAGCGTCGCCTCGCTCCCAGCGCTGCACTCTCCCGAGTGCGTCACGGGCTCTGCCCTGGAATTTCTCTTAATTGAATACTAATAATGATGAAGAAGATGATGAGGATGAGTTCAGCTCATAAAGCCTTCTTTTATACAAAGTTCCTTATGACATATCTCTGTCCTCAGCTTCTTGTCTAATGAGGAAGCTCAAATATACTCAAAGCTCCTTACAGGAATTCCGGAGATAATGGCCATTTAAAAAGCAGAAGAAAGCATTATTTTAGTCCAGTAGTGACCATGGCTTCATGTAGAAGTGGTATTGGCACTTCCTTGAACAAATAGAGTAAAAAGAAGGGAGCTTGTTAGTAAGTAGGGTAGCCCAGCTTAATATTGCCTGAGATTACAGGTGGGCATTTCCTATGTTATTGAATTAAATTTCAGGTTCCTCATTCTACTGTCTGGGTAGAAGTATATGGAAGTCTTAACACTGAATGATAATTCTGTGTTTCTTGAGGGTCACCAAAAGAATCAAATGATGGGAGTAGTTGGAGGGGGATAAGTTGTGGACTTTTCTGAATTTGAAAGAAACATTCTTTTTGGAAGAAAAATAGTCGTAGGAAATATTAAAAAGAAAAAGATCATATTTTGCAGCTTCTCTGGGGTGATTAGTGATAGTTGCTTCTTACTATGCTACTTGCAGTGATTAAAGGTCACATTGGAAGGGTCTTCAGAGGTCACCCAGTCCAACCGGTCAAACCACTGAGGCTCCACTCCTAGAACCGTGATCCCTCTTAAAGCATCCCTAATTGCTACTTCATTAGTCCCACTGATGGGGAGCTCTCTACCTAGCAAGAATATTTCAGAAGTGATACAATAGGAAAAACATCAGTCTGAAGATCAGACAGATCCAGGTTCAAAGTTACCTTACTAGTTATATGACTTGGATAAGTCACATCCTGTTGGGTCTCAAATTTCTCATCTGTAAAATGGGGAAAATGATGCCTGCCTCATACTGTGGTTATAGATATGAAATGAGATAACATAAGACATATATCTGGCCTAGTATCTAGCCTGTTATGGGTACTCAACAAATGGTAATTCATAGTAGGGAGGCAATAAATGCTAATTTATTCTCGTTTTCCTGCGCTAAATATTGTCTTGCCTTCTGGGGCTGAAATGGACCACATTATTGATGAGATAAAAGTTATTAATAAAGCTATAAACACAAAAGCACAATTTTATTCCCTTTCTATTTTCTAAATTTAATGCCTAATGTGGTAGCTTTGAAGTCATGAGCATTTGTTCCAGCAGTGAATGGGGCTTCTATAGCTGGCCAAAGGAACTTTTCCATAATTTAGGAATAAATAAAATATGATTTACCCTGGTAGTCTGAAATCACCCTTCCTATTTTGGCTGTCAGAATGGCCTGAGCCATTTTAGCATCTCAGAGTATTCGAGCTGGGAATGATCTGAGAGGTCATCATATCGTGGCCATTCATTTTATAGATTAAGAGACTGAGGCTCAGCGGGATTAAGTGACTAGCTCAAGGTCATGCAGCTAGTTTGTGGTGGAGCTGAGATTTAAATATAAGTCTCCTAACCTCAAATCCATGGCCTTTCCATTGTAGCACATTGCCTCTCCTGATAATAATAATGTTTTTCAAATGACACCTTAATGCTCCTACCAAATCTCCAAGGCAGTAGTCATACAACTGGAATTTTTCTCCTTCTTTATGCATCATCTCTTACTCTGAATCTTGCCCATAGGAGTTCAACAACACAGAACTGCTTTGAGTTACTAAGGGAAAATTTGAAAGGGTATAGAGGAGAGAGAAATGTTAGGGTGGGTTTGGAAACTGGAAGTGATTATAAAAATAATTAACACCTTTTGATTTCAGAAAAGCGATTAATGAAGATTTAAATAGGAACCGAAGGTCAAGGGAAATGAATACTAACATGTTCACAAAGATACATTGGCTCAGATATTCTGGAACATCTTTCCGTCTTAAAGAAACAAACAACTATATTGTAAGGTTTAAAATTCAGCATCACTTAGCCCAAGGCAACCTGAGACCTTGCAGTCTTGTGTGCAATGTAGTAAAGATGAGCTTGTTGGGGAAAGTTTAAAAGGTGCTTCCATTTGCTTTCAGACTCAGGAAGGGGGTATGGGGGGCGTTGGGATGGCATTTTGAGATAATGATGAAGATCTTGTTGAATGTTTTTTATTTGACACACTTTAACCTACTGTGGGCCAGCTATTGCGGTAGGTGTAAGGAATCACATCATACCCATTCATCTATCATGTGACAACCATGTGGTATGCTTGTGAGATGCTAGAGATAAGAACCTGTGTTCCATAATCACTTTTATGCCTTCATCTATTTATTTCATAAATATTTCAACATCTACTGTGTGCCAGATGCTATGCTTGACTGCGTACATCAAGCATTTCAGCCTTTCTGGGTAAGTAAGATGATAGGAAAGAAGGATCTACATTCTCAAGCATGTTTAAGGTGGTTCTAACCACATCATTGTCACTGACTCCAGAAGAAGGTGCTGCCAGAGCTGCCATCAACTGGATATAAAACCAGCTCCTGTGCTACCATAGGCATAGTGTCCCAAACTGGGATTTGTGTATGGTTTACTCCAGCTTACAGCACTGTCCCGCTTGCTCCCCAAACTCTTCATCACCCACTGACTTCATCTCCCTGGTTAGGCTGCGAACTCCTCTGAACTCCTCTAAGATAGGGACCCCGTCTTATCCGTCTCTGTGTGCATACCATTCTTCCCTCTCCTTTATTTGTCTTATCCTCCTATCTTCCTCCTTTTCCTCCTTCCCTGCCTTCCTGTTTCTTTTTTTCTTTCTTTCTTCTGTCTCTCTCTCCCTCTCCTACCTCTTTCTATTCCTTCTGTCTCTCACTTTTCCTCCTCTCCCATCTTCCTTTCCTAAAAACATTTGCTGTGTTCCATGCATTGTACTAGTATCTATGGAATCCGTAGTATTTGCCCTAGAAGAACTTATAGGCTAATAGAAGAGACAGCATGCCTAAAAACTTCCATTACTATCTAATAAGCAGTTGATGGAAGTTGGCACCTGGTAAAAGGGCACAAAGATGGACTCAAATCTGAGATGGAGGTGGGGGTGGGGGCAGGCAAAGTTTCTCTAGAATGAAGTGTCAACAGTGAGAATTTGCCAAACCCCACCTCCCAGAAAGGGGAGGGCAGGCATGGTGAAGGAGGGACAGGCTTTGCAGAGAGCAAAGCCCGTAGAAGCGTGATCCTTGGGGGAGCTATAAATGTGCATTATGACTGGAGTCTTAACACCCAGTGAGCACTTGTTAAATAAATCCCTGCTCCTGGAAATTCTAGTTCAGCTGACCTCTAAGCCCTTCCTTGCCAGCTGTATCTCTAAGGTCCCAGACTCTGGGCAAATGTCTATTCTGAGTCCCTGGCTCCAAAAGCCAGTGCTTTTATACTTAATTTATTGGTTAAAGTGGACGTCCTTGAAAGGTAAGAGAAGTGACCAAAAGCCTGTTACATACAGCCTGGGGAAGGATTTGAGGGCTGTGGGAGGTCTAGAGAGGGAGAGTTTGTTACTAGGCAACAGGCCCGAGGCTCAGAAACTTGTGGACATGAGGACAGGCTAGATCCAGAGATGCTGGCCACTGGAGAGTAGCCTCAGCTACTGAAAGGAAGCCAGGAAGAGAGAGGGGAGGAGGGAAGGGGAGATAAGAGGAAGAGAAAAAGGGAGGTAGGGAGGGAGAGAGACAGACAGAAAGGCAGAGACAGAAATAGAGGCTGAGAGAGGGAGGGAATATGTGCAGCATGGGGTACAACAGCACCTAGAAAAGAGTAAGAAGCACAGACTCTGTCATCAGTCTCACCTTTGAATTCCACCTCTGCACCTACAAGTTGTCATTCTCTTGGCTTTGGTTTTATTATCTGAAAAATGGCTGAATAATGCATTTTTATGGAGATTACAGAAGTTATATTACAGTGCTAAGTACTGTGTCTATTAGCTGTCCTTCTATAAATGGTAACTCTTTTAAGTTTTAGCTAAACAGCGAGGCAGGCAGAACGCTGACTGTCATTCCAGTGGCAGAGGTGGAGGGGTGTGGGGGGGGGCAGACAAGAATGAGGGAGAACCCAAACTTGGGGGCTGGGTGAACTAAGTGGGTTAGAGAGACATGTGGCATGAAGCAAGGACTGTCGTCTTAGTAAGAGGACTGTCAGTGACCCATCTGGTGGTAAGTAGGGGTTTGAGAATGGGAACAGAGTGGCGACGTGGTTTAGTGTTGAAACTCTGGAGCCTGCAGACATGGGCTCAAGTCCTAACTCTGCCATGTGCCAGTTGTGGGTGTTACTTAAACTCTCTGAGCTGCAGTTTCCTTACCTGTAAGGTGGGGGGAATTACTCTCTAGGGCAATGGTAATTACAATTGATATGCACGTGAAATGGCTCCTGAGTTGCCTAGAGCCCCTCAACACACCCTCCTCTGCCAGCCCCACCTGGAGGGGCTGCCATGGTTCCTTGAGCTGCCAGTTGGGAGCTTGTTATTACAGCCACCCAAACTGGGAAGACAGCAGCCACTCACTGATTGATGGCTCAGGGCCCATGATGCCCTTGCTTCTTCTCAAACCTCATTACAGTTTATCCCCGGGTGAACATGGGAAGTAGGTAGCATAATTCCAGTTCAGAGGTCAGGTAGCAGAGGCAAGGGGAGGTTTTGTGACTTGACCAAGGCAGCAGCAGGATTTGAACCTGGGTCTGCCAGCTCTAGAGTTGTGTCCCTTCAATCATCCTCCCACCTCCAAATTGGCAGTAGGAGAGGAAGAAGGCAGGGCAGAGGCAGGCAGGGTATTTCGGCTCTGCTTAGATTACACTTACCTGACCACATGCAACTTTGGAAAGAGCATCTTGCCGAAGGCTCCCATGGCCCACCCCCCGGCACTTGGGTTTTCCTTGTTCTCTCAGAGAAAGCCCTGCCTGGGCACAGGTGGCAGGCCTATTTGGCAGAGAACAGAGAGTGACTGATTTCTAACACGGAGTGTTTTAATAGCCTGCGCCTAATTGCACAGCCCTTGCACTGATGAGACATTTGTCATGGGCTTTTTGCCAAAGTGAGATTCAGGTGTCATCCTGGGTATTATCAATCGAAAATTCCCAAAGTGACAATGTGCAAGGATGGGTAAGCTGGGGAGTACGGGTAATGAGGAGAGCCTGGTTTTGGTGTGGGGACAGATCTGCCTCCCGTTACAGTGCTGCCCGCACTGTGCCATTGTGACCACAGGCTACTGATTCATCCCTTCCTTAGCCTCAATTTCTTTATCTATGAGTGGGAGATAATAATATGTGCACTCAGGTTTGTGTTGAAGATCAGAGCGCTCGCTATAAAGCCCCTCATGCAGAGGCTGGCATGTAGGAGGTTCTCAGTAATAGCAGGTGCTATTGTTTATTGCACATCCAGAATCCCGTCTTAAGCTTGAAGGGGGCAGGAGCTGTCCCTGTATTGTGCCTGGCACATAGCCAACCGTTTTGGATGCATGAAGATGAAGAAACAGAATATGGTGGCTGGTTGGCTAGTGACAAGAGGGGCAATAAAGATGACTCGGGGTTTTTTAGTTTGAGCAGCCAGGGTGATAGTGGTCTTGCTAGGTGGGGAATGCAGGAAGAGAAGCAGACCTAGGGATGGATGTGGGGAAGGTGAGATCAGTTTGAATGTGTTGAGCTTGAGGTGTTTGTGAGACATCAAGGAGGATTTGACTAACAATGTGCATGTGAGTTCAGTGGGGAGGAGAAGGGCCGGATATGCTGACCACTTTGGGAATCACCCTGTATCACTTAAGATTCCATGGGCTGTCAGTGATAAAATACACGTGGGGATGGGCAAACTACATCCCCCATGCCACCTCCGGCCCACTGCCTGCTTCTGTAAATCATGTTTTATTGGAACGTACCCATGCCCACTCATTTACGTATTGTCTATGCTGTTTCCATGCTCGAAAGGCAGAGTAGTTGTTTTAGATATGGAATGACCGGCAAAGCCTGGAATATTTACTCTTTGGCCCTTTATAGAAAAAAAAAACATGTTGACCCCTGACTTAAACAATAAAGAACTATATTATCTCATTAAATAAGATCTGGGGTCAGATTGGTTCCTTGGTTCAGTAACATGATGGCGACCCAGGTTGTTTCCATGTCCCTCCACTCCCCCATCCTCCACGTGTCAATGTCCCCCCAGGCTGTCTGTGTCCCTTTATTGCTGCCAGATGGCAGCAACAATTCCTTGTATTACACCTGGAAATGACACCTCCTGATGTTGTGGAAGAGCTGTGTCTCTTGTGTCCTCCTTGCAGAAGCTCCCCAGCTCTCCCTTATGTCTCTTATGCCAGGATTTAGTCTCAGGCTCATGCCCTTGCAAGGGCAATGGGACTCACAGATTGGCCTAGACCTGTGATTCTCAATCCTGATCATACATTAGAAGAAAATCTTCAACAGACCTGGATATTGGATTTTTAAAAAGCACCCTAGGTGATTTTAAGGTTAGTCTGTATGGAGTAACCGCTGATATAGACAAGGCATTTTGGGGAGGCTTAGATGTTGGGAAAACAAACACAAATCGTGACCAACACGGTGTCCATGGAGAACAGGAGAGACACCCGTGGAAGTGGGACTTCTGCTCCGGACATGCTTGGCAGGGGTGGTCTTGGCAGCTGGACTGCACCAGACAAGATGTTTATCCAGTTAAGACCAAAGACAGTGTAATGGGAAGGATGAATTGTGACCAAGGAGAAAAGCCAGACTTCAGAGCCAGGAAACAGAATTAAGTATTGGGTCCAGAGGGCAAAATGGAAAGAAGAAAAAGGAAAATGAGCCCACAGTGTTTAGAGTTGGGGAACAGGAGTTCCAAAGGCAGGAGGGGAGAGGGTCAGGAAGCTGTGTAACAGGAGGTGCCGGAGGCCAGATGGTCAGATGTGCTGCGTGGCCTGCTCTGAAGAAAGGCAGTCCTCGCTGTGCAGGGTGGAGGGCTAACATTGGACCAGGAAGGTGAGGACACATTCTCCATCTCAGACCCAGGGGCTCCTTTTGGCCTGGGCCAGGCAGCATCACTGAGGCCAAAGCCATAAACAGGGCAGCTGCCTCTCTGCTTTCTCTTCTTTAACTCTAGCTCTCTCTCTGGATTCACACAAGAAGCCTGCAGTTTTGCTGATCAAAAAGCATCATTCCCTGTTTCGTGTCCCCCCCTGCCTCGGGGGCCAGGCCCTTCCCTGTCAGCCTTTCTGTTATGTCCGTCCCTCAGGTGTCGGATAAATCCATTCTCTCACTCCACTGTCACCCACTCAGACTTTTATTCAGCCATTCAGTCATTCATTAAACAGACATTTATAAAATATCCACCACATGCCTGGAACCCCCATGCTCTACCCTGGAGGCACTGAGGAGGAAGACCTCTAAATCTGCTGTCAAGAGACTCACATGGGATGGGCAGAGGTAGATATATAAACACGCAATCATGACTTATGGAAGCAAGATGTGATCACAGTATGATCTTTCAAATTACAAAACTAAGTTGTGTGGTGGAAGACCCAGGGCCCAGGAGCCACATCTGCACCTGCCATTTTTGTTTGGGCCAAAGCACGTGTAGTGACTGCTTAGAATCACCCACAGGGATCCCTGGAGTGATCACAGCATGTAAGAGTTCTTTTACTAAATCGTGTAACCTCATACGGATTATACAAAACACAGACAGGTGTATTTTAAGTGTTGTATTATTCTTTCCCTCCCTGGCTAGAAACAAACTTATAATGACCCTCTGAATCCCATTTTGAAGCTCAAACTCTCCTTTTATCTAGTGTGACAGGGTAGAAGTGACATGAGCCTTGAGTGAGACGCACAGCTGTATTCGGAACCTCGTTCTCCTATGTCATTGAGCCACGTCCTTCAGCAAGTTACTTAACTTCTCTGAACTTCAGTTCCCACTTTGGAGTAGGACTAACATGGTAACATCTAACTGCATGGATGTTATGAGGAATAAGTGAAATAACACACATTTAGCATTTAATAAGTATGGAGCCCTGGTATGGAGTGAGCATGAAGACAATGATAGCTGCTACTACTACTACTATTATTATTATTAATTATATTATCACTGGCGTGCTGGTAAATTTTTACACTGCTATTGTCTGAATAAAAAAAAGAAAAAACAAGCAAAAAAACTAAGGGAAGGAAGGAAGAAAAAGAAAAACCCATGCTCTGCCCATTTGCCTTTTCTGGGGTGTAAGGACTCTCAGCACGGCTGATTTCAGGCCACTGACATCGCTGAATGAGGAGCTCACAAGCAACATGACAGTGCGATTCTCTTAGCTGGTGTGGGCCTGCTCCAGCACATCACTGACTATTATTAATATTATTCAGGTAAAATAGAGGCAATAGGACAGAAGAGGGGAGAAGCTCTGAGTTGGAAACAACCATCCAGATGTTATGGGAAGGAGTCTTAGCCCAATTGTGCCTGACATTGACTGTCTGACAGACTCTTTTCTAGAGATGATCACTCATGTCTTCATTAAAGAATCAATACATGTGTACAAGATTGTTATCATTAAAGGGAGAAGGCTAAGAAAAACTCCACTGTCTTTGTAGGGTGTGTGGCTCAGGCTGGCACTGCTGTGGTCTCTGGAAGAGCCTGGATTTCCTGTCCAACATCCCACCGTGGGTTGCAGAGGCCTTCCTTGCTGTCCCTATACCTGGGATCCCAACTGCTTCTCCTAGGGTAAAATAAATAATGGCAAACCTGCTATATTATATCACTTGGGAGTTTTCATGACCCCCATTTTATTATTTAATTTTTATGGAAGAGTATTATTATCTCCATTTTACAATAAAATAAATGGAATTTCTATTCATTGTGTTAATTTAGCAAAAGCTTCTGTACTAAAATCCCAGTGGCTTAACACAACAAAGGTTTATTTCTCATATGATAGTCTGAATTGGACTGGGGGTCTCTCCCCTGAGGGGTGACTCAGGGCATTCCATTGGCCAGACCCCAGTCACATGACCCCTACCTTTAAGGAAAGTTGGGAAATGTAGTCTTATATGCTAAGGAAGAGGAACAGTAGGCATCAAGTTGGCCCATACCCTGGAGGCTCATTGGTTAGCCTGGCTAGACGGCAATGGCGCGTGGGATGTACACCTCTTCCAGGCTTGGTCCTTAAACCCATCTTCCACAATCTCTCTTCTGCTTATTGGTGGATGTCTTAGTGGGTTCAGGCTTCTATAACAGCATACCATTGTTTGTTTTAACAACAAACATTTATTTCTCACAGTTCAGAAGGCCAGAAGTCCAAGATCAAGTTACTGGCAGATCTGGTGTCTGGTGAGGGTCTGCTTTCTGACATGCAGATAGCTGTCCTCTCATTGTATTTACATGGCAGACAGCAGAGAGAGAGAGAGAGAGAGAGAGAGAGAGAGAGAGAGAGAGAGAGAGAGAGAGAGAGAGAGAGAGAGAGGAGAGAGAGAGAGGGAGAGAGAGCAAGCTCTCATGTCTCTTCTTATAAGGGCACTATTCCCATTCATGAGGGCTCCACCCTCATGGCCTAATCACCTCCCAAAGGCCTCTCTTCCTAATACCATCACACTGGAGATTTGGATTTCAACATATGGATTTGAGGCAGACACATATATTCAGTCCATACAGTGATCCAGATGGAGGGACCCAGCAGAGAACTCTGAAAGGCCACAGGGATGGCAGCGATAGATGATAAAAGTGGCCTGAGTCCCTAAGGTACTCTGTGGAGTAGAGACTCCCCACCCACTTCACATTGTGATGTGAGAGGTAAACCTTCATGTGTTCAGCTGCTGAGATTTGGGGTTGTTTCAGCAGTTATAATTAATTACCCTAATCACTTCTGAGTGGGTCCAGAACTCGGATGCTATTCTCTCCCATCCCCTGTATTTATGCTGTCAGAACCACACTGCATTTTAATTGCCTCTGACTTAGAGTCTTTACACCAGACTGTAAGCTCCCTGAGGGCGAAACTTTCTGTGACTCATCTCTGTATCCCACAGTCTCTGTACAAGCCTCAGGGAACTTTGTTCAATATATAAACAAGCAATCACCTATTTGTTAAAAATATATATTCATGCATAATAAAAATTTATTTTTAAAAAGCAAAACATCAGCAAGATAGATGAAAGATATACTCTGAGCTACTTCATTTTAATGAATTAAATTTTATTCTGAAAAAACAATTTTTTTTTTTTTAGAAGGAAAGGGTGAAGGAAAAAGGAGGTGGAAGAAGAATGATTGACTGGTTACCTTAAATATTTACATTCTCAAGGGAAAAGACGGAGGAGATCACAGAAAAAATGTATCATTAAATATACAGGCTTACAAGATACAAAGATCTGAGTGTGAATTTTGACTGTGTCACTAAACTGGCTGTGTGGCCTTAGGCAAATTTCTTAACCACTCTGCTTCAGCTTCCTCATAAAATAGGATAATGATGGCTTCCTCAAAGACTGATTTAAGATTAAACGAGGTGATAATGGGCCTTGATTTAAAATGAACAGTTTGGATTTGTTTATCACTTGGATGCCTTCCAGATCTGACAATTTCCTCCATGAAAGTGCAGAAATACAGGTTGCTCCACAGGGTGACAGAAGACCACTTATTCACCACCTGGGGTTAGTCTAACATGGTAGAGACTATTTTCTCTACTCTCTTTTGCATTTCCTCTCAGGGGCTTGGAAAAGCAGACTGTCCTGGGACACTCCCACAGATGACCAGAAAGTGAAAGCCTGACAATTTTCATGCTACATATAAGAGCCCAGGAAGATTTCTCATCAGTCTCATAACTAACATTTGGGTAGGACCTCTGTGAGCCACAGTTACCTCTTACGTAAAAATGGAGATGTCATTACCTCATGAGAATTAAATGGGAAGGGAATTCATAAGGAAATGTTAAACACCAGGATGGCCAATAGTTCTCTTTTCCCATATCAGCATCAATCAGTTGGTTGGTTTGCCTGGAAAGCTATGCTGGGATTTTGAGGCTTCTACTTCCTAAGGAGTGTGGGGTGGGGGAGGGAGTGGCTGATGGAGCAGTCATGTCTGCGATGGGCAGGGGACAGGGTAGAGCACAAGTGCCGTGTTTCTGAGGGCCCTGCAGGGCTAGCACGTGAGGTGACATCAGTAAATGTTAGCAGAGTCGAGTGGAATTTGAACACAGTCATTGTGCCTCTCTCAATTTTTAAGCAAATAATTGAAGTGAAATATAAAGAAACTGAAATGGGATATGGGGAAATTAACATGGAAATCATATTGCAGGCACTTGACAAAACTAATTAAACTGGGAAATGCAGCTAGATTTTTTTGGTGCATAAACATTCTTCTTCTCTTGCAACAAGGGGGTAAAACCGACAAGTGTTCAAATTACGCTTTTATGTGTGTGCTCTTCCAAGCATGCGTGGTGCTTTGAAGAAGGTTCTGTTGTGTTTGTAGCAAGAGATTCTGTAATTGCTCTGAGAATTCTTGGAATTTTGTCAGATATGTGTATTTTTTCTTGAGCAAAGGCAAGACATAATGCTTATTTCTGTAATAAAAGAATACAGCCGCTTTCCAATCAAGTGTGTGGCCTTAAGCCTCGGCGTTTTCATCTCTAAGGTGGGAATGATCCTACCTACGTTATAGGGTTGTTATGAGGATTAGATAAGGGACTGGCTGTGATGGTGCTTATGAACATTTCCAGATGGTTCACACATTCCAGATAGTGGTTGTTATCAGAGCGTAGCATTGGGGACACGTGCCAGACTGCCTAACCTGGAATCTCAGGTCTGCTGCTGACTGACTAGATGTGTGAATTGGAGCAATTCATTTCCTTTTATGTGTGCTCCCTTATCTAGAAAATGGGGAAAATAATAATAGCTACCTCATAAGATTGTTACAGAAGTTAAAGGAATGAACAAATACTAAACATTTAACACAATGCCTGGCACATACTTGGTGCTCAAAAAATCTTAGTGATCATCATAATTTATTATCAAATACAGTCACAGGTCATTTAATGATGGTGTTATGTTCCGAGAAATGTGTTAGGCGATTTGGTCGTTGTGTGAACATCATGGAATGTAGTTACACAAACCTAGACGGTACAGCCTACTACACACTTAGGCTATGTGGTATAGCCTATTGCTCCTAGGGTATAAACTTGTACAGCATGTTAATTTGCTGAATACTGTAAGCACTTGTAACACAATGGAAAGTATTTGTGTATCTAAACATAGAAAAGTTACAGTAAAAATTTGGCATAAAAGATTAAAAAATGGTACACCTGTATAGGGTACGTACCATGAATGGAGCTTGCAGGACTGGAAGTTTCTCTGGGTGAGTCAGTGAGTGAACGGTGAGTGAGTGTGAAGGCCTCGGACATCACTGTACACTGCTGTAGACTCTATAAACACTGTACACTTAGGCCACACTAAATTCATAAGAAATTAGAGTAATTGTGCTGTGACATTACAAGAGCTATGATGTCACTAGGTGCTAGAAGTTTTTCAGCTCCATTGTAATCTATGGTACCGCTGCCATACTAACTAGAACATCATTTATGTGACACATGACCATTTAAGGGAATATAGTTTAATTTACCAAACTTTGAGTTTCTTGCACTGTGCTGGGTACTATGGTGGTGTTAAGGACAAGTAGAACACACTCTTAACCTTCAGGGAGTTTATATCATAATACTGGGAAATAGAGAACAAGTGTACAAAAAACTAATCATTTTAAAGAAATTTTCTTAACTTTTCCTCTGAGTCTTTTTCTTACAGTATCTGATGTAATCAAAAGATCTTCATATGCAATGTCTCATTTTATTCTCCTAACAACTCTCTATCCTCTAGAGCAAGCTGTAACCCCACAAAGTGCCCTTATTTCAGTATTCCTCTGGCAGGAAAATGTATACAGCAAAAATGAAGTTTGAACATTGCTCAGTGTTTAGCTGGACACTTCTGAAGGGTTGCGCAGCATTCAGACTGAGAACTGCCAATTTAAATGGCTAGCATGAGGCAATAGTAATATAGTGGAAAGAGCACTAGATTTAGGATAACTGGATTCCTCCACATTCTAGGGATATGACCTTGGACTTAGCTGCTCACATTCTTGAGATCTGTTTCCTCATTGGTAAAGTGGGACATTGCTACCTACCTTTCAGAGTTCTTCTGGGGTTAAGTGAGAGAATCTTTGTGTTTATTTTGGGGCCTGTCTCATTTTAGTAGGTGTATGTGCACAGTTTCTGGAATACATGTAGATAAATAAATACGTAATAGTATTATTTAAATGTTTCCACCAATTGTCCTACTCTGTGATTGGCACATGATGTTTAACCTGACCAACCCTTATGGTAGTGAGTCTTTTAGAGCAATGAGAATTATCAAGCATCACATCATAGCTATTATGAAATAAGCTCCTCAGGGTTGTTGAGTTAATGAGTGGAAGGACTGGGACTTAAACTTGGGTATTCTGACTTCAGCTGACAAGCTGGGACTTGGATTTATTCAACTAGGGGGGCTGTATTTTAACTGCATTGACATATCTCATATTGACATAAAACTAAACATTTCTCTGAGTCTTCCACAGGTGGAAAACAGAACAATTTTCTTTGACATTTTGTAATGAAAAATGCTGTATTTGGTACCAGAAGTTCTGCAATCTAATCCCACACTGCATTTCTACCCTTATTTTTATCTATATTCATTGACACCCTGAGTTACTTTGAGCTCCCCGACCTTAATCCGTGTGTTCCAGCCTCTGTATCTTTGCTCAGGCTGTTCCCTGTCCTATAAATGTGCTTTTTAATGTTTAGCACTATATGCCTAACCCCATTAAGACCTAGGTCAACTGCTTCCTCCTCTAAGGGTCCTTCTTCAACTCCTCCCAGTTGGTCACATTCTCATTTTCTTCTAAGTTTCCATAATACTCTATCTGCTTGGTTTTTAGCCAATTTTCACCTCCACCTCACATTGCAATTATTTATCACATGAAGCAAATATCCGAAGCATTTGTAATCTATGGGGTGGAAAGAACCTGAATTAGGAGTGTGGCCATTCTGGATTTGAATCCCAGCTCTACTATTTCCTTGCTGTGTGATCTTGGGCAAATTACTCAAACTCTCTGAGCTTCTGATTTCTTATTTACAAATGTAGGTAATTTCTACCTCACAAAGAATAAGGGTTATTGAGAGTTTTCTTCACAGCGTCTGACACACAGTAAGTACTCAATACATAGTGACTCTCTCTTCTTCACTCTCCTGAAGAACAGTATATGTGGATGTCACATGCTGAGGTTCCATGCACAGTACTCAGGGGTGCAGTACCTACTATGTAGTTATTATAAGTATAAAGTAATATAATTTACTCAATTATAAGTTAATAAACGAATGGACAGGTACATGAAAGAATAGCGTATGACCCCCAAAGTGTAAAATATATCTGAGCTTTAAGTGTTTAGTTTCCATGTAATTGGTATTTTATTGTACTGTCTATTTTACTACTTTTCATTTGGATCCATTGTGAGGAGTGAGCATCTCTCAGATCCTTAGGTAGGGGAAGGTGTTGTTCATCATCACTGTTTTTAGTCCTCCTTCATCTGTCTCTTTTTCTTTGAGCAACTCTCCAAAGAGACCGCACTGTTCTGACTTGAGCACATTGGCTGGGATATGCTAACGACAGTTATCTCCTGGAAGGAGGTTGCTAAACATGATTGACATGACTTCCATTTCTGAGTCCTGCCAACGTGGCCCACCCTCGTGCGGCAAACACCAAAGCTGCAGCTGACATGCTGAACTTAAACAAGTTCTGTTGCTTACACACTGAATTAAGTCTACATCTGTGGCCGTGAAAGTGGGAAAAAAGATTAATAAAGTACATGTTGAAGCTTGAAAGAATAATTAGCGGGACGTTATATGTTTGGGCTGCAAAGCCGTCTGCACATTTAGCATGAAGCAGAACCTTTCTTTTAATCCTTCCGAGGATGAAGGATTGGCTTGAACTAAATTGGTTTTCTTTGTGCATCTTGAGGGTTTTTTTTTAATGTTATCATTTAAAAAAATTATTATTTTCCAAATTTCAAGTAAGCTTTTAATCAGCCTCTTTGTGGGATCTGTGTTGTTTCTGGATTTGCCAGTCACTCGATTAGCTGCCGCTTGGGCCCTGATAAAAGAAAGTGCTTGAATTGTGGGCTGCAAAGAGCTTAAATCACGCATCTTTCACAGGCCGCCTTCATCGCTATCAGGGCTGTGATGGTGGCTGCTAACAGCCCACCTCACTGAGACGTGGAGTGAGTTATTGGTGTACATAATAAACTAACATCTGTACAGTGCATCTCGGAATGGGTGTCAGGGAAGCGGGAAGACAAAGCAGGAAGGCATCATTAGGGCCAGATTTAAGACTCCAATTTGTGTAGCATTTGCATAACAATGCACAAGAGCAACTATTCACTGTTCCCTTTCAGAATTCACATGTTCACCTTCACAAGAACGCTCCTGAGGGAGGGGAGGCAGAGAGGAGATGCTTGGGGGGGAGAGAGAGAGAGAGAGAGAGAGAGAGAATCAGTCAGTCACTCACAACATCCTTCCTTCAGGCTTAGGATCCACGGGGTAGGTAAGGAGTCCTTTGTCTCATGGACTGACTGGTACGTCTCCCCTACAGCGGTCACAGGCACTCTGGGACCTGGTTTGTGTCAGTCCCTTCTCTTCTGCCTCTGAGTCAGCGTCCTGGTGTGCATGTTTTTCAATCAACAAACATTTATTGAGCATTGTAAGAGCAAGAAAAAGCTTTGGAGTCCAAATACAGGAACCCACAGCCTGCCTCGGCCACTGTCTTACCTCTGGCCCTGTGCTACAATGGTTCACTTTTGTCAGCCTAAACGTCCTCATTTCTATAATAGGTATATTAGTAATTCTTGTAAGAGTTAGCAGTTATTGAGTGCTAACTATATGAGAAGAAAGTGGCTAAGCGTATTTAATCCTCAAAACAATCCCCTGAGGGTGATGATTCTATTTCCTCTTTTTTTAACATATGAGGAAACTGAGGCATAGAGAAGTAACTTGCGAGTCACTCAACCTCTGAGTAACAATGGCAGGGTATTTTAGTATCTATCTCACATGATGGAGGCTCAACAGTGTTAAATTGATAAATATTTATTGACTTCCTCTGGGTGTCAGGCACTGTGCCAGGTGCTGAGGATTTAGTGGTGAACAGAAACAGACATGGCCTCTGCTTCCTGGGATTCCTGGAAGGGCCAAGTGAGAAAATAAATGGGACACACGTCAAAAACTCTACGGTGCTGGCCCCATGCTCCCTTATTGCTATTTTGCCACTACTGTGTCACTTGGGGAGAGCACAGGCAAACTAAACATACTTGGATTTGAATTCTGACTCTGTCACCTACTTACTGTGTGTACTTGGGCAAGTCTCCTAACCTCTCTGAGTCTGAGTTTTCTCATGGATAAAATAGGAACAATAATTGTACCTGAGAAGTTGTGAGAATTCAATATAACGGATGGGACATAGACTTCTTAGCACATTTCTCTGCTTAACACAAATTAATTTCTAAATAATGGTAGTGATTATTATTAGTATTAATTAACCAATATAGCTGGAGTGCAGTTGAGCGCCTGTGGCCTGAGGCATCAAAGGGATCTTACTACTCATGTGTTATTCAGTATTCCTAGTTGGCCTTGGATCTTAAGGCGCTGATCCTTTTTTTCTGTTTTACCAAGGCCACGCACACAGAGCCCCTCCTCGCCACAGCCAGCTGTCTAGGTATCCGGACTGAAGAGTCCCATGGGCATGTAACATGGTTACTGATTCCTTTTCAAAGTGGCCTCCCTTCAAGCAGCAGTTGTAGCAGAATCACAATGTCCTCTGGCCACACTCTTCTGAGGCTCTGAGCACTATTAAGGGATGAGCCTCATGAGTTCTGAATGACAGTGATCCACTCTGCCCCCAGACACTGGCCCTCTGTCCCCAGCCTCAAACTCTGGCCTGGGTGTTTGGGCAGACGTGGGTTCTTGCCCTGCCTGCTAGGCCTCCCGTTGGCCCCCACCCTTGCAAAGTTGTGTCATTTTTGGCAGGTTAAAAGGGCATGGGCATGAGGGATCTCACTGTGGTGGTGAGAATGTTCTAAAAATGATTTATGTTGATGGCTACGAAACTGGAAAAATTTACTAAAAATCATTGAATTGTACAATTGAAATGGGTGAATTCTATGATATGTAAAATCCACTGTAACGAAGTTGTAAACCAAAAGGAGGACACTCAAGCTCACTGCAGTCTGATTTAAAAAAAAAAATCTCAGTTTTCTCATTTGGAAAAGAGGGGCGATTTCTTGTAGCAAATGGCTTACTAGTGCCTGAGAAGGCTGTGATATAAATTTTATTATAGATGGGAAGAAGTGTAATTGTGTTAGTAAAAAGCAAAAACAAAAAAACAGGGTGGGGGAAAGTCGGTGTAAATGTGTTTATTTTCCAGTCTTCAGGAGGCTGGCCTTAGGTTCAAAATACATGCAGTGTGTTTAAAAGAGACCTTTTAAAGGTCTCTGGTAGACCTCGCTGCCTGTTCCTCCTCATACGTGCTCTGTGAAATGATAATGAAAAAGCTATATGGGTGAATATGTTTTGGATGTTTACTGTGCTCCAGGCACTATGTAAACATTTTTTTCAGGACTACCTCAGTCAATTCGCACAACTCTGCCAGGGATGTTCTACACATTCACAGATGGAGACACTGAGGCTCAGAGGTTAAGCAAGGACACCTGGCTAGGAGCTGCCTGGGCTTGCTCTAATTGTGTCTCAGTTGTTTTCCCCTCTGCACTTCCCCCAAAGTTCCTCAACCCTATTCATAAGACACCCTATAGAGAAACTAGAGCCCCTGCTCCTCACCCTGTGTTCCCACAAGCCTGCCTGCATCCTTCTGCTGCCCTGGATTGAGGTGAGGAGTTTTCAGGTATAGTGCTTTTTTTTTTTTTTTTTTAACTTTTATTTTGTCGATATACATTGTGGTTGATTATTGTTGCCCCTTATCAAAACCTCCCTCCTTCCTCCTTCTCCTCCCTCCCCCGCAACAGTGTCCTTTCTGTTTGCTTGTTGTATCAACCTCAAGTAATTGGGGTTGTTATATCTTCTTCCCCTCCCACCGGTTTTTTTCTGTGTGTGTGTGTGTGTGTGTGTGTGTGTGTGTGTGTGTGTGTGTGTGAATTTATATATTAATTTCTAGCTCCCTCCAATAAGTGAGAACATGTGGTATTTCTCTTTCAGTGCCTGACTCGTTTCCCTTAATATAATTCTTAATATAATTCTCCATCCATGTTGTTGCAAATGGCAGTATTTCATTCGTTTTTATAGCTGAGTAGTATTCCATTGTGTAGATGTACCACATTTTCCGTATCCAATCATCTGATGATGGACAGACATTTGAGCTGGTTCCAACTCTTGGCTATTGTAAAGAGTGCTGCGATGAACATTGGGGAACAGGTATACCTTCGACTTGATGATTTCCATTCCTCTGGGTATATTCCCAGAAGTGGGATAGCTGGGCCGTATGGTAGATCTATCTGCAATTGTTTGAGGAACCTCCATACCATTTTCCATAGAGGCTGCACCATTTTGCAGTCCCACCAACAATGTATGAGAGTTCCTTTTTCTCCGCAACCTCGCCAGCATTTATTGTTCAGGGTCTTTTGGATTTTAGCCATCCTAACTGGGGATAGATGGTATCTCAGTGTGGTTTTGATTTGCATTTCCGGATGCTGAGTGATGTTGAGCATTTATTCATATGTCTGTTGGCCATTTGTATATCTTCCTTAGAGAAATGCCTACATAGCTCTTTTGCCCATTTTTTAATTGGGTTGCTTGTTTTTTTCTTGTAAAGTTGTTTGAGTTTCTTATATATTCTGGATATTAATCCTTTGTCAGATGTATGTATATTTTGCAAATATTTTCTCCCACTCTGTTGGTTGTCTTTTAACTCTGTTAATTGTTTCTTTTGCTGTGCAGAAGCTTTTTAGTTTGATATAATCCCATTTGTTTATTTTTCCTTTGGTTGCCCATGTTTTTGGGGTTGTAGTCATGAAGTCTGTGTCCAGTCCTATTTCCTGAAGTGTTTCTCTTATGTTTTCTTTAAGAAGTTTTATTGTTTCAGGGTGTATATTTAAATCCTTAATCCATTTTGAGTTGATTTTAGTATATGGTGAGAGGTATGGATCTAGTTTCATTCTCCTGCATATGGATATCCAGTTATCCCAGCACCATTTGCTGAAGAGGCAGTCCCTTCCCCAGTGGATAGGCTTGGTGCCTTTGTCAAAGATCAGATGGCAGTAAGTGTGTGGGTTGACTTCTGGATTCTCTATTCTATTCCATTGGTCAGTGTGTCTGTTTTTATGCCACTACCATACTGTTTTGGTTATTATAGCTTTGTAGTATAGCTTAAAGTCAGGTAGTGTTATGCCTCCAGCTTTATTTTTTTTGCTCAGCATTGCTTTGGCTATGCGTGGTCTTTTATTATTCCATATAAATGTCTGGATAGATTTTTCCATTTCTGAGAAAAATGTCTTTGGAATTTTGATGGGGATTGCATTGAATTTGTATATCACTTTGGGTAGTATGGACATTTTCACTATGTTGATTCTTCCAATCCAAAAGCATGGAATATCTTTCCATCTTCTTGTATCCCCTCTAATTTCTCTCAGCAGTGGTTTGTAGTTCTCATTATAGAGATTTTTGACCTCCTTGGTTAACTCAATTCCTAAGTATTTTATTTTTTTGGTGGCTATTGTAAATGGGCAGGCTTTCTTGATTTCTCATTCTGCATGTTCACTATTGGAGAAAAGAAATGCTACTGATTTTTGTGTGTGATTTTGTATCCTGCTACTGTGCTGAAATCATTTATCAATTCCAAGAGTTTTTTTGTAGAGGTTTTAGGGTGTTCGATATATAGGATCATGTCATTTGCAAACAGGGACAGTTTGACTTCATCTTTTCCAATCTGGATGCCCTTTATTTCCTTCTCTTCTCTGATTGCTCTGGCTAGTACTTCCAACACTATGTTGAATAGGAGTGGTGTGAGTGGGCATCCTTGTCTAGTTCCTGTTCTTAAAGGAAAACCTTTCAGCTTTTCCCCATTCAGGATGATATTGGCAGTGGGTTTGGCATATATGGCTTTAATTATGTTGAGATACTTTCCCTCTATACCTAACTTATAGAGGGTCTTTGTCATGAATGAGTGCTGAATTTAATCAAATGCTTTTTCAGCATCTATAGAGATGATCATATGGTCCTTGTGTTTGAGTTTATTAATATGGTGTATCACATTTATTGATTTGTGTATGTTGAAACAACCTTGCATCCCTGGGATGAATCCCACTTGATCGTGGTGAATAATTTTTTGTATGTGTTGCTGTATTCTGTTTGCTAGTATTTTAGTGAGAATTTTTGCATCTATATTCATCAAGGATATCGGCCTGTAGTTTTCTTTTTTGGTTATATCTTTGCCTGGTTTGGGTATCAGGATGATGTTTGCTTCATAGAATGAGTTTGGGAGATTTGCGTCCATTTCAATCTTTTGGAATAGTTTGTAAAGAATCAGTGTCAATTCCTGTTTGAATGTTTGGTAAAATTCTGCTGTGAATCCATCTGGTCCTGGGCTTTTCTTTGTTGGGAGCCTTCAATAACAGCTTCAATTTCCTTTATTGCTATTGGTCTCTTCAAATTTTCTACGTCTTCACGGTTCAGTTTTGGGAGCTTGTGTGTGTCCAGAAATTTATCCATTTCCTCCAGATTTTCAAATTTATTGGCGTATAGTTGTTTATAGTAGTCTCGAATGATTCCTTGTATTTCAGATGAATCAGTTGTAATATCGCCTTTTTCATTTCTAATTTTTGTTATTTGAGTCTTCTCTCTTCTTTTTTTTTTGTTAGCCATGCTAATGGTTTGTCAATTTTATTTATCTTTTCAAAGAACCAACTTTTTGATTCATTGATCTTTTGAATTGTTTTTTGGTTTTCAATTTCATTCACTTTTGCTCTGATCTTAATGATTTCTTTCCGTCTGCTAACTTTAGGTTTGGATTGTTCTTGTTTTTCTAGTTCTTTAAGGTGAAGTGTTAGGTTGTTCACTTGCCATCTTTCCATTCTTCTGAGGTGAGCATTTAATGCAATAAATTTCCCCCTTAATACTGCTTTTGCAGTATCCCACAGGTTTTGGTATGATGTATCATTATTTTCATTAGTTTCAATAAACTTTTTGATTTCCTGCTTGATTTCTTCTTGGACCCATATGTCATTAAGTAGAATGCTGTTTAATTTCCATGTGTTTGTATAGTTTCCAGAGTTTCATTTGTTATTAATTTCTAGTTTTAATCCATTGTGGTCTGAGAAAATACATGGGATAATTCCAATTTTTCTGAATTTATTGAGACTTGATTTGTGACCTAATATGTGATCTATCCTGGAGAATGATCCGTGTGCTGATGAGAAGTATGAATATTCTGAGGTTGTTGGGTGGAATGTTCTGTAGATATCTGCCAATTCCAATTGGTCTAGAGTATTGTTTAGATCTTGTGTTTTTCTACTGATTCTTTGCCTAGATGATCTGTCTAATATCGACAGTGGGGTGTTCAGGTCCCGTGCTATTATGGTATTAGTGTCTATTTCTTTCTTTAGTTCTAATAGAGTTTGTTTCATAAATCTGGCTGGCCATCGTTGGGTGCGTACATATTTATGATTGTTATGTCTTCTTGATGCATCAGTCCTTTTATCATTAAGTAGTGTCCCTCATTGTCTCTTTTTATGGTTTTTAGTTTAAAGTCTATTTTGTCTGATATAAGAATAGCTACTCCAGCTCGTTTTTCTTTTCTGTTTGCATGGTAAATCTTTTTCCATCCTTTCACTCTTAGTCTATGTGAATCTTTATGGGTGAGGTGCGTCTCTTGTAGGCAGCATATAGTTGGGTCCTGCTTTTTGATCCAGTCAGCCAGTCTGTGTCTTTTGATTGGGGAATTTAAGCCTTTTACATTAAGAGTTGTTATTGAAAGGTGTTGATTTATTCCTAGCATTTTATTGGTTGTTTGGTTGTCTTAGGTGTCTTTTGTTCCTTGCTTTCTGATTTACTGTTTGGTTTCTGTGTTTGTTGGTTATTTAGGTTGTCGACAGCGTTTTCGTTTGTTTGTTTTCTCTTCATGAATGCCATTTTTATTATATGAGCGGGTTTAGATTTTTCTTGGGTTTTTATGGCAGTAGTAGTTATTTTTCAGGAACCAAACCCAGTACTCCCTTGAGGATTTCTTGTAAGGGTGGTCGTGTGGTAGTGAACTCCCGTAGTTTTTGTTTGTCTGAGAAATATACTACTTGCCCTTCATTTTGGAAGGATAGCCTTGCAGGGTAGAGTATTCTTGGCTGGCAATCTTTGTCTTTTAGTATTTTGAAAATATCATCCCATTCCTTTCTAGCTTTTAGGGTTTGTGATGAAAAGTCTGATGTTAGCCTGATTCGGGCTCCCTTATAGGTGATTTGATGCTTCTCTCTTGCAGCTTTTAAGATTCTCCCTTTGTCTCTGAGTTTTGTCAATTTGCGTATAACATGTCTTGGAGAAGGCCTTTTTGGGTTGAATATGTTTGGGGCTCGTTGAGCTTCCTGGATCTGAAGATCTGTAATTTTTCCTATACCCGGGAAATTTTCTGCCACTATTTTGTTGAATATGTTTTCAATGCAATCTCCATTTTCCTCCCCTTCTGGAATACCCATGACTCGGATATTTGAGCGCTTGAGGTTGTCTGATATCTCTCTCAGATTTTCTTCAATGTCCTTGATTCTTTTTTCTTTCTTCTTGTCTGCTTGTTTTATTTCAAACAGCCCATCTTCAAGTTCAGAGGTTCTCTCTTCAACTTCAACAAGCCTGCTGGTTAAACTCTCCATTGTGTTTTTTATTTCACTGAATAACTTCTTCAGTTCAGCAAGTTCTGCTACATTTTTTTTTCAGGACATTGATTTCCTTTTACATTTCCTCTTTCAGGTCCTGTATACTTTTCCTCATTTCATCATGATGTCCAGCTGAGTTTTCTTGTATCTCATTCAGTTTCCTTAGAATCATCACTCGAAATTCCTTGTCAGTCATTTCAAGGGCTTCTTGTTCTATAGGATCTAGAGTTTGAGATTTATTAACTTTTGGTGGTGTACTTTCTTGATTTTTTGTATTTCTGGTATCTTTTTTTTATGTTTATTCATTGTGGCAGGGGGTTTCACAGTCCACCAGTTTGAGAGTATTGACTAAGATGTTGCTGTGGTTGCCAATTTGGTATGGCTACCTCCGTGGCTGCTCAGTTGGCCTCTGGTGCCTTGTGTGTGTGGTTGCCTCAGGTCTTGGGCCTTTCCAGGGAGCCACCTCTCTGGTCAGCTTGGACTCTGCTGGGCTGCTGGATCAAGGGGCGTACCGCAGGGTGTGTGGTCTCTGCTTAGCTTCCACTTCCCATGCAGGACTTCTCCTTGTTCCCTGTGCTCTGGCCCAGGCTGTTGGATCACACAGTGGCGACCCCACAGGGTGTGTGGTTTCTGGCGAGTCTCCGCCTCCCTAGCCGGATGTCTCCCCGCTCTGTGCGCACTGGGCTGGGCTGGGACGTGTCTTCTGCAGCCCTTGTCTATCAGCTGGGCCTTCAAGACCCTGCTCAGCACCGCCTTGCCCAGGAAGTCTACCAGGTTTCTGATAGGCGCTGATGACCGGTCGCTCTGGGTGCCTTTGTAGCACTGTGTAGATCTTTCTCGGGACTTATCACCTTCCTCCTGGTATCGCGGTTATTTGTGTACTTGTCTTATCTCCCACACCAGAGCATGAGCTCCTCCGGGGAGGAGCTTGCAGCACACGATTCACCTTTGAATCCCCCCGGCGCAGACCAGGTCTGGTGCCCGCCTGCAGTCAGCTCTTCGGCAGGTTCAAGCGAACTTGGGAACTCTCCGACCACACTATTCCTAACCAGAAATCGGTTAGGCGTTTTTCTGAACTGGTGGCTGCAGAGATGGCATCTGCCTCCCAGTAACAGGAAGTTTACCGGGGGCCGGAGCCCAGGGTGCGTTGGAGTGACAGTCGGCCCAGCCTGTACTTCCTTGCCCTCCCGATGCTGGCCGGGGATGCCCCACACCACCAGCCCCACCAGAGAACCACGGAGGGAGTGGGAGGCGAGGCCAGCCCGCAGGCCCCGGGAAGCCCTGCGCTGGGGCAAGCAAGTGGGAAGGCTCAGTGAGGAGCCAAGCTGGGCAAGGAGGACAGGCTTGGCTGAGCCAGGCCGGAGCTGCCACCACGTGAGAAAATGGAGGCAGCCCCGGGGCCGGTGGAAGCTGGGCAGGCGTCCGCCCCCCCCGAGCAGGGCTGGGCCAGGGGTCACTCACAGGGCTGTGCCGGGTCCGGCGCCTCCCTCTCTGCCTCTGCATCATCACCGTCCCCGTTCTTGGCCACCGCTGCCTCGGGCTGCTCACTCGGTCCCGCGGCATGGCTCGGGCGCTCCCATGATTCTTCTTTTATGCTGGCCTGAAACCTCGAATCCTGAATAGGGCAGCTGGCCTCCTTCAGCGCAGCCCTGGCCTCCAGGATCCTGGCAACGTCAACAGCAGCCCCGGTGCTGTGTTCCCTGTTTAGAGACTTGCTTATGCAGCTAAGAAACAGTTCTTTTCCTGCTCCATACTTCAAAGCTGTTGCCTGTAAATGAGGCAGCCTCTCCTGCCAAGGGCAAAGTGTCGGTCAGCCCCCACGACCGGCCACCAGCAGCGGTCCTCCCTTAAGAGACGGCAAGAGGAAGGTCCACAAGTTTCCCGGCTGCCTAAGGCTCAGTGGCCGCCTTTTCCACCTCAGCTACTCCGCACCAACTGCCGCAGCCACCACCATCTTAGGATCTGCCAGGTATAGTGCTTTAAATGGCAAGTGCCTGTGGCGCTCCTGCCCTGGCCTGCCTTGGGGTCAGCACTACATTGCCACTAACTAGCCATGTGACCTCAGCCTGGACACTTAGCCTTAATTTCTGCCACTGGAAAATATATTTGTATGAGGGTTCTTCAAAAAGCCCGTGTAAAAATAGAATTAAAAGATAACATGAATCTTTTCATGAACTTTGTGTAGTGCCCTTGTATTTGTATAATGTATATATTATCTGTGTATTACAGTGCACATTATTACTGACCTTTCTGAGGTAGCTGTGAAGAAAAAATGTAAGCATGTAAATGAGAGAGCCTTTTAGAAAACCACGAGTCACTCTACAATGTGACGTGTTACTTCTGGTCACCTCTGCCTGTTTCTCCCAGCTCCTTGGTTCTGATTCCTTATTGTAGAACCCTCTGCCTTCACATGAGTTTATCTCAGCCTTGTAAGCAGAGTTCTGGATGGCCTAGCACTAGGTCTGGAATGAATAACATATGCTAATTTATTTCCCTAGTATTCTGACCCCCACCTCCCATTCTTCAGCTGGGGTGGTGGAGGAAGACAGAAGCTGGCATAAAAGTAGATGAATTCTGGGCTTAGAACCATGCAGAGCAAAACTGGACAGTGACTGTGAGAAGGGCCCATGTCAGTTTCTGCTTTCTGTTTGTAAACTTAAGGCCAACAGGTGCTCAGAGCAGTCATCTGACAGTGATGACCGGGAACATCTCCCACATGGCCACCTGCCTGGGAAGCATCCACAGATGCCAGTCAAAAAGCAATGACCCAGTGGACTTTCAATCTAAGCTGAGGACATTGACATTGGCCCAGGGTGCAGGAGAGGCAGAAGGAATACTGAAGCCAGCACACAAGGTGGAGGCAGTCCTGACCCACACAGGTATAATCCACTTGTGATTAGAAGGAGCCCCCAACAAGTTGAATGAATGAAAATTTCCTCATGTGAATCATATTTCAGAAGAAAGTGGAGAATTGCATTTTTCAGAGAAATATTTGAGCACTTTGACTAAGTGAAGAATTGTCTGGTAAAATGAGGTCTCTCCCTTCTGCAATGCAAATTTTCAGTAGTGTCCATTGGATTTCCATAAGATCGAGGGCCACCTATTTAAAAACACATCAGTAAAGAGAAGCCATCAAAATTAAGTTTCTTCTTTGAGGTTTCCTTTGTCAGTGATGAGAAGAGCACAATTGACTCAATAGTCTGAAGAAGAAAGGGCTTATTACGAGCTCCTACTATGTTCTGGTCACTGTGCCAGTCACTGTCACATATGTGATTTCATCAAACTCTTATAATTACCCAGTGAGGAAGGGACAGTTACCCATTTCACAGATAGGACACTTGAGGCTTCAAGAATGTAAGTGATTTTGCCATGAAGATACAGATAATAAAATGAACACAAATATGATGATCTTTATTAATAATACTCATAATAGCATGTAACATGCTATATGCCAGACACTGTCATGAACACCTCCAGATGTCTCAACCCTGAACACAACAAACCTATATGGCAGATAGTATTGTCTCCGTGTTATAGATAAGGAAAATGAATCAAAGGATAAATAACAAGCCCAAATTTCGAGGACTAGTAAGTGTTTGAGTTACAATTCAAACCCAGATTTTTCTAGGTCCAAATTCCTTGTTGTTTTCTTATTTCTTTAATTTGTTTGTTAAATATATGCTGTCTAAAATGGATTTGGTATAAAGGCGTTTGTTTATTGAAGATGTTGTGAATTCCCCTGTATAATATACCTCGTTTCAACTGCTTACATCTTACATTCTGTCTGCTGATTTCTTTGCCTTAGGTAACTAAAGGGAAGATGTTATCTCTGTTTTTTAGTGATTCAGAGGCACAGAGAGTGTAATAACTGTGCAAAATCTCCCAGCTGAGGGGCCATGAGCTAGAGGCTATGTTTTCTTTCTATACCCTGGTAGACCAGGGAAGAAAAGAATGTGGACTAAGGCTAAGGGATATGCATAAATGGCAGAAAATGGGTAGATCGAACAATGTGTGATCTTTAAGAACTGTAGAATTAACCTGTAACCTACAGATACCAAAATATGCTAAATACCCACATGTATAGAAGAAAAATAAAAATAAATAAATAAAGCCTCCTAAGATCATAACACAGGGCTCCATCAATTCATCAGCTAAGGAGAGATTCATAGACAGAGGAAACTAATACACTCATCTTGATCCTTAAGCAATCCAAACGTTAAGTTCTGAGCTTTCGGACTGTCCCTCTTTTTCTATTATAGAAGATAGGTAGGAAGAACAAAGGGAAGATATTTGAGAGGGAGGAAAGATAGGAGAGACAGATTGATGGGAGACTGGGAAGGAAGAGAGAGACGAGGAAGACTGAAGGCAATAAAGAGGAGAGGACAGAAGAATCGAAGGAGAAAAAAGGCTGGGTGGAGTGAGATGAGCAGGCAGAGAGGAGAGAAAGAGCAGAGCTGGAGCTCGTGTTGGGGAAGAAAATACTAAAGCATTTGGTAAGGTGACAAACGTCTATATGTTAATATGCTGAAATGAATATGGCAGCTGCAAGTTACAAATCACATTCATCGGCTGTTACAGTCTGGTAATTGTCCATACAGATATTTTCTTTCTGGTTCCAGACCCCGGCTTATCAGAGGACAACATGCTTTTGAAATGCCACATTATTTTGTAAGTACATTTCACGTCCAAAAGTTCCAATAAGTATGATATACTGAAGACTTACTTAGTTTCCATTCTGTGTAGCTCCCAGGCTCCAGTACAAGGATTTAAAAATGGCTATTTTGATGGCCAGTTTTCTGCCGTCCAAGGGCAGGACAGGCCTTCACACTGATTGTGTCCAAATCAGTCATTTAGCCCCTGCCCTCCCTCCCTCCCTCTCTGCTCTCCCTCTCTGCTCTCCCTCTCTGTCCTTTCCTTCTTTCCTTCCTCCTTTGCTTTCTTCCTCATTTTCTTTGTTTAGCTCCTTTTGTGCCTTCCTCCTCTCCCTTCTTTTTCTCTCAAGACTTCCTTTCTTTGCCTCTGTTTTTCTTTCTCTCTCTCCCTCATCGTCCCCACCATCCCTTGTTACTGTCTTTCACAACGTGGCATCAAGCCATAGACCAGGGCTTCTCAAACCTCAGTACAACTGACATTTGGGACTGGATAATTCTTTGTTGTAGGGCTGTCCTGTGCATTGTAGGGTTTTAGCAGCATCCTTGGCCTCTACCCACTGGGCGCCAGTAGCAACTCCCCTCCCCCAAGTCATGATAACTAAAGATATCTCCAGATATCATCAAGTGTCCGCTGGGAGACAAAATTGCCCCTGGTTGAGAGAGGCCCTGTTCTGTAGTCAGACCCGGTCTCCAATCCCACTCCACCACTTCTGGCTATGTGATCATTGACAAATCCGTCAAGTTGCCAGGTGCACCAGAATCACCTGGTAGGGTTTGTTAAAACACAGAGTGCTGGATCCCACCCCTGAAGCTTTTGGTGCAATAGGTCTGGGATGCGGACCCAAGAATGTACATTTCTCACAAGTCCCCAGATGTTGCTGATGCTGCTGTCCAGGCCACACTGCGAGAACCACTGCCCTGCCCCTACCTGGCTTATCTTCAGTATCTTCGCCAAAATGTAGAGTGCATCAAACTTCCTTTTCTGGCTTGTTCTACAGATTAAGAGAAGTAATGTATGTTAGATACCCAGCATGGGATCCTGGCCCATGGCAGGTGATAAATAAATGGTAGCTCATGAAGAAAGTCCTCTTAAAGGAAGGTAGGTGTTTGACAGGAACTGTGAGAATTAAAAATGTGTATGGATTTATTCACAGCAGCACACACATGTTCCCACTTATAAAGAAGAGCTTCAATGGCTTTTTAACAACAAAGTACATGTGCTTATTAGTAAATTTCTCTCAGTGAGATCAGTTCCCTGTAGTAATGGAAGATAAGTGATGAAAGCCAGCATTGTACCTGCAATCCTGAAAATCTAAAATTGATAAATCATACACATACATGTTAATAAGACCAAGTGCAAACTCTGTTACTAATATCCAAAAAGAAATAGCACCTGTGGCTATTGTTGCCTAAAAACTCTCTAATATCTCCTCCCTGGCTGAAAGGGAATTAGCATTTATCGTGCTTCTCCTGTGTACCAGGCAGTATGCTAGATTATATGCATATGTATATTTATTTCTCAGACTACTCTGTGCAGTAGTATCCCTATTTGGTCACATTAAGAAACTGGGACTCAGAGAGAGGGTAAGAAGTTTGCCCTGTGGCATCCAGCTATTCGATGCAGTGCTGGGATTATACCTCTGCTGCCTGTGATCTGCCGCTCCAGGACACTGGCATGGTGCTGATAGTCACAGATAAACATCCTACTGTTCAGGATTCTATGAGCCCAGTGAGTTGAAACTCTGTTTACATGCCTGTTTCTCTCCTTAGAATTTTAGTTTCCTTTTTAGGGCAATTGGTCTATTTTCTTCTTTGTAATCCTTGACCCTAGTCTAGCATAATGAATTGCATATGATTGGTGCCTGTAGAGTGTAAATGAATGGAAAAGGATGGTCTCAATCAATCAGTCAAGAAATGTCACAGAAGCAACCTGAGATCGCATGCCACAAGTTTAGGGTTCTGGTCCCAATTACCACAAGCTTATTGTGTAACCTTGATGAAGAAGTCGGTTTTCCTCCCAGCTAAGAACTGAGTTACGTCTCCCTCACTGACCCCAAAATTCATATGGTGAAGTCCTAAACCTCAGTGTGATTGTACAAGTATTTGGAGATAGTCTTTAGAAGATAAATGAGGTTCAATGAGGTCATAAGGGTGGGGCCCTAATCTGATAGGACTGATGGCCTTATAAGAAGAGAAAGAGGTCGTCTCTCTCTTCTGTGTGTGTGTGTGTGTGTGTGTGTGTGCGTGTGCGTGTGTGTGTGCGTGTGTGTGTGTGCATGCACAGGAGAAAGACCATTTGAGGACACAGTGAGAAGGCAGCCATCTACAAGCCAGGAGGAGAGCCCTGACCAGAAACCAAATTAGTTGGCACAATCTGGGACTTTTTGCCTCAAACAATTTTCGTTTTTTAACCAGCCAGTCTATGATAGTTTGTTATGGTAGCCAGGACAGACCAATACACTCCCCACCCACATTTTCTTCATTTATGAAACATAAAAAGTTTGGACTATTTGGGGCCGGCCTGTGGCTCACTCAGGAGAGTGTGTTGCTGATAACACCAAGGCCATGGGTTTGGATCCCATATAGGGATGGCTGGTGAGCTCACTGGGTGAGTGTGGTGCTGACAACACCAAGTCAAGGGTTAAAATCCCCTTACCGGTCATCTTTTATTTAAAAAAAAAAAAAAAAATTGGACTATTTTAATTTTTTGAAGGGCTTTCTAGGGAGTGGCAGTTTTCAGGAAATGTTAATAGATATGCCATCAAAAAGAGTTCTGTGGTTAAATGAATTGGGAAAATCTTAAATGTTCTATCCTCTTCCTGAAAATCCATGAATGTATGAGAGTACTTCTGAACATTCATGGAAAGATTCATACTATCTTTCAGCTCTATTTTTCCATGAACGTTTTGGAGTACTCTCGTATATAAGGTTATAAAAAATCCTGCAGGAGAATAAAAAAACACAAACCCTTTTAACTCCATTTAACCTAATAGTGCTCAACCTTACTGGGTAGGTAATGTATATTCCACAAGCTCCATCTCCTTTTCCATTGTTGTTTGTTTTTAACAGATGATAGAGTTGTGGTTAAGACATAGTAAAGAACCTCTGCGTGGCATATAACCAACAGGTGCAGGGAAAAGTCCAAACTCAGGTCTGCCTATGTCAGAAACCCAGGCTCTTTCCAATGTATCAGTTAGCATCTGGTTTAGAGCATCCAATCCAAATGCTTTTTCTGTGGAGATTTGAAAGTGGCAGGTGTGGGGCAAATGAGTAGAGTTTTAATAATAACATGAATATTTGCTGCCACTTTATTGAGCATTTAGTATATTCCAGGCACTATTCTAAGTGCTTTTTAGATGTATTAACTCATTTGAAATTCACCTGTAACTAGTTAAGAAGGCACTATTATTATCCCAGCTTACAGCTGAGGAAACTGAGGCACCAGGGTGTTGAGTGACTTGTTTAAGGTCACACACAAGGCTAGGGAATAGCAGAATCAAGATCTAGACTCAGTCAATTCTAGCTCCAGGGCCTACATCATACATTTATATCGTACTGCCTCCAGCAGGACACAGAACTTCTAGAAGTAACAGGAGAAAATTGCAAAGAGGCAGCTCAAAACAGGCAAGAACTTTCTAAGGAGTTTATGAGGGGCTCTAATTCCTTCCTATCTTTATTCTTTAGAAGACAGGCAGAATAGAGGATTTGCTAAAGATACCGGTACTTTTTTTCCTCTTCTTCACTGATCATATTTAATACAGTGATCTGTTCATTTGCAAGGTTCTCGAGGGGAGAAGTGTTATATTCAGCTCTGTGTTATCCCTACTTAACATGGTGCTTGGTGCACAGAATACACTTGTAGTTGTTGAACTGAATTGGAGACCAATGAACTTCACCTCTTGGCAGCAATGGGGTCATTATCTGGAAACTAAATAAGATCTAATGTCATAATTCTGGATTCAGTCAGTGCTCTCTCAGATTCTTTTGCTGGATGAAAATTCCTCCTGCCCTCAGTCATCAGGCCCTCTCTCTGCAACCTTTGCCCCCAGTTCAGCAGGGTTTCTCTAAGGTAAGTTGCATTACCCTAATCACTGGGGGTGTCTTCCCCCAACCGTGATACCTTGGACTCTCCAGGCTCATCAACAGTATCCAACCCCCACCCCTTGCAAGAATAGTCTGACTTTAAAACAAATCTTTAAAGAAGAGAGCATTCTAAGAACCCATAATTTAAGGGAAGGGTCATAAAATGCCTACATGCTAGAGTCTGAGAGATTCATACAAATCATTTGTCCCAACATTTGATAACACCAAAGCCCAAAGACGTAAATTATTGGTTGAAGTTTATGCGGCACCGGAATGGAAACACAGTTTTCTTCTCAGATTTACACTTTCCCACTCTTCTGTGTTATTTCTGTCACAGTCAGAGGTAAGATGCTGTTAAGATGATTTGACATCTATGAAAGCAGCTTAGATAAACCAGGAAGGATCAATGAAAGGGCTCATGAATGATAGCCATAATTTTGAGAAAAGATGAGGAATATGAATTTCAACCCAACATGAGAGGTTAAATTTCCAAAACGTGGGATCCTCAGGAAACAGGGCTTACAATTTGCTTTGTGACACTAATGGAATCCACTTTGTTATTTATGGAATTTAGCCTGAACTGTCATTTATCAAACATTTACTATGTGCCACGTATAACACTAAGTTTCTGAAAAATACATAATTTCATTCAATCCTCATCACAACACTGAAAGGGAGATCTCATTATCCTCATTTTTTTATTGAAGGAACTAGGGTGCAAAGAAACTCAATGACTTTGCCAAGGTCGCACAATTTAGTCATGGTCAAATCCTGGCTTCTATCCTGGATCTGTGCTTGTGCTCGGTCTGTGGGGCTTCTGTACCTTCCTTTCTGAGAAACTTGAAACTATCAATAGCAGTTCAAGGACCCCTGTTGGCCCCATTTTCAAGTCTTTCCACTTTCAAAGTTTTCAAGGTTGTACTGTAACTCCCCAGTCCCTTTCCCCAGAGAGTCTTGATCTTGATAACTGCAAGTTAAGGTTTGTTTGAATAATCCATTAACGTTGAGAAAATTACCTTCTCATTATAAAGTATTCTGTGTCACTTTAATACTAATTATTCTAACCATATTTATTGAGGATTAATGACTGAGCAATATTTTATTAATAACCAACTGGCATGTATTATTGCATAAATAATAGATAGACAGAGTGTCTCATTAAATATAAATGCATTTTTTATTTGGGCACCTTCATTGAAAGTGTTGCCAAAAATTTTTGCGTTGACTAAAAATCTCATTGAAATGGTTGGCTAGTCTTGCCTTTGTGCCCCAACCCCACCCCGCCCCCCCCAATGAGTCTCTGACAATTCCGGCACAATAGGTAGACTTTGGGATTATTCATTAGCCTGTCAGAAGTCCCTCTAACAATGTGCAGCTGCTGGGAATTCTGGTTGCCATGAGAACCTTAACTTTTTGCTCTTTTCTCACTCTGTTGTATTTACATTTGTAACCTTCCTAATGCTAGGAGGTCCCTGCATTTAAAAGTCTGAGTACCAATTAAAAAATGGGCAAAGGAGCTGAATAGGCATTTCTCAAAGGAAGATATGCGAATGGCCAACAGACACATGAAAAAATGCTCAACATCACTCAGCATTTGGAAAATGCAAATCAAAACCTCTTTGAGATACCATCTCACTCCAGTTAGGATGGCTAATATCCAAAAAACTGAGAATGATAAATGCTGACAACGTTGTGTAGAAAAAGGAACTCTCATACACTGTTGGTGGGACTACAAAATGGTGCAGCCTTTATGGAAAATTGTATGGAGTTTCCTCAAACAATTACAGATAGACCTACCATATGACTCAGCTATTCCAGTGTCGGGTATATACCCAGAGGAATGGAAATCATCATGTCGAAGGGATACCTGTACTCCAATGTTTCCTGAAGCACTATTTACAATTACCAAGAGTTGGAACCAGCCCAAACATCCATCATCAGATGGGTAGATAAGGAAACTGGTATACCTACACAATGGAATACTACTCTGCTATAAAAAAGAATGAAATACTACCATTCGCAGCAACATGGATGGACTTAGAGAAAATTACATTAAGTGAAACAAGTCAGGCACAGAAAGAGAAATACCACATGTTCTCACTTATTTGTGGGAGCTAAAAATAAATAAATAAACAAATAAATAAATAAATAAATGTACAAACAAATAAATGGTGGGGACGGGGAGAAGATACAATGATCACAACAATTCTTTGAACTTGTTAAGACAAGTAAACAGATATGATGTAGGGGAGGAGCGGGGAGAAGAAGGGGGAAAGTGGAACTGATAAAGGGACATAAAAAACCACTACATTGTAAATTGATAAGTTAAAATAAAGCAAATAAATAAATAAAAGTCCAAGTACCCTATAAATAGCTCATCTGACATCATGGACCCAGAAGACCAGGAAAGTACTGTTCTTGCTTTTCATTGACAGGTGGGGAAACTGAGGCCCAGAGAGGAACGATAACTAGCTCACCACTTCTCAGATGTATGTATATAAGCAGAGCAAAGAGCAGTCCTAGGCCTTCTGACCTTCACAGTTCTTGCTGTTGTACTGCACTGCTCTTCTCCAGGCTCCTGTGGTTCTGCTGACATACTCTCTCCTCGTGCCAAGCATCTTATCCAGCTATCTCTTTCTTCTTCATCTTCCTTTTAGTCACTGAAATACCTAAATATCACAAGGCTGCTACACTTGTTAACAGTTCCATTCAAATTTTTCTAGCTGAAAGCCCCTCTCATCAAAATTCTATCAGCCTTTTGAAGTTGCCCCACCCCCAAGAGTCTCCAGGTGTGTGCTCACCTGTTCTCATGAAACTAGTCTGTTTGTCACACATGTCATATCTGCTCCCTTCCTCTCTGTCCCTGACCCCCCGACATGGGTGCTTTCCGGTCTTGAAGCCCTCTCTATTGCCACCCCAATAGTACCCTCAGGAGAAGGCCAGTGCCCACACAGAGTTGCTTGCTCCCCATGCCCCAAAACTGCTGATCCTAGAGCTGCTGGGGCAAGCCACGGATGTGCGGCAGAGCAAGGCCTTGCTCCCCAGCTCCATGAAGAGCTCTGTGCATCTGGACCCACAGTAGCAGCTCACCCTGTGCACTCAGTCTCACAGTCTCTTACATACATAATGGCTTCAACCCACTTCTCTGCCCATATAGGCTCCAACCCAGACCAGAAATGAAGCAAGGGTGAGAGGGGACAGATGCCATCCTCTTCCTTCATTGTCCTCTTCACCCCATGGTCTCTGGTCACAGATTCCTTCCACTTATAAGGAAAAATATAAAAGTCCTCATTCACGCCATCCAGATAAATGGAGGATCACAGGAATGTCCAGCCCGTCAGTTCTTTGTATACACAAACTCTGCATCTCATCTCTGTCTCAGCTGGGACACCTTGCTCTGTATACACTTCAGTCCCTTTGCCCTGTACCTTTTGCTGCCAGTCTTAACAGAGGCCCTGCAGCTGTAGCTGTTTCTACTGTTAGTTCACACCTGGAACTACACCATGCCTTCCACTGTAGAAGACTTGCCTCTGATCCCCAACAGACCATGAGTTTTTCTTTAAAGGGCAGAGACTTTGTTCTCATATTTTATTTTTATTATTGAAATTCTAATCTTCAGCAGTTAACACAGGGCCTGGCACATAGTAGGACCTCCAGAGATACCTGTTAAATATTAATGAATTAATGACTAAATGCCTGTTTCCACTGGGGTTGGAACTGTAGGAACCAAAGCAAACAAGCTTTCTTTGACCTAAGGAATGGTCTGAGCCTTTGAATAAGGGTCTAGTCCAATTTCCAGCTTCAGCCAGCACAATGAACTCTAAAACATGACATTTGCATCTATTTCACTAAGACTCTTGCACTCCCTCTACCCCCTCCAAATCCTGTAACAATAGAAGTCCTCATTCCACTAAAACTGTGTCATTTCTTAAGCGTTTTGAGGGTTAGAAACTAGGACAAGACTATCAGCCAAATGCAGCAGGTACCAGTGTACTGACTGTATATCTTATCAGATATTCAAGAAGGCAGCAAGAAATGTCACGGGGAGCTTTCGACAAAAATATTTAATTAATAGCAACAGCTACGGAAATGAATAACAGCATCCAGGCAATTACAGTGTTCAATAAAGCAGCTCTCTGAGGATGGGGTGGCAGCAGATTACTGACTGATGGACTGCATTTAAATATGTTATCTGCTCGTTGGAAAGATGCTGGTGGGTCCCTCCCCTCCAGGACATGGCCAGCAGTAGTGTTATTATTATATCTCTCCCTTTTTTTTTTTTTAATGGAGTAACAAATTGAATTATATGGGAGAGTGATCAGAGCTTTCTAGCCCCCTTTGCAATACCCGTCAATTCTTTGCCCCTAGCAAAGAATATTGGGGGTAACTAGAAGGATAGCTGAAAAGTACACTAAATGTGTTGTGTTTGAGGGTGAGAGTGCTCAAGAAAGTGTTAATTGAGGGGAAAAAGGAGAAGTCTGGGCTTTTAAATTTCCAGTCCTGAAAAAAAAAAAAATTAAATAAAATAAATAAATAAATAAATAAATAAATTTCCAGTCCTGGCTGTATGACTTGGATAAATTACTTCACTTCTACTCGTAAAAAGGTGTACTGAGATTACCAAGCAGTGTGGTTCTGGTGATAAAGAAAGGTCTTCCATGTAAAGCTCCTGGCATATGGTAGCAGTTCAATACATGGTAGTCCTTCCTCTCCTAGGTAATCGCATCAGGGCTGGGAGGTGGAATTTGATTTCCCAGCCACTGAGGGGCCCATAGCAGGGGCATAGAACCAAATGGAGATAATAAAAGTAAGTACAATCTAGCAGGGAAAACACCACCATAAACATCTAAGCGGAATCTAAAAATTCCATGTAAAATGCAGAGTTGCATTACTGTAAGGTTAATATAGTGACCAAGATATGTGTCCTACAGAGGACAGCAGACAAGCACTAATCATACTATATCTAAATTTGCATCCTGGGGGACACCGCATAGTAGGACGTTACTCTAAAAGAACTTGTAACGTATAAGAATCCTAGAAAGTAGGGGGCGCTGGGAGATTGTAGGGTTTGCCTGTTGATGTGATTCAAAGGCAGGGCATCAATACTTGGGAGACAGGTAGTTTCTAAAGATAGGAATATAGGCCCAGAAATAGTCTTTGCACTAAAGCATATTCCTTTGTGTCTGTGGCTATGAGTTCCTTTCTATCACTCAACAAATATCTAATGGGAAAACTATCGTGTGCTAAGCAGAATAGTAAGCACTAGAGATATAATATAGTGTAAGTAATGATCTAGCAGAAGCAACAGACATTAAACAAAAATTGCAGAAATAGTTGAACGTGTCATAAGAGCCATAAAGGAAAGGTAAAGATGCTGGAGAACGTCTAAGAAGGCAAGCACAGAGCCTCTGTCCAGATCAGTTGCCTCCTCCATCTAGAACAGTGACTCACTTAGTGAGTTCTCGTTGCCCTGAATTAAGTGGAACAGTGAGGCTCCCAGTTGTCTGTAAGAGAGTAAGCAGTTCTCTCATATGGTACTCTCTTATAAACACAATTCTAAAAGTTACTCAGGTGATGACCCAAATCAGATTCTAAGCAGGATATTACAAGAGATTTAGAACGGCTGCTAGACGTGTATACTGTGCTAACGGCTGGAAGAAGCATCTATCGATGTCAATTTGACAGTGAGGGAAGTAACAGAAAAACTATAACAAGCAGGCACAGGACCTGTGTGGGGTCACTTAGTCTACATCAAACATGCCTACACACCCTGGTAGCCCTAAGTGCATCTCTCAGAATACAGCGATTCATGTTTGTGATGAAAATCTACCAAGTGTGAACCAAGTGTGTTGGTTTGGAGGCATGTGGGAATGAACTCAGTAAGCCTGGCTCTGTTCCAGGCATTGCCGCTCAGTCTGCATGTGGTTTGCTGTTAGGCATGCAGACCCTCTGAACCTCAGTTTCTTCATCTGTGATAACCAAAGGGCTGGTGAGAGGTAAATGCAGTGGCATATGAGCAAGTGCTTTGTACTCAATGAAACTTGTTACATCTCTTCATTCCAGAGCATTCCTCTGATCTTCAAATTTGGACTTCCAGATGCCTTCTGTCCACTTCCACACCATGTCTCCCAAGCATCTCATATTAGTGGGTACAAAACTTATTTCCGAGTTCCCATCTACAGGGAGTTTTGACCCAGCCAGCATACTAGAATCTGTTGAAATGCTTAGTGATCCTTCTCTATCTCTCTCCTCCCACAGCCAGTCCATCATCTGTCTTCAATCTTTGTTATTCTTTTCATCTCTTTGGCCCCCACCCTAGTCCTCTTGACCTTTCTCCTGGACCACTGCAATTGTGCCCTAAGTGGTCTCTCTGTCTCCACTCTTGTGTCCCCCACCCACTCTCTTTACTTCATCAAGATCATCTTCTAAACACATAAATCTGTTTATGTCACTTCTCTGCTCAAAAGCCTCCCTTGAGTTCCCAAACACTTTAAAGGAAATAAACTCCTTCCCAAGGCGTGTGAGGCCCCATGGAACCAGGCTCCTGCCTCTCCCTGCTCGAGACCCCCCCTCCCTCCCCACACTCACCTGGTTCTAGCCAGGAAGCCTCGCTTTGGCTTCTTCCACCTGCCAGGCTAGTTAGGACAGGCCCCAGAGTGGGAGAATTCATCAGAAGGAGCCTCTCCTCACCCTGGTTGTTCTCCTTATGAGAGAAATGATTCTGGGCAAATCATTAAAACCGAGGTTCTGGTTCTCACCACCCTCTTCTTGGCCTAACTTAGCAAGAACTGGGAGAAAGATATTCTCTTCCCGATTCCTGGTAGTGGAGTTATACCTTCCACTTTATTTTTATCTGCACTGCCTAAATTATTTTATAATAATTTTGTATTCCTTTCTTGATGCAAACTTTATCTTGAAGTATTGCACATACATGTAGAAAAGTGCACAAATCCTATCTGTAGAACCTGATGAATTTTCTCAAGTGGACACATCTTTGTAAACAGCACCCAGATGTAGTAAAGGATTCCCAGTACCCCTGAAGCCCCATCCTGCCCACTGCCAGTGAGCACCCCATCAAGGTGAACACAGTGCTGTCTTCTAATAGCACAGATTGTTTGCCTGTCTTTGAATTTTATTCATATGGAATTATTCAGTATGTACTCTTTCCTTTCTGGCTTCTTTCATCCAGTATTTTTGTATTATTTTGATAATCAGGAAAAAAAAAAAATCCCACTCAGTAAAAGGGACAGGGATCAAGCACAGGGAGCTCCGGCTGTTGCAGACCCCCACTCTGTGTGTGTCTCTGTGCTTCTGCACCTGCAGGCCTCTGCCTGGGATGCCCTCCCGACTATGCTTTCTCAACTCCTGGGCATCCTAGTCTCTCTTTAGCCATCAGCTTCTCTAGAGAGCATTCTCTGGCCCATCAAGATGGACCTCTTCTTCTCTGGGCCTCCCTCGCATGGCCCCTGGGCTTCCACTGTCATGGTACCGCTCACACTATGGTGCGGCTGTCCATTATGAGACCACCTCGCCTAGGATTTATGACTCGGGGCAGGACTATATTTTGTTCTGTATCCCCAGCACAAGGCCTGACTAAGAGTATATGTTAGTTAATGCTTATGGGACTTAACTCATTGAATTAAAGCAATGTTAGCTACAAGAAGTTGACTCGAATCTTAGGTTACTAGAAAAGTTATTGATTACTTGTATTTTAGAGAATTATTCAGAACTCATTGGATGTAATGTAATGCTTTATTGATAGCTTCTGCTTCTATTAATTTCTCCCTGGCCAGCAGAACTGAAGGTGAATTAATCAATTCTGCATACTATTATTGTATGTTGCATGTGCCAAGCACTGTGCTAGGCATGAGGAAGTTAGGGTAAGTGAGGGAAAGGTAACAAAAGCTACTCTGCAGAGTTGTTTTGAGAATTGAATGTGGCTCCATAGGGAGTAGAGTGCTTAGCCACAATAAATACTTTGCTAATGCAATGTCTCTTCCCTCCTTCCACCCACTGCAGCAGGTGCAGCCTGGAAGAATGCTGTGCCTCTGGTGTGCGGAGAACCTGGGGTGAGTCCTGGGTACATATCTGCCCCCTCATGTGTGTGCCCAGCATGCATGACTGGCCTTGTCATTCATCTCTCTGGCATCCTTCTGGGATCCTTCTGGCATACTTCTGCCACAGTCCAGGCAGTTTGGCACTTTCTGATCCTTCCCCTGGGTTTGATTATATGGAACCCCCATATTGCTGCCCCTTTATTTCACATATTGTCCATTGCCCTTTTTCTTGCTGCTTGTCCACACCCTCCCACCCCCATCATCAGTCTGGACCTCTGGAGAAAGACAACAGGTCTTGTGAACAGAACATGCATATTATATTCAGAAAGACCTGTGTTGGGGCCCTTCCTCTGCTCTAAAGGCTGGGTGTTCTTCAGTGAGTGGATTAAACTCTCTTAGTCTGGTTCCTCATTCACCAGTGAGTCTCATGGTATCTTCTTCACAGGCTTGTTGTGAAGCTGGATCAATATATGTGTGTAGTACACTAAGAATTGAAGTGGGAACAGACCTAAAAAATGTACATTGCTGTGTTTCTGGAGAAATTAAGCCAAGTTGGGCTTTGGTGGTGAAGAATGTGGGATTTAGAGTAAAACATGTGGATTGGATCCCATTTATGTCATTTACCAGCTGTGTGATCTGGCAAGTAACTTATCCTCTGAAAGTCTACCTTGTAGAGTTGTTGTAAAGATAAATGAGGTGCCATGTCTATGCAGTAAGAGATTGGTAAGTGCTGTTATTACGTTAGCATCATCATTATTGTGGACTTGGATGAAGTCCCAGTTTACCATCACCCTTAGACACCAGCTCCTGGGAGCCACCTGGCAGCTCATCATCCTTGGTCTCAGCTTCACCGTCTCCTCTGTGAGCTACAGGGTGCCTTGAAGGCTGGCTGGGCTGTCATGTCCAGGTTTGCAAAGGATAATTACAAGTCTTGACACATCATGGAGAAATGGTACATCGTTTGTCTCATGCCCATCAATACTTTGAATTTTCAGGGGAAGGAAAGTAAAGGAGGAGGGTGTAAAAAATAATGCAAAGTCTCAGAAATTAATGAGGTAATGGATGAGCATATTTCCATCCAAATGAGCTGGGGTCATGTTCCCAGGAAGGCACAACAAAGAGGAATAGCCAGTTGAGCAAGCTCAAAGTGGAAATCAAGCAAACAGGCTGCATAAATCAATGTCCAGTTGAGTCTTGTTTGTGGCAATTACATCTCTGACTCCAGGCTCCAGTGCCCCACATTTGGGCTACAGATGCTCATTTAGCACTCCCAAGTTTGATATCTTAATGTTTTCCTTCCCATGCTAAAAATGGATATCTGTTTCAATATATGTCATTCATTCAATATGTCGTTAGTGTTTCTATCAAATTCATATATGTCATTAGTGTTTCTATCAAAACCTTTCTGTTCAAGGAAACAGAGAAAGTAGAAATTCAGAGATGTGGCATCCTGCTGTAGTGGAAGGACAGTGGCCCTAGGAGTGGTGATATTTGGGTTGTAGTCCTGGCTGTGTCCTTTACTAGCTGAGGGAGCCAGGTCAGGACACGCCATTTTTCTTAGTCAGAGGAGAAAAAGTTTTGGTCATCCCTGCTCATTTGATCTCTGTGTCATTGGTACTTCACATGTTTGTTAGGATGGGTGTTAAAGTATTTCCTGTTGATCATAAAGTGAAGGCATGTTGGGGTTATCACCGGGGTTGGGGGCTCTAGAGAGAGGCAGGAATAAGATCACAACTACTGTCAGGCTCTGTTCTAAGCACTCTGCTCACATAACCCTCGTATCTACTCTGTGAGGTATTAGCATCATTGTCCTGTTTTGTATCCAAAGAAACTGAGGCACCAAGAATGTAAGTAACTTGCCCAAGGTCACATAGCTAGTAAGTGACAGAGCTAAGATTTGGAGGCAGGCCCACCTGCCTCTAAAGTCTGTGCTCTCCTCACAGAAGGGAGGCCTGCAGACCTCAGATGACCCTGAAAATGCTTCTTTGGCTGAGGAAGCTGGGTTCTTGAGAAGGTGGAGACAGTAGGACCCAGCCATGAGGCTGTCGAGGTCGGGCATGGGTTCCAGGCAGGCATGCTCTGCTTCTCACCTACCCTCCCCAGAAGCCAGTATTGGGAATGCCTGGTGATTCTACAAAAGTGTTTGTAGTTATTTAACTTTTGAAGAGGCTCCAGGATATTTTGGCAGCTTTGCAGCTGGAAGTCTAAGGAATACTGACTGCCTGAACTCCCCAACTCCATCTCTCTAAATTCCATCCCCCCCCCCACCCGCAAATTTTCTACCAGGAAATCTGTGGAGTCTAACAGCCCAGTCAATACAGTGCTGTGCTTGAATTGCAATCATAGGAAGTAATATGCCCAGGGGATTTTACCTCATTAGAGACCAAGAAGGAATTTGCGGGGAAAATAAGCCACAGTGACCGGAACCTGTCCCCCAGCTCAGTGTGAGGAGGCTTCTCCCATGGGGAAGGGCCTCAAGTTTATTGAATACTTACTATGTGCCAGGAACATGGGCATCTATAATCTTCAAGTCCCCACCCAAGATGCATTTTATTTTCCCCCTTTTATGGGTGCAAGCCTTCAGTTTTCTCACCATACTGCCAAGCTGAAATAGACCAATTGCTTCCTACAGTTGGCCATGACCCCTCCAGCACATCTTTAGTTTTAAGACAGAAGAGTCTCTTCTGGGTAGGACTGGGCTTCTAAGTACTCACCTGGCCTCAAGCTCAGTGGGACAACCCAATTGTCAGTTCACTCTCATATTAGCTACTTAATTGCGATCTCAGGAAGGGAAGGACGAGTGTATCCTACCCACCAGATGCTCCGGGCGTGCAAGCGCATCCCAAGTATGCTTGTCTTTGCTGTTTTTTCTTTCTTTCTTTTTTTTTCTTCTCTATTAGTAACCTCAGTGTTTTTCTGTGCAGAAATCACTCCCGCTTTGGAGGGGACACTTCACAGCACTCTCCATTCCCTCCCCCAAATCCTTCACCAGCAAATTAAAACCTCTCTCTGAGCACCAGCAGAGGCTGGCAGGCATCTTACATAAATGGTTATTAGTGCAGCCTCACTGAAGACTGGTTGGGAAAGAAGAAGGCACGTCTTTTGCTAAGGCACTTCCTTCAGCATTTGTTTGGACTTCTCTTAAGGTGCTTATTGTACTCTCCCAAGTATGGTTCATTCATTCATTCATGAATCCATTCATTCACTAGTTTAGAAAGGTTCCATACCACAGTGGTCTTAACTTTAGACACACCCCAGTTCAAATCCTGGTGTTCTCAGCTCTGCTATTTGACTGGTCTTTTGCCATTAGATGATAGACTTCACCTTTCTGAGCCCTAGCTTCTTCATCTCTACAACTAGGGTACCAATACCACCCGTATAACATTCTAGTGGGTTGAGTGAGATCATGTCAGTGAAATATCATGTAAAAGGTAAAAACAACTACAAACTCACGTAACTGTGAGTTACCATTATAGAAAATAGAACCCAGATATGTCTATGTGGCTGGGTGAAACTGACTGCTGGAATGGCTGATGCTGTGAGGGGAGCTCCCATTAGCCAAAGACCATCCTATAAAAGGAGTTGGCTTATTCTGTGTTCAGAGAAAGAACCATGGCTAATAGATGAAAGTTTCAGAAAGACAGTCTTTAGTTCTATTTATAAAACATCTTTATAGCAATCAGAGCCATATAACAGAGATAATATAGAACAGTTAGTGCATAGGCCCTGAGGTCAGAAAAACTGATGTGGAATCTCAGCTCTACCCCTTACAAGTTCAGTGACATTGAACAATTCATTTAAACTCTGACCTCAGTATCTTTATCTATGAGTTAAGGATAATAATAGTAACTATCTCATGTGTTTTTTTTGGTGAGCATTAAATAAATGAATGCACATAAAGCCCAGTTTCCAACATGTGTAAATATTCAAGAAATGGTAGTTAATTACAATTTGAATAATAATGGTTGCCAAAGGCCTTGAGAGGTGGAAAGACTCCTGTGGAGAGCCATGGAGAGGACATGTCTTTGGAGTTCTCATCAGGAAATGGCTTTGGAAGACACCACCCTGATGAAGTCAAAAAAGAGGAAGGCTCCTGTTCCAAGTCACAAACTGTGGGACCTTCAGAACTTTGGTGTCTCACCTCTGTGGAGACTGTTTCACACTAGAAGAGGTGAAGTGGCTGAGAACACAGGTCCTCTGTCAGGGAGACTGGAGAGAAGATATGGCAGGTGTCTTAGTCTGTTCAGGCTGTGATAACAAAACACCATAGACTGGGTGGCTTATGAACAACAGAAATTTATTTCTTACAGGTCTGAATGCTGGAAGTCCATGTTCAAAGCAGATTTAGTGTCTGGTGAAGGCCTGCTTTCTGCCTCTTAGATGGCACATTCTTGCTATCCCTCACTTGGTTAAATTGGTGAGGGAGCTAACTGGTGTCTTTTTTATAAGGGCACTAATCCTATTCAAGAGGGTCCTGCCCTCATGACCTAATCACAAACCCACAGCCCCCCACCCCCTCCCACTCCAAAAGGTCCCACTACCTCCTAATACCGTCACCATGGGGGGGGTGGGGGTCAAGATTTTAACATATGAATCTGGGGGTGGGGACACAAACATTCAGACCATAGCAGCAGGAAGCAAGGCTCTTAGGGATTCTTTCCCTTCCTCCCTCTTGTAGCAACCAGGTTGCTGGTGGAGTTGAGCAACAGTCACAGGATAATGTGGTATTTCCTATACTGGTCTCTGTGTCAAGTAAGAAGAGTACTGAACGCCCAGGAACATGTATGATCAACTCTGTGTAGACTTGGGGGGGAGGGAGAAGGGAGGGAGGTTTTGGTGATGGGGAGCAATAATCAGCCACAATGTATATCGACAAAATAAAATTTAAAAAAAAATAAATAAAAATAAAAATAAAAATGATTAGAAACAAAACAAAACAAAAAAAGAACAAGTCAGTTAATCTCTCTGAGCCTCAGTTTCTCCATCATTAAAAAGACGGGATAACAATACCTACCTCTCAGTGCTGATAGATGGGAAGCCTTTGTAGAGTCTCTGGTACATGGTTTGGTCACTTCTGATGTTTCCCTTTCCAAGGACAGTGAGAGTCCCTGGTCATGGGCAGCAGTGGAGTGCCTGTGCTTGTGCGATGCGTGAAGAACACCAGCCACACATCTTTGCATATTGTCCACTGTTTGGTCAGTGGACAACTCTGTCTGGGAAATTTTGACTCCTCCTTCCTCCCAAAGACTAACTCAGATCCCAGAGTAGCAGACGCACAGCCATTCTTTTTTTTTTTTTTCTTTTTTCTTTCTTGAGGGTTTACTATGGGTTAGGAGCCACACTAGAATCTTTATATTTTTCCTCATTGAATCCTCAATCATTCATTCATTCATCCATTCCTTTGAAATTATTAATTTCTATTGAATATACTTATTAAGCATATATTAGGTTCCAGTCACAGTGGTAGGTTCTAGGTTACAGAGACAAATATTCACTTATGCTCTCTTTTCAATGAACACCATCTTGTAAAGGAATTCAACTAGTAGACACAAAAATTATGATATGGGTGTCATTATTTCCATGTTACAGATGCAAAAGCAAAAGACTAGAGAGGTATTAAGACACTAAAACAGGTTTTTAGTCCAATTTTTCACTGTGCCTCCTTTAATCCTGCCCCTAAAGATGTAGTTTTCAAAGCCCCTTTATTGAACTATGTGCTTTCCAAGTTGGACAATTGCATTTGGGAAGAAAAGAAAAGAAAGAAGGGAGAGGGTTGACAGGGAGAAGAGAAATGAAATTTAACTGACATAGACCCTTTTAAGCAGCCGACCTTCATGCATTTGCAGAACCTGTTGAGCTAATAGCATGTTGGGGTGCCCAAGTTATTAGCATATAGTAGGGAAATGTATTTCTCAAATGCAAAGTAAAAGCACCTTTCTTCCAAACTGTAGATCTTATTAAGTGAGCTAATTCACCTACTGCTTAATTTGCTGTAAGCCGTATGAGTAATTAGGCTGCTGACATCTTCCAAAATTATATTCTTAATTGTTGCATTCTTTTGCATCACAATGAAGCTGGCCAGTCTTTCTCCTAGATTGCCTTCCACCTCTTTCTGCAACAGCTCTCTAGTGAGGAAACGAGTGAGTTTTGCATTTAATGCACTTACCATCACGATCGGAATTAGGGGGAAATATTAATTAGAAACACAAGACCACCCTGGAGATCTAGCAGAATATTTGAGGCAATGGGTTTGGTCATTTTAATTTTTTTTTTCTTTTTTGAAACTAGCCCTGAGCCCTGAAATCCTGTAGCTGTTATATTACCAGAGTGAGCTCCTATTTCTTGATATTGTTTGCAACAATTCATAAGTGCTTACTGGAGCGGTGCTGCCTTGCTTTGGCTTGTAACTCACAACACAATATTTTACTCTTGAGATGTTGCATCCATTTTTCATAGTGTGTGTGTGTGTGTGTGTGTGTGTGTGTGTGTGTGTGTGTGTGTGTGTGTGTGTGTGTGTGTGTGTGTGTTTATAGGTTGGGAAAGAGCAGCATCTTCCTTATACAAATAACACCATTCAGATAAAATGTACACCAAGCCATTTCCCAAAGAACCATTGCAAACATATTTTGGGCTCACTGTAGCTATAACCTCTAATTGCTTTGAATTTACATTAGTACTTGACCGGGGATTGCTTTGAGGTGATTATGAAAGAAGCAGGAGGCTTCTGCAAAGAGAATTTAGAAAGTAAACGTTTAGTAGACATTGTATTTTCACCTTCCTTTGTGAGCCAGCCACCAGTGGCTGATGAGGGACAGTGGTAGATCCTTCCTCAGGAACAATTGGATGGGGTCCTTGCTCAGGGACTCTTACTTTGGTGTGACTAATGCATCTGTGCCCCTCACCACCTTGCTCTCTGATTGCATGGGAGCCTCAGTTTGCTCTTACTTCCTGGTTACTGGAGAGCTATTCAGTACTCATGTTTGTATTTCACAGGCGGTTCCATGCCCAGGCTATATTCCTGTTCTGCTCTGCCCAGTGAGCTCATTAGCCACCTGAGATTCCCATCGCTCAATGCCCATGTTGACCAGATTGTTTGATTCTAAAGCCACCTTGGCTATATCAGATTGTTTGATTCTAAAGCCACCTTAGCTATATCCACTAGTCCTGTTCTATCTCTGTCAAATATACACTAGGCAAGCACAGTAACTATTTAAGTGAAGCACACAGTTGACTCCTTTGCTTAATGTGCGTGCTTTACCGAAAATGGGTTCTGGTCTCATGGTAGCTGCCTCCTTAATGAATGCTGAATAAGTACGTAAATGGAAAGAGTTGACTCTAACTAAAATCAGCTACAACCCACCTGAGGAGAGAGCCAAACTATGTCCCCTTCCTTATTGCCTGAAAATGCTTCCTGGCAAGTGGAACACAGCACCACTATCCAAGGTTCAGGCAAGAAATGAAGGTTGACTTCCTATCCCAGAAGGAAGAAAATAGTCCATAAACCACAGTTAATTTGTGGGATTGAGTATTGACTTGAATTTAAGGGTTAGCTCTCACAGAGGGGGACTGAAGAACTTCCAGAGAACTGACAGTAGAACTTGAACTCACTCACCTCTGTACTCAGATCTAACAAAACCACGGTCACCTTTCTCTGTAGAACAATGTTCCTATCACCGAGAGCTATTGCCAGTTGATCCAAATGCACCAAGTGGTTAATTGTTACATAGAGGCTGTGATGGAATGGGCTCTCAGAACCACTAAATTTTCTTCCTGAACAGTTTGGATGTTTTAGAGTCAATCAGAAAAAGCAAGTGAAGTGGAAAAAAAAAAAAAAAAAAAGGAACTGACATTTATTCAACAATATTCTGTTCTTGGCACTACCTTGGGCATCTTCAGTAAAATAACTCAAATAATCCTTAAAATCAAAACCATGTCATACATTGTCCTCATTTTGCAAATGGAGACAATGCTGCCTGCTTAATCAACACGATTCAATTGCTCAGTAGTGAATTCACATCAAGGGACAATAGAGATGAAGGAAAACTATGATGTGATTTTTCCATGTCATTCAGGATATCAGTGACAAGGATAGGCACACACGGGCAAAAATATATAAAGCCAAGGCACCCGCCCTATCTTCTCTCCAGTCTCCCTGACAGAGGACCTGTGTCCTCAGCCACTCCAACTTCTCCTCCAGTGTGAAACCGACTCTGCAGAGGTGAGACACCAAAATTCTGAAGGTCTCCAGTTTGTGACACAGAACAGGGGGCTTCCTCTTTTTTGACTTCATCAGGGTGGTATCTTCCAAAGCCACTGCTCCAGTAAGCACTTATAAATTGTTGCTAACAGTATCAAGAAATAGGAGACACATGCATAGTCTCATTATTGAGGTATAAATTAGTAACATTAAGTGCATCTTAGTCCAACATTTTTCTGTGACTTTTTTATTTCACTGAATTATCACTTTACACACTGTTTAGGATCCTGCTTTTTCACTGATCATTAATTCATTTTCCAAATTATTAACTCAAACACTGTAAACATAATGCTTAATAACTTCATAGTTTTCTAACCAGTGGTTCTCTTCTAATTTTTCTCCTTCTCCTCCTCTTTTTTCCCCTTCTTCTTCTTTATAGCTTGTATGTGTTGAGAGCTTTCAGTGTGTTAGGCTCTGAGTTAAATTCTTTCCCTGTAAAATCTCATTCAGTCCTCATGGTCAACTTATGAAGTAGGTTCCATTATCCCTTTATAGAAATGAATATATAGATGAGGCAACTAATGCATGAGAAAAGTTAAATAATATACCTAAGATAATAAAACTATTAAGAAGTAGAGTGAGTACTTTGTTCTTTCTGGCTCTAGAACTGAAGTCCTCAGCCACTGCCATTTCTTTATCATTAGGCATTTAGAATGATTCCAATCTTTTCCTGTCATATCATCCTTATATGTATGTATATATCTACATAATTTATATGTGTGTGTTTATATATATTTATGTATTATATATATAGTTACTTTGGATTAATTTCTTAAAATAGATTTACAGAAAAGGAGTAAGTAAATGCGTATGGCTGGCTATTTTGCAGATTCTTAATACATACTGCCAAGTTGCTTTCTGAAAGTTCCACCCACATACATATCTGCCAACAACGAATGACAATGCCCGTTTCATTGTACACTTGTCAGAAATGGCCCTGCGTGACTAACAGTTTCAGACACATACAGTATCTGAGGGTTCTGGAGCTCCTGGTTAATGTGGGTATAGGAGTGACTTCATGAGGGTGAAGAAGTAGCACGAAATGGGGGCAAAATAGTGCAAGTGGAAACATTTAGAACCAGAAGATTTGGGTGTGAAACCCATCTCTACCATGTACTAATTGTTGGCTCAGAGATGTCGGTGTCCCTGTTTGTTAATTTATTTCATATATTCCAATTGCTGGGGGATGTGGCAGAATGGAGATTAGGAAGGACTTTGGAAAATTAGGGCTGTTTCAGCTGAGCATTTGATGTTGGGGTGGGATTTTGATTGGTCAGAAGGTAAAAGAAGAGCATTCCATTTAGAGATGACTCCTGAGACAGAGCTTAGAGTCCATAGCTTGTTCTGGGGACAATGGGGACATGGGGTAGTGACCATGATGCCAGAGGAAGGGTTTGGGGGGCCCAATAGCAGGTGTCAATCCGTCCTATCCTCTTACCATGTTCTTGACTCTGCCACAGGAAGGAATTCAAGAGCAGGGTCACAGTGGAAAGGAAGAACAGGTTTAATGTAACAGATAAGAGCTTCCACAGAGAGATTTCAGCCTAGCTCCAGAGACTGAGCAGGGCCCACACCAAGTTTAGTACAGAAGTAAGAAATCTATACTTAAAGTTCAGTACAGAGTACAGGCTGGCTCAAGAGAGTGAGCAGCTGCTTGCTGAAAGTAAGTTTAATACAAAAAGAAAGAAATACACTCTCCACAGGCAGAGTGTGGGCTGGCTCTAGCAGAGTGAGCAACTGCCCTGCCTTCTGCCAGGATTCAGCTTTTATAGTTTTGCTATCTAATACATATCTGTGCTGTCTAATGAATATCCAGCTAAAGGGGTGGTTCCCTGTTATGTAACATAGTCTTGGACATGCTCACTTGGTCTCTTCTTGGAGCATATTCATTGGTCAAATCCTATCACATGCACTGAATATATTCAAGAATATTCTGTGCTCTTTAGCACCTCTAGTGGAAAGTCATTCAAAGGATAAACTCCCTTCCACTGAGCATGCTCGGTCACTGGGGTCACATAAGACTGTACAAATTCCTTTTACTGAGCATGCTCAGCTGCTGGATTTGCGTAAGTCCACACCTTTTGGTCTCAATCTCCCTATGTTGGTACCTAAAGCAGATCCAATAAGCAACAGTAACTCTCTTCTAGGGGAGGTCCTAGGGGAGGAAGTGTGTCTTGAAACCCAAACCTAGGGAAACTGAGAACCTACTATCTCAGCTGGAGCTTGGGTAGGCATGGCAAGCTTGGGCAGGACCTTGAGAACCGTAAATATCATTTCAAGGAGTTTGAACTCGATTTGTAAATAAAGGGATTCAATCAATAGTTGCTCCCACTCCTACCTTAAGGAGAGTGGTTTGACCTGATTTGAATATTTAGGAGACGGCACTTAGTAAATAAAAATCTAGAGAACACGACTGGATGGCGAAGCACTAGTCAGGTAAGGTCAAAATAATCTAGCCAAGATATGAACAAATCCTGACTTTTAATTCAGAAAATAGGGGAACTACATCAATAATAGAGGTACATAAATTTTCAGGGGTGCTCAGAAGAGGGATTAAACAATTTCTGCCAATGTTAGGGGTAAAGGGAAGGAGTTAGGAGAACTAAAATGTGTTGAACGGGACACACAATCACCCTGCAGGAAGGGCAATCTTAACCCTGCTTTCCAGATGAGTGAAATGAGACTCAGGTGGATTAACAACATGTTTAACATTATGCAGACAGAAAGTGATAATGCTGCAATTCAAAGACAAGTCCATCAGACCTCAAATCCCACTCTACTCCAGTACCTGCCAAGGCATCCTAGAGGAGGTCACCTTTCTGCTGAGCCTTGAAGAGGACATAGTCTTTCTCCAGATAGATAATTATGGATGAAAGCAGTTCCAGGCAGGGAAAACAGGCTGAGCAAAGGCATTGCGTATTGAGAATCTGTGGTCCCTTTAAGAGTGTACAAACCTGCTTTCAGAGATATGTATACATTGGAGTTATTACTCTGTTGCTAATTGACTGTTTATCAGTGCCAGGTCCTATTCTTACGCTTACCACTACAGGATCTTGCCTAAAACTTTTATTAGGTACTATTATTGTCCTCACTTTATAGATGAGCCAACTGAAGACACAAAGTGGTTAAATGAACTGCCCAAATCCACACAACTAGTAAGTGGCAGAGCCAGCATTTCAGCCTCGGATTTCCTGATTCCAGAGTTCGTAACCACTTTGTAATGTGGCCTCTTGTCGACAGTATTGATGCTAGGACCCATTCTTCCCTGGCCCCAAAGGGAAGGAAACAAATGAAATCAATCTATTTTTTTTCTTCCCCTGAAGAGGACATGAGTGCCCTTGATGAGGACAGAGATCAACCAGGGTAATCTGGATATCATTTTCTTTAATGAGTGTGACAATAAAAATAATGACAGCTACCCTTCTGAAACTATGCTATTAATCCGGGATTGTGTGGGATGCTCTACAGATGTCTCTTATGCAAACACCAGTGGGCAGCAGTGGGTGTGTTGCCCCAGGAGAACAATGATTGGCTGGGGCATAGGATACTGGTGTGGAAATGGAGGGAAAGAGAAACATTGTAACCCATGCTGAAGAGTGTGGTCCTTATCTACAGGGCAGTGGGGAGCCAAGGGAGGGTTTGAAGCAAGTGATTGATAAAATCGTGGTGAGAGCTACAAACTCCATCTCTGGTGATGGTTTGAGAGAAGAAAGGGAAACTGATGTAAAGAGTGTTAGGACATGGGAGGCAGATGATTGTGGTAATCCAGATTACTTGAGGGCCTAGACTAAAATGGTGGCAGTGGGAGTAGAGAGAAGGGGATGAACTCGAGAATAATGACAGACTCAATAGGACTTAGTGCCAAATTGCATGTGAAGTGTTAGGCAAAGAGAGGCATTGGGGATGGTGCCTACTTTCCATCTTCATAGATTACTTAACTCCTTGCCTGGCTGGAAAACTATATCTCTACAGAGAAAGTGTATCTAATGTTGGAGCCAGAAGCAATGCACTTGTTTTCTCTTCCTGTGCAGAGAAAGCTAAAAGTGTCACTTAGTGATATGCACCAGTAATAAAAATCCAGATCCCTCCTCGCCTCCCCACTTAAGGAGAAAAATTATTTTGCTCATAACTTTGATGAGCTTGATGAACGCTCGGATATCATCCCAAGCACGCAAACCACCCAGGCGCTGGGGAAATTATTAATATTTTACTGGTGGACTTGGTTGAATAAATACAATAAAAACAGGCTGGGTGTCATTGCACACTGGAAAAGCAGATGGCAGTCGAGCAAAGCTGTATCCGGCAGTTTCAAATTTCAAATTAAATCAATTTGAAGCTTTGCTTTTGCCTCAGGCAAGATTTCCCCTCAAATAAAGGAGACAGGGGAGGTGAACCCTTTATTCGGTGCTGGTTTGGCAGTGGCTGCTAAATGACGCACTGTTTTCTATCACGTGAGGTGGTTTGAAAGCTGGAAGGGATACGGGATATTTCTGAGCAAGTACTAGAGTACAGTCCAGGGGAATGAGAAATCAGAAAAGACCCTAGGTCTCCAAGATCTCATCAATCCAGTCCACATGGTATGAGTCTGTGGTCCCAAAATTGTAAGGTCCCCCATCTGGAGGGCTTAGTGGTGTCAGAATTGGCCTTGCCATGAAGTGGCTTGCACCAATTTGCCCAGGTGGGAGATTCCATGGACAGTGACCCAACTGGAACAGGAAGTCCATAATGTTGACAGCACTAGATTCCTCAGAACTATTGATGGCTGCCAGTAGAAGGTAAGTGTGAATTGGAAGCTGTCTTTGGAGTCCTTAATCTTGTCAAAAGTACATTTGTAGTGTTATGGACCATTCAGCTTGGTTTTTATTCATTCGGTCTTTTCTCTGCAAGCCAGTGACATGCGTGCATCTAACCAGGGGTTCTCAACCCTGGCTGTGCATCATAATTGCTGTGGATTGATTGAATTGTGTCCCCCAAGGTTCTTGTATTAGAAGCTTAACTCCTACTGTAACTGTAGAGGGTGGAAAATTCTATTATGGTCATTGAAAGGTGGGGCTTTGAAGAGGTGATTAGCTTGTAGAACCACGCAGTAGTGAATGCATTAACAGTGGCGGTCAGGAGTGTGATTCTGAGGGCTTTTAATGGAGAGTGCATGAGGAGGTTGGTCTCTAGCTCTCTCCTCTCCACTATTTTCACAATATGATACCCTACATCACTGAAGTCACCAGAAGAAAGCTCTCACCAGATATGTTCCCTGCACTTTGGAGTTCCCAGCCTCAGAAACTGTAAGCAAGTAATTTTGTTTTCTTTATAAATCACCCAGTTCCAGGTATTTTGTTATAAGCAACAGAAACAGACTAGTATAATAATCATCTTGGGAGTTTTGTAATAATGCATTCATCACACCCACCCTTGGAGATTCCAGTGTCATGAGTCTGTGATCTTGTTTTCAGCTGTAATCAGCATGTGCCTGAGATATGATAAGCAGAGAAACTTCCGTTGAGCAAACAGAAAAATTAAGTAATTTTTAGATCCCTGTACAAAACATACACTCTAGCTGCTATATTCTTGCACATTCTGTTCCCTTGATGTCAAGGACCCTTCCCTTTTTATTCCCTCCTCCCAACTTAAATAACTTCTATCTCTTAGGACATAAACCATGCATTGCCTGTTTCAATTTAAATATGACCTTGTCAGCCTGGCAGTCACTTGCCCTCCCATCTGTATCCCCACAGCCCGCTATGTTCTGTGTTATCCTCTTTACAACACTTACTGTCTTGGATTGCAATGATCTGCTTTGGTGATTGTTTTAATTAGTCTGAGCTACTATAGCAAATTACCATAGATGGGTGGTTTAAACAACAGACATTTATTTCTCACAGTTCTGCAGACTGGAAGTCCGAGATCAAGGCAATGGCAGATCTGGTGTCCGGTGAGGCCTCTTTCATGGTGTTGCTGATGGCATCTTCTCACTGTGTCCTCACATGGCAGAGAGAGAGAAAGAAAGCTGTCTGGTGTCTTTTTATAAGGGCACTAATCCTATCTACAAGGGCTCCAATCTCATGACTTAATTAATCTCCCAAAAGTCCCATCATATCAGGGGATAGGATTTCAACATATGAATTCGGGGGGAACACAAACATTCAGTCCATAGCAGTGATTGCAGGCTGTGATCTCTTTTAGAGCTGGGACAAGGCCTTTGTATCCCCAATCAATGCATCAGTTATAGTACCTGGCACAAAGTAGGCACTCAGGAAATGGTAGCTATAATAACAGTTATTATTTATACTTGTGTATATATATAATAAAGATCAGCGTATAGAGTATTTGTATATGTGGTGTCTGTAACAAACATGTAAAAAGTATGGGCACACAAATGTGTACATGGGCTGGCCAGTTAGCTCAGTTGTTTAGAGAGTGCTGTCAGTAACATCAAGGTCCAGGGTTCAAGGAGAAAAAAAATGTGTACATGATGTGTGGTATGGAAGATGCATGTGGAAGAAATATGCAGGAGGTGAGGGTTATGTGTGTAGGGGATTTGCACATTGGTTAGGTGTTTGGGTCAGTGGCTTTCAATCCTGGCTACTTATCAAATCACCTGGAGGTCTTTTTACGATACATTGATTGTGTGGCCCCACTGCCTGGCTATTCCAATTCAGTATGTCTAAGGAGATACCCAGGACTTGGTAATTTTAAAGACCCTCACATGTAATTCCGATTCCCACCAAAAGTTGAGAGCCAGTCATTAAATTGGTGTTTGTTGAGTGCCCACTATATGCTAGCACTGTTGTAGATTCCCAACAGGACACCCCAGAGAGCAGGACACATTGCTGTCCTTGTGGCACTTTTATTTGAGTAAGGGCAGGTGAATGAGAAGCAAATCAAATGAATAGTGGAAAAACTTTAAAATGACACTCAGTGTTGTAAAGAAAATGAAATGGGATAGTGCAATGGAGAGGATGGGAGTGAAGTTGGGGTGGTCAGGGAAGCTCTCTCTAAGGAGATGACTCTCTCTCTAAGCTGAAATCACAGTAATGAGGAGGTAGTCGAAGGCAAACCCAAGAATGAGGTAATGGGGACAGCAAATGCAATGGTCCTGAGACAGAAGTGGGCTTGGCATGTTGCATGGACAGAAAGAGGCTAGTGTGCCTGGACCATGGACTAGAAAGGCAGGGAGGGGTGGAATGAAGTCAGAGAGAGAGGGGAGGACGAGGTCAGGTTATACAGGGTGTTTTAGGAAATGGTGAGGAGTTTAATATTCAGAATAATTGAGAAACCATGCTGGGAGGCTTAAAGTAAGGGAGTAAAATGATCCCATTAAGGATTTTAAAGGACCGCTTAGGGTATTGTCTGAAGAAGTCTTTGTAGGGGAGGCAAAGACGGTAACAGAGAGACGGTTTGGAGAGGAGGATAGTAGCCTGGGAAAGAAATGATGGTAAGTGGTGGTGCAGGAGGTGGAGGGAAGTGAATGGATTGGGAATATTTTGGAGGTAAACCCAGAAGGGCAGCCCTGTGCAGGCTTTGACGGAAAACAAAACAAAACAAAACAAAACAAAAAAAACAAAGACAAAAACACCAGGTTTTTAAGCAATGGGGTAGCTGGTGATTCCAGTTTCTAGGATATGTATAGAAATGTTCTCAGGGAGATGTATCTATCATATATAAAGGCTTTGTGCACTTAGAGTTGATGTACATTTGATATGTCTGTGTAATGTACAGAAAATGAGTAGAGCATCTTATTTAGGAGAGATATATGCACAGGGGACTTCAAAAAGTTCATGGAAAAATAGAATTGAAAAATAATACAATTTTTTTCGGGAACCTTTTGAAGGACCCTCATATTAGGTTCTTGTGGCTTCTGTAACAAATTGCCACCAACCTCTTAGCTTAAAAGAACAAAAATTTATTTTCTCACAGGTCTGGAGGCCAGAAGTTCAAAATCAGTTTCACAGGGCCTAATTCAAGGTGTTGGCAGGGCCACCTGTCCCTCTGGAGGCTCTAAGGGAAACTCTGTTCCTTGCCCCTTCCAGCTTCTGGTGGTGGCTGGAATTCTTTAGCTTGTGGCTGCATCATTCCAGTCTTCAAGGCCAGTATCTCAAAGTGTCTCTCTTCTCTATCTTCATGATCATCTTCTTCTTTTTGTGTGGATCTTTCTGTGTCGAATCTCCTACTACTCCCCCTTATTAGGATATCTGTGATTGCATTTAGGGCCCACATGGGTCATCCAGAACAATCTCCCTATCTCTGGATCCTTAATCACACCTACAAAGACCCTTTCTCTAAATAAGGCAACATTGACAGGTTCCAGTGATTAGGACCTGTGCACATGTGAGTGCACACTGTATAGAAAAATGTGCAGAGAATAGCTTAGTTGTGTGTGTGTATATGTGTGCGTCCACATGTATGGGAACACACGTGCACGTGGTTGTCTAGGGCTGTATGTGAACATATGGGCCTCTTTGTGTAGTGTGTACCTCTCCTATGTTCACACCAAGAGACTGTGCCAGTCACTTGTTTATGGCTGGTAAAGTGTTTATGAACAACACAGGTCTTTCTTGTTTTCTCTATATTCCAAATCCAGGTTAGCATTAGATCCTGAGGCTACCCCAAGAGGAGGCCTCCTATATTGCTTACATAACAGGTTATGCTCACTTATACCCTTCAGAATGCCTATTTTAATTATGAAAATGTTTTAGAGTTGTTTCACAACATCTATACTTATGAAGGCTTCTTTTAAGGTTCAAAAATGATGTGCTTTCCATTAACTACCATGAAAGTAAGTTATATGTGGTTAGGGTCCATTGACTGAGGACTACATACTAACAAAAGTTAATATAAATCCACTTGTGCTTTTGAATAAATATGTGCTTTATTAGTCACAATGACATCTACTTACACTTAAAAATACGATTATCTAGATTTCCATAGCATTGTTTTTCAGTTGTTAGGTAATGTTTGGTATGAATACAGATTCATAACCCTTTACAACAGTTTTAAAACTCCTTGGGGGATCTGTAGCCCACAGTTTGAGAGATATCATAGTGGGAAAGGGATTCACAAACTGTTTCCCTGCATGCCCAATTTGGCTAGCTGGTTATTATTATTGCATAATGACAACATGATGCCTTTGGTGGGACCTGCACTATCCTGGGAGTTCTAACCCACCACTCACAATTTCACTAAAACTGCCTTTTCCACCCCTTTACATCCTACCTGCCCCTCAAAAACATTTGATTTGTTATTCCCAATATAAAATAATTATACATCTTTGACAGAATGCAGATATCTATAATTTGCAAAGTACTTTGATATCTCCAAGCCCATTTCAGCCTTCCCCAAACCCCCGTGATAGAGATGAGGCAATAACATTCCTGCCTTAAAGATGAGTTCACTTACACTCAAATAGTTTTCACAACCTGCCTAATGCCACTGAGCTGGTAAATGGAATTGCTGGGGCTGGAATCTAAGCCTCTTGCCTCTTAGAAGATTGCTCTTTTCCTCATTGTCCATTGGCTTTCTTGTAATTTGCCTGAGCTCTAGACCTACCCAGTTGTTACTGTCCATGGACAGTCATCCAAATCAGATCTGATGAAATAGGAGTAAACAGCTGACCTTCAGCAAAGGAAATCTGCCCATTTCTACTTACTACACTCATAAGTGGAAACAGGTAATGTGCAGGAAAGCAGATAAGGGAGTTTATGAACATACAGAAATTTTGTCCAAGTCAAAGGAAAATCATGGACAGCAAAAAGTAGAAAAAACATAACTGAAGAAGCCAGAAGATCTAAATTTTGCCTTGCTTGTGCCTAGACGGTGTCACCTCTCAGAATACCTATTTTGTTTTGTTTTTCATCTGTAAATGGGGATGATGGTGTAACACCCACCTCTCAGGTTTGCTATAATGAAAATCTAACTGAATCAGGAAGGCAAAAATGTTCTAAAAACGGTACAATGAATGGTGACTCTATGGTTTGAAGTAAAGCCTGGGAGGCTTTCAGATAACATTTGCTTTTCCCATGGGGAATTAATTTTCAGTCTACATAGTCAGTGAAGTTTTTCTTGTCTCTCAGAAAATTGTGGGTTTCTTAGAAGGCCCTGGATCTCTATGAAAGACCTCAAGGACACCTATTATTTGAAAATTACAGGGTGAGTTTCCGTAAAAGCTATTGGATGAGATGTCTAAGCTGTCAAGTTCCTGATGGATAAAAAGTTGCAAATGTTTACTGCAGGCAGGTAGATGCTGAGATGTTGAATTTGAAATGGGGAGAGTATGGGCTTTGGGTTTGAAAGGAATGTACTTCTTGCTCATGTTGATTAAGCTCTAGTTTTCCACAGTGTCTTCTTAGTTATCTGCGATTTCAGCTAAAATTCTCTCCAAACATGACGAGCCACTAGTAATTGCAGTTTCCTCAAGTGCCATAGATATCCTTTTCTCATGCTCTGGATTCTGGATTTGATTGTGACTTCAGAGCACCTCAGCAACATTCTGGGAAAATCAGTGAGGGACATGGTGGGATTTTATCCATGTTGCCCTTTCCACTGCAGGAGTAATCCCACTGGCTAAGATAACCCTCTGAAGGAGAGGAGTGTGGGGGCTGTGATAGTCTCTGCCTATGCTTTCTTAGCTGCTTTTAAAGCAAAGCTCTTTTGCCTCTAGGTGGGATCAATTTTTCTTTGCCATTTTAGGATGTATTGATTATAACCTCTGACTTGGTCCATTCAGGCTTCTTTGACAAACTACCATAGAGTGGGTGGCTTATAAACAACAGAAATTTATTTCTCACAGTTCTAAAGGCTGGGAAGTCCAAGATCCAGACACTGGAAGATTTGGTGTCTGGGAGGGCCACTTCCCAGTTCTTAAATGGTGCCTTCTCTCTGTGTCCTCACATGACAGAAGGGGTAAGGGAGCTCTCTGGGCTCTCTTTTGTCCCATTACTTCCACTAAGTCTATTTCTGAAGGGCTCACCCTAATAACCTAATTATTTACCAAAGGCCCTGCTTCTTAATACCATTACATCGGGGGTTAGGATTTCAACATATGAATTTTGGGGGAACACAAACATTCAGTCTCTAGAAACTCCCAAAGCACACAACTGATCAAAAATGGAAAAATAGTAAATCTCTATTTAACCAGAACCTAACCAGGCAGAAAGGTTATGAGGCAGAATCTTGCTCTCAGAAGTGCTATAATGATGATTGTTGATTTGATTGCAAGAGTCAGATGAGACAGTATATTTTAAAGTACCTTATAATTTTATATGTAAAGAAGCAGTTTGTAACTTATCTTAGACTGAGAACTCCTTTTTAACATCAAGAAGTTTTATGATGAATGATAATAATTATACTTTGGTATCTGTTAACTGAGAAAGGACATAATGACTAAAAGCTACAATGAATAGTATAATGTCAGTTTTAAATGAACTGGGATGTTACGTAGATACAAATGTTACATAAACACACTTGCAGTAACATTTATGGAGCTATACACATACATTTGAAAAATATTAGTTCATATTGGCAAGACATTATTTTTTCAATTTACAGACAATGCTCGATGAATACACAGATTCTTGAACTCCTTGTAAAAATTACATGGTTCTTTGGGCTTTGTTACACCCTGGTTGAGAAATATTGAATTCTTAAATTAGTTTTGCTAACTCTTTGAAAAGTGAACATCCGTAGGTAATGTGTACAGTGATTAGGTAACCAAACTATTCCATTTTTTCTTCAGTTATTCCATATAAACAAACATGATGCTGAAAGGCTTACAAACTTATTAGTGTCGTTGCTTTGCCTCTGGTCAACCAACAGTTCATCAGTATAAAAATGATACAACTTTATGGAATTAGGAGGGGTTTTAAAGATGTGAGGTCTTATGATGCAGTGGAAGAATTCAGAGAGAACTATATCCAGAGCTGGGTGGGCTTCATTGTTTCCAACCTGTGTGTTCTTGAGGAAATTCAGCTTTCCAAGCCTCAATTTTCTGATGTGAAAATTGGACATAGAAACACCTACCTCTCACAGCATTGTTATGAGGCTCTGCATAAAATAGGCATTTGATAAATAGTAGGTATATTCTAATCCATCCCCCATTTTACACATAAGAAAATCGAGGGTCAGGAAGATTGAGACTTAAAGGACACAAAACATTGGTTTGTGGCAGTGCAAAGATCTCCTCACTTGTACATCTGTGTTCTACCACAATTCTACAATTTATGGTTTCTGCTTCCTAGCCTGAAAACATTCATGCTAATTTTCTAGGCTGGTATTGGCAATGCGCCGACAGACAGAGGTTTTTTTTTTTTTAAAGAAGACGAGAGAACAACTTGCAGTATCTTTTATCTAGATTCTCAGAATGGTTTTTAGTAAGTGCTTTTTATCTATAGAATCTCTTTAAAACTCAATATTACTTCTTAGACATTCCTATGGCAATGTCTAAGGGTGATGTTAAGTGAAGGCACCAGATTTTTTTAAAAAAAATTTCTTATAATTGGATAGGAAGCTTGATAATTTTAATTATTTAAACTTGATCATTCATTTAGAATATATTTCCCTTAATTCTTTTCATTATTATTTTAATCATTTGTTTTAGAAATAAAGTTGTTCAATTAAAAAAAAAAAGAATTCAAATGGTGGGTTTCTGCTCCCCCTATCTTTGATTCTGTCGCCACTTGGAAAGCCCTGGGGTTCACAGCTAATTAAAGAGGGATGGAAGAAAATTACACCTCTGTTGATGCTATTGTTTCATCTATCTCAAAAGCTTCTTAATAGCGAGGCAACAATCAGTGGACTGAGAGGGAGCTCTCTGTGACAGAGAGGGCACAGGAGACCCTAGAATGATTTTCATGAACCTACTATCAGTTCATTAAGTGACTTTTATACTTTCTGTTTGTAAAGATTCACACATGCACGCATGCACACACACACACACACACACACACACACGCACACGCACATGCTTTCAAATAATATTCCAACATCTGCTGAGTCCCTAGGAAAGCAGGGAGCCCCAGAAGAGAATAAAATATTGTGTATTTATTACATGCCTGATACCGGGTTTTCCCTTTTATTTCCTTATTTAATCATCACAAGAAGCATGTGTCCCCATTTTACATATGAAAATACTGAAGCTTTGAGAAGTTAAGATCACATAGCTAATAAGTGTCAGAGCTTATTAGGGGTTCAAAACCACATCTTTATTACCATCATTATCATCAGTCATTATAATAATTATTCACCATTTTCATCAAAATGCCTAACATTTATTGAGCACTTACTATGAGCTGAGCCCTTTTCTAAGCACTTTGAATGTATTTATTTTAATACACTTTTTATTGTATTTAACCAGTTTATTCTTCACAAACCTTTGTAAAGTAGATACTATTATTATCCTCAAAATTACCCAAGCTGCTGCAGCTGGTTGCCCACTTAATTTATTTTTTCTTTTCTTTTTCTAAATTTTTTAAACTTTTTATTTGGAAACAATCCTTAAAGAAAAGTTGCAAGAATAGTACAAAGAATACCCATATACGCTCTTTATCCAGATTCATTACTTGTTAATATTTTATCCATTTTTTGATCATTCTCTGTCTTTCTCATATATATAGATATCTGCATTTATGTACACACACAAATTTATATATTTATTTGTATTGTTACAGTACAAGCGTACTTCAAAAGTTTGTGAAAAATAGAATTAAAAGATACTATGAATCTTTCCATGAACTTTTTAAAGTACCCTCATGTACGGGATGTATACATTTTCATACATGCATATATAATCTACTATCTGTATTCTAATTTGCCAAATGACCCAATAATATCCTTAATAGTATTTTATTCCATTCAGTATAGGATGTAGTCCAAGATCAAGTATTATGTTTAGCTATCATGTCTCTTTAATGTACTAGATTCTGGGATATTTTCATGTCTTTTTTTTTTCTTTTTTAGCCCAGTTAAATTTCAAAAGGTGCACTCTTAACCACATTTCTCTGTCTAAATCGAATCCAGATATTTTCCAACTGGTCTCACTAGGGCTTTCAGGGCTGGTAGGCCTTTTGGGAGTATCGTGGGACCAAGGGAAACACATGTTCTTGAGTCATAATAAGAACACAGAATATGAACCCAGTTCAGGTATGACCTAGGTTAAAATTCTCCCAGCTATCATGACAATATTCATCACAGCCTTGATAGTGGACAATACAGTGGACACTAGTAGGTACATTTTAGGATTAAACATGTGAGCGTTGTGGGTCATCTGAATTCCTTGTTATTTAATGAAGCAAGACATAGTTTAGCGTGATTTAACAGTGTGACCAAGTAACTACCTATAAGGAAAGGCTTAGAGTGGTCCACACTTATGGACAGTACTAATTAACAAGAAATAGGCAAGACAATTTGATCAGAACCTAGGACAGCTCCAATGTGGCTGTGCCTCCCACACAATGCTGACCTGCAATTTGCATCTCTGTGCTCTGCAATTGGCCCTGCCCTATAGCTGCAGCTCTAAAAGTTCTTAACATTGGTGTATGTGTGTGTGTGTGTGTGTGTGAGAGAGTGTGTGTGCATGTGCCTTTATGTATTTTTTAAAATTTTGTTTTATTGTGTTAAGAACTCAACATGAGATCTACCATCTTAAATTTTAAAATGTATAATACAGTATTGTAAACTATAGGTACAATGTTCAACAGGTGTATGAAAAGATGCTCAACATCACTAATCAACAGTGAAATGCAAATCAAGATCACAGCAAGATGGTCTTGACTTAAAACAAGTGGTTCTTAACCTTCTCAGTGTCTGTACTCTTAAAAAGTGGATGAAAATGATACACAAGGTCACAAAAACAAAAACAAACAAACAAAACCTAGGAATGTGTTCATGCACAAAAAATTTTACCTAAATTTTAGATGATTAAAAGACCTCCCTGAAATTACAGGTTAGGCCTCTGTTCAGGTTAAATATTGCTGTGTAATAAATTACCCCAAAACGTATTGGCCTAAAATAACAAAAATGTATTATTTCTCATGACTCTTTGAGTTGACTGGGCTGTTCCTCTGCTGGCTTCCCCTGGGCTCACTTATGCAACCACATTCAGCTGGAGGGTGGACTGAGCTGAGGAGCTTGAGATGGCTTCACTCACATGTCTGGGAGTTGGTGTTGGACTGTGGGTTCTCCTCTGTGTGGCATTTTATTTTCTAGTAGACTACATCAGCTTTTTTATATGGTGGTGATAGAGCAACACTCCTCCTCTTGAGGCCTAGTCTCCAGAACTCACAAAAAAATCAAAACAAGTAAGATGTCCAGCCCAGATTCAAAATCTCAGCTCTTCATGAAAGAATTTTCAGTCATATTTAATTTATCGCAGCGTCGTTAAAATAACTGATCAAGACAGATCACAGTGAGAAGTAATACAGTTCTTCCCTGGCTCATCCATACAATCCCACCCTAGCCCATTACTTCATATAATGCTGCTATGTTTTGTAGGGACCTCTATTACAATACTATTCCATTTGTGCATTGAATAAGCAATTACTGAAGATTATTTGTGAACCAGGCAAGGTGCCAACTCTTTCTTTTATCTACATTAATTCATCAAGTTGTTGTAAGAATTTATTATATTTTATTATCCCCCACTATTTAAAGATGAAGACATTAAATCTCAGAAAGATGAAGAAATTTGCTTCAATGCACATAATCAGTACATGGCAGTCTTCCACTTGAGTCTTTATTTATCATTTGCATTTCAGCTGCTGCATTGCAGCTTTCCATTTACCCATCTACCTCCCCTAAAGATTGTGAGATCCCTGAGGATGAGACTGTATATTTCTCCTTTTTGCATTACCAGTCCATAGAACTCTGCTGAAAATGGTTTTTAGGTTCTCAGTAAATATTGTTGAGTGGAAAGATGAATGGATTTCTAAACTGTGGATGCGGCATTCTTTCCTCTACAAGCTTCTCCAGTTTATGCTATCTGAATCTATGTTGCTGAGAACAGTGCAACTGGAAATAATAATCAACAATACTTATCAAAAGCCAGAAACTGTTTAGAATTTTTGCACATTTATTTCATGTATCCTCACCATCTATGAGGTAGGTATCATCATCTTGATTTTATATATGAGGATCCCAGGGGTTACAGAATACAATTAGCTTACCCAACATGATGCACCTATTAAGTGGCAGAGCAAAATTTGAACTCAGTACTGTCTGACTCCTCGGGCCATATTCCTGATCAGATTATTCAATTCACCCAAGCCTTTGCCTTTCTGCATTCTTTTCTGGAAGAAAAGTATATCAGTCCACGTGAAAGGAAACTTACCTATAGGATAAACCTCACATCTCTTACCAAATAAAGTACAAGAAAACTTGACCCTTTCCATGATCTGGTTCCAAACTACCTTTCTAGTGTATTTCCTACTATGCCTGTTTGTAGATTCTATATTCCTACTACACTGCTCACTCTTCCTATGATGCAGCCTCCACCATCAAATCTCTATGACTTTGCTGATAGTGTGTCCTCCATTCTTCACATGCTAAAATTCTTCTTAGTCTTAATGATTAGCTGAAGTGACCCTCCTTTGTTAAAACATGTTTTTATTCCCCCAGTTGCCATGAACCACCTATTTCTCAATGTTTTCTCATCAAATAATATATATCTTTATTTAGCCTGATTCCATCCCAATTCACTGTTTACATGCCTGTCTTCCCCTAGACAATGAAGAATTTCCTGCCTCCTTCTCTCCTTTCTTCTCTTTTTTCCAATAGATTTCACATTTCTGTTCTGTCTATACTACACGATACTACATCCTAGGACTACAGAAGTAACTAAGACATAAACTATGCCCTCAGGAAACTCACAGTGTGCAGCACAGAGAAGCCATTGAATAAATATTAAATGAATAAATGAATGAGCTTGCATTCTAGGGGGGGAGTCAGAGGTGTAAACAATTATAATATCAAATCTATGCTAGAAACATTGACAATTCCTCACATGCAGATACTCGGTAAATTCTCTTTCATTTATTTACTCTATATAATGATAGGCCTAGGTTCAAATGCTGATCTTACCCTCTTATTAACTTTGAGCAAGTCACTTTAGCTTTCTGATGCTCCGTTATGAAAGCTCTGAAACATAATCAATAATTACTGACCTCACAGAGTTTCTGTGAAAGTTAAATATGTAGCAAATGCCTATAGTAAGAGCTTAATATATTTTATTTATTTATTTACTTAATTACTTATTTATTATTTATTTATTTATTTATTTATTACAAATATTCATGAGATACAAAGCTGGGCTCAATATATTTTAGCATTCTAAATTTCTCCCTAACTTAATTCCGGAAAGAACGTAGTAATTCAAAATACATTGTTGGATGAATGAATGAATGAATGAGTGAATGAGTGAGTGAAGGAATGAGGCAAGCCTTGAGTGGAATAAAACTCCAGGGCATAATGATACAGACAGACCCTGCAGGGCAAGAGAGCATACACTGTCCCTAGGGGGTCTGAGCCACCAAAGCCTAGAAATCACTCTCTTCTGCTACCCATTCCCCCCTCCCAAAGGTCATGCTCCTGCTCCTCCTCTTCACAGGGGGCCCAAACAGCTTGTTTTTCTCCTCTTTTTGTGTTGGGGCTATGTGATTTTACTGTCAGCATGGTGTTTCTAATGAAAGGCAAATGGTGTCCAATGTGACTTAGAAAAAAAGTACAAACAACAACAAAATTATATGTTCTTTTTTCCTGTAGTGTTCGCAGGGAGAATATGTGACTTGTTTGCTGTCAATACGGCTTATAATGACATGGTGCACAGAAGCTCTGCCAAATGTGTGCGGCATTCATTATACACATGTATTAAATGTAATGTGATATGAGTTTGGTGGCAGAGCAGATGAGAGCTGCCCTGAGGCTAATTTGGAGTTGCAGCACCTCTTCCCATGGGTTGATTAAGGGGGGAAAGGGGAAGTGGGCAGCAGCATGGGCGGGTGGCAGGTGTCTAGAATTTTCAGGACTGATTCCGGGCAAGGTTGAGAGAAAACATTAAAGCTCGTAGGGTCTTTAAAGATATATCTTCTTTCAATAGCAGCAAAAAAAATCATTTAGTAACCAATTCTTGAGCTCCTACTAAGTGCCAGGCTAGAAACAAGCCCTGGCAATAAGGTGTTTCAGCAGCCTTCAAGACATTCACAGATTAGTAGCAGAGAGATGATGGTGCCCCACGATCAGTGCAGTGGGAGCTGTAGGCTAAGGTCGATGTCAAACTACGGAGGAGGAGACCTCCACCAGCCTAATGCCCCTTCTTCTGGGATGACTTCCCTGACCCTTCACACATGAACGGGTCACCCTCCTGTATGCTGTCATGGCAGCCTGGGCTTTTCCTTATAGCGCCATCATGGTCTTAAGTTAGTTGTGCCTGTGATAATTTCATCAATGCCTGTCTGGCTTCTAGGCTCTAAGCCCATGAAGACCGGGATCTCATTTGTTTTGTTTACCATTATATATGCAGCACCTAGTACAGTACCTGATGCTCCAATATTTGTAGTTAAATGAATGAATACTGTCATATATATGCTTAATTTTGAAAGACTTGAACAAAATAAGCCAGGTAAAGAGGACAAGAGGAAAGTTGGGCTAAACAAGAGGGCATGTGGCATGGATAAAGGTATATAAAGCAAAGGAGAAAATGTAGGACAAAATTGGAGGAAAAGCAATAAGAGTGGGCCGTTTGGATTCTTAATTGTATCATTCTGTTTTCTCTAGTAAGACAAAGACTTATGTAAGAGGCCAAACCTCTGTCATAGTGTCTGAGAGCATACACACAAGAAACACTGGATTTTTAATGGAAATTTAACTTGGAGGCACATGGAAGCCTGAACACACATTTGGGTGATGAACTAGGCACTAAAGGCACTGTCGTAGCTGTTGAATCAAACCTCCAGGAGGAGAGGTTAGCTAAAGAATGTTTAAGAAGTGATGATCACAGGAAGGGGCACAGCAGTTGTGGGGTTGATGAAGCTTATTGGAGAAAATGGCTGGACAGAATTGTCCTGGATGAAAATGTCTCCGGTGTATACAGACACTTTACCCATGGAAAAATAAGAGTTATAGTAATAATGACAACTAGTGTTTACTGAGAATTTAACTATCACATTCAGTGTTCACAACAAAACCATAAGGTAGGTACTATAACGATCCCACTTAAAGATGAGTAAAAGGAAACCTAATGAGGTAATTACCTTGCTCAAGACCATCCAGGCAAGCAGCGACATAGCCAGGATTTGAACTGAGATCATCTGACTTCTGAATCCATTCTTAGCTACCAAATTGTTGGACCAGGCACTGAACAGCCATGGCAGACTGAGGGACATTCACTGCCTGGATTTAAATCCAAGTCCAGTTGGCCCCCTTATCCTATGAACTCAGCTTTAAGTAAAGAGCATGTCTTACCCATCTATTGACCCTTCAGAAGAGGAATCTGGATCCTAGTGCCAATTCGTTAAGGACTTTTGACAGGCTTGCCATCATTACCAACCCTCATAAATTTGGAGATTTGCGGAGGTTTTAGGAAGTGACTCTTGAGAATACTCAGGTCTACTGTGGTCCAACATGGAAGGAAGGTGGGGGATTCAGTGACAAGAGCTGATGCTGGGGTGAGTGAGGCAGGCCATAGGAAGGCTGAAGTGTCACAGGGCATAGGGAGGAGTTGGAGTAAACTGATAGCTTTGAAAAGGAGGAAATTAAAAGCTTCAGAGGTTAAGGGCTTTCCACATTACTTTGTAAAAACTATTATATGTGTGTAGTGATGTGTGTCTGTGTGTGTTATGTGTTATATACACACATGTATATATACATATATGAGGGGTCTTCAAAGATTTATGAAAAGATTTGCATTATCTTTCAAATACATTTTTCCATGAACTTTTGAAGTACCTTTGTATACACCATATATTCATGCATATGTTATCATAATTCAAAATATATAAATGCATGTATATACATATTTTACCTTGAATTATGCCAGTTAACATTTATTGAACTCATATTACCATACTATGCATTGACAAGCATTATGTCATTTAATTTTCACAACAACCTGAAGATCTAATTATTATTAGCTTAATTTTTTGAATGGAAAATAGCAAGGCTCAAAGAAGTTAAGCCACTTGCCAAGGCCACAGTATTAGTAACTAGCTGAGCCAGAATTTGGTTCCTAGTCTGTCCAGCTCCTCCAGATTATTTCACTCACAGCCATGTAATTCTGCTCCTCTTACCTGTCACTACCTGTTTGCATGCCTGGTTCTCTGGCTCCTCTGTGAGCTCCTGAAGGTCAAGGCTGGAATCTGTTCATCTCCTGCCTGCATGGCCTGGCCCTAGTTCACAGTCAGCACTTGGGAATGTTTGTGGAGTAAAGAAAGGAATGCATTGCCCTGTGTATTGAGAGGCAGAGCTGGACTAGAACCAGACTCCCTAAACAGCAGGAAGAGCCTCTTCAGCCTCCAAAGATCTCTCCCTCCTTTGAAATCTAGCACTTTCAGCTATTTTCTCTTCCTAAGTCACTATGGTCCTGTGTCATCTTTTACACTGTACTTCTTAATATTCAACACTTTCATATAGTTCCCTTTTTTGTGAATCTGATGTTCTCTCTTATTGGGCCAGGAGTTCCTCAGGAGTTCAAGGGAGATGAAGGAAATTCACGTTTACTGAGCTGGTAAAATGTGCCAAGCACCGTGTCAGGGCTGTCACATGCATGAATTTGTTTGATCTTCATGACAATTCTTAGAAAACAGTTACTATCTGTATTTTACAGAAGAGAAATTTTGGGCTCAGAGAGTGAAAAAAATTGTGTGATAATACACAGCAAGAACATGGCAGAGCTGGGATTCAAACCCAGGTCCTTCTGACTCCACAGCACATGACATGGTCACTGCCTTTGCAGCCTTAGCCCTCAGCACCACACAGCCCGGGCTTTCTCTGCCAAACACACCACCCTTTCCCCTCCTATGAGCCTCCTCTGTAGCAGGACCTGATGGTGGCAAGCCTGGGCAGTCTGGAAGGCTGCAGCATGAAACGCGCTCTGGCATGTTCGAATGCCACACAAGGTATGCCAGCGAGAGGAGGAACAGTTGGTGAACAGTTGGCGAATGGATATTTTTATGCAAGGGTTGCCTAGAGAGAGGGGAAAAAAGAGTGAAAAAAACTGTTTATAAAGAAGCCACAATTAATAAGGTCTTTGTTAGCTTTTTGGATTTAGATTTTCAAGTCCATTGCTTTGGGTTTGAAAGGAAACAGAAAGGTCCCGGAGGAGCCAAGCTCCCCCGCTTCCAAAGCATGAAGGCATTTAGGAAACCAATCCAAGCCTCAGTGTGTTGAGGATTTTAATTATTCAGCAAGGAGCACAAAGATGCTCTGAATTCCTTTGGACAGCTTCTCATCGGGATTGTTTATATTGTCGCCTGCTCAGTGTGTGGGCTTAAGAGCTACAGGATAACAAAAAAGAAAAAGAAAGAAAGAAAAAGAAAGCACCACTCAGGCTATCTGAGAGACCTATAGCCATTCTTGCCTATCATTTTACATCCCTCTATAGGCCTCAGTTTTCTCATCTATAAAATGAGAATAATAGTATCCATCAAAGTGGGTTACTACTGTGAGGGTGTAAAAAATGCCCTGTAAACCTCAGAACGATTTAGAAATGAGATTACTGGTTTTGGCACAGTACTTTTTTTGTAAAGCCTCTACTTCCTTTATCTTTTTTTGTGCATAAATTCATTCTGCAAGCATTTATTTTTTTTATTTTTTATTTTTTTTAAAGATGACCAGTGAGGGGATCTTAACCCTTGGCTTGGTGTTGTCAGCACCACGCTCAGCCAGTGAGTCAACCGGCCATCCCTATATAGGGATCCAAACCCGTGTCCTTGGTGTTATCAGCACCGCACTCTCCTGAGTGAGCCACAGGCTGGCCCCCTGCAAGCATTTAAAATACATATAATAGCTGCCATTTATGAGAGTACTTAGAATGTGCCAGATCCATATGTTGCTGTCTTTGATTCTTGCCATGACCCTGTGAGGTTGGTATCATTTCTCCCCCACTTTTCAATTGAAGTGGGAGCTCAGAGAGGTTAAGGAATGTAACAAGGTCAGCCAGAAGCAGAGTCAGCACTGAAAGACTGCTCTGAAGCGGGCAGTATGTCCAGAGCCTGACTGCTAACCACTGGGCAGCAAGGCCACTTCCTGCCTGCTGTATGCCCAGAGCTTCTTAGCACCCAAAGAGCTAGCACAAGTTTAGCTATTCTGCTATGGTTGAATTTGCATCCATCCCCTAAAAAGATATATTGGCGTCCCAACCCCCGGTACGTCAGAATGTGACCTTATTTGGAGATTGGGTCTTTGCAGAGGTAACCAAATTAAAATGAGATTGTTAGGGTGGGCCCTAATTCAATATGACTGGTGTCCTTATAAAAGAGAGATACCTGGACACAGAGACAGACATGCACAGAGGGAAGATGAAGCGAGGAGACACGGGAAGAAGACAACAATCTATAGACCAAGGAGAGAGGCCTGGACCAGGTCCTTCTCTCATGGCCCTCAGAAGGAACCGGCCCTGCTGACACCTTGATTTTAGACTTCTGGCCTCCAGAACTGTGAGGTAATAAATTTCTGTTGTTTAAGCCACCCAGTTTGTGGCACTTTGTTCTGGCAGCCCTAGCAAACTAACACACATTCTGAACCTCCTTTTTTAGATGAAGCACTGGAAGGGGAAGAGATTAAGGTGACTTGCTCAAGTTGATAAGTGGGGTTGCTGAGATTTTTACCCTATTTTCCTTCCACTCCTGCACGTCAATTGCTAAAGAAAACCTCCTTGGGGGCAGGCATTTCTCTTGGCTTTGTTCCCTGCGGTGCCCTCAGCATACTTGTTGAGTGAATGAAGAAAGGAATGCTCTTTCTACCACCTTACCCAGAGTATCACAGCTAGGTAGGCTGAGATGATTTTTTTTTAAAAAGGCACATCCCACTGGAACCAGAGTTCTGATAACTCATAGAAACTGTCAGAAGAGAGTTTCATACCTTGTATTCAAATACTCTTTCAGCAGTTAGAGACTTATAATTATGATCAAGTTTTCAAAGAAACTTTTTGGAAGTCTTCTCTCATGGATTGTCAGGTATAAAACTTCAAGGTCTAATTCTTATTTATACTTCAGAACCATTGGCTCATCCATCTCCCTCCTCTCTGGTTTCTGCCCACATTTCACTGTCATCAGACGTTTTTCTTTCTCCCTCACCAGTCTCCTCAGTTGTCCTTTACTGATTCTTCTTCATTCTTCCAAACTCTGCACTCTGCTCCAGACTTCTGCTTTTCTCACTCCTTTGGTAGCCCCATCCTGTCTTACAGCTTTAAAGTCAATCAATGTGCTGACAGTGCCCAAATAGACGTCTCCTGCCCACACTTCTACACTGAACTCCAGACTTACACATTTATAATTACATGTACATATACAGACTTAATATTTCCACTTGAGTGTCTAATACATTTCTCAAAGCCTAAAAGTTCAAAGCCAAACTCCTGATTCCCCCCCACACCCCAAATAAAATATAGCTCTGCCTATAGTATTTACACATGTCAACTTCATCCTTCCTATTGCTTAGGCTGAAACCTTGTAGTCTCTCCGGACTCCTGCCTTTCTCTCGCACTAATATCCAATCATTCAACTGATTCCAAAAGTATTACTAACAAAAAATATTTGGAATTTGACCACTTCTCACCACCTCCACTTCTGCCTAGATTTTTGCATTAGTTTCCTAACTGGTATTCTTGTGTCCACTCATGTCCTTGTGTGATCTCTTTTCCACACAATTTCCTGGGCAATCCTATTAAAATGTTAGTCAAATCACATACTCCGCTGTTCAACATCTTCCAGCAGACCTATATAATTTAGCTCCTCACTATCTCTTTGACTCCATTTTTTTTCTTATTTCCCCATTCTCTAGATCACATTCAGTTTTATTTACACTGACTAGGAACAAGTCTGCAAAAAAACAAGCTGGTAGACCCAGGGTTTTTCTGAGGGAGGGATCTCAGTTTAGTTCTTTGAATAACCACTCCCTTCTCCACATCTACTCCAGTATTGCCTCCCAAACTCTTCTCAGGATAGGGCTAACTAGACCACATGTTGCTCAACTTCCTATTGAGATATTCACTTCATTTGCACGTGGTTTTCATCTTTATCACGTCATTAGCCAGGAGAGTAGCCAACCTAGAGTGGCACAAGTATCGTTATAGTTTCTTCTCTATTTTGGTCAAACTTCATCTGAATGAGGCTTACCTCCTAAGCTTGTCTCCTCCTTATCTTGTCTGCTTTTCTGCATGTCTTGGTATGCTGGATGTCTTCATTCAACTAGTCCTCTCTCCAATCTTCTCTACCTGTCTCCTGCCCCAGGATGCAGACCAGTATGAATCAGGGAGGAAGGAAAGTGAGATCAGGGTAACTTTTTTCCTGGTTCCCTCCCAGTGAGGTCACTTTGGGCTGTCTGTATTCTAGATGTCATCAATCCTTTCAAGGGGGCTGTTCTACAGGACTTCCTCTCACTCAGGGTTCTCTCCCACAGCTTCCCTTCCTGCCTGGGGAGGTAACACCCACTATTATCAACTCTGGGTTACTGACCTATCTTTTAGGGTTCCTTTCCCTGCCTACTCCTTTATAATGAGCCCCTCCTTAAGCTATTCTCATTTGAGTGTGCTGCCAGCGTCTTGCTGGGACCTTGGCAGATACACCTGGTGATCTATAAATGTTCCCCTAACAGTACATTTTATCTGTGGTAACCAGACATGATATGTTCCCTTTCTCTGACACAACAGATTATTTTCCTGATTAACACTGCTTAACCAAATGAGCAAAAGTCTACATCTTCCTTTGAGGGTGAGATTCTGAAGCCAGACTGACCCGTCTTGTGATCCTAGATCAGACAGTGGTCAGGTCCTTCCACTTTGGCATTCCACTTCCCACCAGATCCATGCGTTTTTAAGTGGGAGTTACATGACTAATATAGACTGGTGTAGAGTAGGGACTTTGCAAATATGAATTTATATTTCTTCCCCTTTACCTTGGTGCTTTTGTTTTTCTAGCTTTTCTTTCTTTCTTTTTTTTTTTTTTTTAATCTGCTTCGTTTTGGTTAATCCAGTATCTTAAACCTCAATGGAGCTTGTGGAGTAACACAGTGTGTAATTTGCAGTTGGATAATTTTCTCATCAGTGGGAGTTGCTCTGGTGCTAATTTGGGTTGTATCCTCTATTTCAGTCTTTTGTCTCATTTGTAAAGAGCATACTGTATTGTTTTACGTCCCCACTTTCCTTTATAAGCTTATACCTCATGACTGAAAGTGAGACTTCAGAAAATGCCATTCAGCCCCCTGCCCCCTGAGTCATCAAGCACAGGGCATGTATACAAAAAGACACCACTATTACTAAGTGTACCATTTTCTAAATATAGGGGCTATTTTCTGCTCTCGGGTATAGCCTTGACTGATACTCAGTGGATAGGACACTGGACTAAGTTAGATTAACTGGGATCCTTGATTTCTCTCAGGAACTTGACCTTCTGTGGCTGGAGTCAAAGTCACATTGAGCAATGACACTGGGCTACTCACAGGAACAGTTAATGAGATGGCTGAGGTGAAGCTGGAGAGATTAAATCAGGAGGGAGGAGACCATCCATGAGCCTCATGGTGCACAGTACATCAGAGAGGCTAAAAGCTCTGTGTGCCAGATTTCATGCTGGAGATGGAAACGGAACAGACTGTATATCTCAAGGTAGAGATCAAAAATAGTATTTTCAAACATAGAGAAATCAGTGGCAAAATGAGGTGTGGATATAAGCCAAGATCCATCCAGGATCAAATTGTATGAACATGGACACTGTGCCTCTCTAAGGGAAGGCTTGGCATGGTCCTACCAAGTCAAAGACCAAAGCTGAAAGTGCCTTTATCTTTGGGACCTTTGCCTCTCTGCACCCTAGGACTCATGTTGGTTATTAATAGGGGTAACATTTCCTGCCCTATTTGTCACGTGGAACTGTTGTAAGGATAACATGAGATAATGGGTGTGAGAGCATTATATAAACCACAGAACACTACACAAAAGTGAGTATCCAGCAGATGTTTCACCTCATAGAGCCAAACTCTTCTATAAGAGGTCACCTACTTGGTCAGTTGGAGTCAGACCAATCCTGAACTTCATCTCCACTAGGGATGCATTAATCAGGAGATAAGCCAGACTCAAAGGAATTTAAGCAAAAAGTCAATCAAAGGCAAACTGCAGGAAAACTGATATATGGCTGGGCTTTCAGGATGAGTGGAACCTGGTCCTCAAACACAAAGCGACCTTGCTCCATGTGTAGTCTCTACTTTTTCCTATGGTTCAGTTTTACTAGGCTTTTATCATAACCCATCTTTCTCCTTGAAGCTGAAACATGGTCACTGTAACTCCTAGACCAACAACTTACCAGTGTCATAACCCAAAAAGAATGAGTTTCTTTTTCTTAGTTTCATTTCAGAAAATCCTGAGAACTTGTCCTGGTTTGGGTCACATGCTCATTCTATGACTTGGTTTGAGTCCAATGTCCATTCTATGACCAGAACGTGGTACCCTGTGATTGATACGTCCACATTCTTTGGGTCAAGGGGAAGGCTGTTTTTTTTAACTATTCCTGGAAAGGAAAGTGTTAAAAGATCAGAAAGGTAAATGACTGCTACAAGGATCTAAACAATATTACATCATGTAAACTGTGTTCTGAAGACTAATTCATCTGAACTTTTCAGGACAGACCCCCATGACTTCCAGTGGAAGTTCATCAGTTAGAGGACTGATAGTGAATTAGTCAAGATCCTGGAAGGGAGCAGATAGTGTACTAGAAGGTGGCTCTGAGGAGGCTTTAGAGAAAGGATATTTAAAACAGTGTGGTAAGAGTTAAGGAAAACTAAAAAGGCAAAGTGAAGTACCCAAAGGTTACCACCAGTCGTGTTTCACTTATATCCCTTGGCCTGAAAGGGAAAGAGGGGGGATGATTCTCTGAACCCATTGAGGCCTGTAGCTGTAGGGGAGGCCAGCAGACAGGAGCTGTGGCCTTCAGTGCAGGAGCCCAGTCAGAGCCAACTGGCAGATCAATAGGGAAGGAGCTGGGGCTACAGCATTTTTTCTCTCCTCCCATTTGTTTACTTCATGCTGTCACTGCCATTGGCCAACCCCTATTGGGAATCAGAATTCAAGGAGCTCAGCTTGATGCAGTCCTCAGCAGTTAAATTCCCAGGAACAGAGCAAGGTGGAGAAGGATGGAAACGGAATCTGGAGGAGCAAATGTAGCATAGCCAGCACAAGGTACATCTGCTCACTGTGGCTCAAAAGGCACGCCTAGTTAGAGTCCACTCTGTAAAATGGGACAGTTTGAAAGTATCTTAAGATTTTAGGGCTAGATCCCTTAGGATCATTCAGATCAGAATTTACAAACTTGATTATATCTAGCCTTCGGATGTGCTTTGCATGGCGGACATAGCTTTAAAACCAAAAACCAAACACAGTGAAACAATAAAGAAAACTCAAAATCTAACGTTAACATCTTTAAGTCAAGGACGTACTCTCCAGTTCACCACAGTCATCACTGTTCCATGTTGTCTAATACCTGCATGATGGAGTTTGGATGTGTTGTCCCCTCCAAAACTCATGTGGAAATTTAATCTCCAATGTGGCAGTGTTGGAAACTGATTGAGTCATGGGGGCGGATCCCTCATGAATGGATTAATGCTCTCCCTGGGGGAGGGGGGGTAGTGAGTGAGTTCTCGCTCTATTAGTTCCTGCAAGAGCTGGTTGTTTAAATGACCCTGGCAGCTCCTCTCTTTCTCTCTCTCTCTTGCTTCCTTTTGCCATGTGATCTGCTTGTACCCGCCAGCTGCCTGCTGTTTTTCCGCCATGAGTAGAAGCAGACTGAGGCCCATGCCAGATGCAATTGTCTCAGAATTGTAAGCCAAATAAACCTCATTCCTTTATAAATTACCCAGTCTCAGGTATTTCTGTCATAGCAACACAAAACGGACTAAAACACTGCCACTGTATATATCCAATTCCCCTGAAAGTGTTTTTTTTTTTTTTTAAGATCAACAAAATTTGCAAACCTTTATCTAGACTGACCAAGAAAAAAGAGTAGACCAGAATTACTAAAATCAGAAATAAAGCAGGGGCATTACTACATTGTCATTATGGTTTTTCGTGGTGGTAAGATTTAGTTTCTTTCTCTTTCTTGCATTGTTGTTCTACCAGTGGTTTTTGTTCTTTCTTGTGTATTCATGGTAGTGATTACTGTTTTTCAGGTTCCAGATGCAGGACTCTATTGAGGATTTCTTATAGGGCGGGTAGTGTGGTGAACTTCTGCAATTTTTGTTTGTCTGGGAAATACACTATTTCTCCCTCATTTCTGAAAGGTAGCCTTGCTGGGTATAGTATTCTTGGCTGGCAGTTTTTTTCTTTTGGTATTTTGAATAAGCCATCCCATTTTCTTCTGGCCTGTAGAGTTTCTTTTGAGAAGTCTGCTGGTAGTTTGGTATGGGCTCACCTATAAAGAGGTGACTTGATGCTTTTCTATTGCTTCTTTTAATATTCTCTCTTTGTATTTGAGCTTTGTACACAAAGTTTGAGTATAATGTGTCATGGAGAGGATCTTTTTGCATCGAATATGTTTGGGGATCTTTGAGCTTCCTGGATCTGAAGGTCTGTGTCTCTCCCTATACCTGGGAAGTTTTCCATTATTATTTTGTTCTATAGATTTTCCAAGACTCTTCCTTTCTCTCCCCTTCTGAAACACCCATGATTTAAATGTTTGTGTGCTTAAGGTTGTCTGTTACTCTCTTAGATTTTCTTCATTTTTTAAAATTCTTTTTTCCTTTTTATGTCTCCCTGTGTTATTTCAAAAAGACTATCTTCAAGATCAGAAATTCTAGTTCTAGCCTACTGCTTAAACTCTCAGTTGTGTTTTTTATTTCACTGAGTGAATCCTACAGTTCCAAGAGTTCTGCTCTATTCTTTTTTAAGGTATTAATCTCTTTGTAAATTTCCTTCTTCATATCCTAAGTTTTTTGTTTTTGTTTTTGTTTTTTTGTCATTTCATTATGCTGTCTGAGTCTTCTCATATCTCAGTGAGTTTCCTTAAGATTATGACTCAGAATTCCTTTTCAGTCATTTCAAGGGTTTCCTGCTCTATAGGGTCAGGTATTTGAGAACTACTGTATTCTTTTGGTGATGTCGTATTTTCTTGGGTTTTCATGTTTCTAGTATCTCGACATTGGTGTCTGGTCATCTGGTAGAGCAGTTACTTCTTCTATTGCCCTGGAGTGGGCTTTGAGGAAAGAGATGTGCTCTTCTTTTTCTGTCTCTGCTGGTGACTCTCCTTGTGTCAATGCAGTCAAGTGTCCGGTGGGCCACTACACAGTGGCTGTGGCATCAAGCCACATTGCAGCAGCTATGGCTGTGGTGGTGGCTGTGGTGGGCCACCCACCTGAAAGTGGTATTTTCAGTGTGTTCTCTTGCCTGTTTCTGGTGGAGGTGGCTGCCCTCACTGCCTGCCTAGGATCCCAGGTGTGTTGTATTGCCTACTCCATGTGGAGGGGGCTGCCCTTGGTTCCTGCCTAAGACCTCAGGCATTTCTCTCTTGCCTGCTTCTGGGCAGAGGGTGCTACCCTCTTCCCCTGAAAGTATTTGATCTGAGGATGTGTGCTTAGAAAGTCAGATTTCTTTATTTTTCAGATAAGAAGTTGGGCCTGGCAAGGAAAACTTGTTTGCCCAGGGCTACACAGCCTTGGTTGGAATTCTGACTGTCTGTATAGACAGAAATAGAAATGCATAAATAGGAGGACTGAATAAAAGAGTTGTTGCCTCCATAATATGAGAGTTCATGGCAGTCATGAACTTCACACATGGGAGTGGCTGTCACTTGAAGCAAGGGTTATGTGGGGATTCTACTAGCTCTGTGTGGCTCCAGGAGGTGGACCTAGAATGATGGGAAAACATGATTATGACTAGTGGATGTCAGAGCTTGCAGAGGGCTCTTGCTCTTTGGAATGGATGGGGCTGCCTCTATTTATCTGTGAGAATGGTGTTGGAGTCTGTCCTTTGAGCTCTCCTCCAGCTCTGCAAGTTGAGCTGATGCTGATGGAATCAGAATGTGAGAGATGTATCTTGTCTTTTATTCCTGGATTATCTTTCATTTTATTCCATTCTTTTTGGATGACAAGTGGGTAGGGAGGCTTTATTTTACCTCCATCTCAGAATTCCTCACCTTCCTCCTATCAAAAATCTAGAAGTGAGGAGCTCCAGTGGCGCAATCGGTTAGCGCGCGGTACTTATACAAAAATCTAGAAGTGAGTGTGACCTCTCTTTGCCTTCACCTGTTCCTCTCTGACAATCAAACTGGTTTCTCTCTCATTTCTATCTCCGCATATATCCACAGGGTGTAGCTGGTTAGGAAATTGGTTTGGCTGTAATAACTGAGATCAAACAGCAGTGACTTAACAAGAAGGAACATTGGAGCCACTGGGCTGTCTGGATGGGAAGGGTGGCTGTGCTCATCGAAGCCACCGGGAGCCCATTTCCTCTTCTCTTATTGCATCTCCATCCTCCAGTGTTCTCATGATCAAAGGTGACTTCTCTCCACCATGCCGTCATACCAATCCTCAGGAAGGAAGACAAAGGCATCAGAACAAGCAAACCATTTTAAGAAATGTTGCACAACAATATTTCTTGGTTTTCAGAACCTGTTCATGTGGTCATGCCTGGAGACAAGTGAGGAGGAGAAGTAGAGTTTCTCACTGGACAGCCACATGCTCAGTTAAATTGGGGGAGAGGGGTATAGGAGGAGGTGTATCAGTAAAAGGAAGAAAGAGTGAATGGTTATTGGGAGCCGGTTAGCACACTCAGGATGTATTTTCTAACCAAAATGGCCTTCTCTTTCCCTCTGTGAAAGCCAAGCTCATCATCTTTCAAATACCAGTTTAAATCTGCCCCCTTTTAAAGCTTTCCCAGGAGAACCATTCTTAAGACAGTCTTCAACATTCTTAGAGGACTGGGCTCAGTGTTGTGCTTATAGTATGTGTCCAAGAAATACATGGAGTTGGTTCAAATGCCCCTCTCCACCATCTTTGCCATTGTCTCTGGTTTAGCAAAGGAAAGGAATGATGCTACGAGCTGATGTTTACTGGGCAGCTACCAAGGACCAGGTGCTTTGCTAACTGTGTGGTGAGCATTGCCTCATTCCATCACTGCAAATTGCCCTCTGAATTAGACACTGTTGTCCAATTGCTAGATGAGGAAACTCACATTCTGTTATGTCACTTTCCCAAAGCTTTGCAGCTAGGAAGTACCACATTCAGAATTTAATCATAAAACTGTCTAGCTCTGGAGTTTATTGCCTCTTTCACCACATTGCAAGTTTTCTGTAAAGAGCTTTGTGATAGGGAAGCTTCACAGAAATGAAAAAACTTGGTAATTCCATGTTGATACATTGGACTGGTAATATGAATAAGACAGACAGGAAGAAACATCCTTGCTACCTTATCCATTGTGCTAATTTAATTTTGCAGGTGAGTGTATGTTTGTTTGTGAATCAGTCCCCTCCTTCTCCCTGATCCATTTAAAGAAAGCAATACAGAGGACTTATTTCTCCCCCCTATTTCCTTACTTTCACAATTCCTTCTATGATATTCTCTTGGGGGAAAGGAGTAGATTGAAAACTGTGGTTATACATGTAACCATTAAAATAGATGCTCTGCCTATAAAAGTGAACTTGCGCCAGAGTCTAATAAATTATGTGTTAATATGCCAGCTCCACAGTAGGCAGGGGAATTGTAATCACTCTTCTGATCAGAGTAGCATAGTTCCAAGCCTCCCTATTTGTTAGTTCCTTCACCCAGCATAGCTGAGGACTTAATCTGCATTTCATTCAGCAAACATTCTTGAGTTCCACAAGGTGACCGGTTATGAACTAGGAACCACCAATTAGAAGTGAAGAAAACACACTCCTTGACCTCAAGGAAGTGAGTTCACAGGTAGAGAACAAAACAGGAGAAACAAACAACTGTAGTGCCATGAGATTTGTCCACCACGTGAAATGTGTTCAAGAAGTATTAGTTTAAAGGAGAATTTGACTCTGAACTGGGGAGGGGAGATCACGTCTGAGCTGAGTTTTGAAACATAGGAGCTAATCAGATGAAAGTGAGAGTATTCCAGGCAAAAGGAACAGAATATGCAAAGACAAGAAGGCATGAAACACATCATGTCTGTTTAGAACCATAAGCAAATCAAGAATGTTGCAGCATGAATTGATCATGTCAAATTAAAGACCCTATTTGATGGTTGAAGAAGAGGAGTGAGGGTTTTTAAGCAGGGGAGTGAAGCGATCGTGTTGATGTTTTAGAAATATTCCTTCTGGACAATGTCAGGAGAGCTTGGGGAAATGAGGGAGACCTGTTAGAAAGTAGTTGCAATGATCAAAGATGAGAAATGATTAAATATAAGGTGTGCGATGGTCTCGGAAGTGAACCTAGAGAGTGGATATGGGAAAATAGCTGACATTTTTTGAGTATTTATGATGTGCCAGGCACTGTTCTATGTTCTCTTTGATATGGTAACTTATTTCATCTTCACAACACTTCAAGGAGGTAGATTCTATTATTATCCCAATTTTATAGATGAGGAAATTTAGGAATTGAACCCAGCTAGGAATTGGCAGAACCAGGATTTGAGCCCCATCTGGCCCCAGAGCCTTCTCTCATAAGCATTGAATGGGGATGCTTAATTTGATTTTCTTATTGAAATATTAGGCTTCCTATGATTCCCTTTGAAGGCATGAGATAAGCCATCTGGCAGGGAATTAGGAGGAGAATGAATAGAACAGAGTTGGCATTTCATCCCTGCACTCCATTTGCTCAACAGCCTTGGGGGAAGCATGATAATCTATAACCTCATCTGTGAAGTGGAGACACTCATACACTTCATAGGATTTTTCTGAGGATTTAAGGGACACTGTCCATAAAGCAACTACTTCAATGCCTGATACTTAGACAGCAGTTCTCAAATACTAGTTTCTTTTTCCTTTCCTCCCCTTGAAGAGTGCTGTAACTTTTACAACTCCTATCAAAGTTCTTTACAAAGAGAGAGAAATTATTAGAGTGCTGGAAGTTAATGAACTACAGCTACCTGCAAAAATATAGATGAATCTTGAAAAAATAATCTTGGGTGAGAAAAGCAATTCTCAGGAGGCCACATATGGTAGGATTCCATTTTTTATGAACCCCCAAAACAAGCAAATCTAAATAATGTATTGTTTAGGGACTTAAGCATATGTGCTAAATTATTTTTTAAAGAAAAGGGTTGCTTAACACAACAGTAAGAATAGTGGTTCCTGCTGGAGGAGAAGGCAGTGAGACAAGATAAGGGAGGAATTCATAGTTGGTACACTAGTGAAGGCAATGGTAGATTGGTGGAGAGCACATGGATGCTCATATTAGCATTATGACTATTAATATTTATCTTTTTTAGGTATTAAATATTACATATATTACATTTATATAGATAATAACAGAGAAATAGTTTCCAGGGAGATAGATTAAGCTTTAGGTCTAGCTTGATTCAGGGTCCAGACAAGGACCCAAGTCTCTTCTTCCTCCAGGTTAACAGCTTCCTCAATCTGGATAGTGGTGATTCCCGTGGCAACTCAAGACACATTTTTCTAGCACCCAGTCCAGCAAAGAGAGAGCATCTACTTCCCCAGTAGCTTAAGTAAAAGACTTAGAACTGAATCTCATCAGCGCTGATTGGCCTGCTGGGTCATTCCCAGTGCCAGAATCAAGAACCATGCCCAAGGCTTGCACTGGTTGACTTACCCTAGGTCATATGCTGGACTCCTGTGGCCTGATCTGGAATCAGCTAGACTCAAAACACACTCGTTAAGAGTGATGGGGAAGGCTGGCTCCTTCAAAGCCAAATAAGGATATTGATGTCACACGAAGGAATACACGTTAATGGTAAAAACAGCAAATGCCCACAAGAGCTGTTTAAAACACCTTGTATTTTTATGATTGTACAAGTAGCACATGTTTACTCTAGACATTTTTTAAAGTTTAGAAAATTATGACAACAGAAGCAAAAGTCATCACAACCTTGCAACTCTGAGAAAACCAATGTTAACGTGTAGACTTATTTCTTTCCAGTCCTTTCTCTAAGCTTTTTATTGCATTGGTGATTGCATATCCAATTATATAATGTGTCTTCTGTTCACTTAACAAATACATTAGTGTTTTTACAGGCTAAATTCATAGTCTACTACTGAGGAAGTAGTCATGAAAAAAATATATATGTGCAACATTATTATGAGAGTATAGAGCAGGGCCTTCTGCCCAAACTAGGGTTTTCAGAGATACACCTGAGCTCAGTCTTTAAGGAACTGTAGGATTTTGGCAAGCTGAGCGAAGCAGGTGAGAGGCAGAGACGGTAGAGAAGGATCCAGGCAAAGGGGATAGTATAAGCATGGGCATAGAGGTGAGAAGCTCCATGGTGTTTCTGGAGCCTAAAGTATATTGCACAGAGTGAAAGGAAATGAAGCTGGAGAGGAGGCCTTGACAGGTCTTAAATACCCTGCAGGAGAATCTGGACTGTTCAGAGAGAGGCCACAGTTCATTCTAGTTTGGGAATGTGATCTGTGCCCCTGTTTGGGATGCACTCACTATCTGAGCTGCCTTTCTTGCAAGCCTTCTGCGTGCCTATCAGTCTTACACATTTTTTTAAAGCAAAGTAATGACCTGCTCTCTCCATTAAGCCTCCTGCACCATATTCCTTCCATCCTCCATAGGCATTTATCTCTGCCTCTTCTGATGCATGCTGAGGGCCTGGTTTCAATCATCTTTGTGTTTCCTGCTAATACCTGGTACATGCAATATGAGTCAGATAAACACTTATGGAATTGATCTATACCAGTGGTTCTCAACCAAGAGATTTTTCCCTCCCCGGGACATTTAGCAATGTCTAGAAACATTTTTGGCTGTCATGGCTGGTGAGGGAGGTGCTACTGGGCATTTAGTGAGTAGAATCCAGGGATGCTGCTAAATATCCTACAATTTACAAGACAACTCTCCAAACACAGGATGATCTGGTTCAAAATGTCAATAGTGCTGAGGTTCAGAAATCTTGAAATGTACTGAATAAAGTGTAGGAGTCACTGGGTGGGTTATCAGCAGTACTCTTTCCTGGTCCTGGTTGTATGGTGTTTACCTTGGGGACTTTGGGCAAGTGCCTCTTTCTGGGTCTCAGGACTGTCACTCTACAAAGTCTAGTATGAAGATTACATGCTTAGGAGTCCAACAATGCTGGGGGGCAAGTTTTTGCTCAACCCTCTTCCCTCTGTGAGGCCTTGGGCAAGTTATTCCTTGTGTCTGTTTTCTCATTTTTAAAAAGGGATAATGGTGTCTACTTTGGAAAAGTAGGAGGAATTGAAATCATCTGTGTAATCCAAGACCCATAGTGCTTCAGACACAGAAGATGCTTAGTAATCGGCATTGCTATGACACTATAACTGTTACTATTAATAGAATAAAGGGCTTAAATGGACTTTCAGGGCTTTTCAAGAACTCCCTGATTTGTTTTCTCTCATGTGAATGAAGAATATTTTTGCTCAGTTGGGATAAGGTTAGTGGCCAGGCATGTGTATCATATGGGGTCTCTGTGGAAAACACATGGTGCACTCAAACTGGGAAACCTGATGAAAGTTTATTAAAGGGATTATTATAAAGGTGGGGACATGGTTTAGGGAAACCAATAAGAGGTGGGACTCTTGAGCTAGCCCCCCTTGGTCTGAAAGGGTAAGAAGAGGGACAGTTATCAGAATCCAGAGACAGGTAGCTCTGTGGAGAGGACCCCTTACTCTATGTGCAGAGAAGCTGCAGTGAACCTTTGCAGAGAGAGCTGTGGAATAAATGTCTGACCTTACCCTTCTGCCTCCATCTCTTGCTGGTGGCTTCCACTGTCTAAATCCAATGGGAAGCCAGAGGGCAAAGAGCCTGTTGATGTATCTCAATGTTAACTTCCCAGGACACAGATCCTAGTAGAGAAGGTGCAAAGAGTAGATCTGGAAGCAATAAGAATATCAATTACAGCATGGTCTCAGAGTTTGTGGAGTAGCAAGCAGTCAGGGGAGTTGGGCACCATAAACTGCTATCAGATTCAACCTGTTAGTACTTCAGCTCTTTGCAGAGGAGAGAGATAACCCCATATTTTGCTGTCTGCCCCACCCTGAGTGCATCTCACCCCCCAGACTCAGGAAAACACAGCACCATTTTGATAAAGCCATCTGTGACTTCTTTGATACTGGCTGGCTCAAGGAAGAGAGAAGCAGAGGGAATCTCCATGCTGGGAGGTGGAACATGGTAAAAGCTGGTTTGGGAAGCAGCATGATTTGGTGGAACCGTGCTGACCTGGGTCCCAGTTCTGGCTCTGTCACTTACTGGCTTTGTGATCTCCTGGACTCAGTTTCTTCACCTATAAAATGGGGTAGCAGTCTCTAATCTAAAGACCTGTTTTGTGGATTATATATACTTGAAAGAATGTAGTCTAGTACTTGGCACCTTGTGGTGCTCACTAACTGGACTTTGTTTATTTAACATTTATTTAATTTATTTAATAACCCTTGAAATTGAATGCAGAAATTTATATATAGGTAGATATGTATGTGAATTTTTCTAGAAAGATTTTATTAGATTCTCTAAGATATGAATCAATGAAGGAGAGCTTTTAGAGGAGAATTCCTGAGAGTAAGAGATTGTAAACCTCTGATTCAGCAGAGCAGCTATAAAAAACAAAACAGACAGTATTTAGAGTAGAGAAAACATGATCAGAGAGTGACCCCATAATTGTATTTTTGTGGCTTTGTGTGAAAGAATTTGGGCTAAAGGACAGAAATTGCAGGAAGAAGATATCAGCTCCATACAATAAATAACTTTCCAGAATGTCAAAAAGTTGACTGAGAGGTAGCAACAGATTTAAAAAGATGCTGAAAGATTGCTTACAGAGCATTCTGTATTGGAGTATGTGGCCTATAAGGCATCAACTTTCAGGTTCAATATCTCACCAGGATAGAGTGCCAAGATGATGGTGACCATGGTAGAGGGAGAAGAGGTGTGTGTTTGTGTGTGTCTATGCTTTCTCTGCCTCCTGTGTGAGGTGGCATGATCATGTGATTAAGTGAGATATCGTAACGAGCTGGGGAGTGGACCAGTGGCTTGCTGACCTGACTGATGAGATGGCACTTTTTGGAGCATTTTGCTGAGCTCCTAAGTGCGTGCATGTGGAAAAGTTTTTTCCACTAACATGAGCAGAAGTTATTCGACACTTCTAGACAATTTGATAGTCTTAACTCTGACCGAGGCTGGGAACCATGGAAGCTTCCCCTCTTGGAAGCCCCCTAGGTTCCAAAGACTGAGGCAAGTAATAAGTAATACCTTTACCTAAGAAATCCCAAAGAGCAGATGACATTATTGATTTATTCATTTATCTGATATTTATTTAGCCTATATCATGTGGCAGAAACTGTACCAAGCATCAGAGATACATGATAGATAAAGAAGGATCAAGTTAGCATTTATTGAATAAAGGATTTTTAATATACATTAATTTAATCAGTATACTAATCTTGCAAGATGGATATTATGTTGAAGACTTGCTTGAGGGGTTGGTATTTGAGCTAAATGCTGAAGGATGCATGGAATACAGAAAGGATGGAGACCAGGAGGGTGGACTAGAGAATTTCAGGCCCAAGAAACAGGTGATCAGTCAGGGCAAGTGAAAGACCATCTTGGTTTGGGAAAAGATGAAGCCACTGTGTTGAATATGGAAGATAGCTGTAGGATTTGAGACTGGTAGAGTCAATTTGGAAGATTATGAAGAACTCTCAGTGTCTTGGCTTCAATAGGAACTTTAATCTGAGTCAGTAGGAAGCCTGGGAAGGTAGACAGTATTTGTCTGACATGGTCAATTTGTTGTTTAGAGAGAACCACTTCCTAAGTCTTAGAATGGTAGGCGATGGGGTCCAGTGTTATTTCCATCTCTCTCCATCCTCTTCTCAGGCAGGAGCAGGCTGAGTCCCAACAGCCTTTTACTTTCCACAGCAGAACTCTCACGGGTCCTTTCTTCCATTCTGTATGTCTCCCCATAAATCAGGAGAAAAGGCCCTGAGTCCCAGCATGGCTCTCTTGTCACCATAAATCTTGTGTATGTGAACAGTGGGTGGTGGATTTAGGTAATTACATAACATAAAACTGCTCTTGCCTTTCTCACGTGTAAAGAATTGTTATCTGTGTATCTCATTCTTCAATTTATGGCCTTTCTGGATGAGGGGGAGAGTTCTCGCAGCCAATGCCTGTAAATTATGTGCATTCACGTTAGTGAATATTCCTGATGGTTAATGGCTATTATTTCTATTTCTGTAGGCTGTACTGATATACATGTAATAAACATAGACATGTAGGATCATGAGGCCCAATTTATCATGGCTCTTCATTCAAAGGGCAGGGTCAATGGGAGGCAGGTGTAGGGTATGGGCCTCTCTGAAAAGGCTCTTCCAATGTGACAGGCACCTCTTCTGATGGGGCCTCAGGAACCTTTTGCCATGCATCATATACCAGACTCCTGCAAGGTTGTTTAGCGGTAACTGCTCAAATAATAATTGCTTGTGTTGATTTTTACCACATAATTGAATGTGCAATTGGGTTTACACCTGCATTATACTCTCATTCTTTCTCGATTCTTAATCACAGCAGTATTTCTCAAGATGAACACATCTTGAGATGTGATTCAAAATCTATGATTTAATATCTCCAGGTCTTGTTTAATACTATGTAGGTACAGAAGAAAGAGCATAACTTTTTTTAGAGAGGCAGCAAGTTTTCACTTTAGTCCCTGACCAGTCCTTTATTAGCTGTATGACTTCCAGCAAGTTACTCTATACCTCTTAAGATGCGGTCTCCTCATCTGTACAATGAGGATGCTGTAATCTTTGGCTTAGCATTGTTATAAAATTAACTGTGATGCTATATATATGTGAAAGTGCCTTGCATAGTGCCTGATGCTTGGTAGATGCCCACTACATGTTGAATGAATGGATGAATGAGTGAATGAATGGGCCATAATTGCAAGCTGTTTATAGCTTAATGTGTAACAAATTATGATGGAGCACAGCTAAGCCCTAAATTCAATGATTTGATCAAGCTAGATAATTTCTCTGTCACTTAACCAGATTGGGCGGACAGGCAGTGCAAAACAGGTAGGTTGCTCTGCTCTATGTCCTTCAGGGCTTTTATTCCTTCCATCTTGTTGCTCAGCTATTTCTGAGGGCGTGTTTCCTTCTGAATGGTCAAAGTTGTCTCATCACTACCATGTTCACATTTTCCAGCCCACAGGAAAGAAGAAAGAAGTAGAAGGCAAGTAGTTTTTTAGAAGAATGGGACCTTAAAGATGCACACATTATTCCCACTTCTTTACTGGACCTTAGTGTCATGACCACACTAAGCTGCAACATAGCTGGGCAATGTAGTCTTCTGTTAGGCAGCCACATGCCCAGCCGAAACATAGGAGATCATATTAGTAAAGACAAGAAGAGAAAAGGGATATGGGGCTGATTAACACTCTCTGTCCCACACATGTACCAACACTTTCATTTGGAGACCAGTTTTAACTCTACCTGAAAATACAGTGCTACCTTGTATAGTTAGTTGCAGTTTCAAATGAATCTGCTTTACCTCCTGTCTAAATTAAAAGCTTCTCAAGGGTTTGGGTCTTTCTATCCTCCTTTGAGTGTCCTCCCATGCTCAGCGCAGGACCAAAACCATTGCAGCTGCTCAGTGTTTGTTAACTGACCAACTGGTCGATTACAGCGTGCCCTGGAATGGATGCTAAATCAGCCTACAGCATAGCTTGTGAGGAATGAGACAACAATGTGCATTGACAGGAACATGGGTCCACCCTTCACTTAGAGCAAAGCTGGCCCAGAGAATCCTGGCAACCAAGCAGCTCTTCCATTACTGGCTATATATTGAGCTTGTCGGTAACATCTATCTACTTTATTGCCCCCTTTGCTCAGAAAAGAAAAAGAATATTTAAGCACTTGACCTAATCCATCTTACATATGAGAAAACTGAGGTCCTAAGTTGTTAAATGACTTGCCCGAAGTCACCTAAAGAGGTATTGCATCACTGAGACTACTATCCAGTCCTCCACACACGTCAGCCCTTTTCACCACCCCATTAGATCTCTTACACTAGATACAAATAATGACAATAGTGTTTCACTCTTTATAATTTTTATCATGTTTCACATCCATGATCTCATTTAATCCTCATAGTAGTTGTTGGAAGTAGAATTGTTATTAATATCCCTCTTTAACAGATGAGGAAACAGAAGCTCAAAGTGATAAAATATGGCCTGTGGGTAAATGACATGCTTGAACCTACACACAACTATTTAGATCCCAATCTTGCTGGGCCACTCTGAAGATAGCATGACAACTACCAAAGCACCTGCTAAACTGTAGGCCATCTCTAGTGCCAGGCACTGTTATTAATGTGTTATTGCTGGGAGACCCAAATCTGCACTTGAGTCTACAACTTGAGAAGCCAACAGTATATTTTATAGCCAGTATATTATAATTTTAATTATAGCCAGTATATAAGCAGTATATTATAATTATTACTTGAAAATCCTGGGGCATTGGGAGGGCTGTTCTATATCATGCATAGGAGATCTGAAAGAGAGAATTGCTCCAGGCCCATGAATATTAATTGTTATGCTAGACTATGAGCTGCATTTTCCTTCATTCACAATAATCAGATGTTCGTTGCACTGCTCTCAAACTTTACAGTCACTAAGCGGACAGATCATAAGCATGTGTTAGGTTTCTTTGATAGGGTTTTCTCTCTCCATCATGCAGGCGTTCTACAGTGTCTAAAACTATCACTGGAGAAATGAAAAGTCACTATTTCCTTGCTGGAAGCTTGGCAGGCACCTGTGTATAGGGAGCCTCACACTGTCCACTAAGGGCTTCTGGAATTGGGCAGTTCAGGGACTCTGCCTTTTCGTTCTTCATTTGCCTTTGATTTTAGCAGTAGAGGTGAGAAGGTGGTGAGAAACATTACTGGGAGAGGACTTTGCCACTCAAATGGGGTCCCTGGAGCACCTGGGAGTTTGTTAGAAAGGCAAAATTTCAGGCTCTATCCCACACCCACAGACTCAGAATCAGCTTAACAAGATCCACAAGTAATGCTTTTGCACATTAATTTCGAGAAGTGTTGGGCTGGGGAACTTAAGTTCTTATCCACTAGTCTGCCCTTCACTGGCTGTGTAACTGTGGAGAAAGCACTTAACCACCTTTCCTATAAAGTGAGCAGGTACGGTGCAGATGTTAGAGGATCTGAGCTTGGTTTCAGGGAGGTGGTTTTCTCACAAATCCAGTGCAGTAAATACCAGTAAAAACTACATCTTCCTTGAAATTCCTAAGACCCCTTCTTTTTGGAACAGTGATTCATCCATCAAATTATTTATTGAGTTTCAGTATACAGCAGGCATTTTGGCCATCAGTTCCCTGATATTTGCTGCCCTGGGCTTAGGAGGACCTGTCTCCCTCACTAAAACCAAATCCAGAATCTCCAAAGTTTGTGCAGGGGAACCTAAACATTTGCCTTTTCATGGAGTTTTACCTCCTTCTGCAGTCATTTTAACATGTGTCCTCGGTAAAAACAATAGCCATATTCCAAACCTTTATAGTGCTGTGTTAGATTCACATAAGGTAGATGAAGTTTCTTAAAATGTGTTGAGATGCTGCTTGTTCACCCAACATTTCTTGAGGCCCTAATGTGCTCTCTGGATGCAGTGCCAGGGAGATGGGACAGAGCAGTGGGAGGTCCCAAGCTTGGCCTCCAACCACACCTCAGTGGGAAAGCTGGATGTATGCCAGGTGTGTGTTCCTTGACTTCATGTGGTCTTACTTTCTGCATCTTTAAAAGAGGATAAAAGTGCTTTGTGGAAAACAGCACAAATCCACACAGCATCCTCAAGGAGCTCATAGCCTAGTGTGGAGACAAGTCTGGGTTTGGTGCAAGGCATAGACTCTGCTTCCACCAACCTGGATGTTAATGTTTCCTAGAAGTGAACTGTAGGCTGAGACCCTGAGGACAAGAGTTGGCCAGATGAAAGCAAGTGTAGAGAGCAGGTAGGGTAAAAAGAAGACTTTTTCTGAAAGAATAAACAGCATCCCAAAGTTTTGAAGTTACAGAGATCGTGGTGCATTGAGTTAAGCCAAGTAAACATCAGCTCCCAAGAGGCCAGCAAGGAAGGGCCACTAAGAAGCAGGAAAGGAAGATTTGAACCCTTCAGCCTGCTCACCTAGCCTGGGTACTTTTGCATGGCCAGCAACAGATTTTGAAGCTGTTGGTTTTCTCAGTTGGGGATGCTATTTTGCCCAGAGCATATTAAATGACCAGGGGACTTACAAAACTCCATCTCTGAGTGCTGGCCCTTGTCCTGGAATCTCTTCAGACCACCTCCCAGTTCCCTCTCTCCAGCTACTCTGGCTTCCTGCTGCTATCTGCATCCCCACCTCCAACCTGCCTCCCATGGCTGCTGGACTCCCAGGGGTCGCCGTGGTTGCTGTCAACTCCCATGGCCTGATAGGTGACTCCAGCTCAGCTCCACCTTCTCTCGTGAGCACAGTTTTGCTATTCAGCTTCTGGTACAACAAGCGGGATGCTAGCTGAGGAAAGGATGGATTGAGAATATAGTTTGAGTTAAATGTGGCTGCGGCCCAGGCTCCAGCCAATGATCACAGAAGGAAAATCAATTAGCAAACATGCCAGTATGGCTGTGCGAGCCATTCATTCTCAAGGCTGATTATTTACTTAAACCCTCCTGTCTTCTTTGGAGTAACCCACCTGTAGGACTCTATTTCACAAAGGAGTTGCCTTTGTGATCCCCCAACAAGGTGTCCATTTTCTAGATGAGAAAACCAAGATTCAGGAGATCAAGGGCCTGTCCCAAGGTCACACTTCAGAAAAGATATGAAGCCTCAGATTGAAAGTAGGCCTCCTGATGATCAAGCACATTCTTTTCTTTTTACATCTTTCTGTAACTTTATGCAAAATGTTAAAGCCCATTCATTGCAAAAATTGAGATTTACTTTAGTTTCCTCCTCCAGCTGTCCAGACGAGCAGAGTCGTCCTAGCATTTTCTAGCATGTCATAGGGAGCTTGTTCCAGTAGGGAGCTTCCAAAAGGCATCTGCCTAAACAGCTTTTTATATGGCCAAAATCTTTTTCTGATGGCCATCATTGACTCTGACCCCTCAACTGCCCTTGGTAATGTTACTTAACCACTTTGTGACTTGTTTTTCTCATCTGTAAAATGGGAATACTAATCTCCCCTTTCAGAATCACTGTAAATATTAATGTGGTGAATCCAGCATTCAGTTGTTATTGAATAAATGGTAGTTCCCTTTTTCTCCTTCTTCTAACATTGACCCATAGACATTTACTACCCTTACGGTAACATTCATCTTCATTTAATAATCCCAGATGAAGGCAGACAGCATTAAACAATGACCGTAATAATACTTAACATTTATTGAGCACTAGGACATGAACTGTCATAAACATTTATAGTCATTACCACAATTAAACCTCACAAGAGCCCTATCAGGTATTTATTAGGATTATTGTTCCCATTTTACAGAAGCAGAAAGGGAGGCCCAGCAAGATCACATAATTTACCAGAGGCTACACAGCTAGAAAGTGAAAGAGCCAGAAGTCAAATCTAGTCCTTCTGACTCCAGAACAGATGCTCATAACCAGTAAGCCCTCCTGCCTCTTGTGGCAAGACTAGCTGTGCTGTTACAATTATCCTCCTGGCAGACATTAGTCAGCATCAGGCCCTGAAATGGTGGCAGGAGATGTGTATCTCAATTAGGCTTTCAGTTTAACTTCCAGAGAAGGAACAAGAGATTGAGTCTCAGAAGTTGCTAAGTGAATGAAATTGAAACAGCCAGAAATGACTTGCCTTAGGGGAAACAGACTCGTGGCTTCCCAGGTCACAGAAATTTTGTTTCTTCTCTCTCGTAGAGTGCTGAGCCAGCAGAAGTCATAATTCTGCCTTAAAGTTTGCTCAGATGGAAACTTTAAAGAGATTTTTAAGAAATTTAAGCAAAATTGAAAGAGAAGAATCCATAGTACACTGTCTTCCATCACAGGATGACCCTACGGCACAGTGAGGTGGCACAATGAGGCAGCTCAGTGGTGTGGCCTTAGAGTTAGACTGACGTGGGTGCAGATCCTGGCTTCATTACTAACTGGTCTTGGACAAGTCAGGTTCTTCATCTGTGAAAAATAGCATTCAATACTGAGTCAGCAGAGTTGTAGAGTATATTTAATTAGATCAAGTGAAGTATTAGGTCCTTAGCACATAGTGATTGCTGAATGCATGCTAGATACTGGGGTTAATGCATGTATGAAGCTTGCACAAATTCTTGGAAGGTAAGCATACTATACCAGCTATCCTTATTATTACCTTGGTGCTGTTGACATTGGCAGAACACAACCTGACTTTATCCTATCCCTCTAGTTCACAACACATCTGAAAATAACACAACTAGAAATACAACTCCCTGAAAAATTCTGTGGCTTGTGGATGTTTTATTAGTTATTTGCAGATAACTTTGTCTTTTAAAGATATATTTTCTCACAATGAGATACCACTATACACCTACCAAATGGCTAAAATTAAAAAGACTGACAACACCAAAAATTGGCAAGGATGTGGATTACTATTACTCTTATGCATTGCCAGTGGGAGTGTAAAAAGGTACAACCGCTTTAAAAAGGGACTGGTTAGTTTCTTATAAATCTGGACATACACCTACCCTATAACCCAGCAGTTCTGCAATTTGCCATTCACCAAAGAGGAGGTAAACATATATCTGTAAAAGATTGGCAAGAATATTTATACCAGACCTGTTCATTCTAGCCAAAAACTGGATACAGCCCAGATGTTTATCGACATAAGAAATGATAAGTAAACTGTGATATATTTATACAAATGAATACTGCTCGACAATAAGAAGAAATAAATTATTGAAATATCCAATATCATGAATCTCAAAACATTACACTCAGTGACAAATGAGTACATATGGTATAATTCCATTTATTTGAAGTTCTAGAATAGCCAAAACCTATTGAGGAAAAAACAAAAAAACAAAACTGGAGACTTCTGGTTTTGTACCAGAATGCAACAAGCTTGGATGATACCACTGCATCTAACAATAAAGAAGAAGCTAAACAAACTATAAAACAAGCAAATCTTCTTAGATCCATAAGAGAAGTAAGGTCAAAGGGCAAATCACTGCCCCCCAAATTGGGTTCATAGGTAGACGAGTGCAGAGAATCACTACTTACCGGAGTAGTACCATCCACGGGAACCAGTGCTGGGGTTAGAAAAACCTGAACTGTAATTGATGAATTGCTGGTGGCTTAGTGTGGACAACTCTGGGGGTTTACAACTTTAGGGGGATCTATTCAAAGGGAGCCCCCACACTTTTATGAGTTTTACTACTAGAAGCTTGACCTGGTTCTCACAGTGAATATAGGAGAACAATCTTCTAGAGCTTCCATCAGGGGGAGGGGAAAGGAGCCATTTGGAAATATGCCATAGCACTCTGTTCTTCTTAATAAAATCTGCCCTCATGAGAAACTATTTAACCAGAGCCTAATCTGCTGGGGTTATATCAGAGCCTAACTCACCTGGAGGAATGAAAATACCAAACTCCAGCCCACTCTAGCCATGCTGTCTCACTTAGATAGGGGTAGGGGGATAATGGGACTGAAATGCTGAAAAGCTTCATAGTCCCTTTTACCCACTGTGAAGTTCACAGTCCTTTTTACCTAGTACATTATATCTAGCTATCTTATCTTAGTACATCATATCCAGCTATCAAGAAAAAAAATACAAGGCATACTAGAAGGCAAAAAATACAGTTTGAAGAGACAGAGCAATCATCAAAATCAGACTCAGATATAGCAAGGATGTTGGAATTATTCAGTCCAGGAATTTAAAATAGCAATGATTAATATGCTAAGGGCTCTAATGGGTAGAGTAGATAGCATTCAAGAATGGGTGGGCAATGTAAGTAAAGAGATGAAAATTCTAAGAAAGAATGAAAAAGAAATGGTAGGAAAAACAAAAACTCTGTAACAAAAATCAAGAATACCTTTGTTGGGCTTATTAGTAGATTGGACATGGCTGAGGAAAGAATCTTTGAGCTTAAGCATATCTCAATATAAACCTCCAAAACTGAAAAGCAAAGAGAAAAACTGAAGAAAAACCAGACAGAATATCCAAGAACTGAGGAACACCTACAAAAGTTGTAACATATGTGTAATGGGAATACCTGAAGAATAAGGGAGAAAGGAAAAGAAGAAATATTTGAAGCGATAATGACTGATAATTTCCCCAAATTAATGTCAGATACCAAACCACAGATCCAGAAAACTTAGAAGACACAAAGCAGGGTAAATCCTCCACTCCTCCCCTCAAAACCTGCACACCTAGGCATATCATATTCAAAATACAGAAAATCAAAGAAAAAAATCCTGAAAGAAGCCAGAGGAAAAATCACCTTACCTATAGAGGAGCAAAGATAAAAAAAATTATATCTGATTTCTTCTCAGAAACCATGAAAGTAAGAAGAGAGTGGAGTCACATATTTAAAGTGTTGAGAGAACCCCCCCACCACCACCACCCTGGAATTCAGTACCCTGTGAAACTATCCTTCAAAGGTGAAGGAAAAATAAAGACTTTCTCAAACAAACAGAAATTGAGGAAATGTGTTGTTGTTATCCTGTCTTGCAAGAAATTCTATAGAGAGAGGGAAAATGATATACATCAGAAACTTGAATCTACATAAAGAAAGGAAGAGTATCAAAGAAGGAATAAGTGAAGGTAAAATAAAAACTTTAATTTTATTATTGTTAATTGATCTAACAGATAGCAGTTTGTTCAAAATAACAATAGCGACAATGTTTTTGACTATGAATGGCAGCAGTGGTACAAGGGAAGGGATAAAGGGATTAGGATTATTTTGTTAGTATAAGGTTCTCACACTACTTATGAAGTTGTGTAGTGTTATTTGAAATTGGACTTGGTCTACAGCCATACCACCCTGAATGTACTAGATCTTGCATGATCTCAGAAACTAAGCCATGTAGGGTCTTGTTAGTATTTGGTTGGGAGACCACATGGAAATACTGAGTGCTGGAGGTGGAGGGAGGGAGGGAGGGAAGGAAGGATGGAAGGAAGGATGGAAGGAAGGAAGGAAGGAAGGAGAGAGGGAGGGGGAGAGAGAGAGAAAAGAAAGAGAGAAAGAAAGAGAGAAAGAAAGAAAGAAAGAAAGAAAGAAAGAAAGAAAGAAAGAAAGAAAGAAAGAAAGAAAGAAAGAAAGAAAGAAAGAAAGAAAGAAAGAAAGAAAGACTTGGATTAATTATAAATGTATACTGCAAACTGTAAGGCACCCAGTAAACAAAAGTAAAAAAATAAGTATAACTTGTATCCTAAGAAAATGGAGAAAATTGAATCATATAAAATGCTTAATTAAAACCTCCAAAGGCAGAAAAAAGTGGAAGGCAAAAATAGAAGGAAAGAGCAAAGACAACAAATAGAAAACAATAACAAGTATGGATATTAATTCAACTATATCAGTAATCACTTTGAATGTCATTGCTCTAAATGCACTGATTAAAAGGCAGAGATTATCATATTGGATCAAAAAACAGTATACAGCTATATTTTGTCTGCAAGACATCCACTTGAAAGACACAAACAGATTAAAAGTAAATAAATGAAGAAAAACAAACCATGCTAACACAAATCAAAAGAAAATGAGAGCAGCTATATTAATCTAAGACAAAGCAGATTTTAGAGCAAGGAAAGCTATCAGGGATAAAGAGAGTCATTACATCCCTATTAGGAATAAAGGGGTCAATTCTTCCAAGAGACAAAACAATCCTTAATGTGTATGTGCCTAACAACAGAGTGTCAAACTACATAAGGCAAAAACTGGTAAATCTGTAAGGAGAAATAAATGAATCCGCTATCATAGTTGGAGACTTCAATCCCCTGTATCAGAAATGGACAGATCCAGTAAGCATAAAATTAGTAACAACATAGTTGAACTCAACAACACCATCAATCAACTGGATGTAATTGACATCTATAGACTATTTCATCCAACAACAGCAGAATGCACATTTGTCTCAAGCTCACATAAAACATTCACCAAGACAGGAGACATTCTGGGCCATAAAACCCACACTAACAAATTTTAAAATACAAATATATAAATCATATAATGTTTGCTCTCAGAGTACAATGGAATCAAACTAGAAATCAATAACAGAAAGTTAGCTGGAAAATCCCCAAATGTGTGGATATTAAACAACTCATTTCCATATAATATATGGGTCATAGAAGAAATCTTGAGACAATTAAAAAATCAGTTTAACTAATGAAAATAAAAACAGAGCTTATCAAAATTTGTGGGATGCAGTGTTTGGAGAGAAATTTATAGCATTGAATGCATGTATTAGAAAAGAAGATCTAAAATTGATAACATAAACTTCTACTTTGGGAAAATAGAAAAAGAAGATCAAATTAAAGCCAGAGTAAGCAGAAGAAAACAAGTAAAAATTAAGACAGAAATCAATGGAATAGAAAACAGGCAGTCAATAGAGGAAAATCAACAAAAGCAAAAAGCTTCTTATTTGTAAGGACCAATAAAATTGATAAGTCTCTAACATGCTAACTATGAAAAAAAGACAGAGGACACAAATTACTAATATGAGAAGTCAAAAAGATACTAATATGGGGTCACTACAGATCCTATGGACACTGAAAGGATAAAGGAAAATTATGAACAACTCTATGCCTACCATTCTGATAAGTTAGATGAAAGGAACCAATTCCTTGAAAGACAATCTGCCAAAGCTCACCCAAGTAGAAATATTCAATCCAAATGGTCCTACATCTATTAAAGAAAGTTAATCTATAATTAATAACCTTAAAAAATAGAAAATACCAAGTCCATATGAATTCTACCATTTAAGGAAGAAATTATACCAATCCTTTACAATCTCTTTCAGAAGATAAAATCAAAAGGAATGCTTTCTAACTCACCTTATGAAGGCAGCATTACCCTAATACCCAAACCAGATAAATACATTATAAGAAAAGAAAACTGCAGACCAAAATCTCTCATGAGCATAGATGAAAAAATCTCCAATGAAATAGTAGAAGTTCAACCCAGCAATGTATAAAAAGAATCATATACTACAACCAATTGGGAATTATCCCAATTATGCAAAGCAAGTTCAACACTCCAAAAATCAGTTAATGTAAGATTAACTGGCTAAAGAAAAATTACATAATTATATCAACCGATGCATACAAAGCATTTGACAAAATACAATATCCATACATAATTAAAAGCTATCAGTAAGCTATGAATAGAGAAGAACTTTACCAACTTGACAAAGAATACCTATAAAAAGCCTATAACTAGCATCCTTCTTAATGGTGAGAAACTAAAAGTTTTCTCACTAAGAGCAGGAAGAAGGAAAGGATGTACTCTCTCATCACTCCTTTTCAACATCACACTGGGAATCCTAGCTAAGGTAATAAGACAGTAAAAGGTAATTAGAGGTATACTGATTGTGAAGGAAGAAATAACAGTCTTTGTTCACAGATGGTGTAATCATCTGTGCAGGAAATCCAAAAGAACCAACAAAAACTCCCAGAACTAATAAGCAATTATAGCAAGGTTGCAGGATATATGGTTAATATACAAAAGTCAACCACTTTCCTATATACCAGCAGTGAACAAGTGGAATTTGAAATTAAAAACACAATACCATTTACATTAGCACTTCCAGAAATGAAATTCTTAAGTACAAATCTAACTAACTAACTATATATCTATATCTATATATATATGTATGATATATATGAGAAAAACTACAAAACTCTGGTGAAATAAATCAAAGAACTAAATAAATAAAGTGGTATTCCATGTTCATAGCTAGTAAAACTCAGTACTTTCAAGATACCAGTTTTTCCCAATTTGAACTATAGATTTAATGCAATCTCAATCAAAACCTCACCAAGTTATTTTGTGGATATTGACAAACTGATTCTAAAGTTTATATGGAGAGACAAAAGATTCATAAATAGCCAACACAAATATTGATGGGGAACAAAGTTGAAGGACTGACACTTCCCAAACTCAACTTACTGTAAAGCTACAGTAATCAAGACAGTGTGTTATTGGTGTAAGAATAGACAAACAGATCAATGGAACATAATAGAGAGCCCAGAAATAGACCCACACAAATATAGTCAATAGATAGTTGACAAAGTATTAAAGGCAATACAATGGAGAAAAGATAGTCTTTTCAACAAAAGGTGCTGGAACAACTGGACATACAAATGGAAAAAAATGAATCTAGACACAGACATTACATCCTTCACAAAATTAACTCAAAGTGAATACAGACCAAAATGTAAAATGCAAAACTATACAACTTCTAGAAGATAACATAGGAAAAAATCTAGATGACCTTGGGTTTGGTGATGACTTTTTAGCTATGACACTTAAGGCATGATCCATGGAAGAAAGAATTTATGAGTTAGACATTATTAAAATTAACACTTCCTGCTCTGTGGAAGACACTGTTAAAAGAATGAAAAGACAAACCACAGACTGGAAGAAAATATTTGCAGAAAACACATCCCCTTATGAGAATGTTTGTAAAATACGTATTCATTATCCAAAATATACAAGAACTCTTAAAACTCAATGATAAGAATACAGCCCAATAAAATACGGGCCAAAGACCTTAACATGCATCTCACCAAAGAAGATATATAGATGGCAAGTGAGCATATGAAAAGATGCTCCACACTGTATGTCATTAGGGAAATGCAAATTAAAACAACAATGAGATACCAATACACACCTTTTAGAATGATCAAAATCCACAACACTGAAAACACAAAATGCTGGGGAGGATGTGTAGCAACAGGAACTCTCATTCATTGCTGGTGTGAATGCAAAATGGTACAGCCACTTTGGAAGACAGTTTGGTAGTTTCTTACAAAACTAAACATACCCTTACCATAGGATCCAGTAATTTCTATCTCTGGTGTTTACCCAAAGGGGTTTAAAATTTATGGCCATGCAAAAACCTGCACACACATGTTTATAGTGGCTTTATTCCTAATTTTCAAAACTTGAAAGCAACCAAGATGTCCTTTAGTAGTTGAATGGATAAATAAACTGTGGGACATCCAGACAATGGAATATTATTCAGGCCTAAAAAATGAGCTATTAAGCCACGAAAAGACATGCATGAAAAGACAAATGCAAATTACTAAGTGAAAGGAGCCATCTGATAAGGGAAGGGTGTATAATTTCAGCTATATGACATTGTGGAAAAGGCAAAACTATGGAAACAGTAAAAAGATCAGGGATCAGGAGAAGGGAGGGATGAACTGGCAGAGCACAGAGGATTTTTAGGTCAGTGAAACTACTTTGTATGAAACTAGTAAGGTAGATACAAGTCATTATGCATTTGTTCAAAAGTACAACACTAAGAGTGACTCCTACTGTAAACTGTAGCCTGTGGGTGATAGTGATGTATCAATGTGGGTTCATTAATTGTAACAAGTGTAGCTCTCTGATGGGGAGATGTTGATTATGGGGGAGGCTATGTATGTGTGGGGGCAGAAGGTATGTGAGATCTCTGTACTTTTCTCTCAATTTTGTTGTGAACCTGAAACTGCTCTAATAAATAGTCTATTTAAAAGTGGAATAGTCATTGTCTCTGAGGTAATGGGGGTGTAGTATGAATGGAAATGGGCTTGAAGAAATTTTCTGGGGTGATGGTAATGTTTCACACTTTGATAAAGACATTGATTATGCAAGTCTGCACATTTGTCAAAACTCAGTGAGGATGTTCACGTAACATTTGTGCTTTTCAGTCATTGCATCTAATTTTTACCTCAGAAGAAAAAAAAACTGGAAACAAATATTGTACTCTAGTTAGTGATATCCATGCTGAGGTATTTAGGGGGAAGTGTACAGATGTCTGCAATTTTATTTAAAATACGTCAAAAAATAAGATGAATTGATGGATTTCTATAGAGATGGATAGATGGATATATACATGATAAAATAAGATTAGTAAAATGTTGAGGGGTTGAGCATATGGTTGTAAATTATAAAATTATTCTGTATGTTTGAAAGTTTTCATAATGTTGGGAAAAAAGGGTTCCTTAAATAGTTACTACCCTTCTAAATAAAGAGATAATTTTAATCGCCATATTGTAAGCCTAAAAAGTATGTACCATTCTAAGTAAGGTACTTTCAGGTTTGTTAAAATTCAAGTTTGTAAGCCCTGGCTTATAGGCCACTTAGGTTCAGAATGCAATGTGTTTTAATGAAAGTATTGAATTGACAATTCTAGTGCCACTAGATTTTTGCCATTGATTTTCTCCTGTTGTATGAATAGGTGACACTGGTAGATATGGATGGTTCCTTTAAGGCTGATGGTCATGATTCATGTACCCATCTATAGAGTCAATAAGTGAAACTGACGCTGGAGCTCTTACCCCACAAGGCAGCTGTCCTCTTATTCTCATATCTTCACCTCCCCAAGAGAGACTGCCATAGAGCTATGGGCAGTTGCCTTCTTTATGCAAATGAAGAGTTAGCAAGTTCTTCAGATACAAGAAGAAAACTGTCTTGAGTGTAATAGTTACTATGAGCTTCATTTGATGGTCACAAGGTGGGCATCATCAACCTCATTTGGGATACAAGGAGACTGAAGATCATAGAGGTCAATTTGTTTGCCAGTAGTCACAAAACTAGGGAATAGTAGGGGTGGGACTTGAACCCGGCCTGCCTGGTTTCCAAGTCTTAACTCCTTATCACTTTAGGCTGCTAGGAAGGGAGATGTCTTATGGGAGATTTAGAATCCAGAATTCATTTTTTCCTGAGAAACTATATTATCAAAGGTGATTGGATATAATGGAAAGTACCTTTGTGCCTGTATTTTTTTTTATTGTTGTTGCAGTTAGGAGCTGAGTGGGATTCTGTAAGCTTGCCTGGGAACCTAACCTATATGAATGACATTATAATTTTTTTTAGCTTTAAAATTTTTATATAGGCTTTTTTTTATTGATTATGCATATTCATGGGGCGCAAAGCTGACAGTCACCACCTATGTCCAATATGTGATGATCAGATCAATAGTATCAGCATGCCCATTATGACAAATTGTAGTTATTCTCCATGTCCCCCACTCAACCTCTCCCCAACTTCCCTCCCTCTCACTCTCTCCTTCCCCAGCAACCCTAGGTCTGTTCTCCCCCTCTGCAAGTCCAATGCACCACTGTTGTCTTTCTTTCCTTCCTCCTTTCTCTCTTAGCTCCCATTTATGAGTGAGGACATGCAGTACTTTTACCTCTATGCCTGGTTTATTTCACTTAACATAATTTTCTTCAAGCCCATCCATGTTGCTATGAATGGCAGAATTTCATTCTTTTTTTATGGCTGAGTAGTATTCCATTGCATATATGCAACACATTTTCCTTATCCAGTCATCTGTTGATGGACATATAGGTTGGTTCCATAGCTCAGCTGTTTTAAATAGAGCTGCAGTGAATAAGAGGGTGCAGGTATGCCTTCAACATGATGATTTCTATTCCTTTGAGTATATATCCAGCAGTGGGATTGCTGGATCATATGGCAGTTATATCTGTGGTTGTTTGAGAAAACTTCGCACTGCACTATACAGCTGCACTAATTTACAGTCCCACCAACAGTGTCAAAGAGTTTTCCTTTTTCTGTATCCTCTCCAGTATTTGTTATTCTCAATCTTACTGTTCATAGCCCATCTAACTGGGGTGAAATAGTATCTCAATGTGGTTTTGGATTGCATTTCCCTGATGATTAGTGATGCTGAGCATTTTGTCAAGTACCTGTTGGCCATTTGTATGTCTTCCATTGAAAAATACCTATTAACTCCTTTGCCCATTTTTTAATTGGGTTATTATTATTATTATTATTATTATTTTACTATGTAGTTGTTTAAGTTCCTTATATATTCTGGCTATTAATCCCTTGTCAGACGTATAGTTTGCAAATATTTTCTCCCATTCTGTAGGTTGTTTTTTCACTCTTTTGTTTCCTTTGCTGTATAGAAGCTTTTTAGTTTGATATAATCCCATTTATTAATTTGTTTTCTTTTGTTACTGCTTGTACTTTTGGGATCTTATTCATAAAGTCTGACCAGTCCTATTTCCTGAAGTGTTTCCCCATTGTTTTTCCTTTAGTAGCTTTATAGGGTCAGATCTTATTCTTAAGTCTTTAATCCATTTTGAATTGATTTTGGTATATGGCTAGAAGTATAGGTCTAGTTTCATTCTCCTGCATATCAATGTCCAATCTTCCCAGCACTATTTGTGGAAGAGGCAGTCTTTTCTCCAATTTATGTTCTTGGTGCCTTTGTCAAAGATCAGTTGCTGTACACATGTGGGTTGATTTCTGGGCTTTCTATTCTGTTTCATTGGCTTGAGTATCTACTTTTATGCCGGTACCATGCTGTTTTGGCTACTATAGCTTTGTACTACAATTTGAAGTCAGATAGTGTTATGCCTCTGGCTTTATTTTATTTTATTGTATTCAATATTCAGTATTGCTTTGGCTATTTGGGGTCTTTTTTTGTTCCAAATGAATGTTAGGATTGTTTTTTCTATTTCTATGAAGAAAATCTTTGAATTTTGATGGGGATTGCATTGTATTTGTAGATTGCTTTGGTTAGTATGGACATTTTCACTATGTTGATTCTTCCAATCCAAAATCAGGGTATGTCTTTCTATCTTATTAGATCCTTTTAAATTTCTTTCAGTAGTGATTTGTAGTTCTCTTTGTAGAGATCTTTCACATCACATCCTTGGTTAAATTGATTCCTATGTATTTTATTTTTTTGATGACTACTGAACACGGGCTTCCTTTCTTGATTTCTTTTTATGCTAGTTTGTTATTGGAGGATAAAAATGTTACTGATTTTTGGATGTTTATTTTGTATCCTGCAACATTACTGAAATTGTTAATCAACCCTAAGAATTTTTTTGTAGTATCTTTAGATTTTTCTATGTATAGGATCATGTCATCTGCAAACAGGGAGTTTGACTTTATCTTTTGCAATCTGGATACCCTTTATTTCTTTTTCTTGCCTGATTGCTTTGGCTAGTACTTCTAATACTATGTTAAATAGGAGTGGTGATAGTGGGCATCCTTGTCTTGTTGCTGTTCTTAAGGGAAAAGCTTTCAGCTTTTTCCCATTCAGGATGGTATTGGCAGTGCATTTGTCATATATGGTTTTTATTGTGTTGAGATACTTTCTTTCTGCAGCTAATGTGCTGAGAGCCTTTATCATGAGATGTTGAATTTTGTTGAATGCTTTTTCTACATCTATTGAGATAATCATATGGTTTTTGTCCTTGATATTTTTGATGTGATGTATCACATTTATTGAATTGCATATGTTGAACCATTCCTGTCTCCCTGGGATGAATCCCACTAGATTGTGATGTATAATTTTTTTGATGTATTGCTGTATTCTAATTGTTAGTATTTTGTTGAGAATTTTTGTGTCTATGTTCATCAGAGACATTGGCCTTTAGCTTTTGGCTGTTGTTGTTATATCTTTGTCTGGTTTTGAGATCAAGGCGATACTGGCCTCATAGGATGAATTTGGGAGAATGGCCCCTATTTCAAATATTTGGAGTAGTTTGGAGAGAATTGGTGTTAATTCATCTTTAAAGGTTTGGTAGAATTAGGCAGTAAAGCCATCTTGTCCTGGGCTGTTCTTTGTTGGGAGACTGCTGATTACTACTTCACTCTCACTGCTTGTTATTATTGGTCTGTTCAGGTTTTCTGTTTCTTCTTGGTTAAGTCTTGATAGTTTGTATCTGTCCAGATATTTATGCATTTCCTCCAGGTTTTTGAATTTGTTGGTGTATAGTTGTTTGTAACAGTCTCCAATGATTCTTCATATTTCTTTTTTTTTTCATTGTTGAAGAATATCAATTTCCGTAACTCAGTAGATGATGTGATAAGTTAGACAATAGATGCATTTAACCATAAAGAAATTCTAATATATTGGTATGTAAATATAAATATCAGAATATCCATACAGCGCAAATATTTTAAATAAAATTGTACCTCCACCCCAGTGACACATTTATGAGGATACTTAAAAAACATCATGGAAAAATAGAAACAAGGCTAATATCAATCATTCCATGAACTTTTTGAAGACCCCTCATATTTGTAGTTAGTTATTTGATTCTTCACATTTCTGTAGTATCAGTTGTAATGTGTCCTTTTTTCGTTTCTGATTTTTTTATTTGGGTCTTTTCTCCTCCTCCTCCTCCTCCTCCTCCTCCTCCTCCTCCTCCTCCTCCTCTTCTTCTTCTTCTTCTTCTTTTCTTCTTAAATCATTAACCTATTTTGTTTCTTCTCAAAAAACCAACTTTTTGTTTCATTGACCTTTTGTATCATTTTGGGGGTCTCTATGCCATTTAGTATTGCTCTGATCTCAATTGTTTCTTTCCATCTGCTAACTTCAGGACTGAATCATTCTTGTTTTTCTGGGTTTTTTGAGGCATAGCATTAGGCTGTATATTTGATATCTTTCTATTTTTTTTTTTTTGATGTGTGTATTGCAATAAACTTCCCTCTTGTACTGCTTTTGCAGTATCCCACTGATTTTGATGTGATGAGCGTTTATTTTCATTGGTTTCAAGAATTTTTTTGATTTCCTGTTTAATTTCTTCTTGGACCCATAGGTCATTTAGGAGCCTGTTGCTTAATTCCCATGTATTTGTAGCATACTCAGTTTTACTTATTATAAATTTCTAGTTTTAGTCTATTGTGGTCTGAAAGGATATTTGAGATGATTTCAGATTTTTAAAATTTGTTGAGACTTGACTTGTGACCTAACATGTCTATCCTGGAGAAAGTTCCATGTGCTGATGAGAAGAATGTATATTCTGTAGTTGCTGAATGAAATTTTCTGTAGATATCTGCCAGGTCCAATTGTTCAAAAGTGTAGTTTAAATCCTGCATTTTTCTGTTGATTTGTTGCCTGGGTGATCTGTCCAGGACAGAGAGAGGGGTGTCTGTGTCCCCCATTATTCTCATATTGGGATTTATCTCTTTCTTTAGGTCTAATGGTGTTTGCTTTATATATCTGGGTGCTCTGGTGTTGGGTGCATATATATTTATGATTGTTATGTCTTCTTTATGGGTAGATTCCTTTATCATTATATAGTGGCCTTCTTTGTCTCTTTCTATGGATTTTGGTTTAAAGTCTATTTTATATGATATAAGAATAGCTACTTCTGCTCATTTTTGGTTTCCTTTTGTATGGTATATCTTTTTCCATCCCTTTACTAATAGTCTGTGTGTGTCTTTACAGGTGAGGTGAATCTCTTGAAGACAGCATATAGTTGGGTCTAGCTTTTTAATCCAATCTGCGAGTCAAAATCTTTTGAGTGGGGAGTTTAATCCATTTACATTTAGAGTTGAAACTGAGAGGTATTGTCTTACACCTGGCATTTTATTACTTTTTGTTTAGATGTTTTAAATGTCTTATGTTCCTTTCTTCCACTTTTATTGTTCATCTTCAATGGCTGATAGTTTTCTGAGGCAGTAAAATTTAGTTTCTTTTTCTTTTTCCTTTGCATTTGTGTTTTACCAGTTAGTTTTGTTCTTTTTGCATATTCACAGTAGTGATTATTGTTTTTCAGATTCCAGATGCAGGCCTTCTTTGAATATTTCGAGAAGGGCTGGTCCTGTGTAAGTGAACTCTTGTAGCTTTTGTTTGTCTGGGAAATATACTATTTCTTTCTCATTTCTGAAGGACAACCTTGCTGGGTATAGTATTCTTGGCTAGCAGGTGTTTTTCTTTTCATATTTTGAGTATGTCATCACATTTTCTTCTTACCTATAGAATTTTAGTTGAGAAGTCTGCTTTTAGTCTGATGGGGGCTCTATTATAGATGACTTGACACTTTTCTCTTGTTGCTTTAAGAATTTTCTCTTGGCCTTGACATTTGGCAATTTGACTATCCAGGATCTGAAGGTCTGTATCTCTCCCTATACCTGGGAAGTTTTGCATTATTATTTCACTGAATGGATTTTCAATACCTTTATCTTTTTCCTCTTTTTTGGATCACTCATGATGCAGATGTCTATGTGCTTAAGGTTGTCTGCTAGCTCTCAGACTTTCTTCATTTTTTTAAATTATTTTTTTTTCCTTTTCTTTTTGTCTGCCTGAGTTATTTTGTAAAGATCTTCTTTGAGATGAGAAATTCTTTCTTCTCCTTGCTCAAATCTGTTGCTTAAGCTCTCACTTGTTTTCCTGGGTTTTTTGGCTTCTTAATTTGATGAATCCTTCAGTTCCAGGAGTTCTGCTACATTCTTTTTTAAGGTGTTAATCTCTTTGTAAATTTTCTCCTTCATATCCTGGATATTTTTTTCTCATTTCATTGTGTTGTCTAACTGAGTCTTCTCTTATCTTCTTGAGTTTCCTTAAGATTGTTACTTGGAGTTCCTTTTTCAGTTATTTCAAGGGTTTCCTGCTCTATATGGTCTGTTACTTGAGAATTACTGTTTTCCTTTAGCAGTGTCATATTTTCTTGTTTTTTTTTCATATTTCCAGTATCTCTGCATTGATTTCTAGTCATCTGGTAGATCTGTTGCTTTTTCTATTACTCTGGAGTGGAATTTGAGAAGAAAGACTTCCTCTTCTTTTTCCAGGCTCTTCTGGTGACTCTCCTTGTGTCATTGCAGTCAAATATGTGGTGGGCCACCTGCATGGTGGTTGTTGCCGTTACTGTTGTGGGAAGGCATCCTTATGGTGGTAGAAGCTATGATGGTGGTTGTTGTGGACCACCTCTGTAGAAGCAGTTCAGGGCCTCCCTGTCCCAGTGCCAGTGCTCCTCCTGCCTTCTGTGTGAGTGGGGAGGACTGCTCAGAGCACTTCCCTGCCTCAGGTCTCTCTGTGCAGTGTAGGCAGTGCTTTTCCTGCCTCCTGTGCAGGTGAGGGTGGGGGTGTATGGATTGGGGCCGCCCAGGGCACTTCCCTGTCTTGGGCCTCCCTGTTGCAGTGGTGGTGGCAGTGCTCCTCCTAAATGACAGTTTTTTGAGGAAATTTGCTGTCCCATAATCTCAGCTCATGACTTACAAACTTTTGAGACAAGTTATCCGTAAGCTAGAGGTCACCTGTAGTAATCATATCTCATGCTCACTTATATGGCTTTTCTATTTGAAAAGTGCCTTCATGTCTGTGTTCTTGTCTGAGCCTCACGGCTGTCCTGTAAGACAGAGAAAACAAGGATAGGACATCATTATCTTCATTTGGTAAGTGCCAGAGATACTGAAAGAGAGGTCCAGATGTTAGTCCAAGGTCATACAGCAGGGCTAGGGACAGAGCCAAGTTGGAATCCAAACCCCCAACACCATGTTCAGTATGGCTCATACCTCACCTGCTTTTTATTCCATGTTAGCTCCAGGCTTCTAGGTCCAGGCTAATTTACATGTGAGATCCTGCAAGTTCTTGGTAGGTGACCAGTATAGGATGTATAGCTAATGGGATAAAGTCCAATTTCACTTTTGCTACAAAGGAAGGGAAATTCTCAAAGGGATTGTAATAATCGGGCCCTTCTCAGTGGAACTCAGAGGGTTTTATGGGCATAAGGAAACAATCCATCCTCACAATAGACCAGTGTACCTGGCAACTTCCATCGTCCTTGCCATTCTACAGAGGAAGAAAGAACGTTAAGAGATTTGGCCCAGGGTCACCAACACCCCGGCCGTCAATCACAGAGTCTCAGCAGCAGAGCAAGGAATGGAACCGTGACTCTCGTGTAACCATCCATGAGAATATGCTCCATCTATCACATCATGTAACGTATTTTTAAATACCCCAAAGAGCTCTTGTCAAGAAGCAGAAATGGACATCCCATATGACAGTCTTGACACTCATCAGCAAGCTCCATGTCCATGGTCAAAAGGAAATCAGGGTAAGCCCGAGAGAAACCCCAGTCCTCTTTATATCAAGCTTTGACTCATCAATCTATGAGCATTTGTATTTTTAGTCTGTACTATGGTATCTTATGGAATGGTGGTTTCCCTCCCATGATCATACCTTTGCATAAGAATGGAGAAATATCTTGGGAGAGTGGGAAAGCATATTAGCCTGACAGTGGGTAGCCTTGACATCTAGTCTAGCTTGCCATTAACTTACTTTGTGACCTTGGGTGAGTCACTTTCCATCTTTGGGCCTTAGTTTGTTCCTCTGGAAAATGATAGAATTGGATCAGATGGTATTTATTCTTTAGAACAGTGAAAACAGAAAATCCTTACACAGAGAACTTGTGAGCATTTTTCTAGTCTGAAACTCTGTGAAAAGACTGTGTTTTTTCTCTGTGGTTCCCGTGACTAGCCCAGTTCCTGACACATAAAAGTGGCTTGATGAATGTTGAGTGAGTGAATAAAAATGGCACAGCCCCTTTGCTTAGGATGAGCAATGTTATCATAAATTCTCTACGTAGCTTGCATGTATTTCAAGTGTGACCCATTTCATGCTGGAAACTCTGGTTGTTAATCATCCTAGAGGCCTGTCAGAATATAATCACTGGCTTCAAAAGGTTCTCATGTCATAGAAGGCCAAGACTTTCTCTCTGTCACCCAGAGGTCTAAATAATGACTAATGTGCAAAGTTAGAGAGTGACAATGGAACGCAACACATACTTTTCTAATTCTGACAGATGCTTCATAGGTTAATTTATTTTTTAATTTATCAATGTACAATATAGTTGATTTTCATGTCCCTTCATCATAGGTTAATTCTTGAAGTAGGGAATAAAGATCTTGGTGAGAGGTTGGATGGCCACTGCTTACTAAGAGAAAAACTGGAGGTGATGACCTTGAGTTTTCTTCCAAGCCTATGATTCTGTATTTATCAACCTGCTTTTTACATGGAAAGTGTGCAGATATTCAGCTTAGGGACTGGCCTCAAATCCCATTCTGAAACTTGCCCATCATGTGACTTTATAAATCTAATACTATTAATAATAATGTTAGTAAAACTTATAATAGTAACTAGCATTTATTAAGGGAGTATATATGTCAAGTGTTTTAACTTTATATTAACTCATTTAATCCATTTGAAGGAGGACCAATTATTAATTTCCATCAAATAAGTAAACAGACAATGTAAGTAACTCAACCCAGGCACTCCGGTGAGAAGGTGGCAGATCCAGGGGTTCACGCTCATGTCTCTGTCTGACACCAAAGTTGAAGTTGTTGATCAGTAAGAATCTGTTTCTTGGCTTATTAGATTATACAATGGAGGTTACAATATCTGATAATTCTCACAGGGCAGTTATGCAAATCAAATGATGTCAGTTTGAAGTTGTCTGTCTTCTCCATCAGATCGTCAACTCCTCGAGGTGCATGGTTCACTGGATAGGCTTCAAGTGGCTGATTATAAGCAGTGCTCATTAACTGTTTGCTGAGTAAATATACGCATTAATGGGGAGAATAACAAGAAACCTTTATAAAGAGCTAAAGTACTATACAAAGGTTATTGATTTATTTTTGATGTTTTCAATTTGTATTCAGCCTTGTTTAGCACATTTTGAACTCAAGGTAGACAGAGAAAAACTGCTGCTTGTTAGTCCAGTAACATTAATGCCCAAATGTCTGTCTGTTATGTTTCTTTCTCATTATTCTCACTTCACTTGGATTGCGTTTAATTTGCATTTGCATGAAATTTGGAAGTGAAAATTATGGCCTATGTTTGTGCTTTTTCCATGCCTGCTAAAATTACAATCCGTGTTCAGCAGGCATTTATTATTAACGTTGTTTCTGTTAATGCTTAGTCTACAAAATCCTCATAATGACCTTATGAGGTTCATGTTTTTGCCCTGTTATATACATGACAACATTGAGACTCAGATTCATTCACTGGTATTGTTCACTCATTCATTTATTCAGCATACCTTAGGGACTGTACTAGGTAGGTTCCAGCATATGATGTCATTTCAGATTTAGTCTCTGAGCTAAAGGAATTTTGTGGAGGACAGCTTAAGAGTTCAGTGAGGGAGCAATTTTTAACTTGCCTAACAAATTGCTAATTGCCAGTTACAGATCCAGTACTATAACTCTGACTGCAGCCTGATGTTTGGCACTATTGATACTCCAGATCATGGACACTAAAATGGATAGGTGTGGCTTGCTAACCTAATGCTATAAATTTGGTTGTCCTGTTCTTATCACAAGCTGGCTCCTGGGCGTTTGATAACACATCGCCAATCTGTTTAGATTTTGCACTTCACACTCATTGTTGGGAGACACATTTCCTTGCCACATCCTTATTTTCAAGCAAACTCATCTCCCACCTCTATTTGATATCATCAGGAGCCCACAACTTTGAGAAACTCATAGTCAAATGAGGGTGATAGACATGTAAGTTATACATCACGGGCATTATTTTTGCTATTACTGTAAAGTGTAGGATATGGTGAAGATATAAAGAAGGAGTAGGTAAGAAGGGGACAAGGAGAGGTCATTTTTGAACTTAGTTTAGTCTTAAGAAAGGAGAAAGCATTGATAGTGAGACAAAGTTCATTTCCATCAGTGGAAACAAAAAGTGCAAAGTCATGGTTACAAAACAGCCTGAAATATTTGGAAAGCTGCAAGTTTGTCTGGAGTATAGGGTTCAGCGTATGGACTGAGTAATGGAGTGGTGATGATGTCAGAAGCAGGGCATGAACGTCATGTTTGCATGTTTGCCATGATTAAGTCCTTACTCCATGTATCACAAATCAAAAGCTTTTCTTACTGCCTTTGGCCAACATGAGGAAATAGTATTATCCAATGACCCTTGTCAGGGCTGTGCTAGTACAGCATTTCCATCATGTATTCTATTGGATACTAACCTTGTGAAACAAACCACACATGTATACACACCCATGCACCTATGCACACATGCATGTACATACAAGTTCTAAGGAAAACCACATTTGAAAAAATAGGCCCATTGGCATTGAGTTAAAAACTCAAAGACATTTTTTGCCTTGGAGCTCTTTATTTATTGATTAATATGTATGAGGGATCTTCAAAAAGTTCACGGAAAGATTCACATTATCTTTCAATTCTATTTTTTTATGGACTTATATTAACATCCTATAGAGCACACTTTAGGACAAACTTTCTAATGCTTTGAAATATTGAAAAAGGATGCACCTATTACAACCTTCAGAAAGTACCAGCAGCCTGAAACACTAGCCTCAAAACTATGACTACCAGCTGAGGCTCAGAGAAGTTAAAATATCAGTTTGATGTCACAGGGTATAACAGAGAAAGAGCAAGAGTTCAGGTCTCTTTTTTTTCTGGTCCACTTCTCACTTTATAATGCTAATAAATGTTCCAACTAAAATTAACAGGGATTTATTAGTGACTCCGTATACCTACTGTTGTGCTTTATGCTAAGAATGATACTGAAGTTTGCTTTCTCACGGAGGGAGAAGAAACAACACAAATAAATGAACAAATATTGTCAAGTTGGGAGTATTACCATTTAGGAGAATGAAGCAAGATGAGGAAATAAAGAGTAATAGGAATGCTATTTTCTAAAAGTGGGGAGGAAAAGGATAGGGTGACTTTTAAGGAAATGAAAGCCAGCCACAGGGATATATGTGAGAAGCACCTTCCAGGCCAAGGAAAGAGCAGGTACAAAGATAACAAGTGAGCTCAAGGGACACCCCTGGGCCTGTGTGGTTGGAGCAGAAAGAGCAAGGGAATGAAGGCAGGAGATGGGGCCGGTGCAATGGCTGGGCCAGATCCATGCAGGCCTTTAGAGGCCATGCTAGGTACTTTTGCTTGGTGGCCAGGTAAGATGGAAAGCTGCTGAGGGATTCCAAGCAGAGAATGTCCTGATCTGACTTAGGTTTTTAAAAAGCTCATTTGAGCTTCTTTCTCTGTGTGGAAGAGACTACAGAAAGTGAGGGTAGAAGCAAAGAGACAGTGGGGAGCGTGGTACAGAGGTCCTGGTGAGAGATGACAGTGGTTTGACCCAGGGCAGTGGCAGCAGAGGTGGCAAGAAACCACCTGATTCTGAATCTGTGTCAAAACTACAGAAGATGGTAGTTGTTGATAATTAGACATGAGAGAGAGGAGATGGGATAGCTCTGAGGATTATGTTGTGACATGGACTTGCCATTTACTGTGACAAGGAGTGTGATGTGCTTCTAATGTTTAGTTAGGGACTCAGCATTCTTATGGTGCTTTTATTCCTGTTGCAATAAAAGGAGCACACGTTCTCCTTGTAGAAACAATTAAAACAGTACAAAAATGCATACAGCAAAAAGTCAGTTCCCTGCTTTCCTTCCCAAGAGACAAACACTGTTCCAATCTCATATTTTTCCAGACACCATCTAAGAATACTCATATATATATGTATGTATATTATTATACTTACTTTTTTGTTTTTAATACAGTGGTCCAGACTATATACCCTTACTTTTTCCACTAAATATTATATCTTAGATATTAGCCCACACCAGTACATATAGAAATACTTCATTTTCCTAGCAACAGTGTGTTCCATTCTATTGCCATATTATAATACACTTAATTAATTCCCTACTGAAGGACATTAAGGTTGTTTCCAGTGTTTTAAATTACTAATGATGTGATGGTGAATAATATCTTTGAACATATGTATTATACACGTGTGGAAGTAGATCTGTAGAATAAATTCCTAGAAGTAGAATTTGTGGTTCAAAAGGGATGTGTATATTTAAATGTTGATGGATAGGGCCACTGTGTCCATCAAAACTGTTGTGCCAATTTGCAGTCCTAGCAACAATGCATAATGGTACCTGTCAAGGAGAAAGTCTTTATGATTATTGTAATATTAATGATAACTTACACACCTGTAGTGTTTTCTATTTGCCAAAGTACCTTGATATCTATTATTGTGTTTAGCCACCAAAACCACTCTAGGAAGTAGGTATTTTGTATTTAATTTTGTACACGATGATGTGGAGAGTTGGAGAGATTAATCATTTGTCCAGCTTGTAAGTGGTGGAGCTGGGATTTGAGCCCAAGTCTCCTAGACACGAAAGTCTGACTCCAATTCAGCCTGTCAGAAAGGAGCGTTTCCAAGCCCACACTTAGACTGCTCTCTCTTATAGAGTAGGCTCTCTGTCCCTGGAGATATCCAAACATTAGCTGGGTAAGGCCTTGGCAAGAATGCTGTTGAGGTCATTTTAGCTTTAAAGTGGGGGGCAGACTAAATGACCTTCAAGTTCCCTTTCTACCGTACAGTTCTGCGGACTTAAGCTAACTCACTTCTCTGCCTTAATAGCCGCATCGATAAACTGAAAATAATACTGCCAGCCTCTAACTACACTGGAATTCCATAAAGGTAAATCAGATAGTACACCTGAAACACTTAGAGAAACTTAGAAAAAATAAACTCTAAATCCGTGCTACGCTGGGGAAGAGGATGACTGCAAAATGCGTTCGGTCCACCTGAACCCCCTGGGCCTTTATTAGGAATAGGTTTCCTTACTTAAATGGATTCATTTTGAATATAAATCCAAGAATACTTACGTGTGCACACACACTGAACTACTGTTTCAAAATCTTGCACCTCATGTAGAGATTCATGAGTATTATTTTTTAAATTTTTAATAAAGTTTCCCCTAATCTGACACTTAGCTTAGTCCCTAAACTCACCCTAAGTTTAGCCATAACAACACTTGTGCATTATCTCCTGTAAACAACCATCCTGCAAGTGAAACGTTTTTTGTGTGTGTTTATTTGTTTTCGGCAGCTGGCTGGGAGGAGATCTTGACCTTGGTGTTAGGACACTTGTTTTCTTTTTCTTTTTTTTTTTTTTGATAAAGAAAATTTATTTATTTATTTATTTATTTTTTAATTTTATTTTGTCGATATACATTGTAGCTGATTATTGCTCCCCATCACCAAGACCTCCCTCCCTTCTCCCTCCCCCCTCCCCCCCAACAATGTCCTTTCTGTTTGCTTGTCGTATCAACTTCAAATAATTGTGGTTGTTATATCATCTCCCCCCCCCCGGTTTTTTTTTTTGTGTGTGTGTGTGTGTGTGTGTGTGTGTGAATTTATATATTAATTTTTAGCTCCCACCAATAAGTGAGAACATGTGGTATTTCTCTTTCTGTGCCTGACTCGTTTCACTTAATATAATTCTCTCAAGGTCCATCCATGTTGTTGCAAATGGCAGTATTTCATTCATTTTTATAGCTGAGTAGTATTCCATTGTGTAGATGTACCACATTTTCCGTATCCACTCATCTGATGATGGGCATTTGGGCTGGTTCCAACTCTTGGCTATTGTAAAGAGTGCTGCGATAAACATTGGGGAACAGGTATACCTTCGACTTGATGATTTCCATTCCTCTGGGTATATTCCCAACAGTGGGATGGCTGGGTCGTATGGTAGATCTATCTGCAATTGTTTGAGGAACCTCCATACCATTTTCCATAGAGGCTGCACCATTTTGCAGTCCCACCAACAATGTATGAGAGTTCCTTTTTCTCCGCAGCCTCGCCAGCATTTATCGTTCAGAGTCTTTTGGATTTTAGCCATCCTAACTGGGGTTAGATGGTATCTCAATGTGGTTTTGATTTGCATTTCCCAGATGCTGAGTGATGTTGAGCATTTTTTCATATGTCTGTTGGCCATTTGTATATCTTCCTTAGAGAAATGCCTACTTAGCTCTTTTGCCCATTTTTTAATTGGGTTGCTTGTTTTCTTCTTGTAAAGTTGTTTGAGTTCCTTATATATTCTGGATATTAATCCTTTGTCAGATGTATATTTTGCAAATATTTTCTCCCACTCTGTTGGTTGTCTTTTAACGCTTTTAATTATTTCTTTTGCTGTGCAGAAGCTTTTTAGTTTGATATAATCCCATTTGTTTATTTTTCCTTTGGTTGCCCATGCTTTTGGTGTCGTATTCATGAAGTCTGTGCCCAGTCCTATTTCCTGAAGTGTTTCTCCTATGTTTTCTTTAAGAAGTTTTATTGTTTCAGAGTGTATATTTAAATCCTTAATCCATTTTGAGTTGATTTTAGTATACGGTGAGAGGTACGGATCTAGTTTCATTCCCCTGCATATGGATATCCAGTTCTCCCAGCACCATTTGCTGAAGAGGCAGTCCCTTCCCCAGTGAATAGGCTTGGTGCCTTTGTCAAAGATCAGATGGCAGTAAGTGTGTGGGTTGATTTCTGGATTCTCTATTCTATTCCATTGGTCAGTGTGTCTGTTTTTATGCCAGTACCATACTGTTTTGGTTATTATAGCTTTGTAGTATAGCTTAAAGTCAGGTAGTGTTATGCCTCCAGCTTTATTTTTTTTGCTCAGCATTGCTTTGGCTATGCGTGGTCTTTTATTGTTCCATATAAATGTCTGAATAGTTTTTTCCATTTCTGAGAAAAATATCTTTGGAATTTTGATGGGGATTGCATTGAATTTGTATATCACTTTGGGTAGTATGGACATTTTCACTATGTTGATTCTTCCAATCCAAGAGCATGGAATATCTTTCCATCTTCTTGTATCCTCTCTAATTTCTCTCAGCAGTGGTTTGTAGTTCTCACTGTAGAGATTTTTCACATCCTTGGTTAACTCAATTCCTAAGTATTTTATTTTTTTGGTGGCTATTGTAAATGGGCAGGCTTTCTTGATTTCTCCTTCTGCATGTTCACTATTGGAGAAAAGAAATGCTACTGATTTTTGTGTGTTGATTTTGTATCCTGCTACTGTGCTGAAATCATTTATCAATTCCAACAGTTTTTTTGTAGAGGTTTTAGGCTGTTCGATATATAGGATCATGTCATCTGCAAACAGGGACAGTTTGACTTCATCTTTTCCAATCTGGATGCCCTTTATTTCCTTCTCTTCTCTGATTGCTCTGGCTAGTACTTCCAACACTATGTTGAATAGGAGTGGTGAGAGTGGGCATCCTTGTCTAGTTCCTGTTCTTAAAGGAAAAGCTTTCAGCTTTTCCCCATTCAGGATGATATTGGCAGTGGGTTTGTCATCTATGGCTTTAATTATGTTGAGATACTTTCCCTCTATACCTAACTTATAGAGGGTCTTTGTCATGAATGAGTGCTGAACTTTATCAAATGCTTTTTCAGCATCTATAGAGATGATCACATGGTCCTTGTGTTTGAGTTTATTAATATGGTGTATCACATTTATTGATTTGCGTATGTTGAACCAACCTTGCATCCCTGGGATGAATCCCACTTGATCGTGATGAATAATTTTTCGTATGTGTTGCTGTATTCTGTTTGCTAGTATTTTAGTGAGGATTTTTGCATGTATATTCATCAAGGATATCGGCCTGTAGTTTTCTTTTTTGGTTATATCTTTACCTGGTTTTGGTATCAGGATGATGTTTGCTTCATAGAATGAGTTTGGGAGATTTGCGTATGTTTCAGTCTTTTGGAATAGTTTGTAAAGAATCGGTGTCAATTCCTCTTTGAATGTTTGGTAAAATTCTGCTGTGAATCCATCTGGTCCTGGGCTTTTCTTTGTTGGGAGCCTTCTGATAACAGCTTCAATCTCCTTTATTGTTATTGGTCTGTTCAAATTTTCTATGTCTTCACGGTTCAGTTTTGGGAGCTTGTGTGTGTCCAGAAATTTATCCATTTCCTCCAGATTTTCAAATTTGTTGGCGTATAGTTGTTTATAGTAGTCTCGAATGATTCCTTGTATTTCAGATGAATCAGTTGTAATATCACCTTTTTCATTTCTAATCTTTGTTATTTGAGTCTTCTCTCTTCTTTTTTTTTGTTAGCCATGCTAATGGTTTGTCAATTTTATTTATCTTTTCAAAAAACCAACTTTTTGATTCATTGATCTTTTGAATTGTTTTTTGGTTTTCAATTTCATTCAGTTCTGCTCTGATCTTAATGATTTCTTTCCGTCTCCTAACTTTAGGTTTGGATTGTTCTTGTTTTTCTAGTTCTTTAAGGCGAAGTGTTAGGTTGTTCACTTGCCATCTTTCCATTCTTCTGAAGTGAGCGTTTAATGCAATAAATTTCCCCCTCAATACTGCTTTTGCAGTATCCCACAGGTTTTGGTATGATGCATCATTGTTTTCATTAGTTTCAATAAATTTTTTGATTTCCTGCTTGATTTGTTCTTGGACGCATATGTCATTAAGTAGAATGCTGTTTAATTTCCATGTGTTTGTATAGTTTCCAGAGTTTTGTTTGTTATTAATTTCTAGTTTTAATCCATTGTGGTCTGAGAAGATACATGGGATAATTCCAATTTTTTGAATTTATTGAGACTTGATTTGTGACCTAATATGTGATCTATCCTGGAGAATGATCCATGTGCTGATGAGAAAAATGAATATTCTGAGGTTGTTGGGTGGAATGTTCTGTAGATATCTGCCAATTCCAATTGGTCTAGAGTCTTGTTTAGATCTTGTGTTTCTCTACTGATTCTTTGCCTAGATGATCTGTCTAATATTGACAGTGGGGTGTTCAGGTCCCCTGCTATTATGGTATTAGTGTCTATTTCCTTCTTTAGGTCTAATAGAGTTTGTTTTATAAATCTGGCTGCTCCAGCATTGGGTGCATACATATTTATGATTGTTATGTCTTCTTGATGGATCAGACCTTTTATCATTAAGTAGTGTCCCTCATTGTCTCTTTTTATGGTTTTTAGTTTAAAGTCTATTTTGTCAGATATAAGAATAGCTACTCCAGCTCGTTTTTCTTTTCTGTTTGCATGGTAAATCTTTTTCCATCCTTTCACTCTTAGTCTGTGTGAGTCTTTATGGGTGAGGTGGGTCTCTTGTAGGCAGCATACAGTTGGGTCTTGCTTTTTGATCCAGTCAGCCATTCTGTGTCTTTTAATAGGGGAATTTAAGCCTTTTACATTAAGAGTTGTTATTGAAAGCTGTTGATTTATTCCTAGCATTTTATTGGTTGTTTGGTTGTCTTAGGTTTCTTTTGTTCCTTGCTTTCTGATTTACTGTTTGCTTTCTTTGTTTGGTGGTTCCTTAGGTTGTAGATAGTGTTTTTGTTAGCTTGTTTTCTCTTCATGAATGCCATTTTTATTATACTAGCGGGTTTTGATTTTTCTTGGGTTTTTATGGCAGTGGTAGTTATTTTTCAGGAACCAAACCCAGTACTCCCTTGAGGATTTCTTGTAAGGGTGGTCGTGTGGTAGTGAACTCCCGCAGTTTTTGTTTGTCTGAGAAATATACTATTTGCCCCTCATTTCGGAAGGATAGCCTTGCAGGGTAGAGTATTCTTGGCTGGCAATCTTTGTCTTTTAGTATTTTGAAAATATCATCCCATTCCTTTCTAGCTTTTAGGGTTTGTGATGAAAAGTCTGATGTTAATCTGATTGGGGCTCCCTTATAGGTGATTTGACGCTTCTCTCTTGCAGCTTTTAAGATTCTCTCTTTGTCTCTGAGTTTTGCCAATTTGACTATGACATGTCTTGGAGAAGGCCTTTTTGGGTTGAATACATTTGGAGATCGTTGAGCTTCCTGGATCTGAAGATCTGTGATTTTTCCTATACCTGGGAAGTTTTCTGCCACTATTTTGTTGAATATGTTTTCAATGGAATCTCCTTTTTCCTCCCCTTCTGGAATACCCATGACTCGGATATTTGAGCGCTTGAGGTTGTCTGATATCTCTCTCAGATTTTCTTCCATGTCCTTGATTCTTTTTTCTTTCTTTTTGTCTGCTTGTGTTATTTCAAACAGCCCATCTTCAAGTTCAGAGGTTCTCTCTTCAACTTCGACAAGCCTGCTGGTTAAACTCTCCGTTGTGTTTTTTATTTCGCTGAATAACTTCTTCAGTTCAGCAAGTTCTGCTACATTTTTTTTCAGGACATTGATTTCCTTGTACATTTCCTCTTTCAGATCCTGTATACTTTTCCTCATTTCATCATGATGTCTGGCTGAGTTTTCTTGAATCTCATTCAGTTTCCTTAGAATTATCACTCGAAATTCCTTGTCAGTCATTTCAAGGGCTTCTTGTTCTATAGGATCTAGAGTTTGAGATTTATTAACTTTTGGTGGTGTACTTTCTTGATTTTTTGTATTTCTGGCATCTTTTTTTTGGTGTTTATTCATTGTGGCAGGGGGTTGCACAGACCACCGGTTTGAGACTAATGACTAACTAGGATGTTGCTGTGGTTGCTAATTTGGTATGGCTCCCTCCGTGACTGCTCAGTTGGCCTCTAGTGCCTTGTGTGTGTGGTTGCCTCGGGTCTTGGGCTTCTCCGGGGAGCCACCTTTCTGGTCAGGTTGGACTCTGCTGGGCTGGTGGATCACGTACCACAGGGTGTGTGATCTCTGTTGAGCTTTCACTTCCTGTGCAGGACTTCTCCCCGTTCCGTGTGCTCTGGCCCAGGCTGTTAGATTGTGCAGTGGCGACCCCACCGGGTGTGTGGTTTCTGTAGAGTCTCCGCCTCCCTGGCCGCACGTCTCCCCACTCTGAGCACACTGTGCTGGGCTGGGGTGTGTCTTCTGCACCCCTCGTCTATCAGCTGGGCCTTCAAGACCCTGCTCGGCACCGCCTCACCCAGGAAGTCTACCAGGTTTCTGCTAGGCACAGACGACCGGTCTCTCTGGGTGCCTTTGTAGCACTGTGTAGATCTTTCTCGGGTCTTGTTCACCTTTGTATCCTCCCGGTATAAACCGAGCCTAGCGCCCACCTGTAGCCTGCTCTCCGGCAGGTTCAAGCGGACCTGGGAACTCTCCTACCACACTATTCCCAACCAGAAATTCGTTAGGCTTTTTTCCAAACTGGTGGCCGCAGAGATGGTATCTGCCTCCCAGTAACAGGAAGCTTACCGGGGGCCGGAGTCCAGGGTGTGGTGGAGTGACAGTCGGCCCGCCCTACTTCCTTGCCCTCCCAACACTGGCCGGGTATGCCCAACGCCACCAGCCCCGCCAGAGATCTGGGGAGGGAGTGGGAGAGGAGGCCGGTCTGCAGGCTCCGGAAAGCAAGTGGGAGGGCTCAGTGATGGCCGAGCAGGGCGGAGCTGCCCGCACCTGGGAAAATGGAGGCAGCACCAGGGCGGTGAGTGGCCTGGTGGTGCATGCGGGAGCCGCGTGGGCATCCGCCCCCCGAACAGAGCTGGACCAGGGGGTCACTCACAGTGCTGTGCCAGGTCGGGTGCTTGCTCTCTGTCTCTGTTTTGTCGCCTTCCGTGTTCTCGGCTGCTGCCGCCTCGGGCTGTTCAGTCGCGGCGCCGCTCGGGCGCTCCCAGGAATCTTCTTTAATGCCGGCCTGAAACCTCGAATCCTGAATAGGGCCGCTGGCCGCCTTCAGCGCGGCCCCGGCCTCCGGGATCCTGGCTGCATCCACAGCAGCCCTGGCGCCGTGTTCCCTGTTTCGAGACTCGCTTTTGCAGCTAAGAAACAGTTCTTTTCCTGCTCCACACTTCAAAGCTGTTGCCTGTAAATGAGGCAGCCTCTCCTGCCGGGGGCAAAGTGGCGGTCACCCCCCACGACCGGCCAGCAGCAGCGGTCAAGAAAATGAAATTTATTGCTTACAGTTTCTGAGGCTGGAAAGTTCAAATCCGGGGAACACGTCTGGTGAGAGCCTTGGTGCTGGCAACAGAGATGGCAGAGTATCACATTGTGAAATGGCAGAGCAGAGACATAGGACACTTGTTTTCTAACCAACTGAGCTAAGCCTCCAGCCTGTGAAACATTGTTTATTTCCTCCTTTTCCCTATGGAGATAACCACCAAAGCTCAGAGAGGTGAAGTCTCTCTAAGGTCACACAGAAAGTAGGGGGCAAAGCTGGTACTGGAACCCAGGCTATCTGACAGAATCCATATCCTTTCATCATCCAAGGCTTAGCTCAAGCTTGACTTCCTCTGGGCTCTGGAAAGTCATTCATTTCTGCCCCCACCCCATGCTGTGTCTAGGGCCCCTTTCATATGCTTTGCTAGCACCTGTGTTTACCTGTGTCATGATGCTGGAGATGTGTATATAGAATCTTACATGTCTGTAAGCTCCAGTAAACTGTGGAGCTCCTCCAGGGCAGGGATGGTGGCTGCTTCATTTGTGCATACCCAGCCACTAACACAGGACCTAAGCACAGTGCTGGGGTAAGAGAGGCACTGCCAATTTTGAGCAGCCACTTGTATCAGGGCACACTGTGAGTGTCTTTAACCCTCCCAACAACAGGAAGTAGTTTCATCACTATTTCCAAGCAGAGGAAATTGAGACTGAGGGGGCATAGTAACATGTCCAGGAGAACACAGTGAATGGAAAGACCCGGGATTCAAACTGAGGTCTGCCTAACTCCAAAGCTTGGGCTCTTGCAAATATATCACCCCTCGACCCCACCCCGGTGTGAACAGCATGAAGTCTGAAATCCAATTTCTTTTGCATAAAATTCTACTGGATTACGGCCATGCCTGTTTGTTTATACATTGTCTATGGATGCTTTCTGTTTTTTAAAAAAAGAACTTTATTGAGCTATAATTCATATAATATACAATTTACTCATTTAAAGTATAAATCAATTTTTTTAGAAAATGATATCCCTTTCTTACTGGACAAGAGGAAGGTAGGCAACTGTCTCCTTACTGTGTCTCAGAAGTGAAACCGCATCAATGAGAGCAAGTTACTTAACCTGTTTAACCTGTCTGGCCTCAGCTTCCTCATCTGTAAACTGAGACTCATTACTGTTTTTTCATATGGTTATTTTGAGAACTAAACGCACTACATTTTATAAAGCCCTGAGAATATTGCTTAGTACATAGTGAGCAGTCGAGACACATTGGCTGATGTTATTACACATTTAGAAATATTGAATATCAGGCTTGAATATCAGGCTACAAAACTTATCTTCGATTGTGCTGCTCTTGGTTTTTGAACCTAAAGAAATCTGGGTTTCAGGAAGGTTTACCTGTCTATGTTAGAATGAATTAAAGTAGCAGGAAAACTGGAGGCAAGAGACCAGTGAAGGGGCGGCTGCCACGTTCTTTATGGTAATTGCATTGTCTGGGAGAGGAGGCTGGCGCTGCTGACTACACTAGGGCTTTGTCAGTCAGTGCCTGTCAAATCACCTGCTCTGAGGTGGTTTGGCTGTTACAGCCCAGATTCCACTGTCAGGGAGCACTTTTGCCATTACTTTATTGGAAACCAGGATCATTTTCTTTCACCTGCCTGGGAGAGTGACTGTCTTTATGGAGCATCGAGGAAGAAGGCCTGGGGTCTTGGCACAAATTTGCCAACTCGGGACTGGTAGCCGGCTGGAAGCGTCAACCCCAGCAAGCAGCCCAGCTGAGCTGTGCTCTATTTTATGGATGTTGAAGGGCTCACCTAAAATTCTTCTCCTTGGAGATAACCTGGCAGCATGCCATCTTGCTATTTCTGGGTATTGGTAGGTTCCAGTCTCAGCTCCCACCATGAACTCCTGCCACACTTGCAAGCTTCCTTCTTTCTCCCATGACAGTTAATTGTACAGTCTTTTGAGCATTTGTCTCAAGGAGCTCTCAGCTGATGGGTTGCTTGGTTCCTTTTTCTCCTTCACATCATGCACATACCCTAGCCTTTAATATACTGTGCGTGGGCTTTTTCTGACTTTGCCTCTACCCTGCAAAGGGCTTTGAATAAATGTGGCACCCAATAACTTCAAGGGATCAAGTGCTTTCGAGAAATGTTTCTCCTAAGAAGATGAGCTGGGGGGAATTGAAAGCAAAGGCTGCCAGCTTTGATGTCTTAAGTATGAAATTTCAATGGCTTACCAGCCGCCAAGCTCTGGTTTTAGTGCAGCTGGGGTAAGATTCAAGGAAATGATCACATCACATGCCCCATCGGGGACAAGCAATGATGGAGCAGCAGCCCAGGGAACCCAGGAGATCAGAGGCTGAAGATTCTGACCAGGGGGTTTCAACTGGCCTGGGCAATTGATAAATCTCTCTCTCTCTTTTTTAAAAGATAATTTGGTTTGAAAATACATGATTATTATCAGAAATTTAGAAAATATGGGAAATCAGAAAGAGGAAGACAAAGTAATAATTTTGACATTTTCCAAAGAGCGACATTTGATGTTTTCCCTTTAGTTATTTCTATGATTAAAAAAAAAAGTAGTTATATCAGTTCTTTGTCTCATTACCTTCCTACATATCTACTCAACTATTTATCTAGTTGGTTCAATGGCTGTCCTTGATTTGGTTATTTGGTTCATTGATTTAATTTAAAATACATTTTTTAAGTTATTACAAATCTCTGCAATTTGCATGTTGGACCAGGGATTCTCAAGAGTGAGGGTGCATAAAAATCCCCTGAAGGGCTTATGAAAATTCTAAGGAAGTGCCTGGGAGTCTGCATTTTAAGGCATGTAGCAATTTTGAGGCATATGGTTTATGTATCACACTTTGGGAAACATTATGTCAGGCCAAGTATCATGTTTATATTGATCCCCTGAGTGGATTTTTCACAGATTTATTCATTTTCATCATATTGGGTATAGGGATTGTTGGTAGTTTTTCATTAAGTACAAACAATGCCACGATGAATATCTTTTGTTATTCATTTATTCATGAATTTCAACAGACATTTTTTGAGCACCTACATAAGATAAGCCTTTTTCCAGGTGCTGTAAAGACCAATGACAAGACAGACCCAGTTCCTGCTGTTATTGAGCTTTTGCCTAATGGAGAGAAAGACAAACAATCACAGAATTAGATTATTGCAAATTGTGATGAATGCTGTGAAGGAAATGTTCAGACTGCTATGGAGAGGCAAATGATTTAGAATCAGAGGCCAGAAAAGGACTAAAGGGTATTAACTTTTAAAACAAGCTTCTTAATGTCCCCCCACCCCTCAGGTTTCAATGTCCATGTTCCAATGTGCAGGATGTATATCACTCAGGGTCTAGTCGGGAAAAGGCAGATCCCAATTGGTATTTCACACAGAGGGAGTTTCATACAGGGAATTAGTTATAAAATAGTTTGAAGTTGGAAGAGCAAATGGGAAAGGCAAGGCAAAGCAGAGAGAGGGCAGGCAGCAGCTGTCACACCTAGGGCTGAGTGAACGTAAGGAAAGCTGCGGTGTTTCTAGAGCCTTGCTCACCATTTTACACCTCCTAAGTAATCATGAGCTCCAAACTTAGCTCTGTTGGCCTCCATACCTACTACTCCCTTAGAAACATCTATAATGTAGGCCGACATTTAAAGGCCATTCTTCAGTGATCCCTAGAGGCATGTGGAGAGTGGCTTGGTGAACGTACCTGAGCTTCTAGTAGAGGATGTTGGCAGTAGTCTGGAAGCTTACTGACCCTGGAAGTCCCATGGAAACAACAGCCTTGCCATTCTAGGCCACAATGTGGCCCCTGGCTCCTGTCTGAAAATCCCCTCCTGACCTTTTCCTAACACTTGGCATTTTAGTGTTCTGTTGATTACAGATCGCTTACATGCAACACACCGTTGACTGTTTGTTAAAATGGAAAGTGGGAAAAAAAACAGAAGAAAAGGTATGTGCTTGCCAGAGCAGTGCTGTGGAACAGTTGTTCCCAAGGTATTCATCTCGGTACATCTAAACACCTATAATTAAACTAGCTTTGGAGCAGTGCCTCTTGGAGAGGGTGGAAAAATCAATTCTGCAGCATTTGGATCTTGTTCTTTGTATCCACTGCTCAGCAGTGAAGATGTTCAAAAAAGGCCAGATGCTACGGCTCGAGAATACAGTTACCCACCTATCAGGGTGAACAGTGATGTTCAAGCTCAGGGTAGCAGAGGAAAAGAGACAAGTGTTGAATATGATGATCTCAGGTTCTCTGCATCTGTACCACAATCTCATTTCCTTGCTGGGGATTTTTTTTTTTTTTTTTTTTTTTTAACCCTGGATGCAGTGATTTCTGGGTAGCTTTGTGTTAAACAGCTAATTAATGGGAACTTAAGTCAGCCATCCTATTTATGAGACTCTGGAGCAGGCAGAGACACTGCTCATCTGGAAAAATAAGTTGGGATCAAGCTGCATCTTCTATATAAATATGTGAGGCACTGCTGTCAGACGCCACTACCAGCCAACACTGTCTGACTTCACATGAATCACTGAAATGACCCAGACCTTCAGTCTGAGTTGATTGTAGCTAATGTGTGCCATATAATCTCATATGCTCAGAATGTCTTGTGAACCAAGCACGCTATCAAGATACAGTTTTAATTAACATTTGCTTTTCAGATAATATACGCAATTTATTTTGGCAAGAGTTCATTGAATGTAAAATCTATGTAATTAAGATACTAAACCTGCAATATTTTTTTCTCTTTGCAGTATTTTTTGCTAAATGACACAGATTCAGCAACATTTATTATTTGGTAGATAGCTGCAATGGACAATCACAGTTTCATAATTTCTTTCTTTTTTCATATTGTTTCTCTAACCAAGGATACAAAGTTATATAGTAGATTCTGTTCACTTCACTTTTTAGATTGAGAGATATCAGGCCTTTTTCTTAGTCCAATTTCACATTAAAAATGAAACAAAGAAAACACACTCAAAATTTCCTATACAGAAATCTGCTATAAACACATTTCTTTTAGAAAGAAATTAATATTATTTTATAAGCTTATTTGACTAAGTTTTTCACCACAGGTGGTGATGTGACTCTGGGGCAGGATCAAATGGGAACAGACACACTCACTGGAAGAGACCTTAAAGATCACTAAAGTAACTCTTTGCATTACAAAAATGGCCACTGAGTCTCAGAGTGAAAACATGACTCATGTAAGGTCATCTGACATGTGGGAGCTAGAACTAAGACCAGAACCCATGACCCTTGACTTGCCATGCATGTTTTCTGTTATTCCAGCAGCTGCCCTTGAGAAACATCTGCCCTCTACCCTCAAGGAGCCTCTTCCACCCCCATGAACTGTCTTCTTAACTTGGAAATGCCTCTGTATCATGTAAAACAAGCATTTTTAAAGAAAAAAAAAGGAAAATAGACCTGGTTCCCAGAACACTTCCCCCAAATGAAGAGCAGACAGTGGCCGAATCCCAGTTGCTTTGTTCTTTGTGATAATTCCTATAAGTGGGTCAGAGGGCTAACGACTTGGCTTCACGAATCTGAGCCATATGCCTCCATGATTTGCAGCCAGCTGAGTGCCCGCAACGAGAGCTGCTCACGACGGAAGCCCAGTGCCTCAGCAGAGGGAGGCAGCAGCCAGACTGGGGCTGGGAGCAGGACACAGAATGGACCAACCCTGGTTATTAGGCCATTTTCTAGATTTTCCCTCCACCCCTTCCAATCTGCTTGCATTCTGAGCTGCCAAGTTCTTCCCAGACAGGCCCTTGACAGGGGCCTTTCCCAGGGATTCTGATTGTGCTCAGAATATGGTAGGCAGGGATTGTGCCTGTGTCAGTCTCTCCGCTCAGATCTGCAGTGAGCTGCTAATTAGTGTCAGTAATTGCTGGAGGAGAGGAGAGCTGGCTGCCCATCAGGATGGGGGAGGAAGGGGTGCCAGCACTTTCCCTCCCTCCTTGGCTCCCTCCCCGCTAGTGTTCAGCAATAAATCTATATTGGTTAAATCGGCTGTTGGGCTGCTTGTTGAAAAAATATCAGTGGAGTCCTGTCAGGTTAATGGGTTTAGCTAATGTATGGTCCTAGGGATGAGTAACCCCGATCAGGCATCCTAGCCAACGGCAAGAGAATAGAGGTCTCTGAGAGTCTTTGGAGCAGGGTACTCAGAGATCCTCTTCTTAGGACACAAGGCTTGGGCTGCCAGGAGAGAAATCCCAAGAAATATGTTTCTGGGGCAACTCTGTTAAAGGAAGGGGAAAATAGGACTTGAATCTGTGAGCCACATGCCAACAGATGGTGGGGAGGAACAAAGGGCTCAGATCTCACACAGACCAGGTTCCTGCTATGGGTGCTGCCAACTGGTTGCTGCAACCTGGGGCAGGGGATTAACTTCTCTGCACTCTGCTTTCTCATCACTACAATGGAGCAGGAAAGAGCCTCTATCTCATAGGATCCTTGAGACATTTAAATGAGCTAATACACACACATTGCTCAGAATAATGCTTGCTATATAGTCACTGTTCTTAAGTGAGAGCGCTTATTAAATACTATGAGTTAGGTTAAATTATGTAACACACCAGGTACCTGGGTGCTTGTGAGCTAGTGTAATTTTGTACAGATCCTAGAGCACCTTCACAGTCTGGTCAGGAGATCTAATGGTTTCTGATTACCCCACAGTCAGTTCTCTCTTTACCACACCTCTCCCACCTTTTTGGCATGTGAGAAAGATGTGAATGAATGTAGCCACTAGGTATCTGTGCTATGTGAAGCCTCCCCATATGTGTACCATGTCTGAGTGCTCAGTGCGGTAGTACTGAGGGGACTGAGAGCCCTGCCTACATCCTGATAACTCATGCTAAGACATGCTGCAAAGCCTCGATAATTCAGACCCAGAATTTCCAATGATAATGAAGAAGTTGTGCTTTTTCTTTATTTGAATGTGATGTAATTATAAAATAATGTTGTAGGTGACTATGTGTATGTGTTTTTACCTTCAGTTTCCCAAAGATCTAAGTATTTTCATTGCCTACACTATTCATTTGCTTAGCAAATATATATATGCATATTATATTCTTATTTTTATATGTATGTTTGCTAAGAAAATGTGTATTGCCTATGTGCATACACATCTATTCATTTATTCATTCAACAAATATTTACTGAGTGACAAGAGAACTGCAGAATTTTAGAATGAGAAGAGATTTAGGCAGTCATTCTATTAAGGGCTCTCAGTTTAGGGAAGAGGAACCTGAGATCTTAATATGACAAGGAACATGGGATCCTTCTAGGCACCCTTCTACCCTGTCTTCACTTAGATTCCATGGTCCATCAATATAATCATTCTAATAACAGCTTTCAATAGCTTTCCCTTTTCACCTCTATCCTGCTGGGCTGGCCAATCCACAATTCTGGAAAGCTTAGCTGTCTGCCCCTCTGCCTGGTAACAAAGCAGCTGCATGTAGTGAAATAAAAGCACACAGTTGGGCAGCCTGATTGTACTTCATGACCACAAATCTCCCTAACAGGGAGTATAGCAGAGTAGTTAAGAGCTAAGCCATTTTGCCTGGGTTTGTATACTGGTTCTGCCATGTCCTGGCTGTGGGACCATGAGTCAGTTACTTAACTTCTCTGTGCTTTATTTTCCTTATAGTAATTTTTATCTCATAGGGTCATTTTGAGGATTAAACAGCTCAAAATATTTGAGCCATTTAGAGCAGTGCCTGATGCTATATAGGTATGTACTCATTATTATTATCAGACATTCTGTATCGCTGAGCAAGCTCTTCTGTATACACAATGACTGCTGGGGTTCCAACCATCCAAGTCACATCTCAGGCAGCAGGAAGGGCAACAGCTTCTGTTTGTTGATTCAGCTCCTCAAGGATCCTTTCCAGAAGGTTCTCACAACACTTCTGTTTACAGAGCCTGGTTTCAGGAACGTACTTAGCTATAAGAGAGACCAGGAAATGTGGTCTTTATCCCAAATAGTATTGTGCCTCAATTGGTATATTATTCTAAGAAGAAAGAAAAATAGAATATTTTCAGGCAGTGGCAGACTCTAGTTCATGTATCTAATACATGGCCTAATGGCCAAATTTATTGGATTCTTCCCTGCCTTCCTCTCACTTAAGTGCCCAGGAACATCATTTATCCCACTCCTTTATTTATATACACTTGTCTGTTTTGGCCTCTCTGATACCACACCCACCTGGATGGTTTCCTCCTCCTTCTCTGGCCACTCTCTTTTTTTTTTTTTTTTTTGTTTCTTTTTTCTGGCTTCTCCTCCTCTTCCCAATCTCTCTACATCAGAGAGCTCGTTTTAATACTGAACCCACCTATACCTCACTCCGTGGGGGTGAATCCCCCCCAACATGCTGGTGACCCCAGAATTTGCATCTCAAGGCCAGATTTCTCCCCTGAACTCCAGACTCCTACCTACTTGTCATCTCTACTAGTATATCAGATAGCCATTTCAAAATTTACATTTTGGAAGTATAACTCTTGATTTTCCACAAAAAATGTGTTTCTCTCCTAGCTTTCCCCATCTCAGCACATGGACATGCCACCAATCTGCTTAAAGTCAAACATTTAGAAACCATCCTGGATGCCTCCTTATCCTTTAGCCCCTCACTCCATTTGCAACTCCCAAATAAGTCTTAAATCTACCTCTTTCCCTTTGGTGGGTACTGCTCTTGTCCAAACCAGCAACCCCCCTCACCTTTACTCCTGTGATTCTCTCCCAGGGAGCCTTCCTGTTTCCATGCTTTCTCCTGTGGTAGAGCAGAGGGGATTAGTTAGTGCAAGAACTCTGGAGCTAGACTGCCTGGGTCCGAAATCTTAGCTCCAACATGTGCAAGCTCTATGACTTGGACAAGTTTCTTAATGTTTCTATGTCTCAACAATTTCTTCATCTATAAAATGAGCATAGTAATAGTACCTATTTCACATGGTTATTGTGAGGATTAAATGAGTTAATATACATAAGCACTGGGAGCAATGCCTGGCATATACTAAACAAAATCAATAAATGTTAGCTATTATCATTAGCTATTATTACCATACATTTTTCGTGGAGCAGCCAGAGTCATCTTTTAAAAACATAAATTAAATGCAATCATTCTTGTGCTTAAAATTCTCCAGAGATTCGCCATTTCGGGTACAATGAAATTCTAGCATGTTACCATGGTCAAAGGTCCTGCATCCCCTAACCCCTGACTCCTCCCATACCTGACCCTAGTTCTCTCCCCACCACTCACTTAAGCTACACTGGCTTTACGTTAGGTCCTTTAACATCCCAAGTTCTTTGCTTCCTTTGATGCTTTCCCTTCTTCACCCTACCTGAAATGCTTTGCCTTCCCTGCAGCTGTTCATAGGGCTGGTTTCTTCCCTTCTTTTACATCTCAGCTCAATTATCTTCCCCTCCAAAAGGCCCTCGCTCACTGCATACCTCAAGGACTGACCCTGCACTGGTGACTCTCCCTCTTTATTTTCAAGGTGTTTAGCACAATTTTCAGTTATCTTGTTGGTTGGTTGGTTTATTGATTTGCCTGATGTATAGTCTGTCTCTACTAGAATGTACAAAAATACGGACCTTGCTTGTCTTGGACAGTCTTAGTCTAAAACAGTAATGGCACATAGTAGGTCCTCACAAACCAGCTGGTGAATGAAAGAGTAGATGACCGTCAAGCAAGGTTTTGAAGAATAAATAGGAATTTTGTAGACACTCAAAGAAAGGCAAGGATTTGAAGCAAAGGAAACAGCACTTGCAAATGTGTGTGCTATGAAACAGAGTGTAGCACCTAGCTCTTAATAGTGTACTGTCTTCTCAGACCAGTAGCATTGGCTCATCTGAGAGCTTGTTAGGAATGCAGAATCTCAGGCCCCAGCCCAGAGCCACTGAATCAGAATCTGCATTTGAAGAAGATTTCCAGGAGATTCCTTTGTGAAGCACTGGGGTAGTGTGTTCAGGGAACCCAAGATAGCCATCATGACTAGCACATAAAGTACAAAGGGAGATGGACTAACTAGGAGATAAGTTCAGCTGCAGGTTACAGATCCCAAATAACAATGGCTTAATAACACCAGCTAAGTTTATTTGCATCTCATATAAAGTCCAAGCTAATATGGCTGTTTTTGCTAAGTCTATCAGATTCTAAGTAGTCTGTAAAGCTGCATTTTCCAACCCCACCCTCTAATAAAGATTTTCTGAGATTTTAAGCTGCCACTTTGTTCTTGGTTGAAACAATCATTCCTGGGCAATTCTCAACAGCCTGTAAGTACCCACTACCTGCTGGGAGCTGGGGACACAGCATTGAGGGGGCATATGACCTATCCCTCCAGAAGCTCAGCATCTGGTGTGGAGACAAGCATGGAAATAGGCAATTATAATACAGTTCTTGATCTCTCCTTGTGATTTCTCAGGTTGCAGGAATGTCAGGAATAAAGGTCAGCAGGGTAACTAGGAGGGGCCAGGTAGTGAGGTCTCACATGACTGAGGTTGGGGAGGAAGAGGATGGGAAGGAGTGCAGAAGACAATTTTTTCTCCTTCAAGATACTCAATTGGAGTAACAAAAAGAATAATGACAGCAATGGATTATAATACATCGAAACATACACAAAGGAACCCACATACCTAGAGTGAAAAATTGGAGGGGCAAAGGGAAAGAGCTTTTTACAAAAGTAACTAATGTAAAAGGCGTGATAGAATTAGAAAACTACTATTTTGCAACCACTGCTGTAATAATTGAATTAGGTAAGTATTATCAATAGGTGCTTAAATCATTGAATTAAAAGTTGTTTGGGAAAAGGCTATTCATATAATCTCAAATACAATCTCAAATAGCGTCCCACAGATTACTGATTGATTACACAGGGCAAAGTTACTTTTACAATGAAGAAATCTGGTAGACACCAGATGATAAATTTAATGTCACCAATAATGGGGCCAAATGGAATCAAGAGACTCGAATTGAGGATCATTCGGCAAAACCACTGGCTTATATTATTCAAAAATGCCAATGTCATGGTAAAAAATGGGCTGAGAACCAGTTTCAGATTATAGCTAATAAGAAATGACAATTCAGAGCAACACACACATGTCCCTGGTTGGATCCTAGATGGAAAAGAAATACTCAAAGGACATTATTGGGACAATTTGGGGAAGAAATGCTCAAAGGACATTATTGGGACAATTTGGGACATCCGAATAGAAACTGTGTAATAATTCTCTAATGTGCTGGGTGAGATCACAGTACTGTGGTTAGGCAGAAAAATGTCCTTATTCTTAGGATACATGCTAAAGAATTTAGGGATAAAAGATAATGATATTGCCAACTTATTCTCATGTGGTTTCAGAAAAAAGAAAAGAAAGGAAAAGTATATAAAGTTATAAGACATATGTGGTGAATGTTAACAGTTGGTGAATCTAGCTAAAGAGTTTTCAGGTGTATTTTATGCTCTAATTGCAACTTTTCAATATATTTAATTTTTTTTCAATAAAAGCAATGTTTTACTATCCCTTGTGGCTGATCCTATACAGACTAAGTTCAGAATATATAGTGGGTTTCCCAAACTCACATCATTTAGGATTTGGCTTCTTCTGGCCCATCAGCCTGAACCCCAGGGAGTGGGGTTAGCCCTGAGCAGAAGGGCAGGGGAGCTGGGGACCTGCAGGCTCAGATCAGCCTCTGTCTGAACCCTGCATTATCTGCCTTCTCTTTGGAGTGTCTGAACTAACAAGCCATGGGAAGCACTGAGGAGAAAACCTGCCTTCCTTTTAAACACAAATTGAGTCCTGAAGCTGACTGCTATATTCTATTGTACCCAGGCCCCTTCTTACCTGGCCAGGGAGGATCTGGGAAGGAGCCGCAGGTCATCAGAGTGGAATGGGGTGCTGCAGTTTTTATTTGTGGGGTGGGGGTTGTCATTAGTAAGGGGAAGAGAGGTAAAGATGAGATGAAATTATAATTGTGAGAGTTGGGGAAGAGTGAATTTCAAAGAACATTTTTAGTCACAGATGGTAGAAGAGAAATACAGAGAACAGGCCCCGGCACCTCGTCTTCCTAGCTGATTGCAGGGAGGGGGAGCTTGCTAATGAACACATTGATTTCCCAGCTCCTCTGAACAATAGCAAATGCTTTTTGCAGTTATTAATTGGGATCCCACAGCAGGTGTGGGGGATGGAAGGCACTGCTGATTCTAAGTTTATCTTTGGGGGTTAGGCAAATATAAAGATAATGCAAAAAGAAAGGAGGAAGGTCATGTAATATAGCAAGAGAGCTGGATAGACTTGACTCTGACTCTCAGCCTTGCTACCATACAGCTTAGCCTCCTTAAGCCTTAGTTTTCCTCACTGGTAAAAGTTAGAATAGTAATTTTCCTTTATACAGATAGCATAAGAACTAAACAAAATAGTTTATGCATGTAAAATATACTTTGTATGCTTTCTAATGCCATTATATTATTTGTTTTTCTTTAAGAAGTATTCAAGAAGCACCTACTGTGTACCAAGCTCTGTGCAATGTTCAAGAAATATGGCAGTGAACTGGAATATATAGTCCCTGCCCTCATGGAAGTAATCTTGCAAGGAAGAGGGACCTGTGCCCGCTGCCATTGGAAGCATAAAACAGGCAAACCTGGGCAGTCAGGGAAGGCCTTCTGAAGGAAATAATGTCATCAAGGAGACTTTCATAAACAGGAATGCTGTTCTTCCCCAGAGTGGGCCCAGACACTTAAATGTGACCCTGGTTGGCCAGGTGGACAAAGGTCTGAAAACTTGTGAAGGATGGATTGACTTATATTTCCCTGCTGAGGAAAGACAAGCCAGAGCATCCTTGGAATGACCCCTGCAGTCTTGCTTGCTCAAGTTGCCTAGACTTGAGCTGATTTAGCTATCAGAGCTGCAAAACCTCTGCTGTGCAGACTCCCCAGGGACTGTCTGGCATCCTAGAACAAAATTCCTGCCCCACCCCAAATAAAGAGGCAGCAGGGGATGGAGGTCTCTCTCCTGGATCCACCTGCATCACACAGTGTGTCCAGTCTTGTCCAGACGAAGTACACCTCTCCATGGGGGGACTGGGTCCTGCCCACTAGCCCAGTGCCTACAATTGTCCCTGCCAACTATGCTGTGACCTGCACTCAATGGCATCTGCGGTATTTATCCCCAATCCTAGCCCAACATTCCCTACTATAAAACCACCCTTGAAAAACAGAACTTCTGGAAGCTGACAGTAGTCTAGGAGAGCAAGCCCATGTCAGGAAGACAGGAGGTTTGCATTCAGTTCCACTGGGCATGCGTTTCCTGAGGGAGAAGCTCAGTGCGGGGCTTGAAGCATTCTGAGGTGATTGCCTGAGCACTCACAAGATGAGGAATACCCTGTTCTAATGTAGAAGGGGGAGCAGGATCATGAAAGAGATGCTCTGCCTTGTACAAGGTTGACATACAGGTGAATGAAAGTGTCCTGAGGCTCCTGCAGTACTTCTTTTTGCCCCCCTCTCCTCTTTGGGTGCTTTGTGCAAAATAGAGGAGAATCATTGACATTTCATGGACTCTGGCTTCTCGCCAAGTGGTGGTAGAGGTGGTGTGTGTGTGCACGTGTGTGGTAGGGAGTCATGCAGTGGTTGGGGTGGGAGGGGTGGAAGCCAGTAATACTTAACGTCTCTGTAACTGCTTTGACCTTCATTCTGCTAAACCTCTGCCTGCCCTAATTATTTGCCAGTCTATAAAATGGGTCTAATTACTTTAAAAAGAATTTTGAATTTTCTACATATGAAAGAACGCATATATTGATGATATGTATAAATAAAACCATTAAGTAAATGTTGTTTCGGTAAAAAAAAAAAAAAAATTTCTGCACCCGTATTCCCAGTCTCTGGAATAAACCAATCCTTACCCCTAAATGGCAAGGAATAGATGGGAAAAGATTAAATTTGTTTCATGAATTAGTATACCCAGAAAATGAATGCATGCCAGGAACATCAAAGATCAGCTGGTTATATGTCCTTGATACTTTGTGTGTGTTAACTCATTTAATCCAATAACAATCCTGTTAGCCTAGTGACTACGACTGTCCTTTTTTCACAAGTGTGGAAACAGAGGGGCCAAGGGATTCACCAGGGATCATGAAACTGAGAAGTGGTATGCTGGAGCTGGAACCCAGGCAATAGAGCTTTGGTGTCCAAAGATGTAATCACTATATCTGCAGCCTGACATTACATTCAATTTCAAAGTCTTCCATATTTGATATGAACCCTTCATCGAAAAGTTGATTATCATGTGCACAAGACCTCACTATTATTTCTTACAACCTCATGTGCATCTGTAATTATCTCAATAAAAACTTCAATTAAAAAAAGTTGAGTGGCACCCTGCATATCTATAAGTAATTTTTAATGTATAAGTAAATTAACAGTTAAGGTATAAAACTGCCAATTTTGGAGTTAAAGTCATTTTACAAATGTAAAAAAATATTATGTGGAAATATCCCTGTGTTTGGTAATAGTAGGCTCAAAAATAAGATGTGTCAAAGCCCCTAGTCGACCTCTGTCTTGGAAAAGTTCCTTGACTTGTCTGAGCCTCAGTTTCCTAACTGTGTAAAATGGGCTAGTGATGTCTTTTTCATTGCATTGCTAGGGAAAGGCAGATTGAAAGTCAGCTTTGTCTGATTCCAAAGTTGCCTGCTCTTCACCACTCTGTGCCACCCCATGTGGAGGGGCAGTAGGTACCAGCCACAGGAAAGAGAGTCTAATGGGGCTGGCCCGTCTAACCCTGCCAGCCACCCCTTCAACCACTATCTCCTGCCATTTTCCCTGGAGCCCATTTCTTCCTGCAGGGCCTGTTCCCAGATTGTCATGTCAACTCCACAGGGACCAAAATCTCTGCCCTTTCCGGTTCTACATGCTTCTCTTTCTCTTCCCAAATGAACTGGATTTGGAGTCAGAAGATCTCAGTTTACATCTTGCTTTTGCTGTGTAGCTTCTGGCAAGGCACTTCCTCAGCTGGGCCTCAGTTTTCCCATCTGTAAGATGGAGGACTTGCACTGTCATCTACAAGACATTCAGAGCCCCATCTCCTCTAAAGATCCTGCATCCCCTACAGGGAGTGAGAAATGCCTCTTCTTCATCTATCCTTGTGTAATCCCAGAGATGCATATTCTTCCCATTTCCTTACCCCTTTAAAAATATCAGCCCAGGGAAGGAGAGGGGTACAGTTATGACACTGCAGTGTCCAGGAAAGGGCACTAGCTAGGCAGCCCAACCCTACCATGTATATGGTTTCTGTTGGGAAGACAGGAAGCAGCCTCTAACCAAGGGAATTTAGAAGATGTGATAATTGGAGAGACTCAGTGTTGCTAAACTGAAATTTTTGCAAAATCAATTGAGAGAAAAATCAATACGGGCTTTTTTTTCCACGATGAAAAGTCAAGATTCCCACACAATTAAGAATTGGGCCATGGTTCCCACACTCTGCCTGTCTTGTTCTCTTGTTTCTGTGCCACAACTGTTCATCAGAAATAATTAAACATTTTCCCATGGGCAACAATTACTTGCTTAAAATATTATGAGTAAGGAGAATACATTTATAATTACCTAACCTTTCTGAAGGTGAAAATATATATTATCCTTTGATAGCACAGAAAAAGGAGTTCCTGGATGTGCCAGCGTGCTGTACTCTATCCATCCTGATTACGCTAATTGCCTTAAGGAATGGAACAATACTTTTTTACACACCCGGACCTTCTCTTTCATTTTCTGTAACTTTTAGGTATCAGATCGTGCTGCTTCTTTCTTGTTGTTTTTTGTAAGTCATTAAATAGACAGCCTGTAGCTATTAGGATTGCCAGACTGTACCTTTGAGTTGCCCCAATGCTATAATATAATGAGTGCCGACATCTCTCTTTTCTTTGGAATAGGTTTAATTGTTCATCATGTGCAGACACAGACCATGAGTCCAATGTTTCATGTTTTTACAATACTAGTTTTCTCATTTTGCCTTAAATGCACACACAGTGAAAACAAAAAATAATAATCACAATAGCTAACACTTAAGTGTCTTCATACACTTTAGGCATTTCTAAATTCTTTATGTGTACTATCTCATTTAATACTTACAACAATTCCATGAGGAAGGTTGCTATTAACACTCCCATCTTAGAGATGGAAGAACTTACAGATGAGAGAACTGAGGCCCAGAGATGTTGAGTAACTGGTCCAGGATCACACAGCTAATAAGTGGTAAACCTGGAGCTTGGTCCTGAGACTGTCCTTTAAACACTACACAAAGTCTCTCTCAAATTTCTCTATCAAGTCATTTTGGTCCAGTATTTTCTGTTAACTGGTAAACAACATATTTCCTATAAAATATTTATCAAAGAGCCAACTACAGTCATGCTTTTATGTGAAGGCCTTTTTTTCTAACTTGTTTGGCATTCATGTTAGTTCTCAAGTCTACAAGCTTGTAATAAAAATAGTAATAGTAGCAGTGTAGTAATAATAATAATTATAGTAGTAGAAGTACCATCTAGTGAATATACACCTTACCCTGGACTAAGCTCTGGTGTAGGACCTTTACCTCCTTCTCTCCCCTCCAATATGCACAATAGTGGTGCGGGATAGATAATATCATCCTTGGTTTACACATGAAGAAACTGAGGCCCAGAAGGGCTATGTGACATAACCAAAGTCACATAGCTAGTAAGCTGTAAAGCAGGGACTTCAAGGCATGTGCCCGTCCCACTCAGCCAGTTTTAGCCCATGTATTGTATGACAGGCACTGCCCTTGGCTCTGGCAATAGTAACATGAATTAGACTTCAGCCCTTCTGCCAGCCACACCCACCAGGTTTGGGGCTCACTAATTGGTATAGTTCTATGCATGCTTTCTTCCGAAATGTTCTCTCTCATTTTAGGAAAACTGAGTTTTTGTAACTCTTCTCCGGGCTCTACCTTTCTTTAGGCTTTCAGAGAACCACTGTGCTTTTAATGGTCCTTTCTTGGGATTATACACAGCCATGACAGTGAAGGCGGGAGCAGTGCAAGCCTTTCTTCCGTGGACTTTCACTGCCAACTGGAGGTCTGTGTTGCAGTGCCTTGCTACAATGAGTCCAGGCAGATGTAAGCATGTTGTCTTTAAACAGTGTGATGCAAGTGGATCATTTGAAAAGGCTGTAAAGTTTTAATTGGTACAGTTGATAAGCCTCTTCTCCTCCCCGCATCCCCTCAAGTCCAAGCCCTTGGGTATTTCATGTTTCACAAGCATAGTAAAATTAACTCCTGACTGATCCTTTCCCTTTTGCTGTTGCCCCTTAGAAACCTTTCTCCACAGGGCAGCCAGAGGGATCTTTTTCAAATGCAAATATATATGACACTTCTGCTTAAACCCTTCTACTTTCTTCCTATTGCACTAAGAATTCAACCCAGACTCTTCCTGATGGAGTACAAGGCCCACCTCACACCTGTGTGCCAAGCACACTGGCTTCCTTTACATTGCTAAAACATGCCAAGCTCCTTTTCAGACCAGGGTGTTTACCTTTGTGAGTCCCTCTGTCTGGAATATTCTTTCCTAGCTGTTCATGAGGCTGGCATTTTCTCATCTTTGTGGGCTCCGTTTAAGATATCACTTCCTTAGGGAGGTCTGCCCCAACCACCCTACTGAAAATGAGCACATCCTACCTACCCCATCCCATTTTTCTCTGTTTTAGCATGTTTTATTTTCCCTGTTAGAGCATTTTCCAGTCTGTAATTATTTTATTTCTTTATATGTTTGCTTGTTCCTTGCCGGCCATTGCTGCTAGCCTGTATGCTTCCTGAGGGCAGGAACCAGAGCTGTCCACTGCTCACTGTGTCCTGAGTGCTCGCACAGAGAATCTGAGTGAAAAGTGCATGACACACCAGAGGTTGATTTAGTTGCTTCTGGAGTATATAGAACCAAATACTCCATTCGATTTTGACTTCTATCCTAAATGCCATTTGCTAATTTGCCAGATTTCTCTATTCTCCCCGGCCCCCACTAGAAAATAAAACCTGTCTCTGGGTTGTCAGCAAATGACTATGGTATTTACCTTATACATTTTTCAAGCTCCTGAACAGGAGAGGTTTAAAATTCCCTTTGTCCCAGAGTTTTCCATATCTGTCCCTGAAGTAAGATATCCTCTTGAATGCTGCAGGATCTTTTGTGAAAGAGAACTAAGAATCTACGAGGATTAAATAAAGCAGTGGTTTTCAAGTGTGGGCCTCAGACCAGCAGCAATGGCATCACCTGGGGGCTTGCTAGAAATGCAGACTCTCAGGCCCCACTCCAGACCCACTGATTCAAATCCTGTATTGTAACAAGATCCCCAGATAATTCTGTTCCGCGAATTCTAAAAAATTGAGAAAAACTGGCGTAGAATAGTTGTTCTGAGCCCTGGCCACACATACCTGAGAGGCCGCACATACATAAGCAAAAGCACTAAGTCATGAGACAGAATCACCTACAGGTCTGTGTTGTGGGACTGTGGCTTTTGAGACAGGAAGTGGTGGGACAGTTGTGTACAGACAAGGCCATTAGGGGACAGGGCTGAACCTCATCTACTGGCAGATTTGAACCAGTGAAGCCTGGGCTGCAGTCACAGTTTATTTGAGAAAGCTCAACATGGTGGCCACGCGAAGGCTTGAAAGACAGGAGAGCAAAAGGGAAGGCGTGGGAGAGGACCTCACAACTAGATGTGACATGGAGGCAGTGAAGGTAGGAGGAAGAAGTGAGCTTGAGAATCACGGGGAGGTGACTCAGGCTAGCAGAAGTGGACACAGGACATGAGAAAAGCAGAGGAGGACAGCATGACTCCCTTTTGAAACTTACAAGATTAATCTATAAAAGCTACTCTTTGTAGATTATTCTTCACAACCCCTTTCAAGAGTTTCCTCTCAGTAGATTTCCCAAAGAGTGTCCAATGAAGAACCTTTTATTCTTATCCACCTAGGTATTGTTTCTTGGCACACAAGGGTTTGGGGACAAAATGTCCTCTCATATGCCAGGAAAAAAGAAGGTGTCCTTTTGTGTTTGTCCAATATCTCTAGCAGTCTGTTCAATTACAATAAAACTTCAGCTCCCCAGGATGAGGACGAATCACCCTATGCAAGCAAAGTTTTCAGCTAATCCTTTATGTGCAGAAAATTTGCATTTAAAATATTATACTGCTTTTGAGGATGTATTTTAATGCATTAGTTTAGCACTTTTTTTTTTAGCAATGGGATCTTTTTTTCAAATAGCATTATATATGGAATCCCAATATATAAAACAGAATAAAGAGAGTTACGTTAACTAAAGAAGAGAGCAGAGAACAATCTCCAAGTACTTGCCTTTTAATTTATTCCTAGTCTGGTCCCTGAGACTACTCCACAGATATCCTGGACCCTGTTGAAAAGTTTTTAAACCATTGTTTTGAAACAAGCTTACTCTATAGCACCGACTTCTTAAATAGAAGATTCAAATGTAATATTTTATGATGGGGGCTTTGTTATCAATACCATTTTTGTGATATGATTGAGTTGGTACAGGTTACTTCCCTTGTAAATGGCAGAAATCTAACTCCAATTAAGGTTAGCAAAACTATGACCCTACTGGCACGTGTAACTAGAAAGTCTCAGTGGTGGTTGTATATAAGGTAAGGTTGTATCCAGGTGCTAAAATGACTTCAACAGGGTTATTCTCTCTCTTCATCTATAGATTCTACCTGTTTCTGTTTCTAAATTGTGTCAAAATTTAGCCATATTTACTTATGCTAAATAGAGCTCTATCCTTGCAGCAAATGACATAATTTTGGCAGTTCCAAGGTACAATCCTTGCATGTATTGACCCAAAAGGAACAGAGGCCCTCTTCGTCAGTATCCATATATGAGCTGTTATGAAAGGACTCTTAATTGTCCTGCATGGGTCATACGCCAACTCCTAAAGCCAGTGGACAGGTAAGTCATTGTGATTGACACTTCTTCTAGAATCCCAGAGGATGGTCTAGGTGGGACAATTCTCCAACTATAAAAAGGGCACTGTGCAGACTAAAGCAATAGATGTCTACTGTAGTACTATGGGCTCTTTTTTAAAAATTTACTGAATTTATACTGTGTGTTGGTACCGCAGCAGAGAGCAAAGATGAAAACACAAAAAACCACCCAGGACTGAGCATGCAGGTTCAAGGGCAAATGTGTAAACCACAGATTAGTATAATGTGATGAGCTGTGACTATGGAAATGCACAGAGTGCTCTGGGAGAAATGCTCACTGACTGAATAGAAGCTCAGTTAATTGTGCTGGAGGAAATCAGGAAAGACTTTGCACAGGGGGTAATTTTGATGGCATTTGCATGGTGAAGAAGGAGGAAAGACTTTTTAGGTGGAAGAGACAGAAAATAGAAAGACATGGAGGTATGAAGGGAGATGGGGTGATGAGAGGTGAAAAACAGAAGTCGCACACCTAGTGGCAGAAGCGACTCTCTTTCCTCAGTTTAGCCACACATCCACTCTTCATTATCCACCCCCTCCCCAAGAGTGGTAGTATCCCTCAAAGGCTGGAAAGATGGTGTGTACGTCCATGGCTGCTGTCCAGCCACTCCTCCCCCAACTCTGATCTGGTACACATCTCCAAGATCCTCCAAGATCCTCCAAGATTCTCCAAGATCCTCAGGGCAGTACACCCCTCCCCCGTTTGTAATTACCACTGCCCCTCCTACCCCCACCATAGGCTCTATTCCATTTTTTCTGCCCTCTATCTTTTCTTTCTTATGTTCTGTCTTTCCTCTTGTTTCTGCACACTTTTTAAATCCTACTTATGGGAAGAAAGACCATACTTTTAAAGACCACCAGCCAATCAGAACATTATTCCAGTGATTTTTTTTTTTTCCAACCCCAGCTACCATATGATAACCTGAGGAGCTCGCAGAAAATTTCCCATGTGCAGACCCCATCCACAGAAACTGTATTCACTAGGTCAGGGGTGGAGCCTCGACTTAAGTCATTTTTAAAGTTCCCCAGGGGACTCCAGTAGGCAGCCAGTTTGAGGGCCAATGGTTCACTCTATATGCAGAAGGGCTCATGTACTCACTGGGACTTTGGACACTTCTCCTGGAGTCTTGTCCATGGCTCTCCTGCCCAAAGGTCCTGAGCTTCTCTGGAAGTCTGCAGTGGAAGAAAGCTGGTCCCTGGATAACCATGAAGACTTTGGTGTAGTCAGTTTTAATGACATATTCCCAGGTTTGTTACATTGTTGTCCTGTTCATAAATTTTTATGTTTTAGCCTTCTGAACATCTAATTTTGCAAATCAGTGTCAGGTACAGAAAGGATCCTGTCACTTGAGCAGCACATTCACTAATTTTAAAGGCCAAAGACCCATGTGGATATAAGCTTTCGGTAATTGAAACACATTGACTTAAACACACATAACAAAAAATGTGGTCTTATGGCACATCGGCTATTTATGCATATATAAATTAGCCCATTAGATGTACTGATAACCAATATTGCAAGTTCTCACTGATGATCATGGCAGCATGGTAAGAAACTACTGATAAATGCAGAAACTGGTTCTGGTTTAAGGACATTGCAATAATCGCACTCAATTATAGAGTGTCTGCTTTATGACAGGCACTGTGCTGTGCATTAGTATACTTTGAATTCTCACAACAACCCTGCAAAGTAGGAAAGTCAAGCTCATGAAGGAAAGGGAACTCACTCAGGTAAAAGTGCTAGAACCAGGATTCCATGATAGATGGTCTGAGCTCAAAAATTCCCAGCTCTAGGGCTGGCCCCATGGCTCACTCAGAGAGTGCGGCACTGGCAGCACCGAGGCCACGGGTTCAGATCCTATATAGGGATGGCCGGTGCGCTCACTGGGTGAGCATGGTGTGGACCACACCGTGCCGAGGGTTGTGATCCCCTTACCAGTCCAAAAAAAAAAAAAAAATTCCCAGTTCTATACTATACACTTCTCACCATCAGAGACAACAGTACATAGCAAGCATGCTCTGTGTGAACTGGCACCAAGGAACAGGGCTACCTGCACTGGAGTGTAGGAGGATATGTCCCCAGAACCCTTGCCCACATTGAGTATTATTTTCTTTTTGAAGAATTGTGCTGACTTGAAAAATAATATTGCTGACAAGTGAAATATGAGGGCTCATATTAATTTGTATTTTTTTCAGATGTTGGTTCAGATTAATTTTCTCATTTGTGCATTAGCTGATTCGAGTGCATTGTATTGGGGGTGAAAGGCAAGAATGGGTTTGTTTCTTTGAACTATTAAACTGGAGAAGGGAAAAAAGAATAATAGGCTTTTGAGCCCTCATTTTACATTTATCTATTTATCAGTCATCAAGGTAGAGAAGTACATATTCCCAGTCACTCTCACCAGAAGATTATAAAGCACATTTTATTTCATTTTTCACTTGTTCAAATTTGTGTCTCCTAACTGTTTAGTGTCTGGGAGTAAAACTGAACTCACTAGCAAAATGTCTGTTTTGATAAATCGGGAACGAAAAGACCAAAACTAATGACTTCCACAATGGAAGGCGCCCTGGGAAATATAATATAGAATAGTGGAATCGGGGGTTTGTTTACTATGATTCTGTGTGCCCATCTGATGGGGAGTATAAATAGGTTTCTTTACACAAAGGGACCCAGGGAATAGTGAATCGGTGAATAATTGACTTGTCTTGGTGTGTTTGTGAATGTGCATTTTTATCTGATGGCAAATATGCTGTTGGCCTTTGAGTCAGTCACCCACCATAAAATTTCCTTGGCCTCATATGTACCAGATAGTGTGCCCATCCCCCCCAAACAAAACATTTCAAATTAGCATTAATCATCCAATGTCGTGGTTTGGACCCTACAGTGAAAGCCACCTACTGCAGCTGAATGCCATTCAGCAGCCAAGAAGTGATTTGCAATATAATTTAAATGAAGAGTTGGTTTCCCATTTAGAACACACCAGTATGGAAAACTGATTGTCAGACATTCTGGTGATGTGCATCAACTTGGCTATTCACTCAGAAAATGAAGTTTCCTGAGACACCGGCACATTTAATTTATTTTTTCCCCTGTGAAGTTAACTTCAGCTTGTTAAATACAATGACTATCCAAACCACAGAAAAACCAATACCATTAATTTTAATGCTTGTAATGTAATGGAAAGAGATTATATTCATTTGGGATCTTTTTTCCCTTTTAATAGAATGTTTACTTGCCCCTCTCCTTATGAGTTAATTATTGTTTTCCCTCCATAATGCTTTGCTTATATCTAAGCAGCCAGACACTGTGTCTGTTAATGTCTTGAGTTTATGAATTGGTGAATCTATCGTTTTGCAATGTCTATCACTAAAGCATCAACAGCTGGGTAGTGAGTGAATAAGTGGTTGATAGAATTGTAACTGGTCCCTTACAGAACCATCCATTTATTTTTATAAAACATTTAGTTCTAGTACAGTTTCTTTTCTATGTTTTGATTGGCAGATTGAATGTCTTTTCAGTGAATTATATAGTAATGAGCTAAGAATTGGTGACTTTCCCTCTCATCATTTGGGTATTTATTTTTAATTGATCAATTTATTCATTTAACAGACACTTAGTGAGCACCCAGCTTATGTCAGTAGTGTGCTAAGTATTAAGGATTAACGATTAAGACATAGTCTGCATCTTCAGGGACTTCACAGTTCTGAGCAGGACTTGCAGCACAGGCATAATGAGATGAGCAGTACAAGAAAACTGGGCACAGAAGGTAATAGGGGGCAGGAGAGAGGGAGATCTCCCTGGAAAGGGGACCATCAGGGAGGCTTTGCAGAGCAGGAGATGCTAGATCTTGGAGCCCTAGGCCTTGGGTTCTTCAAGTTGGCAGTGGGATGATGGGTAAGGGTATATACAAAGTTGTGACAAAAGCTTTTTGGTGAAAACCTTCTATATGCTTTTTAAATAATAATAATATGAGCTGACATTTGCCAAGCTCACCATTACTGAGCACTATTTCAGATTCCTATATCTGCAAACTTAAGCCTTACAATAACACTTTGAAGTGGATACTATCAGCATCCCCTTTTGCAAGTTAAAATCAATGCCTGGAGAGATTTGGTAACTTGCCAAATATCACACAGCTGACAGAATCAGGACCAAGACTGGAACCCAGGTTCTGTGACTCCAAAGCCTACAAGTTTAAGTATTATGCTTATGGCCTCTTCGCCCTTTAAAGCCCTCGGTCCAGCTGTGCAGAGATGTACAAATAGTGACTGATATTCATGACTATGAGGATACTTCGAAAAGTTCATGGAAATAGTCATATTATCTTTCAATTCTGTTTCTCCATGGACTGTTTTAAAGTGCCCTTGTATGTCTGGGAGGGAATAACAACAGTACCTGTGATTTGTGGAGAGGATCAAATGAGATATGATGTATATAAAGTGCTTAGAACAGTGCTTGGTGCCTGGTAAGGAATTTGTTTCCTGCTGGCATTATGATGATTGATATCTTAAAAGTAGTAGTGTCCAATAGCGCTTAGGAATTCAGAGGTGGGGGTAGTTTACCTTGGAGGGCATTGGCCAAGAGACCCTTTGTAGTGGCATTTGATGTAGACCTAAATGGCTTAATAGTAGAATTCCTATAGGTAGGACTTGGGGGCAAGGGGATTATTTCAGCAAGAGAGAATAGAATGCAGAAATGCAAGCAGACTGGAAAATTTCATCATGTTTAAGATAAGTAAATAGACTAATTTGATTTAAAGCACAGTATCTATAAAGAGAAGCAGGGTGAATAAGATCAAACAGGTAGGTAGAAATTGTTTACAATGAACGGTATTTGTTGAGTGATTGGCACTGTTTCTATTTTGTAATAGTCATCATAAAAGTTTTCCTGGTGCCTTAGAGTCATTTTTTCCACTTGAAGAAAATGAGGTTCAGAGACAGTATGTAACTTTCCTAAGGTCACCCAGCTAAAGAGTGGTAGAACTTGGACTTGAATTCAGGTCTGAATTACTTAAAGTGCCATGCTCTTTTGGCCATACCACACTTGCATTTTTGTAGCTCTGATCTTTCTAACACATTGATAGAGTTTGGATGTGTTGTCCTAGCCAAAACTCATGTGGAAATCTGATCCCCAGTGTGGCAGTGCTGGAAGCAATTTGAGTCACAGAGGTGGATCCCTCATAAACGGATTAATGCTCTCCCTGGGGAGGAGGGGTAGTGAGTGAGTTCTCGCTCTATTAGTCCCCATGAGAGCTGGTTGCTTAAAAGACCCTGGCACCTCCTCTGTCTCTCTTGCTTCCTCTCGCCATGTGATCTGCTTGTACCCGCCAGCTGCCTGCCGCTTTTTGCCATGAGGCCCGCGCCAGATGCAACTGTCCCAGAATCTTAAGCCATATAAACCTCTGTTCTTTATAAATTACCAAATCTCAAGTATTTCTGTTATAGCAACACAAAAGGACTAATATACATATCATCAATATTTTTAGAATAATTTTTCTGGTGAAAGGGGTAGGAAAAAAAGGAAGAAAAATGTGTTGATGCATTCTTTGTAGAGTTCTGCTTATCAATCACCATAGCCTAACGTTTCCCCAGTTAACAGCCTGTGTCTGCTTTCATTAAGATGGAAAGAACTGGTCTCTCAGTTTGATTTCCTACATACACACACACACACACACACCCTCCGGTTTCCTATTTATGTGTACCTGTTGTAACACATACCCCAGTAATGTACCATCACCTAGAATAAGAGCTGATGGTTAAGAGTTTGGGATTTAAAGGACTGTCTGGAATCCTGGCTCTGCCCATCATAGCCGTGGTCACAAACAAGTTTCCTAAGTTCTCTGTTTTCTGTTTCCTTATCTGTTTAATGACAATAATAATAGTACCTACATCAGTAGGTTGCTGTTGGGAGTAAATGGATTAATACATACAAAGATGAAGAACCGTGCTTAAAATGCTATGATCATTAAATATTATCATTATTATTGTTATTATTTTATCCTATGTCTCTTCTCTCCAGATAAAAAACTGCAATTGGCTCTGTTGGTGAGGGTATGGAAAAGTTGACCTTTCATTCATTGCTGAAGAGAGGGCAAAATTTCACAATCTGTGTGGATGGTAATTTGACAATATCTACCAAAATTTTAATTATACATTTTCTTTACCCAGTAAATGCACTTGGAGGTATTTATCCTACAGATAGATTCATTAGAGTGAAAAATGTATAATTTGTACCTTTTGAATTTTAGCTTGTTTTTGTATAACCTACTCCAGATTTTAAAAATAAAGATTAATGAATGTTTTGTGCTTTGTTTTTATCCTCCCCATAGTCTAGCACAATGCCAGGCACAGAGACCCTGACAAATTCCCCTTTGTTTTAGCCCAGCACAATTCCCACGGATATCTGTGCCCACCCACACACCACACACTTGAGAGTGACACGCTGCATCCTGAACCACTCACTTCAAGCTGCTTTGTGACGACCCAGTTAGTACTTCACCCTCCTTTCTGCTTCTTTGGTTTGCTTTCAAAATTGACATATACTGTTTTCATTGCAGCTACTTTTTTGGCTTCTCTCAATGACGATTCCTGACTCGTGGCCCTGGCAATCTTGGGGAGACATCATCCAGTTTCTTCAGTCCAGACCTCGGGGCCCCCCTTTCCCCAGTGTCACCCCCACCCAGCCCGGACACGTCGACTGAACCATTTTCTAGGACGGTTGTGAGTAAAAATATCTTGAATCTTTAATACAAATAGTTCAAACCAAACCCTTCCCTCTCCCCCTACCTTCCACTTTTGAGCATGGTTTTGTTTCTCTGAAAAACTGTCTTAATTCTCATCCTTTCTGGAACTAACTGCCTGTCCCACAGTTAATAACTCCAAGGCTCATTATTTGTTTAATCATTTTCTTATTCAACGAGGTGGAGGCCAGCAGAATCTGAGGGGTGAGAGACATGCGCCTTTGTTCTCCTCTTGTGCGGCTCCATTTGGGGTTACTTGTCTCTGGCTTAGATTGGAAACTAAATGGATTAGAATAAAACCAATTTAAGGGGAAAAAGAAATGTTCACAGAAACAGAAATAGAGAGTCCTGCTATCTCGGCTGCCTAAGATCTACAGGCCTCACCAAGGAATTTAAAAAGTAATGTTTCTTATCATAAGTGACAGAAATGTGCCGCTTTCTGCATCAATAGATATGAAGATTAAAGGGCCTGACCGTATTAAACAATTTTGCACAGCACCAGGCACTCTGGGCTGTGTTCTCTGCCTTATTACCCTTCATCTTGTGGCTATTTCAGGCCCAATTTAAGAATACAATGCAGTCTGGCTTTGCAAATTGACATCCTTTAATTTAAACTGTCTTGTGGGAGAATTAAGAAATTATGGAACAATTATTCACCCTCAGTTGAAAGCTGGATGACATCCTGAGATTCTTGTACATTAGCCATTTGAATTGATTAAATCACATAATTGAATTACACCTTTGCCCCCATAATATCTTGTGGCAAATATGTTGGTGTTTCATGCTGGGAAAATGCTTCCATAAAAATAGAGTAGGGGTCGGGGTTAGAGATTGACCCGGATGTCAAAAAAACCTCAGAGCTGAGTGGGCTGACACTTTGAGATTTTGTGTGGGAGGTTGATTAGCAGAGCGAGCAGTCCATTTGGAGTTGCCATGAAAGTCCACAGATCAAAACCGTATGCATGATGTAGTCTCCTTCCTTCCACAGAATCCTTTTGCATTGTCCTTGAACATTCAGCTTAAGTGCTAGCCACAAATTCTCAAAGCTTTTTCTAACATCCCCCATGGACAAAAATGCTGGCTTTGGTGTACCTTTATTGCATGGTTTCCCAAATATGCTTCCATCCTTGTACCTACCACAATGCTGGCAGATCTCCAGCAGCCCATGAGGCCTACCTGGAACCCACGTCCACCTCACCTAGGGGAATGGTAGTGCTCAGTAGGTGCTTGTTGAATGTGATTTCATTTGGAGATCATGATGGTTTAGTCTCTAAACTTTTTTTTTTTTTTTTGCAGCATAGGGGTGGAGGGAGGTAGAATCTGTTAGTAGAATTTAACTACCAGAATTTAAGAATTCTATTATTATATAAAGAATGAAATTAAGGAATTTTATTCTTAAATAGGAGTTTTTTTATTACTAGTATCATTAGATGATTTCATCAAGGATTTATTAAATACCAACTCTATCTGTTTAACAAACACCAATTAGGCACCTATTTTATACAAAAGCTAAGCTAGGTGCTAAGGGGGAAAAATAGCCAAAACATATTTGCTGTTCTTCAGAGGAGCTCAAAATCCACTTGGGGATAGGAGAGGTCTGTGCAGAAAACAGCGCTGGCAACTGAAAGAGCAGTAGGAGGCTGCTGAGTAGTCCAGGACTATAAGGGGCAATGGTACATTCCAGTCCATTCCTCTCTGAAGTTTATACTTCCGTTGGTCTGCCCTGCCCCTTGCCCCCTCCCACATCATCCATTTTGGAACCCAGCAGAGAAGAAAACTCTTAGACTAATGTCCTACGGTCAGGCTGGTTGTGTGCCTTTCATTTGAAAACTCCTCCAAAGGAGAGAGGTTTTAAAGCACTGTTCCCCACCCCACCCCCACCCCACATGACTTCCAACTCTGTGCCACACTGTGCAGCATTCTGGGCCTTCATATTCTTTGTCTATTCTGTATGGCACAAGAATCGCTCTTTTTAAAAGCTCTTTACTTTTTCTTTACCTTTATCAAAGAACACTCTTGGAGCTTTAAAACCCAACCACAGCTATCCTCCTGAATATTTCTGTGTGGAAGGGATTAATCAAGTCTGTCAAACACCGAGCTGTAAAACCTTTAATATTTCTAAAAGGTTTAAAGCCAGCATATTTATCACATGCATCATTGAGAATAATCTCTTTTTATAAAAAAAAAAAAAATTAAATGCTCACTGTAAAATATTGTGGTGATGAGCACAGCAGGTGAAAGGCTTATGCAGCGTCCCAATTGTGATATTGGAATGGAGATTCTGGTGAAATCTTTCTCTGACATCACCCGCTAGAAGCCACCCATCATCTCCTACATATCTCTTGATATAAATGATATACATTGTGGAATTCTAGAATATTGGTGCTCAAAGGGAAAGGGAAGTAGAAGTCTAGTGTCTGCCATGTGTCAGGCATTGTGTCTGCATGCTTCAAGTGGGTTGTCACATTTTAATTTTCAAAATGAAATGTAATTTATGGTAGGCACTATCACAGCTGATTTATAGATGAGGAAACTACTGTTCAAAAAGAGAAGCAGTTTTCTCAAGATCGTGTAAATATTCACTTGGAAATCTGGGACTTGACCTTAAGCCTAAGTTTTTCCTTCTGTTTACATGGCAGATGCCTAGCAAATGCTTTGCACAAAGTAGGTACCCACCAAAGAGTTGCCAAAACTGTTAGCCTCAGGGTTTCTGGGGATTTGTATTATAAAATCATTTTTCTACAGACAGAGAGACAGTAGAGATTGTTGTGTATGCTTCTGAGAATCTGAGATGTGTTTTAACATATTTAATCCAGCAGTGGTGATAATATTACTTACAGCTGGGAGAGACTCACTTGGGGCTTTTTATTAATATAGCTAATAAAACTGTATTTTATTATTTATAGAGTGTTTTCACATGCACAGTCTAATTTAATCTACTCAATGAACTTGTGAAGTAATACCAGTACTACTGCCATTTTACAGATGGGGAGACTGAGGCCCAAAGACATAATCTGTGCCTGGGTCATCCACCTAGAAGCAGCTGCATTAATGCCCAAACTCTGTTTTTCTGGTTCCAAAGCCAGAATCTTTCCACTAATATTTGTAAACCATTTGGTTATTATTCCTAAGAATTTAAAAATAAAATTAAGGGTTTTGGGGGTTTTTATATTTTGAAATTTTATTGATGTGAAATGTACAATTTCAAAAGAGCATTTTAACAGTTGTTTTGATACTGCTTTTCAACTTAATTCATTGATTTGAAGTCATAAGACCATTGAAGTCAAACACTATTCATTTAAAATGTCTAAAAGGGTTACATGGTATTTTATAAGTACCCGTGTATAATAATTTTTTTCAGCTTTGTTGAAGTGTAATTAACAACTAAAATAAGGTTTTGAAGTTTGAAAGGACCTTCGAGCCCCATGGCTCTTGTTTTCCGCCTTTGACAACTGAGCTTTAGATACTGAATGCAGTGTAAGAGAGGCCCAGGCAGCGTCCTGTGATAATAGGGAGGAAAAATCCATTCATTCAGATGGGGATGGGTGGTATAAAACCAGGGAAGGCTTAACTGAGGAGGTTACTCCTGATGATGTCCTGAAAGGAGGAGAAGGATTTTAATAAGAGGGAGAAGATTCAACCAGTGATGATAAAATGGAAAAAAAGGAATAACTGTGTGGCAAAATGACAACGTGGTGGTTCTGTGGGCGGAGGCCCTTCAAGGAAGCTCAAGTTTGTTGCTTCAATACAATTAGTTGTGTAATTGCTTTCCCAGACTGCCACCATAGTGCTGCACACACATGTAATTAATCCCACTGCCAGCCAGGCGGTATCTTCTGCATGCCTCCACGTCATGCCTCCAGCTCCCCATCAGAGCAAGCGACCTAAAGAAAGGCCCTGAGGTGGGGAAGATGCAGTTCCAAACTTACCTTTTCTATGTACATTCCTCTCTGTGTTTACCAGATGTACTGGGAGGAAAAAAGATAAAGGCCTTAGAAGAAGGGATAGCTCTCTCCTCCTAGGTTACTATGAAGACAACGGGCTCATCTCCGGAACTCTTTTGGGTAGGCGAGATGTTTCCCCAGTTTACATTTAGCAAACTGTAATTAGTGTCAGCAGGAGAAGAGCAATGACTGTGTTGGGAAACACCACTTTCTTCTGCACAACAACCTCTGTTCTGAAGGGCTGTTCCCCAGCATTGGGTTTTTCTTATGGTGATCCAATGTGCATGTGCCCTGTATAGTCGAAATGGGCTTGTTCTAGGGGTAAAGTTCTTAAATGTGGTAGGAGCAGAGGCCAGTCGATGAGCCTCTTCAGGTGGCTGAGTAGATCTTGCTTAAGTGTAAGCCAGTTGGAATCACAAGACTATCATAAGGTTTCATCCATTCTATAAGTACACATGAGCCCACACCCATATATATTGTCCTACTATGTGCTTAGCATTAGGCTAGATACTAAGGGCCACAAATCACCTCATGCCTCTGAACAGGCCTGCTGGTCGACAGAATATTAGTGGCTGAAGGAACTAGCTGAGGCTTTTTGGTTTGGGGATCGTTGAGTAAATCAGACACGCACTGTATTAGTTAGGATGAGTAATGCTAGCTGCCTTAACCAACAACCCCTCCCAATCTAAGATTTAACACAATAAAAATGTATTATTATACTTAATGCAATTATTGAGGGAACCGGGTTTTTTCCTACCTTATTTATGTCACCATCATCTTCAACACATGATCTCTAAGGTCTCTGAAGATGGGGAAAAGAGAAAGGAAGATCACACTTGGGAGATCTTTAGGGGCTAATTCTGGAAATGGCATACATTTCTTCCATGCATAGTCCGTTGGCCAGAATTCAGTCATATGACCCAGCTTAATTGTAAGGGGGCTAGGAAATATAGCTTAGCTATGTGCCTGAGATAAAAATAACATAATCTTTTCTCAATATGTTCCCTTACACTCAATTCCTATTCAAAAAAATGCAAGATGATCTAAAAGGTTGCACTTTACTACCACTTAGAGGGGCCCTTCCAGGGAAAAATGATCTTCCATATAGAATGGAACTCTACTGATGAGAATTTAACTAATATAAATTATTTGGAAGAGTCTGAAATGACCTCATGACTTTTGAGCCCAGGATTTTTCTTCTGGTATTCTGTTCTAAAAACAGAAATAACAAAGATTTGTGAGCAAATTTACTTCCACATTATTTGCAATTTTGAGGAAAGGCAGACAACCGAAATTTCCAAAAGTGAGAAAAAGGTTTTAATGAAGTTTTTTACATTTAAATAGTGCAGTCATTAAATTAAACATATTTCTAAAGAATTTTTAATGGCATATGGACAGAAAAATAGGCTTCAGAGCTTTTTATACAAGACAATTCCAATTTTGTAGCAAATACATGCTTAGGTGTGTAGTCACAGACACCTAAAAAAGAATAAAGACAATGCAGTAAGATGTTAAGAGTTAATTTCTCTGCATAGCAGGATAAGGGGACTTTTATTTTTCTCCTTATATTTTGTCTTTTAATTTTATATTATGATGAGTATGCAAAGCTTTTGTAAGTATAAAAAATAAATTAATTAAGATTTTTTAAAAAAAATATGAAGTAGAAAGAGGAATGGCTTTGGATCAGGACTGACTCAGGTTGGGGAGAATTATTCCAAGTATCTCAGGTGGGATCAGCCAAAACATGTGCGCAAGTCGTGTCCTAGAATTGAGTAAAGTCCAGAGGGGAACAGCAGGCTGGATACCAGAGGATATCAGAAAGGTCAAGATTTATGCAAACTAAGGGGGCTCACAAAAATTTCCTCAACTGGGCTAAAGAGCATAAATCTCAACTTTAATTGACTTTCAAAACTGGAAAACTGAACTGATTTAAAAACTTAAGAGTAAGGCAGTGGGTTCAAGTCCTGGCTCTTCTTCTCACTGTCTGTATGGCTTTTGGGCTTTTTGGTCTTAATCACTCTGAACCTCATTTGTAAGATGGAAATAATACCACCTTCTTTATGGTATTGCTCTGACACTAAATGTGATCATATTTTCAAATATTTGACATATATGTGTGTGTGTGTATATATATGTGTGTGTATACACACACACACACACACATACACACATATACCTGGGCCATCTCCCATCAAGCTCAGAGGGGTGCACATTGGGATAAACTGCTTCCTCACTTCAACTTTTCATAATCTTTTCCAGGCTTTATTCCCCATCCCCATCCCTACCCCCACATCAGCATCATAGACTACCTTGAGCTTCAGCCCAGAGGAGTCTCTGTCACTGTAACCCTCACCTGCAGTTTGGAGATGTTCTCCCTGGGAAGTTTCCCCTATCTTCTCTTCTTTTCGAGTTCAGCTTGGCATCCAGGCAATCAAGGCCCACTATATGTCCAGCCTGCATAGCAACTAGGAGAAAGGAGAAGCATCCTAAACTAGATGTTCTATGACAGATATTCAAGAAAGGCCAAGGTGTTTACAGATTGTCATCACATGTCTCTGGGTAAGGGGCACTCGGGCTGCAATACTGCACAATGCTGCAGAATCAGAGGAGAGGAAAGACAGCCCAAGAAGCTATGACTTCACATCCCTGCTGCTTAAGCATGGGGTCCCGCATCATTTTCCTAGTTCCATCTGAAGCCAGTCTCAACAGATCATCACAACGGTTACCTCAAATGATGAACATGTACCTGTGCCAGATACTGTGCACAAGATTATCACCCCTAGCACATTGGGCTCTTTCATTGCTTGTGTTTCTTCCAATAAGAAGAATTTAGGTTTTCTCCTCTGCTGCCTCCTTTTTCTTCCTCCTGGGCAAGTCTTTATTTACATGGCTGCTAAACTGAGTGATGATGGGATGGGAGTTCCTGAGATGGTGCTATCCAGATGTATTATTTTGGTTGCCTACATCCTCTTTCCCTGCACAGTTGAAGAGGACAGGTTGGCTGATGATCCTAATGGATCCATGAAGATTCAGCCTGAAGGTTTTCAGCATTATTTAAATACTGCTCAGTGACTGCTAAGAGAAAAGAGCACAAAAGGAAGTGGCTCTGTTTGCAGCTTAGAGACTCCCCCAAATTCTAGGCTCGTCTCTGATTTATGCTGCCAAGAAGCCTGTTGCTGATTATGCTGGATGTCCCATAAATTAATGAGTGCTGGACTTAGAGGTGACAATGATCACTGAGTCTGTGGAGCAGAAAATGCAACACTAATACATATGTTTCAGAAATGTCCTTTTGTCTATATGTTTGAGGAAAAAAGTGCTAATGAGGATCTATTTCATATTGACTTAAAATTTTTCATTTGACCCAGAGCTCTTTTTATTAAGTAATGCACATGAGAACATTTCATCCCAAGCCAGCTTGATGACTTGGAGAATTCCCTTCAGAATACTGTAATCTGGATAGAATTTGAAATGCAATTCATTCATTTATTCTTTTATTCATCCTTTGATAATTATTTATTGAGCACCTGCTATGTTCTCATTTCTAGAAATTATGCTAGACTGTGAGCAAGACACAATCTGACCTCAAGGAATCTTAAATCTAGTGAGCTAGACAGACACATCAATAAACAATGCTGGCCCAGAGCGATATGTTTTGTTGGCAGGAAGTTCAGGGTATATGAAAGCACAGAGGAAGGACTCACAGAAGGTGTCTGGGCACTTGGGTAGGACTTAGCTTTTGTTAAATAAATGAATGAGTGGGTGAATGACTGGATGAATGAGATGTCCTTAAGCTGAGTTTTGAAGCAAAATAGACTTTGGCTGAGCTGAAAATGAGGTGAAGGGCAGTTGGGGTTGAGGAAGGAGCATGTGCAAAGGCAGGAAGGTGTGATGGTTAATGAGGAATTGGTCAATGGACAAAGAATGATTGCATATTACAATGACGAATAATCTAACTATACTGATCTAACCACCACATATTGTACACAATTATTGAAAATCAACGTTGTACTGCACATGTATGTATAATAAAATAGGTTTAAAAAATAATAATAAATAAATAAATACAGTCAAACTGCAAGGGGAGGCAAAAGGTAGGGCTCCAGGTGGTCAAGAACCAGACATATGGACCTGGGGTGTTAAGCCACAACTATGCAAATAGATATACAGAAGGCAGAGCAGACCCAAGGGGCCCACACCTCTTCAAAGGGCAGGTCTCATCACATAATGACTGGCTTATCTGGATGGATTATCTTCTGTGCCCAGAGGTAAAGCAGGTAGTTATACATGAGCTCACCTCTTTGGGATTCTTTCCTAAAGAGCTGACCAGTAGAATCAAAGCACCTGCTCTGGGAAAGACCTGGTTTCAAATCCTGGTTCACCATCCTAAAGAAAGCAGTGTGTATTTCTGGAAGCTTGGATCCTCCTACTTGCCACTGCCCCTTTAGTTCTGCCTGAATGTTGGGTAGTGCATTGTGAAATCTTCCTTTACTTACTGCCTTCCTGTGCTTTTCTCAGCTAATATCTCTCATGCTCCTAGTCACTGTCTTTATGTTTGTTAGTGGCGCAGTTTTGTTTTCTTTTAATCTTGTTTGAGTCCTCAAGCCAGTCTGGGAAAACATGAGCATCACTCTTCTGAGATCTACCTCTGGGAGGTGGTCCCTGGGTTTTGACTCACAGGTTAGAAATCTTGTCATGCTCCCCTGAACTTGACTCAATGGTGGCAGTGGCCGTGCTGATTTATGGCTGTTTCTTCCTCTGTCTGATCTTAGCAAACAGACAGCTGTGATGTAACGGCCTCATTCACTCACCTGCTGGCACCTTCATGTTTGGTCTAATAGCTTGTTAACTGCTCTAAGGACAGGCACTGCCCTTCCTGGCTGCCGTCTAGAGTAGGTCTCTATGGTAACCGCATCACATCGGGGACCATGATCATTCTTCAAGGCTTTCCTTCCCCATTTTTCTCTAGTGGCTTCTGGGTAACCTGTAATGATTGGATCCCTGCCTCACCCTGCCAGGAAGCCACTGCTGATTTAAAGCCTCTCAAAGGAACTTAACAAGACACACTGCTTTCTTCTGGCCTTGTTGCTTATTCTGGGTTGCACGTGGTCCAGGCCTGCAGGGAGCTGTCATCCCTCCTTTATCATCTCTCTTTTTGGTGTTCCCTAGGTATAGCTCTCAGTCTCTCTCAGAAAGCTTTGACATGGTTTCTCCAGATCTCCCTGCTCATTAATATCTTGCAGCAGTCGCTTCTGAGTCCTGGCATTCAATGTGTTCTTTTTTTCCCTGGTCCCCCTTTGTTTTGTCATTCACTCATCTCTTCAGAAGTGACACCCAAGCTCTCTGGTCTTCATCTGTACCAAAAAGACTTGCGTTAAAGAGACTGTTGTAGACCGTTCAGATATACTATATGAAGAAAGAACCAATTTATGTGTGATAGGACCTTATGTTTGGTCTGCTGATAGCATTCAGGGCCCAACAATAATACTATTAAAAATAGCAAAGATTTATGTAGCACTTATTATGTGTCGGGCATTGTGGTAAACACTTTACATCTTTACACTAATCCTATAAGGTAAGTTCTCTTCTTGTCCCTATTTTACAGATGAGGAAACTGAGGCACAGACAGTTAAGGAACATGCCCTAGAGCCCCAAGCTATTAAGTAGGACTTGAACTCTGGCTCTAGAATCCATTTACACCTCTACTATACACTGGGAAGTGACATTGTTCTCTGTACATGTGGTCCCACACCAATAATGGCCCGCTTCTGCAAGTCTCAATTGCTCCCATCCACAATGCCAAGGTTAAACACCACCTGCTTTGTGAAACCATCCACCTTCCTCCACATTCAATATGTAAGTTCATTTGTTTATTCAGCAAACATGAAAGGATAGTAGTTATAGCCTATTCATACATCTGTTCAAGTACAAAATTGTGCTAAGTGTGGTGGCTACATGGTGAGCAAAGAACAAACAGACCCTGCTCTCACTCTACTCGTTTTTGAAAAAAGAAAAATAAAGCAAAGGGTAGATAGATTACAGATAGATAGCTGATAGATTATAGATAGACAGAGATAACTATGTACATGTACATGTCTATAAACTGTATCTATCTCTCTGTATATATTTATATATTTATCTATCAATTAATTGATTAATAGATATTAAGAGTTTCTTTTTTAATCAATTCCTCCTGCCTGCTTATGCGATGAAGCTCACTTCCTTAGCCTGACATTTAAGACCCTTCGTGATCTGGTGTCAGACACATTTTACAAGCTTACCTTCCACCAGTTCTTGCCTCCTGTTCTCCAGCCACCCACCCACCCCAGACCAAGTGTCCCAGAAAATGTTTCCTCTTTGGAAACCAACTAGGCACAATCACAGCACTATGTTTTTGCTCAGCCTTTTTCTTTACTTCAAGCTCCCTTTTCATACTTCCCATTTCACATTTCTCCTTGCACAAACACTTTCTATATGTCAAGACCAGGTTCAAATACCCTTTCTCTGTAGAACTTCCCAGACCATCTCCTTACCTGCACTCCAGTCAGCGAGGAATATGTACTTCTTCTGTGCTCCAGCAAAACCGACCACACCCCTCCATTACAGCACCTACAACTTCAAGTCTTCATTGTCCATTTACATGTTTGTTCTCCTGACTAGGACTGCAGACCCCATGAAGGTGAGCAGGTCTTCTTGCTGCATTCAAAGAACATAGCACAGTGCCTAGTATGTAGCTGTCTTAGTCCATTTGGGCTGCTATAACACATACCAAAACTGCATAGCTTATAAACAACAGAAATTTATTTCTCACAGTTCTGGAGGGTGGGAAGTCCAAGACCAAGGCTCTGACAGATTCAGTGTCTGGTGAGGGCTAACTTCTGTTTATAGATTGTGCCTTCTCACTGTGTCCTCACATGATGGAAGGACGGGTGAGGGGTCTCTCTGAGGCGATAATTTATAATGGCAATAATCCCATTCATGAGGGCTATGCCCCCATGAGCTAATCACCTCTCAAGGCCCCACCTACTGATACTATCACATTGGGGATTAGGTTTCAACATATGAATTTGGGGGGGGACATAAACATTCAGACCATAGCAGTAATGAATTCTATTAGCATTATTATTTAACTACTAATAATAGTAATAACTTTTATAGTATCTGCCATCAGTATGTGGCATTTTGCTAAACATTTCACTTGTTTTATTAATTTTTTTTTAATCTGAAGACTCTTATGATGTAGATTATGATATAAGCACCATTATTAGCTCCATGTCCAATACCTGCCCCAGATCACACCACCAAATAGCAGAGCCTGATTAGATCCCACACTACCTTGCTGTAAGGGCCATGAGAACAGAATCTGCCTGCTCTTTGCTTACCATTGTAGCCATAGTACCTAGCACAGGAGGGCTGAGGCATTTGATAAAATCCTGTTGAATGGATGAATGAATGTGCTGGAACGACTACATTTCGATGTTTGCCAAAATGAACAAACGGACTTATATCTTGAGCATGGAGGAAGGGAAGGATCTAGGAGAGCTTTCACTCCCATGTACTCATATAATTTTATACACACACACACACACACACACACACACACACACACACACACACACTCATCTCATTCCATTTCTAAATGTGGAGAAGGATTCTATGACATACTGATTAAACAACCACTGGCTGTGAGCTGTACATTTTTATTTTTTGTAGAAGTTCCCTTTGGGTTTAGGTGAAGTTTCTGACAGATCCAAAACAAAACAGTCTTTTAGATGTCTGTAAGTCAGAAGAGTCAGACATGGAGGTCAATACAACCTGTTTGAATGCCAGCTTGCCAGGGCCTCTACGTGACTCTGAAGTCATCTGATTCTAGAACCCACACATTAATGTTCTAGAATAAGATAGCCTGCTTTAAATAACCCAGCTGTAAGCTTACTAGATGCACAATCTTTGAAAAGACACTTCATTTCTCTGTGCTTCAGTTTTCCCATTTGTAAAATGGATATAATAATAGCATTTGCCTCATATGGTTGATGTAAGAACTAAATCAGTTAATTCATTTGAAGGATTTAAAACAGCACCTGACAGCCTTAACTATTTGCTCTTAGGTAATTATATCTATTTCGGGGGAGTGTAGTGAGAACTAAATGATGAGTATATTGGTGAGGTACCTAGTCTTCTAGAGGCTCAGGCTCAGAACTGTACAATATGGCTTCTACCACCTTCTATCAGTTAGACCCGTGGGGCCAGCCAGGATTCAGGGGCTGTGCAAGGGACTAAGTGGAGGTATAAATGCAGGAGCTGAGGCTCACCAGGGGCCACAGACTGCCACAGATTAGTAGAAGAGATAACTTCGGCTATATCTAGATCTGGCCGGTGTCCATGTGTACTGCACAGACAAAATAGATGTCAGTAATCTCATCCATTGATATGCATATAGGCTACCCACAGAAGAGCCCTCAGGTCCTCCACTCACAATCTATTCCTCATTTTCTACAAAATTCTAACCAAGTGTTAGTAGATGCTTTCTAAGGCCACGAGAAGTCAGAAGAATGCTTGAGACATAAGATTGATTCTCGAGACAGATCCCTTGGCAATAAAAAAGAGGAAAAAATAACAGAAAACAAAATATGAAAAATTATAGGGTAAAAAAATCCTAAAATGGAGGGCAAATGAGGGTGTGTAAAGCATACTTCACACAAATGCCTTTTGGGTCATCAGATGCAAAGTCAAGAATACAGACCCTGATCTTTCCAATCCTCTATCAGTGATGAGGAGGAGGGGTGACAGTGTTGCTCCGAGGAGGTGGAGGCTGGGACTTCTCCACCTGTGTCTCGTTCATTATGGAAGCCCACGGCTGGCACTTATAGGTGCTTTATAATGATCTGTTAATGGTGTCGTCACCCATTTATTGAATAGTTACTATTTGCAGGTGCTATACTAAATACTTTCCAAATACCATGAAGTGAAACTTTACAATTTACAAATCCTTTTCACCAATGCCAACTCTCTTGCCTTCTTTATGATAACCCTTTTATAGATGAGAAGATTGAGATTTGGGAAGATGGAGGTTTGTCCAATTGGCAAAGTTGGGATACAAAGTAATATGGTTCTGTCTCCTAGTCCAGTGCTCTTTATCCATTTCCCGTTTATCCTAGATCACAGTGAACTTCATCCAAGTTATTTACTCATTTGGCACATTTTCTGTGTATGTGCTATGTGCCAAATAGGGTCTGGGACCAGCCTCTGCCTCTTACTGTTTTTTTTGTTACAATTACATACCATGCTACATGTTATATATGTAACATAAATTCATTTTCAGAATGTCATGTGAGTTAGGGACTCTTACTCATATTTCATATGAGAAAACTGAGCTCATAGAGTAAGTTTCCCAAGGTCCTATAGTTGGAAAGTGCCAGAGCTGAGATTCAAACACTATTCTGTGCAATGCCTAAGCCCATAGTCTTTCCATCCCATCCCATCACAATGCTTCCTCCTCCATCTTAAGAAGAAAAAATGGCCTCTCAGCTGTACTCCAGCCATCTCCCCTTTAAGCTGGACCCAGAATTCTTTCCAGCCCCAAGTACAGAGCCTGGAACTAGGGCTGAAGATGTGTCAGCACTCACAGGCAGGGCCAGGGTTTTCTACAGCAAACACTCAGACATACATGTAGGTCTAGGCTAACATTTAGTGAGGGAGCTAACATTTACCGTACACCTCCTCCATGCACCTGGCCTTAGGCATGCCATTTACACATGGTATTACATTTTAACCTCATATCAAACCTGCAAGTAGGTACCATTGCCCCATTTTACAAAGGAGGGAACAGAGGCTCCGAGAGGGTCAGTACCTTTCCCAATGTCATTCAGTCTGCCCGACTCAACACACTATCTAGTCCCCTAGACTGCCTCAGAGAGGGCTGGAATCACACAGAACATAATCTGAGGAGACTTCATGAAAAAGACAAAGCCCAAGCTGCACCTTGGAAAACTTATCATGCAGCGAAGATAAGTATACTGAGAGCCAGTGAGCATGTTATTATAGTTATGATTAGGTTTCCATGTACTTCTCAAATCAAATGTGTAAATATAATCAAAAATATTTCTCTTTACAGTACAGACCTCCAGAAGGTTCTACTCGGCATCCTACTTCTGAGAAAAGATAATAAATTAGTTCTAATTAGCTTTTTCACATGCTGAAGCAAGTATCTCTCATCACCACTTTGCAAACAGGAGAGAGGGAGGCTCCATTGGGCTTCTCTTGAAGGAAGTGGTCTGTGGCTAGCAGGCCAGGCTGGCACGTGAATTTCTGTCTATATTATCTTGTGTGACTGTGGGCAAGCCATTCGCACCCTCTGGCCTTCATTTTCTCCCTCTGTAAAATGAGGAGCATAGACTAGGTTCCTTTTCCTCCCACACAGTGACACTCCATGATTCTACTGTTCCTAGCTTGAAGCAGCAACTTCATTTGTGCATCAATAGGGTTATTGAGCATCTACTGTTTATCAGGCATTGACCTAGATACTGGATATATAAAGATGAATAAGAACTGGCTTCTGTCTTTAGGGAACTTCCATTCTAAAGGGAGAATACTAATAACAGCTACTCATTCCTACGTGCCTGGGACTTGGCCATGCCCACCAAATACGTTGTCTCATTTAATCCCTGAAAGAGACTTTTGAGGTAGTATTGTTATCTGCATTTCATACATGGGGAAATAGTCTCAGAGAGGTTGTCATTTTTCCACGTTTTCACTGCTAGGAAATGATGGAACTATAATTCTAACTCAGAGCCTGATCTCTTAACTACTAGATTTTATCACCTTACCCAGAAAGTACTGGACACCATAAAAGAAACAGAGATAGCAGGTCATAGGTCGGCCATGGAAGAATGGTGAGATATGTTCCATCTGGATGATCAGGGATGGCTTTGGTTAGGATGGTATTGAGCAGAATCTTGAAGGAAAGAATCATGAAGGCTTTTAACATATCAAGATAAAGGAGGAAAAACATTTTGGGTGGAAAGGTGAAGACATAGAGGTAGGAAAGAAAACCACTGGGTGTGGATAAGGAAGAACTTGTTGGGTGAATGGAGCCTCATGGAACATGAGACAAATGGTTATTGAGTACCTGCTATGTGGCAGGCACCATGACAGCCACTAGGAATCACACAGTAAGCAATACCAAGTTCACACCCTCAAGGAACTCAATACCCAGTGCAGTGGTTTTCTACCAGGGGCAATTTTGCCTCCCAGGTGACATCTGGCAATGTCTAGAGGTAGTTTTGGTTGTGGCAACTGTGGTGGTACTAATAGTATCTAGTGAATAGAAGCCAGGGATGCTGCTCAATACCCTGCAATACACAGGACAGCCCCCCAGAACAAGTAACTGTCTGGCCTAAAATGGCAGTAGCTCTAGTGGAATGACAAGCCAGGACCAGCTCCTAGAAAATCGTGCAGGCCAAGCTGGAGAATGTGCCCATGCCATGGCCTCTGACAACCAAAACGTAAGAGCAGAAATGACAACAGCAAAACCTTTTCATTGCAAGTGACCTCCCAACAAAAGAAATCAGTCTAGTAGCCTGAGCTTTTTTATTACAGGCCTGTGATGACCTGAAAATGCTCTTCTACCACCTCTGGTTCAGAATCACTCAGGGCTTATGAGAATATATGGCCCATCAAAAGGGGATGTCACATGGCTTCTTCCTTCCTCATCAAATTAAGTAAACAGTGTCTGCAGAAGCTCTGCACAGCTGAGGAATTTATTACAAATTACCTAATCACTTGGTTCTTCCATGAAAAGGAAATAGACTAAACCACGTCTAACCCTCTTCACCCCGAGCATTTCAAAGTACAGGAGCTGGGCCAGAGACTATCAAGTTAAGCAATATTTACTGGACCTAGCTTGTGAGTATCAGTGTGGTGGAACTTAACTGCCTTTGAAAATGAAAGTCCACTTTTCATGATTATCTCCAGCACACCTGGATATTCCGCTTTTCTAGTGCTGGTTAAGAGGAGAACAGGGATTTTGTTGTGGCTATGAGAAACCTTCAGAGGCTGGACCAAGAAAGAAAAATAATGATCAGGGAACTCCAAGGTGGGCATCCAGGAAAAGCCGCTGGCTTTGAAATCTGACGTGCTTATTTGGACACCACCTCCGTCCTAAGCTGTTCAACCTTGGCAAGCCATTGGCGTAACCTCTTTGAACCTCAGTCTCTTTATGTGAAAAATGAAGAGTTACATGCCTCCTAGAATTGTTATTAGGATTAGTTGTGGTGAGAAAATGGGCATAAAGCGCCGTACCTGGCACAGGGCAAGTAAACAGTGGATCATAGCTGATGATGTTGGATCATTTTCCCACGCAGATCTGGCTACAGGGATCTGGCATGATAAAAAACAAGGATCTGCTATTGTGGTTTAGTTACTTTTCTTGTCTGTTAAGGGCAGAAGAGAAGGAAAATTCCATGTGGACTAGAAGCTTTTTATCAATTCATACAGTTCAGGCCAAGTCTCTGGGTCCACGCAGAGGCTGGCAGGTAACCTCCCTGACAGATTGGAGGGAAATAGGAGGGAAAATCAATTAAAAGGGTCTTTCAGGGAATGAGGGGTGGCAAACACTTAGGGTTAATCCCGAGGGGAGACCTATATTTCCATAACAACTGAGACCTTCCCTTTAGCCCGCTGGCACCACAAGTTGGGGTTTTCTGGGTTGAAGTCCATTACTGGCAATGGGTGTGCTGCATGTGATTAATGACCCTGGTTCCAGGCCGGTTAACATCAGAGAGCTCCATCCATCTCACTGCGTGGAAGCATCACACACCATTTATTGTCTGCAGCCAGGATGTGTTCCTTTGCATTAGGTAAATGCCTTTTTGGGGGTGGGTGTGGTGAGTCCTCCATTAGCACCCCCATACCTCACCCAACACCCAGCAGGAAGGCAAGAGCCAGGAGAGCCAAAGAGGAAACAGAGTGACCACATCAGGTGCTATTTTGGGACCCCTAATAAATGTGGCCCAGGAGCTTTCACCTGCTCTCAGCTACCTCCTTTCAAGGGGACATTCAGCCCAGTGAGTCCATAAATACGATGGCTTTAAAATCCATCCAAGGGAAAGAAGGAAGGGCATAGTATGTTAAATGAAATCCTTTACTCATTTTCTGTTGTAAAAAGAAGCCCTCACAACTAGTGTCTCTAAGTAACACCGTCAGCTATGGAGCGTGTCCTCTGTGCAGCACTGTGCTGCTCTCAGAAGAGCTCGCTAAGGTACACCGCAGACCACCTCCATTCTACACTCAGAAAAACTGAGGTGCAGGGAGAAGGAACTTCCTCTGATTAGACAGCTGGGAAATGGCCATGCTGGGACCCACAGGCTTGCTCTGGACCTGTGCCTTTCTCCACTCTGCTGTAGTGAAATTTGTCCTCCTTCATAGAAGGATGTGGACCAGAGCAGATAGGGTGACAGACTACAGATACATTTTTCTTTAAGAAATCCCACCATACTGAAGGGAAAGGAGAACACTAATCTACTGCACAGTTATTTATTGAATACCCACCATGGCCAGGCATTTTGCTAAGTTCTGAGGATACAGTAGTGAATAAGACAGAAGGTCACAGAGCCCACCTCCACCTGTGAAGAGGAGTAATAGTAACAAGAGCAGCTGGTTATGGTTGATTGTACACCTAATACTATACTAATATTTTACACACTATGTCGTGTTTAAATCTTTACCACAATCAATGAAGAATGAGTTATAATTATCCATATTTTATAAATGAGGAAATGCTGGGAAAGAAAGTGCTATGGTATGAATGTTTGTGTCCCCCAAAATTTATATGTTGAAATCCTCTGGCCTGTATGATTGGGATTAGTGCCTGTTTAAAAGAGACTGCCAAGAGATTGCTAGCCTCTTCCACCATGTAGGGACTCAGCTTGAAGGTGTTCAGAAAGCGAGCCTTCACCAGCCACCAAATTGCTGGCACCCTGAGCTTGGACTTTCCAGCCTCCAGAACTGTGAGAAATAAATTTCTGTTGTTTATAAGCCACCTGGTTCGTGGTATTATGTTAGAGCAGCCAGAATGAACTAAGACAGAAACTTTAAATAAGCTGGCCAAGAAAATACAGCCAGTAGGTAATGGGTTTGTGCTTTGAATCTAGCCTGTGCTTTTAAATACTGAACAAATAATTGCAAATGTGTTGAGATTTCCTGAGAGCATGGTGGTGGCAGTTGTGAGGGTGGGGTGGGGACAGTGAGGGGATGGGCATTTAGAGCAAGGGAACTAGTGTAGCCTGGGGGCAAAAGGAGAGAGCCAAGAAAATGAATAAAAGGGAACCACATGAAGATGAGCCTGAGGGAGGAAAAAGAGGGAGAGTTTATCACGCCCAGTGAACCTGAAGAGCACGCCATATTTTAGGCTTATAGAGGCCAGTGTAGCTGAAGCATTGAGACCAAGGAGAATGTATGATAGGAAACTGGGTATGTGGGTTAGGGGCCAACTTCTATAGGGCCCAGTAGACTGTGTTAAAGATTTTTGAATTTCATCTTATGGACCTCAAGCAAGAGAAAGAGGGACTATGTCAGAGACACCTAGTTATCCACCAAAAAAGTGTCCTCGTTCTACAATGTTGGCTGTCCCCAGGGGGCAACTGTCTAAACAGGGACTACCTTTTCTGGCTCACTCCCTTGCTCACTTCCCAGGTATATGTGCATAATTATTTCTTGCAAAAGAATGTGAATGAAAGTGATGTGCATCACTTGCAGGCTGGTGTTTTGAAGAGGTAGGTATGCCTTTCCCAGGTTCTCTTTACATTTCCACTTACTGAAAGGAGACATTCATAAAACCCTAGGTGATGGCAGAGCCACAGCTGGAAGGAGACTACCTGGGTCCCTGAATCACCATGTGGCATGCACCTCCACATGGCTTTCTTTGTGAGCAAGAAGTAAACTTTTACAAGGTTAAGCCACTGACCTGTTGAGGTTTATTTGTTAAAGTAGCCAGAATAACTGATTATGGAGATTTGATTGGTATTTTAAAGGGATTACTTTGACACAGTATAGAGAATAGAGAAAAGTAACAGAGGATTGGGGAAGACCCATGGTCCAGGAGAGAAGAGATGGTAGCTTGGACCATTCCTAAGATTCAATTAGTTGTGTACTCCACTGCAAGGCTTCTTTAAATCTTCCATTCTGATGGCACATTGAATGGAGAGAGTAACTGGGAAAAATGTCAAATCCAATTTTTATGAAGCACTTTGAAGCATTTCATCTTTATGTACTACTTTCATGATTTACAAAGTATTGTTTCATTAGAAATAAGCAAGGAAGGAATTAGATACAGTCCAGGTAACTGAACCAAAACAGCATACCCCAAATCACACTGCTGGAGTTCTTCGCAAACCTATGCCCACTGGGTACTTATGAGCTCAGGATCAAAGGTCAAATAGATCTGGTAAATCTGAGCTCCTTCCTCAGCTAATTATTACCTGTGATTTTTGGCAACTTACAAAGTTTGTCTCCATTTCCTCAGTTGTAAAGTGAGAATAACACCAGCACTTGGCTCACGGGGGTCGTTGTAAGGATTAAAGCTTTTGGTCAAGATTATAGTGTATAGAGAAGGTCAATAGGGGAAGAAGCCATTATGTTATTGTGTCATTATACCATTATGGAGGGACTTATTTTAGACCCACCTTCCCCTCCACCCCCAATTCTGGTTAATAGCCCTTATATCTTCTTTTCCAGAAGGGGGATCTTCTTCCCCAGTGCTCACAAGGCTCATGCTTGGCTCAGTCTGGTTTCTACTCAAATTACCCTTCAGAGGGCCTTTGCAAACTAGCCAGTCTCAAATAGGCCCTTGCACTGCCACCCCATCCCTACCCTGCTTTCCCTCTTCACATGTCACCTCCTGACATTACAGAGTGTTCACGTGTGGATTGATGTTCTATCTCATTCCTCTAGAATGCAGGGATGTTATTTCCTGTTCACAGCTGTATCTCTGGCATCTAGAATGATGTCTGGTGTAGAGTAGGAGCCCAGTGCAATTCAATGAATGAAGAGAGGAATAAATGATGATTTTATCACATGTGTGCTATGTTCCAGGTCACAGATTTACTTCACATCTTACTGTTTATTTTTCTCTGTGGGACCCTAGTGGATCACTTAGCAATCCAAAGCCTATGTACAATTTTTTTTTCTCTTTAAATGCTACCCCCCCAACACACACACATCTCTTGTTCCTAATCTACTTCCATAAAACCTTTGTGCCTGAGACAAAGGATCTATAGCCTTCCCAGGTCGAGTGATGGGCCCTGGCTTCAGTACCCAGAAGTGCCCTGTGTCATTCATCACCAACACTGTAAAGCAACATGCTTCCACGCCACCCACATTATCAAAGCCTACAGATTAGAATTACAGCTCAGAAAACTCAGCTGGACCACAAGGCCATCCTGTTATAAGATCACATGTTTCTACCAAGAATTTAAAGTTTTATTGCAGTGTAACTGATGTGTCATAAACTATACATATTTAAAGTGTATAATTTGATGAGTTTTGACATATGTTTACACCTGTGAAACCATCACCATAATTAAGATAATAAACATTTCCATTCTATCCTAAAGTTTCCTTTTGCTCCTTTATGATCTAATCCCCTTGCACATTCCCATACACATGCGCGCGCACACACACACACACACACACACACACACACACACCACATCCAGGCAACCACTGGTTTGCTTTTTATCACTCTAGTTTTCATTTACCAGAAATTTATATAAATGGAATCATAGAGTATAAACTCTTTGTCTGGCTTCTTTCTGTAAGCATAGTTATTATGAGATACATCTGTCAAGTATTGTCAAGTGTATCTATAGCTCATTCCTTTTCACTGCTGATTAATATTCCATTGCATGAATGTGCCACAATGAGTTTATCCACTCACCTGCTGGGCACATGGGCAGTTTCTAGTTTTTAGCTATTATATATAAGCTGCTATGAGCATCTGTGTACAAAACTTTGTGTGGACATGTTTTTGTTTTCATATGTTTCTAGGTACATACCTAGAAGTGGGATTGCTGAATTGTATGATAGGCATATGTTTAATTTTTAAAGAAACTGAACTATTTTCCAAAGTAGTTATACCATTTTACATTCCTATCTGCAGTTCTAATTGTTGAAACTATGAAAGTTCTAATTGTTCCTTTTCCTTGCTAACACTTGGAATAATTAGTCTGATTAGTTTTAGTCAGTTTAGTGGCTTATAGTGGTATCTCATTGCACTTTTAGCTTGCAGCTCCCTAGTAATGAATGATTTTCAACATCTTTACATGTTTTTATCATCTCTATCTCTTCTTTGCTGGAGTACCCATTTCTACCAGGTTATTTTTGAATTGTAAGAATTTATTTGTTTTATTGTAAGATTTGCTTGTACAGTTTTGTGGGGTACAGAGTGTTGTTCCAATACAGGCACATACTGCACAATGATTCACTTAGGGTAGATAGCATAGTTTTGTACCTGTTAGTCCTCTACTTCCTCTTCAGTGCCTACCTCAACCCCCTACCCCCATCCCGGGCCTCTTGTAACCATTATTCTACTCTCCACTTGTATGAGAACTGCTTTTTTTTTTTTTTTTTTAGATTCCACACAGGAGTGAGATCATGCAGTATTTGTCTTTCTGTGCCTGACTTTACTTCACTTAACATGATGCATCTAAAGATATTTTGTACAATCCAGATACAAGTTCTTTGTCAGATAAATCTTTTACAAATATTTTCTTCTCCTCTGTGCCTTACTTTTTTCAAATTCCTTTCCAAGTTCCCTGAGTGGAGCAGTTTTGTTGCATTCTCCTCCATATTCCTAGAAACAAGAACACAACAATCTTAAACATTGAAAATGTTCCGTAAATTTTAGTTCAATGAATGAGACAAGCTCTAACTTCAAGTACTTCAAAGTCAAGCAAATGAAAAATGACTTTGTTTCCTCAGTTTTGCCAATATGCAAAACTAAGATAATATTATCTATTTCATGAGGTTGTCAGCAATTAGTAACAGTGAATAAGTTACCTCCACCCATGGTTAGCACATAGTAAGAGTTCAATAAGTATTAGCTTTATTTTATTCTGTCATCCTGGGGAGCAAAAGTAGGATCAAAGCTAGAAATCTTACAGATGCAGATTGTCTGAATTTAGTTAATTATTTTACACTGCTGTCCAATAAATGGAATGAAATAGGCTCCCATTTAAGCTGCTGAGTTCCCCATCACTGGGATCATTTAAACAGAGAGATAAAAAGCCATTTGATCAGGTTCTAGAAGAGGTGATTGCTACCTTGAAAGAAATACTGGACTTCTCATGTCTATCCTGTTCCTAAAAAAGTTTGTAGCAACAACAGCATGTCATTATAGATGATATATATTATATATTATCATATATATAATACACATTATAACACATAATACATAATATTATATATATTTATACACTATGATATGTAATAATAGTATTGAGGGTGAACTATTATGTTAAGTGCTTAAAATTACTATATTATTATATATTATATGAGTGAATATTATCTCCATTTGATAGACAAAAAAAATGAACTCAGAGGTGTTAGATAGGTTACCCAATAAAACACAGCTCAGTGGAGCAGAGCCTTGAATGCAGATATGCAGTGGACTGAATGGTTTTGTTCTCACAAAACTCATATGTTGAAACTCCAGTCCCAATGTGATGTTATTAAGAGGTGGAGCCTTTGGGAGGTAATTAGATCGGGAGGTTGGAGCCCTCATAAATGAAATTGGTGCCCTTATAAGAAGAGGTCAGAAGTTAGCTGGCCGTCTGCAACCCGGAAGAGGGCCCTCATCAGAAACTGACCATGCTGGCACTCTGATTTCAGCCTCCAGAACTGTGAGAAATAGATTCTGTCGTTTCTAAGCAACCCAGTCTATGGTAGTTTGTTCTAGCAAGTCACAAAGTACCATAGACTTAGACAAGGTGTGTTTGAGTCCATGCTTGCAGCCCAGGTACTCTGTAGCCATTTTGCTTCTGCTTAGCCATAGGCTGTGGACAAGTGCTGCTAAAGGAGACAGTTCTCTGACAACTTGTATCTCAATACCTGCCTCTCCCCTGCTGCCATGTCTCTGAGTTAGTGGGAAAAGGTATGTATTTAGGTCTTGGTCCATAGCTGCAGAATTCCACTTCTGTTGGCTCAGCAGGTCACCCTGTGCAGTGGCCAAAGATCGTGGCAGCCTTGCCTGAGGTCAGCCCCCAACTCACTCTCCATCCAGCACCACCAGCCAGATCTCAGCTTCCCAAGGAAATAACATTCACCATCTCCAGGTAGAACAGGTCTTTCCCAGGCTTTTCCTTCTGGCATATGGAGTGTTTATTTGTTTTGGATGTCCTCAGAAGTGGCAGCTTTCTCATCACACAGCAGTATGGAATGTCCACATTTGGTGCCTGTCCATCCAGCGCACAATATTTATGTCGTCATGGCAAAGCTGTTGGACCCTTAGAACTTAATCATCCAAAGACACTTTTGTGGCTTCTAAAAAACCTAGACCTTCTCTTCTACAAGCAAGTGCCTGCATCATTGCCACCTCAATTACAGCTCCTATTGGCAAGAGGACCATGACGATGTTCACCAGATTGTGCCAAACAGACATTACCTAGCAATCAACAGAGCCATTGGGATATATCCTTGCATTCTAAACACTCTGGGATTCTTCAAGCATCTTGGATACGATGGAGAATAAAAGCACCCCATGGGGGAAGACTTCAGAGACCCTGGTACGGTCCTTTCAGTTACTATTATGTCCTTCAGCAACTTACGTAACTCTCGGAGCCCAGTTTCCTAATCTGGAAAATGGAGAACAATAATAGCAGCTGCTTCGTACAAATATTGCAAATGTAATAAATGTGATGGAAAAGATAAAGCACAGGGGACGATATTCTATATTAAGTAGGTATTCAACAAATGTTAGTTCCCTTCAAAGCACATTTTTTTAATATGTGCTACATTTGAAAAAATACAAATCTAAGCATCTGAAGGACCGGGATCTAGTTACTCCTGCCCAACATTAGTAAATCATTGGTCCTTAAGGAAGTCTCTTAACTTCTCTTTGATTTATTTTTTCTCATCTGAACTAAGCGCACAATAGTAAGTGTTGTTCTGGAGCCCACCTGAAATTAAGGATATGAAAAAGCTCTTAAGACCAGAATACAAATGCAAAAGGTAACCTAAATATATTGCTGGGATTATATTCAGTTTAGGAGAAATTAGCAGCACTGGGAGCTTTACTAGTGTACTTTGAGTAATGGTAGTTTTTACCTTCATCTAGGCACAGCCCTGGTATTCATATTGGTGCAAAAGATAATTAAAATCACATTGAAGTCCATCTACCCAACCCCCTTGTTTTTTTTTTTGTTTGTTTGTTTGTTTGTTTTTTTACTTTAGTCTCTCTGCTGGTTTCAGTAAATGTATTCCATTGCTAATACCAAGAGAGCCTATTACCAAACAAAGGAAAGGGTCCCATGGAAGTTAAACGAGTTAAGTTGGAGAAACCAAGGGCAGAATGACCCAAAGGATGAATGTGAATTAGATTGCATTATGCACAATTCTCAGATTTTGAAGTGAGGTAGACATGGGTTCAAGTCCTCCTGGTCTACCGCTTTCTAGCTCTGAGGACTTGCTAAGCCTCAGTCTTCTCATCTGTAGAATGGGTGTAATACAATTTATTTTACAAGGCTGTTTAAAGGATGGGAGGAAATGAATGTAAAGTCCTTATTAAGGTGTCCGATACATACAATATCCTCAATATAGAATGTTTATTGAATGTAGTATTAATAATAGTAATAATGTAATATATATATATATAGTGGGAGAAAAGCAGAGCCTAAACTGGAGAAATGGTTCCAAATGTTTTGTCTGAGCAGCAAATATGAACCTCTAGTAATAAGTAAACGGAAGGACTTGTTAAGAGGCAGGGAAATGAGAAATAAGTTGGCAGGCAGACCAATGAGACAAATAATATGGGGTCCAGCTCAGGAAGAAGATTCACATTTTGGACCCCAGCTGAAAGGCACAGAACAGGACAGACAGCTTGGCCACATAGGGAAGTTCTGTCCTCATGGCTTTGCTTTTACAGGTCATTATTTTCTCCTTCGGGACTCAAATGACAACCCCCTGCAGAAGTGCCTGATGGAAAACAGATTGTTAGCAAGAGGAGCAGCTAGGGTGCTCCGGGCACTGGGTTCTGACCAATGACAAGTGTGCATTCCACACTTGCCATTGCAACTCTTGAATGTCAGGGAGTGGGATCTCCCTTAAGAATTGCCAATGTCACTTAGTACCCCTCAGGTTGGTGCAGTGAACTGTTTCCCCAACTTCAGTTTCTTCTTAATCAGGGAAAATCTCAGCACATCTAAGATGCCTTTTGGCCATTGTCTCACTGACTTCTTACCTCAGGGAGCCCAATTTGAAGCAGTTGCTGGAAGCAAAAAGAGAGAGTTTGAAATGGATTCAGTCAGTCATCAGTCAGACCTATGGCAGGTGAAGTTCCCAGCTTCTTGACTGTGTCCTGAGAAGCACCTGGCTTAGCACAGGTTAGGATCAACAGTTAGGAGGTGGACATTTGTGTCTGTTATTAACCTCAATGAGGGTGGCTTTCTTCTGTTAAATCTGAGTACTAATTATCATCTAACCGCATCACAGAGTTCAAAGAAATCACAGAGCAGAGTAAGACCAGTACTTCATATGGTTATCTTACTTTGCAATAACTGGGTGTAAGGAAAGTGGTGCGGAACTTATCTGTATGAATGGTCGGTCATCTTTTCCATGCTTTTCAGGTGGAAAAGGTGTTGATTCCGTTATGGTAATGGAAATTCTTTAACCTACCAGGAAATGTGGGGCACATTATTTTATCACTTTGAGCCATCATTTACCAATATTTTAAATAAGGAGGTAAACAAAGAATTCTTAAGGCTCATTTAGATTCTCAAAAACTATACTTCCAAATAAAATACTTGTCAACCACACTTGAATGGGTGGGCCAGTGATAGGTCTTGACAGTTCCACAAAACAACCCAGGTTTAACTCCAGAGTAATACAGTATGTTTTGTTTGGTCTGCTTGGGTTTTGAAAGGTAACATGATTGAGTCTTAATAGACCTAGAATCTTGATCTTGTTCTGTCACTAATTTGCTGTGTGACATTGGGTGAGTAACCTTCCCTCTCTGGGCTTCAGTTTCCTTATTGGTAAAATAAGAACTTTGGACCAGAAAACTTCTAAGGTCATTTCTGCATGAACATTCTATGATTCCATATTAATAAAATTGCAATAACCCTTAAATACTTATATCTTGACTATGATCTTAACTTTATCATACCTTAAACATTTCTCTATAAAGGCCAAGCCTAACCTCTAGCATAGTGCCTGATGCATAGCTAGTACCTAGTAAATGCATGGATAAGAACTGTTGCCTACGTCCATCTTATGTATTCCACTTGTTTCAACTTTCTAGCTGAGTGATCATTGACAAATTGCTTAAAATCTCCAGCTCAGATTCATCATCTATAAAATGGAGGTAATAATAGTACCTACCTCATAGAGTTGCTGTATGGATGAAACAAGTTATTACGTGTAAAGTACTGACAACAGTGCCTGGCACACAAACAACTATGTGAGTGTCAGCTATCATCACCATCACCGTCCTCGTCCTCACCGCTCCCTACTCTGTTACATCTTATGTACCCAGTGTTTTCAGAACTCTTCTGCAGGTGCCAATGCATTTAGTCATTCAGACATTGTTCCCTTGGGATGCCTCACAATGAAATGGTTATGTTTCACTTTTGATGATTAACACTCTTCAGTTATATTCAGAATCAAACCTAATATTTTTCTCAGCACTTTAGGGACTGAGTTTTCCTTGCCTAACATGCCTTTTTATTTTTCTTAAATTATTTAAAAGTGGAGTATCACATAGTCACTTTACTTTCAAGTCTCTATTGTCTTTGATACTATCACCAACTTCTTCCTTTGGCTTGAGCAATGCCCTTTGATGCTTCCTCCATTTCTGGGAGACAACACTGGTGATACCAATGAACACTTTTTTAAGGTGTTTTGGTTTCAGCTGAGTGGGACTCCCATCAAATATCTGCATAGGTCACATTCATTGTGGTAGCATTTATGAGTATTTTCTGTGTGCCAGGCTCTGTTCTAGGTGCTGATTATGAATTTCAGACCCCGAGTGTACCATCCACAGCCCCTCATTGGTCCAGTCCTCTGTTGAACACATCCCCTTTGAAACCCTTCTGTTAGAGGCATAACAATCACTTTTTATAGATAAACTTTTTGTATGTACAGTAACTACTTTTATTGACAACTGCTAGCTCCTAGAAAAAAAAATGCTGTGTATATCATGCTTCTCATTGAATAGCTCTTCATCTTGTGGGGGCAGATTTGTACAAGGATTGTGGCAGGTCATGGTAAGTGCTCAAATAGAGGTACGATGTGCTTCTGGAAAAACAATTTTAGTGGCTGAAAAGAAGCATCCTGTTTCTCTGAGGTCACCTTTCTTAATCTGTAAAATGCACATGGTCTTGCTTGCCTCCTCAGATTCTTGTGAGGCATCCCTCCTCCAGCATCTGCTCTTCTCTAGCTACACTCCCTCTCTAGGGGTCCATCCCGTCCCATGGCTGTCATACAACCAACTCCCTGCTGATGATCCCCACACCAGTCCCAGCTCATGTCCAAGTACACTTCTCGTTCTTTCATATCACATAATCATCCAACAGCAAATCCTGCCAATTCTACTTTCAGAATATATCCTGATTCTTCCCACTTCACATCTCCTCCACTCTAATCCATGCTGCCATCTTGCCTCACAGGACTATTGCAATAGCCTCCTGGGTCTCCATTCATCCTTGTCAACCTTTGGTCAGTCCTCCACAGACTGGTCATAGTGGTATGTTCAAAATACCAGTCTCCTTCATGTCACTCTCCTTCTCAACCCTCCTTGTGGTTTCCATATCATGCTCAGCACCCAAAGTGCTATGAAGGCCATATGATCAGGTCTCCCTCTGCCACTTTTCTCCTTATTCTGTGCTACTGATTTTGTTGGTCGTCCTCAAGCATGCCATCTGAGATGTGAAGGCCTGTTCCCTCTTCCTCCATCACCTCCCCCGGGTATTTGTATGGCCGTCCCTTCCTTCCATCTGAGTCTCTGCACTTTCTCAGAGACCTCTTTCCTGATAACCCAGCTTGTGCTAACACCATCACACATTCCACAAACTCTCCTGCTTTAGTACTTTTCATAGTATCCAACTTGTCAGACATTGTAAGAGTTGTTTATTTATTTGTTTACTAAATGGCCTTCACCTAGAATGTCAGCTCTATGAGGGCAGGGACATTGTGAGCCTTATTTATTTCTAGAAGGGTACTTCAGAAAGTTCTGGAAAAATAGAATTAAATGATAATATGAATATTTCCATGAACTTTTTGAAGTATCTTTGTATGTCCCAGAAAGATATGTATATATGTATATACCAAAAAAATATGGTATATGGCGGGCACTTGCTATGGTTTGAATGTTTCTCCCCTCCAAAACTCACATTAGAACTTAATCCCCAGTATGGCATTTGAAAAATGGGGCCATTAAGAGCTGGGTGGATCATGAGGACTCACATGCCCTCCCAAACAATTAATCCTTTCATGGATTAATGGCTCACTGGTTTAATGTGTTATCAGGGGGTAGACTAGGGGCTTTATAAGGAGAGGAAGAAAGCGTGTGAAAAAGCTCTTGCTCAGCCTTCACCATGTGGATATTCTGTATCGCCACGGGACTCTACAGAGACTCCCCACCAAGAAGAAGACCCTCACCAGATGGGCACCTTGACTCTGGACTTCCCAGCCCTCAAAACTGTAAGAAATATATCTCCTTTCTTTATAAACTACCCCGTCTCAGGTATTCTGTTATCAGTGATAGAAAACAGATTAATCTAGCACTCAACAGGTATTTTTTGAATGAGTAAGTGAATGAATGAAGTTTAAATAAGAGCATATTTGTAAAATGCCAAGCTTCAAGTTTTGAGTTTGGGGCATCAGTTGCTTCTTGCTATTACTGCCTCACTTTACCCACCCGCTACCCTCTCAGCCCAGCCCAGCCCTGCTGAGGGTGCTGTGCACACACATTTTTCCTCACAGCCTTCCTTCCATCTGATGAGAAACTAATCAAAGTTCAGCTTCCTGGTACTCCTCTTCTCAGGAGCATCCATTCTGCAATGCGGTGCTCTTCTGTTTTAGCAAGGCCAAGATATTTGTTCCTCTGAGTTAAAAAAAAAAAGAAAGAAAAGAAAAGAAAAGGTGCAGAAAATGTTGTGACAATTACATCTTACAATGAGTTAATGCCATTGGTTTTTTGATTCATTTCTTTCTGTCTTAGAAATTTGTATCCAAGCCTTGAACATAATTACCCCACATGAAGAATTCACTTAAAAGGCCAATTTTTAGGGTCCGCTTGTTTTAAATTCCCAGTCTCTGGCATCATGGCTATCCCAGCCAAGCTTTCCCCAGATATCCCAATACATCAGTCTTTTGCTCTTATACATTCATGGAGCTCAGCTAGCACATTGTATGCCAAGTTTAGTCTGCATATTAGAGACTGAGAAGCAACCAGTCCACCAGCTTGCAAATGGGACTGTTCCTGAGCATGGTGGAAAGGAAAGGGCGTTGGAAACAGAGACTTGGGTTCAGATCCAAGCCTATTGTGCTTATGGTCTTGGACAAAGCATTTATTGTCTGGGACCCACGGTTCATCTGTAAACCATCCTCCTCAGGGTGGTTAAGAAGATTAGAATAGACCATCATTCACATTGTATGTTGCTCAGAGAGACTTTATTACAACTTGCAAGTTTCTCCTCCTTCTCCTATTGAGCTGTTCCTCTGACAATGGTAACATTCATACCCCCTCCTTTTGCAGAAACAGGGCAATAAGCCTAGTAGTGGGACTTTGTAGTACCCCACAATGGTACACTATATAATAATTATTTACTCAGCTTCTGGATGTACCAGAGTCTTGAAGTCTTAAGAGTTCCAGAATCATTTCATTTTTTTTTTTTAAACAAAAGAAATATTTTAGAGAACCACTGCAGTATTTGGAGTATAGCAGTCATTTAATATTTACATATATGTTGAATGAATAAATAAATAAATGAAATAATGAGTGAATGGATGTGTAATACAGACAAAAGTAAAACTGCTTGGGTTGAAGCAGATGTGTAGGTTCAGAACCCTGCATTCTGGGCCCTCCCTCATCGCAGGAATAACCGTTGAAATATGGCTACCAGAACCTTCTAGCCTCTTCTAACAGTGTCTTGTAGCCATGAATCTGGCCTAATTCCATCCTCACTACAGACATTTCTTCTACAGCATTTTCAATAAGATGATTATCTTGTTTCTTGGGTTGGCTGGTTAGCTCACTTGAGAGAGCCTGGTGCTGGTAACAGCAAGGTCATGGGTTCAGATCCTCTTACCAGCCAGCGCCAAAAAAACCCCCCCAAAAACAGTAAAGGTAATAACTCACTCTAGCCCTGGACAACTTGGAATTTTAAGAAGTTCTTCCTATTGAGACAAAATCTACACCTTTTAAGTTTCTACCCATTGGTTGTGGATCATTTTATGTATTTGTTCATTTGCTTATTAATTAATTTATTTACTCATTTTAAACACATGCTGAGCACTGATTCTGTGTCCTGCCTGAAGCTTTACTCTTGGAATCTACACCGGGCCTTTTTTTTTTTTTTTTTTTCCTTTTTAAGGTCTCTCTTCTTATGGTGTCACTCAATGAAGATCAATATAGATTTTCACTAAAGATTTTCTTGAGTACAGGAAGAATCACACCATGAAATATGCAGCAAAGATTTCTTAAAATCTTCTTTCCAAATATTTATGCCCATGCCTTATTCAATACATCAGCAACTCAACTAATCACCTCTCCGTTTTAGCCACCTGGCTCTCTACCTTTCTATTTTTTCCCTTTCTTCTCCTCCGAAATGGCTTTTTTTCTAGGTAGCTCCAAACCTTTCCCTATATATTATAATTAATAACCCTTTTCTAAGCCTCTACTTCATGCACCACCCCAGTAAGCCATACAAAAGTTCTTCCTGGTGGCATGCCCTTCTTAGAATGCATGGGAAGAAAGAGATTATGATTCATTATACTCTATTTTTTTACCCTGTTTGACAAAAAATGAATAAGCTGTAGGCCCAGCCCTCAAAAACCTAATTATCACAGTAAGTATAATATAATAAATATTAAGATTCACTCATTCAACAAGCATTGAGAATACACTATGTGTCAATCACTTTTCTAGGTGCTGGAGATAATGCAGTGACAAAACACACAACATTCCCTATCCTCATGGAGCTTACATTCTGTAGGCAGGAGACAGACTGATTTAAAAAATAGGTAACAAATATGAGTGTGATGATAATAAATGTAATGGAGAAAATAAAGCATTGACAGGTGCTGGGGCAGGAGGAGAGGTCGGGTTACCTCATTACCCATAAAGCCATGCGGTGATTAAAATCTGGGATAGTGGGATGGCTTGGATTTCTGGGCTTCTTTGTGTGTGTGACATTATTCCCAATGGCCTCAAGCAAGATGGCAGTGGTAATATGCTGGGTGAGGGAGGGGGGAGAAGTGGGGTTGATGGTGGGCCATCTCTATTCTCATGCCAGGGGTGATATGGGCACTCACCAGGAGTGGTCCTCTCTGGATCCCACAGAGCTCCTGGGATTCCTCCTGAGTTTTACCAGTGGAGGAAAGAGGGAAATGTGAAGAGCTATTGAAATGCAGAAGAGTGTTTGGAGTGTAGGGGCAAACATACCTTTTCCTCATCCATTACAAGTGTCACGGCTGACACTCCTATAACAGAAAAACAGGTTAGCAAGAGAAAAGCATAAAAAATGTATTTAACAAAGTTTTACATGACACAGGAGCCTTCATAAATGAAGACTTAAAGTCCTAGAGGAAACAGTGTATTTTTATACTTAGGTTTGAGGAAGGAAGGACAGCTGTCCCAAAATGTAATTGAACAAATAAGGTATGGTTTACCGGTAATAAACTGAGGGGGAACCCAGCAAGGCTTGTCTGTTCAAGTTCTCCATGGCCTCACTGTGTGGTTCCTTTCCTCTGGGTATAAGGCAGGACACCTGTCACCTGAGGGTTTTCAAGGGAGAAGGGAAAAGGTCGAGAGTGATCTTTCTAGGCTTTATGGCTTGCTTGGGGGAGGAATTCTAGTTTCTAGGAATTCTCTTTCCCACCTCAGGGGAGAAAGGAAGGTGGGGAAGTTCAGAAAGACCTTGCTTCTGAGGCCCTCTGAGCCTCTTCAGTTCAAGGAACTCAGCATGCCAACACGCCATTCTTTGGGGTATCACGTTCTGAGCCCCGACAGGAGCATGGAGATGGGAGGAGGCAATTAGGAAAGACTCCTCAGAGTAGGAGATAGCATAGGAGATAGCATTTGTGGGGTGTCAAAGCAAAATACATGCTGATGGCCAGAGGGAGCAGGAGCCTAGGGTGCAAAGTGAAGTCAGGGGATACAACTGAAGAGAAGTAGGCTGCTATCAGGAAGGAACTTGCATAGTACGCTAGGATCACTATGTTCGTAGCTTTCACTTCACCAGCAGTGGAGAAACATCGGAAGCCAGAGAATGAAATGACCATATCTTCAGAAAGACTCTTCTAGTGTCTATATTTTGCAGGCAAAAAGACTCACTGGGAGAAAAGAAGTGCTTCAGCCAGGACCAGGGCAGAGGGCAGGAGAGCTGGAGAGCCCAGCCAGCCGGTGCAATTCCAGTGCTCTTCTGCTCAGCAGCACTGAGGCTATTCCAGGACTCCACTCCATAGCCTGGGGTCTTCTCTCCACCAGGCACAACCTCCCCATTGCTAGGGTCAGCCCACCTCAGAGGTGTGGTTTAATATTTGGGGCTCTGATAGCTGACTGTTTCCTTTCTCCTCCTTGCCTGTGTCCTCATGCAGAAATCAACATCAAAGAGAACAGGTGCTGCTAATGGTACTAGAGAATTGGAGAGTCAGGAAACATCTTCAAGGCCAAAATAATAACATTTTAATTGGAAATCTACTTCGAAGAGACTAACCTATGTAGATATATGCAAATCCTATGCAAATACACATGTGGTCTTTCTAGCTATTGTCAGAACCTCGATTTGACCCATGGGAGTTCTTAATGGTAGATGCTAGCTTTCAGCTGAGCCTAAGGGCTGTTGATGAACAGTCTAGGTTTTACCTATGTTTAAACCATAATTAAGAAATATATTGATGGCAACCTGAACTTAATTAGCTTAATTGAATGTTGGAATTGATTGGGTCTTGAGAGAGCCCAGTCTCTGAAGCTAAGCCTTGGGGAGTTCGCAGGGAGTGGAAGGAAAACCGAACTTAAAAGCACCTACCAGAAATAAAAAGGAATGGGCGAGAAGCCACTGGGAGCCTTATTAAAGGAAAAAGATTCTTATCAGAGAGTTGAAAGAGGAATGCTTAAATTTCAAATCACGCACAGCCATTCTAGGTCAGACCACTCTGTCAAATGGGAAAAAATGATGTTGGAAGGCAAGATTGTGTGAGATACAGAAGGGGAAGCAGGCATCTAAGTGTTGGAGTATATCACATTGAATACACCTTTGCATTAGATGATAGGGTCCAGCCCAATACCCCCTGGCCACACCATGGGGCTCCACACAAATCCCTCAGGTCACATTACAGAACTTGGGAGGGCTCATAGAGCCTAATGGTTAAAAACAAAGCATTTCAGCTATGATGCCTATCTTCTTTGTCTCTTATTTATTAAGAACTAATGACATAGGCTATCGAGTTATATTTTTACTTTTTTAACTTTTAAAAAGTTTTTTTTTAATGTGGCAAAACATATGTAACATAAGGATTGCCATTTTAAACATTTTTAAACATACCACTGTGTGCAATAAATTACATTCACGGCGCTGTATGACTACTACCTCTATCTATTTCCAAAGCTTTCTCATCATCGCGCTGTATGACTACTACCTCTATGTATTTCCAAAGCTTTCTCATCATCCTAAACATATAAAGTTACATTTTATAGTAAATGTTCTAACGTTCTCATTTCAAAACAACAGCATCATCTAGAGTTAGGCAATCCTGAGATTAAATCCCAGCTCTGCCCCTTTTAACAGAGTGACCTTGGGCAAATTGCTTTGCATTTCTGAGCTTCAGTTTCTTTATGGAAATAGTGCAGATCAAACTCAATGTGAAAGTGGAAAGATGCTAAGCCACATTCATGTGAGGTCCTATGATGCATGTGGTTGAGCTGAGGTGCAAATCCCTGTGCCTGCTTCCAAGCCTGTGTTCTTTCTATCATACATTTCTTCCTAATACCCTCGGCCCCCGTCCTGGTTCTCCCCTTCTCTTCAGAGCAGCTCCTTGAGTTCCAGTCCAGAGGCACCATCTCCATCTCCTCCCCTCCCATTCTCTCCTTAGTGGAGTCTGTCCCAACTGTGTGCCCTGGCCTATGTCAATAGAGACCTTCAAGCTGCTGAGTCCAACATCAACTTCTCTCCCTTTTTCTCAGTCTCTCAGCACTATCGCTGCTCATTTTTTCCATAAAATCTCTTCCTTCTACACTCATGATGATGGAATAATGATAAAGAGTAAACTAGGGTACAAAACATAAATTATGCTCTCTTTTCATTTTTATAACTATGTGCATATGCACCCATATGCATCTCTATATGCAGATAGGAAAAAGAAATTACTGAAAAGATAAAAGGCGAAATGTTACCAGATATTAATTCTGGGTATTGTTGAGGTTTTTCAAATTGTCCACAGGGGTGTATTATCTTTAATTGGGAAAAATAAACATGATAAAAACATGAGTGCACTAGTCTAGGAAGGAAATTAACCTGGGTCTCAACTCTAGTCCTTAACTGCCTGTGCCCTGTCCCTTAGGAGGACCATTTTTGCTCTCTGAGTGAGAAGATTTCTCAAGTTCTCCTTGCCTCCTGCATCCCGAGACTCTGTGAATCTCACCTTGAATCGCCAAATCCTATTGGATCTGAAATTCTGAAGGAATGATTCACCTCCACTGATGGTGTCCTCTCCCTTTGCTTTGTTTTGAGATTTCTCATTGCCTGGTTTGCATTTTCACTTACAAGTGTCTTGGTAGGGTGTTAGTGTGGGCAGTGGGGAGACAGACAGAACCAGAGAGAGGCCAAGGGAGGCTGGTGGAGACAAAGACCCGGAGCAGACAGGGCGGTGCCTGCCCCATGCATTTGATGCAGAGGTGAGGACCTCGTGCCAGACTCAGTGCCGTCCTGGCCCTGCTGGGGTTTCTGCTGCCCTTTTGTGAACAATCCTGGTGATGTGGTGCTCCAGGGCTAGTATTTCAGAGAATGAACACCTTTAAGAAATATCAATTCCTCTGTCTCATGCATCCTGTCCCAAGTTGTTAGCTGCACGAAAAGCAAGCACATTTTCAAAACAGCAGCTCAAATTTAGAATATTACAGAAATAGAAGCACTGTTTCTAAAGGATTCAAAGATTCCCTTGAGGTAACATCTGACTTTCCAGAAATATCCTCAGACATGATCTTCAATCTTGATGTAGCATTTTCTCCCTTCAGGTGTGCGGATCATATCCTGGAATGGACTCTCCTGGGATTTCCAGGATCTGTTAAGTGTCTAATATCATAGGCTTCCCTTTACAAAACAGGGATCATGTATCCCCACCCCCGAACACACACCCACCACCACCAGCCTGCAGCTTCAGATCCAGCTCAAGATCTGGAGCAGTTCAGAACCAATTTAACAAGGTTCCTTCAGCCTTAGGTTATTTTGCTACTGGTCTGGCATGGACACTCGCGATCACTCTGCAATGTTGCTTGTGGTTGAGTCATTGCTTTTGGATGACTCAGGTGGTACAAAAGCCCCTCCTGTCTAACCTAGACCTCTTCTTAACACCACCAGTCCTGTCCCCAACTTCACAAGACTGCTACTCAAGAGGAACAAGTGATCTATCAAGATTCCCACATGGTTTTCTCCTTTGAATTACTGATAAGAGGTATTATATTATTATATTTACTTCTGTAATCCAGGATAAGTCACACTTGGTCATGATAATTCCTTTAATAAGAGATGAAATAGGTTTTCAGATGTTTGATTTATAATTTTGGTAGCACATTCCTATGATTGCTTTACGTGGTTTGTATGCGTGTGTGTGCATGTGTGCACACGTGTACACCTGTGCAATCTTGGTCAAGTTTTGGTGGTGTTAATGTCTAGATTTACTACGTTGTGTTCATATCATGTAGACTACCTTTTGTCCATTCTAGACTTTTCTAAGGTTTTCTTTGTAGCCTAGCTATGATCACTTTGTGTGGTCAGTGCCTTAATTTGCCTTAAAAGGACACGCACTTTTTTCTTTGAGGTTATTTAATGTAATAGTCGGAAGGGCAGGCTCTGAGGATACCTGCCTCCGTTTAGAACCAGACTTACTCTTGTACTGACAGTGCAGCTGTGTTATAATCTTAGGTAAATTAGTTAACCTCCTTATGCTTCAGGGTTGTTTTTTTTTTTTTTTTTTTAATACAGGAATAATAATTTTCGACCTTGTAATATCCTATCTCAAGCATAAATGAGATAATAGTACATGTAAATATTTAGGACAGTACTTGGAACATTGTAAGCACTCAATTAAGTAAGCTTTCAGTAATTTTTAAGAAACATATATGTAACTTATTAATGATAGTATCCTAATTTTTTCTTTTTGTTAAAGTCGATATCAAGAAGATTATTCCTATCATTATCTCCTTATACTCCTATTTCTAGGAGTTTTTGCTTTATATATGTTGCCATCAGTTAACAGTACATCTCTTATTGCTTCATTTTAAAGTATGCCTCTTATCAGTATAAAATAACCTTCTTTATCTCATAATGCTTTTTGCCCTGAATTCTACTTTGAAGTGTTGCCAACTGCTGCTTTCTGTTTGTTTTGTGTGCTTGATAAACATTTGCCCACCTTTTCTCCCCTTTTCTTTCTTGTTTTTGTTTTACTGTTTGTCTCTTGTAAGCAGCATATGGTTGAATTTTTGCTTTTAACCCAATCTGAAAGACTTGATCTTTTGTTAGGGGAACTTAAACCGTTTATATTTCCTGTCATAACTGATTTGTTTGGTCTTATTCCTGTCTTTTTGTTTTATAATTTCTCTTCTTTATGCTTTCTTGGGGCTTCCTTTGTTTTCCGTCTTTTTCTCTATGGGCTATCTTCATTGTGCTTTTTTTTTTTTTTTTTCTTTCTGGTGATTTAAAAGCTGAATATCTGTTTTTAGCTAGTCCAAAAAAATGATGCCTGAGCTCCTATAGTGACAGAAGTGTTATGGTGGGTGGGCAGCCTAGCCACTGAGAATGGGAGTCAATAAAATCACTGTCAAACCTTGGAGGAATAGTGATGGCTGTTTTCTGAGCCACCTTATCCCAGCTGCATAAAGCCCAAGCTCCGTAGCTCTGTGTCATATCCCTGTGCTTCCCAGGTACAGATAGGTAGGTGGGTCCTAGCCTACCCATCTGGCTTTATCTCCTACAAGATTTAGCTAAACACCATGTGCTTTAGGCAAGTCAAACTACTAACCAGTCCCCAAAACAGACAGATTCTTAAATATTTCCACAGCTTGGCTCAGACTATTTCCTCTTTGCCTGGAAAAACTCTTCAAGACCCAAGGGGTGTGTGTGTGTGTGTGTGTGTGTGTGTGTGTGTGTGTGTGTGTGTGTGTGTGTGTGTGTGTGTGTGTGTGTGTGTGTGTGTGTGTGTGTGTTGGTTGCCTGGTCCTTCTACTGTTCCATTTTTCCAAAGATAGAATTATGCAGTAAAACTCTCACTGGACAAACCCAGCTGGCTTTGAGTTTCAGCTCTGTTATTTGTAGCTCTACATGTCCTAGAAATTTTTTTTTTACATAGAACCCTTGTTTCCTCATTTCTACAATGGATATACTAGTATTATGTCTCCCTCAAAGTAAGGACTGAATGAGATAATGAGATAAGTATGGAAAGAGCTTAGCAGAGTACATGAAACAGAGTAGATAATCAATATATTTTTAATAAATGAACAAAGGTGGGAAGAAATACAAGAGGGAGGGGAGGAAGGATTGATTTTTAAAAATACATGATGCATTTTTTAAAAATCAAGTTATGAGATGATTTGCTTTAGAAAGACTAAAGCTTGTATTTCTGATCACCACTACCAGATCATTTTAAATAACCCTCTCTCCTCTGTCTTTGGGGCAGAGTGGCAGTCAGGTGGTCCACATGCATTTCATGTGCAGACAGCATCTTCATTTATATTGGCCTGCTTTGCAAAGGTCCACAGACACAAGGCAAATTTATTAAAGTAGAGTCTATTTATTCAATTTATTAAACAAGAAGATTTGAGGGGCTTTCATTTAGAAGAGCAAGTTGATTTATTCTGCTTGGCTTTAGAGGGCAGGACTAAGTCCAACGGGTAAAAGTTATAAGAAGGCAGATTTTAGTTTGACCTAAGATATAACAAAAGGTTTGTTGAAAGAGGATTCATTCATTTATTTATTTGACATGTGTTCATCAGTTGGAATCAGAAAAGAGAAAACTACCTGTTACATAGCTCTTGCTCTGTCTAGGACACTGTTGTAGGCTCTCTCACATATTTTAATATCATATACTTCTCTTTAGTGTATAAAGAGACATATTATCCCATTATACAGATATCACAAACCAAGGCTTCAAGAGGTTGTCACTTGCCAAGCTGAGCAGTAGCTAGCATATGACTGAGTCTGGCTTAAACTGAAATATCTCTGTTTTCTGGAGAATTCATTCTCTTTCCACTTGACTGCACTGTCTGCCAAAACAGATAGAGGATCAGATCTGCATGACCACCAGAAATTGAATGCAAGATTGAAAAATCCATCAGCCCACTTTCCCCCCATCATTCTTTCTCCTTTACCTTCCTCCTGTCTATCTATCCATCCCTGCCAATCCCCAAAGCAGCCCCAACACACAGCACAAAATTAAACACTTCACAGTTTAACCATCAGACTGTGAATGTTGTCAGAATGAATCTCCAAAGCATTGCTCATCGCAGGGACACTGCCTCTGTCACACAGCCTCACGTGTAAGTGGTTTCCTCATTCAGATCTAACTTGAAGGTGCCCTAGTGGTCATTATAAATGAGACCTGAAAAAGAAGAGTAGCTCTTCCCTGATGATATTGATGGGAGAGCAGACCAGCCAGGGCCCTGTCAGGGAGCAGAGTTAACCTCAGATGGTTCAGGGAAAGCACTTTAATGAAGGTAACACTTACAGAGCTGTGGACAGAGTTGAGGGATCAAGTAAGGGTGATAAGGCACCCAAGGCTGTCAATAGTGGGAAGCTATTGCCACTTCCAGGGCTGAAAAAGCAAAGGGTGGAAATAGAGTTATCTGAGCAGGTGAGAGTCAGCTCTGGGGAGGAAGGGCAGCCAGGGACCTGCAGTCCCAGATGGGCACAACTACTGCAGAGGAGGCTCTAAAGCAGGGAGGGAGAGGGGAAGAAATGCCCCAGCCTCCGTCTCCCTGTCCCTTGACCTCTCATCAGAGTTTCCAATTGGCAGAACCCAGCCAGGAACCAGAAGGCAAAGGAGCCCCTCATGAAGTGGTTCATACCTGTCAGTCTCCCAGGCCGTAGAGCCAGGTAGAGAAGGGGCCCAACAGAAAATAACCGTTCATGAGAGGAGATTGGATAAGAGATCAGGTGGACAGAACTGAGAGGGAAAGCCCACCGTGAGTCACTCTGGCAGAGCCTCTTCTTGTTTCTCTGGGCACAACTTTCAGAAAGGAGGGGTTAGAGAATTCTGTTATGGTTTCTTCTTGAGGCAGCTGCCATTCACACTGCAGGCCCTGCCAAGTGCCATGCTGGTTTCAATATGTCTGAGTCTCTTGAAGGAATTCTCCTGGATGCTAAGACTTGTATTCATTCACATGCCAGAGATTCACCATGTGCCATACTTTATTCTAAATACTGAGAAGACAAAGATGAGAAAGGCAGGACCCCTGTCCTCTAGTGCATCATGCTGTACTAAGCAAAACAGATACATGAATCAGTTATTTCAATGTGCTAGATGAAAAATAAAAGTATGAATGCTGGTTTGTGGGATTTCAGCTAGAGTGAGTAACCCTCCCTGAGAGAATTAAGAAAGATGATGCTTGGGTCTTAAAGGACGAGGAGTTTCATGGTGGCAGGAGAGGGCAGGACCATACCTGAAAGAGGGTATGACAAATGCTAAGTTATGTAACACTGAAGAGATGGTGTATTCAGAACAGCTAGAAAGTACTTGTTGCTGGAATATCGGGTGCAAGTTGTATAATGGGTTATGAGGCTAGAGAGCTTCCTTAGAGGGTCAAACCTGGTCAGATTCTTGGTCCTTCCTGTACACCAAGTCATGAAGAAATGTTTCCAAAAAGGTCAGGCATTACTGTCCCTGCCTGTTCCTTTCTACATGAACAGAGAAAGCAGAAGGCAAACGTATCCCAGGGCCTAGGGTGGTCAACTGTGGGAGCAGAAGAGTGCAAAGGTACATTACAGAAGCTTTTAGGTAAGCAGGACACAAAGCCAAGTTAATTCACCTTAGCTGATCTTTCTCCAAAGCCTTCTGTACCCAAAGTTTTTCTGGAAAATCTGACACAGCTATGTTCTTGCCCGTAGATAATTTCTAAATTGCTTAATCTGGGAAGGCTTCCTGAGAGAGACAATTTTTGAGTTGATGCCTAAGGATGGAAGGAAGGAAACCAGCAATTTTTGAAACTCTGCTACGTGACAGATAATATTGTAGTTGCTTTTAATGTTATCCCATGAGGCAGATATTGTTAGCCCCTTTTTGCAAATGGGAAACTGAGGCTCAGAGAAGTGACTTGGCCAAGATTATCCAACCAGATAATAACCAAAGCAGAATTCAAACTGGACCAGACATGAATCTAAAACCTACATTCTTGCCATTGTGCTATATTTGCCTCCAAAGGACAGTGCAAGCTGCACACAGTGAGGGGTAGAAGGATTAGGCCTTTCCTTCTACAAAGGGATGGTATCCATCTAGCAAGGTTGCTAGCAGGACTGGATGAAATGATACCCTCTTGTTTCATCCTTCTATGCCTTTGCATATGCTGATCCCCTAGCCTAGAATAGACTTCTCTCTCCCATCCCCCCAACTCCCCATAGTTCTTCCTGTACCTTTCTAAACTTAGCTCAGATGTTCCTTTCACTAGGAAGCCTTGCACTAGTTCCATAGGATTAGAAGTACCTTAATTGCTTGCCTCCCCCACCAGACACTGAGCTCCCTTCTAATTCTTCCACGTGGCTTCAGCACTGTCTACAAAATGTGTCTTGTCAAATAAAGAATGCCATTCTGAGAAAGCCCACAGCATAACAGGTGCTTCATAAATTATAGTTTCCCTTTCCTTTCTCCTCTTTTTGGAGGCAGCAGACATTTTGACTCTAAGGCAAACAAGAAAACAATTTTTTTTTTTTTTTTTTTGAAATTAGCATGTTCCAGAGAGTCTTGTAACATAGAAGCCTCCCTCCATGGCTGACTCTTATTGTAAAACATGAGCTTTTTCCCAGGCTGACCCTGCCCAACAGTGCCCAGGTCCCCTTAACCTTACACAGAGAGGCTGGGGCCCTACCTCTCCCAGTGGCTGTGTCTTACCTGGTAAGATGCAAGGCTCTTCTGTTTGCGGGGCGGAGGCAGGGCTAACTGATGGATTGATAAGAGCAGAGTAGCACACAAAGTAACAGTAAAACAGAATGATAATGCATTTCCTAATGGCCTCCTTCACAGCTGTGTACACTGATTTAATCTTTGCAAAGCACTCTATTGTTTATGAGACCTCTGGGTACAATTTTATGCCTGACTGAAGAGGTTGCTAATAGCTGCCATATTTGTGCTTAAGGACCTGCAAAGGATTAAACGAAGTATTTTAGAGCAATGAGCCATAATAAACTAATAATATATTGCAAATAATAAATGTTTTTTTAGCCAATAATTGACTACAAATCTGGTGAACTTTAAATGACAAAAAGTACTAATTATCAATGCAGTCGTGCCATGTATCCTTCAATGGGGATGGAAAATCAGAGAAGGCTAGGCGATCGGGGCACTAAGGTCATCGGGGGTGGCGGCATGGACAACGAACTCCTCCCCTGGCATCTCGGCTGAGAACTGTCAAAGTCACTTAGTGAAATGCTGGGTTTTATTTCTTTCTTGTGGGGATGGAGCAGAAGTTTGAGACCTAAGCCACCCACTTAGATGGTTGTTTATTTTTAACCTACTCATTTTCCAGGCCTGAGGTTCCTAATGTTTGGTTTTGCATTTAGGAGAATTGCTAGAAAAATCCTCTAGAGGATTTTGGAAACGAGGACTAGGGCTTCAGGAAAGGAATTCATGTTAACGTCAGTGTCCACAATGAGCCAGTTGGTCTCATTCTTTGGACAAGAAACCTGAGTCACAAATAGATGAAGTCTTTTATCTGAGGTGGCATAGTTGGTAAATGGCAGAGCCACAGAGCCAACTACGGGACACCAAAGCCCATGCCTTTTTCATTAAATCTTATTATATCTCTTTTATGAGCCCTTTGTAGGATACAGAAGAGGGATGTTTTCTTTCCAACACTTTGGAAGAATATATTTCTGTATTTTCCACATCTTTCAATTATACCAGTTATTTTTCCTATTTTTATAGGTAATATATACTCATGACCCAAATTTTAGACTATATTTCTAAACACTCACAATGAAAATTAATACCCATACTTCTACCATTCAAATAAATCACTGTCAACTTTCTATGGCATTTTCTTCAAGAATTTTCTTTGATGGAAATGTAACAGAATATTAGGATTAAGTTTTATGACTTTACAGTATGCTAATATTTTTAAAACAGGAAAAATATTTCCTGTCATTGAATGTTTTCTGAAAAATTTTATTTTATAATTGCATAATATGCTATGATATATAACCCCGGTTGATAAATATTTAGGCTTTTTCAAATTTTGCCTCATAATAGAAATTCAATAAATATCAAGTCTAACCCAGTGCAAGGCATCTTCATAGACATTCCAAGTATTTGATGAGTGAGCAAATCAATTTTTGCATGCATTTCTGATCATTTCTTATGAAAAATTTTCCAAAAGTAAAAGTTACTGGATGGAGTTACCTAAATAGAGCCAGACGCATGATACATATTCCTAAGATGAATTCTAAAAGGGCAATAATAATTTCCGGTATATGACAGGCATTCATGAATTCTGGAACCTGTTTGTCTAAGGGATAATTTTGTTACTAATATATTTGTACTTGTCATCCTTATTTTCATATATTGAATGAGACACAGTTATCAAGATTCTTTCTTGAGAAATTGACTGTTTAATAAAAAAATAATGATATACCTATCATGTTTTGATGATTTACCACATACCGTGTACAAGTCCAAGCACTTTACATGTATTCATACTTTTAATCTCTTAATAATCCCATGAGGCAGATATTGAAACTCCAAGATGTCCACTAAGTTGCCCAGGGTCGAGTCCCCTTATGATGGGGCCCATGCTCTATTTCACATTTAGTGGTGACAAGTATGCATCAAACAGTCTGACAAAGAATAATTATGATGTAGTGTGGTGAGTGTTATAATCAAAGAATTTGAGCAAATAAAAAGCATAAAGAGGACTTAGTCTGAAGGTTTTAAGAAAAGATTAACAGAGAATTCTAAAGGACATATGGGTTTTTGCCAAGAAGGCAAAATTGGAGAGCATAGAAGAAAAAGAGAACAGCAAATACCAAGCAGAGACTGTAGAAAGTAGCTGGGAGGTGGGGACGGTACAGGGATAAAGCAGCCCAGGATGTTCAGGGAGCTGCAAGGAACAGAGGAAGGGAGTGATGGTGAAGAGTCTGGACTCTGGAGTCACAGTGCCTTGGTTCAGATCCTGCTCTTGCAGATCCAAGCCCTTTGACCTTGATTGTTTAATGTGACAAAGAGGGTTAGCAGACTGCCTATCACAGAGTAAACACTCAATAAATGTTCCCCGATGGTGGTGATGATGGTGGGGGTGCAGGTGGTGTGGGAGTGGAGGTGTGCATAGTGATTGTAGAGGTGGGGGATGAGGGGTGGTGGGGGGTGGAGAGGGTGGTGGAGGTGGAAGTGGTGGAAATGGGGATGGTGAATGTGACGGTGGTGGTGGAAGTGGTGGGGGTGGGGATGGGGGTGGGAATGGAGGTGGGGGTTGCGGTGGTAGGGTTGGTGCAGGCAGTGGAGGCAGTTGCAGGGGGATGGTGGTAGTTGATAAGACTGCTCCAGTATTAAATGCAAGAGAGATTAATGGAGCGAGTATGCATGGGAGACACCATGGCTAGAGATAAAGCTAGAGTAAAAGGCAGATATCAGGCCACTGAGTACTTTGTGTACCATCTTAAGCTGGGACATTTTCCTGGAGGTAGTGGTGGAGTAGGACAGGGAAAGGTCTCAAGGAGGGAAATGATGTGCTCTAATTTGGAATGGGGGAGATACTTTGGAACAGGAATTCCTCAAATCTCACCATCTAGGCATCTGCCTGCTCTGCATATGTATAAGGTCAGATCTGATTTGGAGCCAGAAGTAACTGTGTTTTAGGCCAAAGGAACAGAACCTGGAAGTCACTTAGGACAGGTCAAACAGAATGGAGAGGATTGGACAGCATGGGATAAGGTTGGGAAGATGAACATATTGAAGGTGCTTCACCTACAAGAAGAGATTTGGGGACATTAGTGAATAATCCATGAAAAACTCTTAGCACGGTGTCTATAGCAGCACTCACTGAATGGTTTTAAGAATAGGAAAGTGGAGAAATAAGATTCATTTTTTAAAAAGATCTTTCTCTTTATTGCCTGGAAATGGATCTCGGGGTGAGAGAGAGGGTTAGCAAAAACAGAAGAGGAGACAGGGACCTGTTATGAGACTGCCAGTTTAGTCCAGGGGAGAAAGACTACTAGATTAAACTAGAATAGAAGCAGAGGGAATGGATCAAAACATATTCCGAGGTAGATCTGGATTTTGTGGTAGATTAGATAGGAGTGAGAAGTCGAAGCAGGAGCCAGGGATCACTCCTGGGTTTCTAGCTTTAGCAGTTGGATAAAGGGAGATGATTTTCTGAGATGGGGACACTGCGGGAGGGCATGTTTTGGGGGCTGCAACGAAGTGTTCAGTTTGTTGAATGAGTGATGAGACTTTACATAGGCGTCTACTCCCTCTGTGTATTTGTAAAGTCAGATCTGATTTGGATCAGGGCATATTTCTGGCTTTCTTTCTTTCCTTTTTTTATTTTATTTTTTTGGTAGGGAAATGGGAAGGGCATAAGGAGGAAGGTGTAGAAGGCTCAAATAGGGGAAAAGACAAGATCTCTGTTAGCTATTATGTGCAGCAAGACCCCTTGCTGTGTTTATTGCCCATTTAATAGAGTATACATTACAACCCACAGTGATAATCAAAAGACGGGGGATGCCGAATGAGATGCAGAGATACCATAGGTGGGAAATTTATTTTACTGCAAAAAGGTTAACATTTATGAAAATGGATTCTGGATGAGTCTCAGACACTGCCTGTCTCCATCTCTCCTTCCCTCATTCCTAAAAGAGTGGGCGCAGAAGCTTTTGAGAAAAGAGTCATGATGTATTGATGGAGAACTAGCAGGGCAATGGGGAGACTTGGGTTCATGTCCAGGCGTTGCCACTAACTTGCTGGCAGAGAGCCCTTCTGAAAAGACGGTACCACAGGAGAGATAGGGATAAGATAAGGAGTGATTTACCCAAGGGATGCTAGAGTTTGTTCTTTTGCATGAAGGAGAATGACATGCTAGGTATTAAAAATCGTCTTTGCTGCCATTTTTCTGAAAAGAGTATAGTAGGCTTGTAAGCCTTCAGACAAATGGTCAAAACTCTTCTTTATCTGAGATTAACTGCATTTTGATGAATTGTCATCTTTCTAGCCTCAACTTGCTCATCTGTAAAATAGGTATCATACTAACTTTTTCACAAAGTTGTAAAAATTGAATGAAAAAACATTCATTAAATATCAAATTCAGCAGTGGTAGTGCAGTAAATATTAATTCCTTACTCATTTTTTCCCCACTTTTTTCTTTACATACTTTGTAGTCAGACATGGTCATGAGGCATGACTGACTTAGAGTTGGGTATTAAGTGAGCCTCAGTGAAGGTGGGAAGTCCTAATATCTGGAATCACTAATCCTTCATTTTCTATGGGGCTTTAACCTAAGTGGGTGGTGTGCCAGTGTGAGCAAAGGATCAGAGCAGCTACTGATGAGTGCAGTGGGACTTTGATGGCCTAGGCAGTCTTCCCTGTGTGCTCTCAGGAACCTGGCTGCTTTCAGGTGTCTTTTGGAAACAGCAGCATCTGGTGGCTGCCTGAGCAGTAACCCAGCTGCAAGCTTTAAGGGGGAACAAATCACAGCATCTGTGTTTCTCCAGCAAAGCAGCAGGGCTATTAAAATAGCTCTTAGGCACAATCTATCACTGCACTGTCTCTCTTGTTTGCACAGGCTGGAACTGGAATAGTGAGAGTCTGGAGAGACAGCCTGATGTATTGATAGAGAACTAAAAGGGCAATGGGGAGACTTGGGTTCAAGGCGAGGCTCTGCCAACAACTTGCTGGCATGAACTTGGGCGAGTCATGTGAACTCTCTGGGCCTATTTCCTGATTATAAACTCCTGGAGGCATTTTGTAGTTTATAATGACAATTGCTGCTTGGTAGTGGTAAGATTAAGGAAAGAAAGCATCTTTATTATATGACATTGGAAAAACTGTTCAATTTCTCTATAACTTAGTTTCCTCATCTGAAGGCAGGGATGATGATGGCTCCCAAAAAGGGTGGTTATGAAAATTGACTGAGATACTGATTGTAAAGTCCTAGACATGGTTCCTGGCTTATAAGAAGCACTAAGCAAATGTCATATGCCTTTGTGCCCATAGATCATAAGATTGCCTGGTATCAGTGCCAGATCATATGGCCACAGCTGTTTAGTAAGCGTGGGATCTAAAATCATGAAGACAATTATTATCAAGGGTGACATGTCTATGATTGCCATCCTACACCCTAGCTACATGAATTTCTTATTGGTGCCTCTGCACATACTCATCCATCTGCCAAAGAATGTCCCTCCTTCATCATTCTTCAAGATTGAGCACAAATGTTCTCTTTCATGAAACTTGGAACCCTCTATAAGGAGAACTGATGACTCATTGAGTGAAATTGAACCCAGCCTTCTCAAGTTTAACACGGGGTGGAGAATAAAGACTTGAGACAGAGTGTCTGGGCTATCCTGTTCCCTGAAATACACTTCCATTGACCGTGTGGGAGGGTGAGGTTGGCTCAGCCCTGCAGACATGCATGGCTTCTCAGTTTCCTCTCCTCCCTTGGTATCTTTCACACTCCTAATTATAGCTTTCATCATATATAAAATGTAGCACGCATATGTTACTTATGTACACACAGTTTTATATATATATTCCCTCTGTAGACTGAAATATTTGAGGAGACAGCCATGACTGCTGAATCCCTTGGTACTTTTACATAAATATCCTAGCTTGTGGCACATGGTAGGTACTAATGAATATTTGGATTATTAATGAAATATGTGTCTAATTCCACAATAATTATTCATTGAGTATCTTCTATATTCAAGGAATCAGCCAACATAAACTTTCTCTTCATATTTTTTAGCCTATGTATATTTTATTTTCAAATAAGGCTTAATTGATTCCTTTTAGTGAAATGGTAGGAGTATGGGCTGCAAAATTTATATTTCCTTAAAGCTCCATTTTGTACTTCAAACCAGCATTCCGTACCTCAGTGTGACATCGTGGACAAAACTATGGGAATTAATTGCAATCTAAAATCGCTGCATTACTATTACAGTGCTTAGTATTATATTTGCAGTTGTTTAATACCATTTTATATTTCCGCATTTTGTATTCTAATGCATTAGACTGCAAAAGATTCCAATTCATCTTCTTCTGTTTGGGATTTTAAATAGGTTAATAGGATGCAAATACAAGCCATGTTTTTGCATTCTATTACAAATATTGTACACAGATATTGCTATGCTGTTTGGGCAAAATGTAATGAAATGTAATTTAATATGATACTTTCAAGCCCATTAGATTTTTCCTGAAGGGTTTATGGCTGTGGTCCTAAACTGTGTTAAACCATAGCTAAAAACAAGTCGGAGGAAAATGAATTTCTTTCTTCATTTTACTGGCCCTCTCCTAGTTTGATGACTTTTTGTCATCCATGCCAAATGATGTTTTGGATTTCATGTGGTTGTGCTAGGCTAGAGATGAGTTTGAAAATATTCACCTCTCTTCATGAGAATATATTGCTGTTTCCACTTTTAGCCTGCTCCTCAATTCACCAACTATTCTATTTATTTATTAATTCCCACACTCTCTCATTCATTTATTTATTCAACTCTACCTCTTGCTGTATACTCCTGGCATGTCTCCCACACTCTTCCCTGAGACGTAAGCTGTGTGGTCCTGGGCAATCTGCTTAACTGGAGCCTGGGACTCTATCTGGCTCTTAGAAGGGTCTGAATATACAAGAACAGGAAGAATCGATGTGAGTTTTCTCATTGAAGTAGTAAATATTCCTTTATTATAAGGATTAAACAAAATAATGCCTATAAAGTACTTAAAGCAATGTAAGACATGCGACATTCAATGTTCACAGAAAAAAATTCATAAATGAACACATTTCGAAATCTATAAAATAGGAACTGAACACCTACTTACAAGTTTGTTCTCAGAACTAAATAATATGTCAATAGCACCTGGAAGAGTGCCCGGCAATTAATAAGTGTTTAATCTGTTCTGTTTTCTACAGAAAGATGGTAGGATTCACCACCTTTAATACGGAATAGCAACAACCAAGCAAACTCATGAGCGCAGATTTCTAAATTCCTCACTTATGAATATCCTGGTGAGCACAGGGATTTCCCTCAGTCCCAGCCACTACTGCTTAGGTAGTCCCTCCCAGGCTCACTTGTTTTCCATTCATTCTGCCACTACAGTGCTTCCTCTTTGCAGCCTGAGCTCACATCACTGTAGCATCAGGTATGTAATGTCAGGATTGGTGATGGGGAAGAAGGAGAAAAGAATCTTCACACATCTTCATCTCTTTCACCCAATCCCACGTTAACTCTCTAAGGCTGGTTTTGGATGGATCCTAGTCCATAGGCAGCCCCTATCCTAGCATACTTTCCTCCCCTACAAAAATAGGAAATATAGACAAATATACTTCGGTTCTTTGAATATCAGAAGAAGTAGAAAGACTGCAGCTACTTGAACTCTTTCTGGCTTTCCCATCTCTACCCCTCTGTAAATTGAATCCTCTCTATTGACTGCACATCTGCATTTCAGCAGGCAAGCTGCAATTATTCAATGACAGCATGCCCTGATTTCCACCATGGAAGATCGGGGCTGGCTGAGATGACCCAGGCGTGACCATCCTCTGTCAGTGAGGCAAGAAAGAACCATCTGAGTTTAAATCGCACAGCAATGAAAAGCACAGTGGTTTACCACTCTGGTTGGTCATTCAAAATGCTAGGCCAACATGTGTCACACAAAAGGCCTCAAGACATTCCTGAAGACCCCTCTATCTGGAAAATTCAATAGGGTCTGATTTATAACTCTTATAATAGTCTTTGTGACAAGAATGGCTACCCATCGGTTTGATTGTCACTGTTTGCTTTTCATTTATTGGCATAGATTTTAAAGCTTGAAAGAGAGATGAGAAGTAACCCCCCAGAAGTTCTGTTCTTCTGTTCCCCACCCTTAGTTCACCCAGTTAACTTGGCATGTCCTTCAGACATCAGCTCAAACATCATTTCCTCAGGGAAGCCTTCTATGAGATCTCTGTCTAAGTCAGACAAGACTGCCTTGGCCTGAGAACTGGCTCTTTGTTCTTCTCTTTGTGTCTCAGATAACAGTTTATTTTATATATACATATGTATGTGTTATGATTTCATTAGTACTTGTTTGTCCTATTGTGTAACTAATTTGTGTCTTCTTCATTGGAATATATTTCTATGTGAGGAAGAGCCATATCTATGTGTTCACCATTTTTCCCTATTACAAAGCACAATCCCTGGCACTTAGTAAGTTCTTGATGAGTATTTATTGAATAAATGACTAAATATATATACTATTTGATTAAAATGAGGAATTATTTCATGGCTTATGAGTGAGGTGATGTTTGGGGGTACCCAAGACCATGCACAAGCAGATCACATGGTGAGAGGAAGCAAGAGAGAGAGAGAGAGAGAGAGAGGAGGTGCGAGGGTCTTTTTAAGCAACGAGTTCTCACGGGAACTAATAGAGCGAGAACTCACTCATTAATCCTCCCTCCCCCAGGAAGAACATTAATCCATTCATGAGGGATCCGCTCCCATGACTCAATCAGTTTCCAACACTGCCACATTGGGGATCAAATTTCCACATGAGTTTTGGAGGGGACAACACATCCAAACTCCATCAACACTCTACCCACAGCACAAAAATGCAGCAACATTTGTATGATGTTTCTGGTCCAGGGAAGCCCAACTTAATATCTGAGGTTTTAATTGGGGGGGCGGTCACATATATGCACTCTCTGCCTATCACCTACCAAAATTTCAGACTCCAAGAAAGAAAAAAAAACACATTGTTTGCATAAACAGTCCAGGTTATTGTGAACTAGTCCTATCAGTTAAGGACCACTTAAAGAGCCAAGTTCCCAGATATTGGACAAAAAACAATCTTGCAAGCAGGCCTTTCCAAAGGTAGCAGCCTCAAGCCTATACATTAATTATATCATGTACAGTGGACTAGATCTTAATTTTTTCATGTGTGATAGCAGACATAGATACTCATATACATGTATATACACTAGCCAACAACTGGGATGTAATCCTAGCTCTTATACATTCCCAGCTTTGTAAATTAGTACAGCCATATAGAAAACAGGATAGATATTTCTCAAAACACTATAAGTAGAACTACCATATGATCCAGCAATTCCAGTACTTGGCATATATCCAAAGGAAAGGAAATTAGAATATGGAAGGGGTACCTGCACCCCATGTTTATTGCAGCATTATTCACAATAGCCAAAATAAGGAATCAATCTAAGTATCCATCAACCGATGATTGGATAAAGAAAATGTGGTATATGTACACAATGGAATACTATACAGCCATAAAACAAATGAAATCCTGTCATTCACAGCAGTATGGATGAGCCTGGAGGATATTACATTAAGTGAAATAAGCCTGGTACAAAAAGATAAATACTGCATGTTCTCAGTCATCTGTGGAAGCTAAAAAAAAAGTTGATCTCATAGAAGTAGAGAGTAGAATAGTAGTAACTAGATGATGCGAAGAGTTGAAAGGCGAGAGAGAGGTAGGAAGAGGTAGGTCAATGAGGATAAAAACACAGCTAGAAAGGAGAAATAAGTTTTAGTGTTCTGTAGTACTGTAAAGTAACTATAGTTAACAATGATTTATTGTTTAATTTCAAATAGCTAGAAGACTGAAAGTCAAATGTTCCCAGCACAAAGAAATGATAAATATTTAAGGTGATGGATATGCTAATTACCTTGATTTGATGAAAGTCAAATGTTCCCAGCACAAAGAAATGATAAATATTTAAGGTGATGGATATGCTAATTACCTTGATTTGATGATTGCTCGTTGTATACATGTACCCAAATACCACCTGTACCCCATATATATGTACAACTATTATGTGTCAATTAAAAATAAAATAAAATAAAATTTTAAAAAATCCTATCTCTAACCACATGCTGTGTTACCTTGGGTAAGCTTCATAACCTATCTGTACTCTTTACTCATGTGTAAAAATGGGAAAAGTACTCAATTTTTTTTTTTCAATGTGAAAAGTAATAGACCTACCTGATAGTATTGTTGCGAAGATTAAGTGAGATCAAGCACTCATTCAAAAGTGCTTGATAGGGAGTCAGAACACATTAGCTGATGGATGGTGTCATCATTATTTTTATTATTCACAAGATCCCAGGTGATTATTGGTCTTTCCTTGCTCAGTGCATGTAAGCTGAGTGACTGAATGAATGTGTAAGTGACAAGGTACCTGGGTTCTAATATTATTTCTTCCAGTCACTTACAGAGTAACCTTGGTCAGGTTCATTCCTCTCCCTGGTCTCGGTTTTCTCATCTTCACAATTAATATAGCAGTCCTTGCCTGGCCAATGCTCAATGCAGAACAGGAGAGAGTATAGAGTGTCATGGGGAAGCGTTTGGCTTATGGAGTCAGATATAATCGGGCAAGCACTAGCCTCTCGGCAACCCGGCCTCCCAAACTGTAAAGTGAGGATTATTGACATAGTATCCTACTTCTTCAGTGCTGGCTGTTGTTATTACCAGCACTGTCGTTATGCTCACAGGAGATCGTGGATGAAAGAGTGTTCTGTTTTTACCCATGTAAAGTATTATGTTATTATCAGACAAGGCAATTTTGGGCTATGGTTGTTGCCCTTTAAAGAAATCTTACTGAATCTTACTGAGTACTTATGCATCTTCAGCTGGGGTGGGAATCTCTCTGTGGAAGCTGGCAGGATGAGCAAAGAGGTGGGGGTGTGTGGGGGGGGGAGAGAGAGAGAGAGAGAGTTGTGCCTCCCGCCACCCCCAGACTATGAGTTCCCCAGACCCAGAGACTGTCTTTCCATATTGGGTCCCTGGCATCCAGCACAGTGCCTGTCACCTGGGGAGGAGCTCTCAGTAAGTGTGCATTGGATGAATAAATGAACCCTATCAACTGAAAGTATTATTACTCATAAGAAAACCATTCACTGAGGGCCCACTATCTACCAAACATTTTGTTCAGTTTCTCTGCAGCATAATAGCAGTCTCGTGAGGTAGGCATTATTTTTCTCATCTTATGCAGATTAGGAAACCAAGGCCTTGTGAGCCGAAGGTCAGAAAGTAAAGAAGAGACAGGACCAAAATTAAAACTCAGTTCTGTGAGGATCCAAAACCACAAGACACTTTTGACCACTGAACACTAAAGTTTTCTTATTATTTTTATACTTTTTCTGAAGTGAGCTTCTTTAATTTTTAATAAAACTGCTAGTCAATAATCAAACACTGTCTCATAATTTGCTTTTTAATTTTTTATAGTTCACCTTGGCAAGAGAAGGTCAAGCCTCAATGCAGACGTTGGAAGTAGACCTGCTGTCTGTCGTTTAAGGCTATAACCCAAACAAGGTTATAACTTGAGGGGAGGGTGGTTGGAAAAAAAAATGAAACGTTTATTAAATTATCCAAAAGAGTGCTCTACTAGGCTTCCTTAGCATGTGCTTTCAAGGTGATAGATTAACTGAAATAAAATTATTGAATTGAGAAGCCATTCATTAAAAGGGAATTTCAGGAAACCAGAATGCTTTTTATAGCATGACTGCCAGAGCTGCCTATTAAATGAAAGTTATGTGTTCTTTGGTGATATTGAAACCACTGGTTTGTCATCTTTCCCTCTCAGCCTTCTTTCTAACAGTGCAAAAACTTATAATTTACAACTTCTGACATAATTGGAAAGTTAATTAGTTTTCTTCAGATTTCACCTGCTTTATTTTAACCACTATGCTCTTAGCCTCCCTTTCTTTCCTGATTGTCGCTTATGTCAAAGGTATGATACTCTTCCCCTTTGTCTATCCTTGCTGTCAATTGACATGTAAGACTTGATGCATTAGCCAAATCAGTCTCTGTGTGCACACTCTGCTGCGTCCATTTTTCTCATTCACTTTTTTCTTTGACTTAATTCCAATGCTCCAATCAACAGGCTTTTGTTGAGCACGTGGTATGTACTGTCATTGGAACAGGGAAGGGGACAGAACACAAGGGAGAAGGAATGAAGGCCCAAGGGGTGGGGCAGGGGGGAATTAGACAGAAATGCAGCAGAAGAAGGATTATATGCTGCTGTGGAAAAGCAGGAGTTTGAAATCAAATGTCCACAAGTCTACTACCATTTATGAGCAGTGAGAACTTCAGCAAAGTGTTAAACCTCTCTGAGCCTCAGTTTCCTCCTCTGTAAGATGGGGATGACCGTATCGGCATCACCGGAGTGTTGTGGCAAATAAAAAGGGAATGGAATCGAGGGGCCTAACATAGGACGTAGAACAACGGAAGCTCTCGGGGCTTGTCGGTGGCCCGACCTCTCCGCTCCTGCCTTGCCTCCACCCTGCTTCCTCCCCTATCACATCTACAGGCAGACCGGAGGGAACGCAGAGAGACACAAGCTTTGTGTGTTCTAGGGGGGGTCACAAAAGATGGAAGACATGACTCTTGAGGTGGACCTTGCAATACTGATAAAATAATAGTCCTCTTCCTCCTGCTCCTCGTCATAGGAGGAGAAAGAAGAATAGCTACTGATGACTGAGCACTAAATGCTGCCCGGCACTGTGTTGAATACCTCACAGCTTTCCATGATGTATTTTTCCCAGCAAAACTTGATGAGATGATCATCATTATCCCCATCGTAAACATTAAGAAAGAGGCGCAGAAAGTTTTATTGCCCAAGGTCACAGAAGGCCGAAGTGGCAAAGTTGGAATTCAAGCACAAACGTGTTGACGGCAGAGCTAGAGCTGAGCCACTTTGTGAGTTCTCCATGGCACAGACACCCACCTCTTTTATTGACTTTCTCCCTGTGACCAAGGGCCCTAGTGGATTTTCTGCAGTAGAGAATCTCTTCAAAAATGGCTGGAGCCATCCTTCATTCTGATACGTGTTTGATGTCATAGCGGAGAAAGGCAGTTTACGAAGGAGAAATGGGCATAAATATTTTTTAAAAAATGGGAATCAAAAACTGGATCTGGCCTTTGGCAACATTAATTTTTCTCCCAGTAACTTATCTAAGATTTAGCTCGTCTTATATTAAACAATAAGGAGTTACCATGGCAACCTTATTGCCATGTAAGAACACTCACATCCTTCCCAACTGTAAAATCAAAGGCAGAGAGGCAAATAGAAACCATCAAATTACCAAATAGCCATCTTCTTCATCTCTTTTTCCTCTGTAGAATGATTATTGATTACTTTCTTTATTGTAGGTCCACGATGCTATTACTAAACTTTTTCCCTTCCCCATGTCTCTCGCCCTCTAGGTGAAAGAGGAGGGTTGGGAGAGGAGCACTGGGCGAGTGTCTCCAGTCCTAGGAGCGGCACAGCACCTCCTATTCCAGGAGGACAAAGCTCGAGTCATTGCCATCTCCTGCCAGCTTCTGCCAACATTGCTCTGTGGCATTTACTTCTCTTGCTGGCTGCAGAATGCTTGATTAACCCCGTGTACTTACCACATCTGCTCTGGTGCCTACTCACTGTGTCTCTTCACCTTCTGGTAGGAGTTTGCCATGCATGTTGCATCCCTGGTCAGCAGAGTCAGCAGCAGATGTCCCATGTGTGGTGTATGGAGTGGGGCAACTGACTGTCCCTCCCCCACTATCTCTGCATACCTACTCTCTCCTCCTCTCTCTTTCTTCCTCTTGGCTAATTCCTAGTTTTTCTGCAAGATTCAAGTCAGGCATTACCTCCATCAAGAAGCCTTCCCTTATGTTCTCACCATGGGTGAGGTGCCCCTCCTCCTATAGTCTACATGTCCTGTTTATTCCTCTTCTACAGCATTGCACACACTATGTCACAAGGATGTACTCATTCTTGCCCACCAGTAAGTGTGAACTATGAGAAAGGACTATTTATATATACACTGCATGTGCTAGCATTCCAAGCACACAGTAGGAACTCAATAAACATCAAACCCCTACTTCTTTGACAGTGGACAGCATGAAACTGTTTATTGGCACCAATCTACAGATAGTTAAACAGACTGAGTGGTTCTTCACTTTCTTCTTGAGATTTTTACATGTGAATAAAAGTAGATGGACTGAGAAGCAAGTTTGGTTTATCTGCTGTATCTCTAGCAAACCACATCTTTTTAATTTCATGCATCAATGAAATGATACGTCATGCCTGTTACAGTGCGACAGCTTGCTACCCTGTATAAGCTCAACATGCTGATGCAGCTGGGCATGCGAAATTATCCCGAGAGGGAATCAGACCCAGGAAATCAGAGATGGTACCAAGCTTCCCAAGACAGTGTTTTTTTTACCCTTTCTTCATGACCTCATCCTCTTGTGGGACCTGACCTGAACAACAGTCACACATTAATTCAATGAAGGGCAATTATGCCTTTACTAGACACCAAATCCTAGGAGCAAAATGCTTAACAAGAATATTTTTTTATTTGGGACCATATAGTCACTTATTCAGTCAACAAATATTCATTGAAGACCTCAGTAATTGTTTATAGAGAAATGAGTGAATGGATGCAGGGTAAAGGGTCTCTCCACTCTCCAGTCGAGCTCTGTCTTCCCACCAGATCTGATATTTTAAAACCTGCTCACGTCAACCTCCTCCCCAGCTTAAACACTTGTGATGTTACTTCATCTTTTACAGAGTAAGGTGCAAAGGTCTGAACTCAGTGAGGCATCCGAATGCTTTGGCATTCTGGCTTCAGTTCCTCTTCTTGCCACGTGCTCCTTCCTCTTCAGACCTGCCTCCTCTGGTGTCCTCATTTATTTGTTCTTTACTGGACAAGTAGTAAGTCTCCTGAAGGGTGATATCCTTGAATTGAAGGGTTTATAAAATTTGTTCCTCTTGAACATCCAAAGCCTGCTGTCTCAGTCTGCATGACCATCTTCAGAGATGGGGGCAATGACAGAGGTTCCCTTCTGGGCAAGCTGGAGGCCCTAAACTCTTATTCAGTCTGGAGTTCCCAAGAGCCAGAGCTTTGTTTGGGAATGGGGATGAGCTTGCCTGTCTTAGCACAGAATTGGAAGGATCTTGAATGAAACTGGGCCAGTCTCTTCTTGTTACTTTTGAGAAAGTGGAAACTCACAGCAGTGAAGTGGTTTGTCTAAGGCCACTGTACTCAATGATCACATGGCACTAAAACCCAGTGTAGGCCTCTTCCCAGTCCATCCTGGTTGATTTCACACTCCCTTGTGGAAGGCATCCCCAAGGCCACTCCGTAACATAGCTTGGGGTCAGCTGTCAGCTCCTTCTCCCAGCTCTGAGGTTATGAATCTCTCCTGGAAACTTCAGTGTTTTTCTGCCCTGCTGCTGCTGGAGTCCCTGAAGCTTGAAAAGCAGTCTCTCTGCTGGCTGTTGCTATGGGCGAATGCCATAAATATTAGCTGCAGGCAATGAATGACTGACGCAGGGAATAAATATTTGTTTTCTCTGAGAGATTACACTGTGGTGTTGGTTAAGAGGCATATCTCACTGGTGGCTTAGGGCAAAATTGCTACTGAATATCTGACATATATCAGTCTCTGTACATGTTATTGATGAGGTCAAATATAAATCCCGTGCTGAGAACAGCTGTACTGTGTTGCACCCCAGTCAGTAATGACGCTTTCAGGCTATACTCTAAACTCATTTTGAGGTATCACATCTTGGATGCCCTATTTCTCTAAATCACACCCTGGAAGAATAATTAGTCAAATTTAAAAAGTAATCAGCCATAGTCACCTATTCCAAGGACATGACATTATACTTCAGATTCCTGTCTGTTGTCCTACAGTTTGACCACATTTATAAAACCTTCCCTGATAGACACTGGGGGGTAAGCTAATGCTATGGACTCTCAAACCAAACCACCAACCTTCAAATCCCAGCTTTGCCACTGACTGGCTGTGTGATCTTTGACAAGTGGCTTAAACTTGCAGCCCTCAACTTTCTCTATAACATGGAAGTCATGATAACGTCAACCTCATAAGATGTTTGTGTGGGCTAAATGAATTGACATAGAGTAAATGCACAGAATTGTGCTGGCAACTCAGCCAGTGGTATATATGTATTAGCTATCACCATCATCATCATCATTATTACTATTATCGTCCTTCTCAAGTGACAGTAAGCAACAATCTAAACAGTGTGGTATGCTAGAAAGGACATGGGCTTTATAATGAAGCAGGCCCAGGTTCAAGTACTACTTTGCTGCTTGCTAGCTGGGAAGGCCTTAGGCAAGTTACTTGACATCTTTCAACATCCATAAAGTGGGGTCAGCATTCCTTATCCAAGTGTCATTGTATTGGATGATATAAGCACTATATGGTACTGAGAGTAAAATGGTAGTTACCCCGCCTTCATCCCAGAGCCAGTTTCCTTTTGCACATCCACCCCTGGAGAGGTATCCCCCCCAACAGTGATGACAAAGTTACTGCTCTGCACCAGGCACTCTGCTGGGTGCCGGAGACACAAGGATGAATTATGGGGCACACCAGATCCTGCTTGATTCTCTATTTCTTTTCTACAAGTGCAGAATTTGTTCTGCTGTCTTCCATAGATGCATAACCTACTCCTCTTCTCTAGGCCCTGACTTACTTTCTGCACAGAACCTCACATCTACTTCCTGAGGCCCACGTGCCGTCTTCTCCCCTCCTCTTCCTCTGAGTCTCACCTCTCCCCTCACCACCTTTTCCTCCAAAGCCACTTGATGAAAACATTGTGGTTCTCATTGTTTTCTTTTTAAAAAAGTGTCCAGTATTATTTTCTTCATTCTATGTGGGAAGTCTAGAGAGTTTTTCTCTTCTCTTAGGAGCCCTCTATCTCAACACATTCAAAGCCTACCTATCCTTCAAGGTCTAGTTTGAAAAAAAGAAAGTATTCCATAAATAGTTTTCTGTATTGACTACATTTTGAAAAGATAATGATTTAGATATATTGGGCTAAATAAAATATATTATTAAAATTAATTTCATCTGTTTCTTTTTACATTATTAACATGGCTACTAGAAAATGTATGTGGCTTATGTGACCAGCATTGTATTTCTAGTGCACAGCATTGTTCTGGAGTACTATCAGCAACCATCCTAAGTCAAAATTTTATTTGAATGACCGAATAATCTTTGATAATGTCTGAACTTTTGACCTGCTCCCGGGACAATATTTAATTTATTATCTGTACTTACATGCAACTGTTTGGTGAATAGGGTGACCATAATTCTCAATTTGCCTAGGACAGTCCCAGTTTCTGCCTATTGTCCAGGTATAAACTATTAGTAGTGCTCCCTTTCTACTCTCAAAAGAGTCCTGGTTCAATGATAAATTACATTGTCCCCCTATTTATAAAAGACACACCTGCAGCTCTTGGGTTATTCTGCAGATCCTCCTCTCAAAAGAACCAGTGATACCGTAGACAGTGTGGCCATGACAACCAGTGATATCCTAGCCAGTGTGGCCAGACAGAGCCTCTTCTCCATGATCTTCACTGCTATCTCTCTGCCCCATCAGCATTCCCTTTGACAAGAAGAGACACTTCCTACTTGGAATATCACCTAAAAATATCCCTCCAATTCTGATTACCATGGACAACATGACACTTTCTGTTCAATCCTATGAAACATTTTTCTGAAAAAAATTCTAGGTCGAATTCACAGGCATTATCCTTTAATTAGCTCATGTTGAGTTTTGTGTGCACTGTATATGCGTGTTATATATATATATATATGTATATGTACATATGCCACTGATGTATTGGCCATTCCACTTTCCAGTTCAGCCTCCTAAAGGCAGCCTGGGGCCCAGCAGGTTGGTGGTAGGGACAAGATTCAGCCCTCACTGAACCTCAGCTTCTTCATCTCTCAAGTGGATTTATTAAGGATAACCTCTACATCACAGAAATTGTGAAAATTTAATAAGATCAGAGTAATTAATTAAGTTCCCATCAGAGTACTGTGCATATTGCACAGGCTCAGTTAACACTTTTCTGTTGCCCTTTCCTAAATGCACATTCACAGTCTAAAACATAGGAAGTGTGTGACATCTGATTTTGATTTTTTAAGTTATTATAGAAAGGCTGCTGGCACTTCTGCCTCTTCCTTGGCTCTTGGTGTGAAGTAGCCTCGACCTCGTTATAATCCTCTGCATCTGATCTGTGGGGTGCATTCCATATTCCATCAAGTGAGAAAATCTTGCTTAAAAATTCTCTCAGTCAATATACTATTCATAAATCCCACCTGCTTTCCAAAGCAGATACATCCCTCCGAATTCTATGACAGCTACAGGTAAGCACGATAACCCAGGAAAGCTGCCTAAGGAATCTGTCCCTTTCGGTCATCTATGCTTTCCAAATAGTTGTGAAAATTTTATTTAAACCTATAATGATGGAAAAGGGAGAAATTCCACCCTAACGTATCACCTGCTGCTAGCATCATAGCTGTGACAAATGGAACTCTGCCAATTAGGGAGCTGTTCTTTGCCTCTGCTTTTGATAAACACCAGTCATTACAGGGGTGGGGGAAGGAAGCTGTGTTGTTTCCCAGTCATTTGGGAAGAGTGATTTTTTTTTTTCCATTCCCTCTATCCCTTCCTTCTTGAGTGTACCTTCTGGCATCAGCCATACGTGCTGGCTGCATCATTAAGTGCTGAAACTTCACATCTTAATTCTGTGTGAGAGGTTTTCTCTGGGGGCGATGGTGCATCTGTAGAAAAGGAACTTGAGTGTATGGTGGAGGTGATATGTTGGAGGATGTTGATGGCATATATTTAAGCAAACAGCTGTCCAGAAACTTTGTGTGTGGAGCGGAGGGAGAAGAAAAGAAGCTGGCTTGGTTTGGTTGTCCACAGTCTAATGTGGAATGTGTCAGCTTGGCTTAGAGATTTGCTAAGGAAAAGCTTTAAACTACTTAACTCAAGCAGGAAAGAACTAGGATTTAGGATGTGGGATAATTTGCTGAACTTATATTCTTTTTTATATCTAGGAGGCTCATAGCCTTTGAGCAATATTACAAATTCCCGCTTTCTTTTGGATGCCTTTTAATATTATTTAATACTCTTCGACAGAAAGGGGACTAAACCAGAATGAAATTAGGGTTTAGTTTTTTAATGTAATTCCTTGTGAAACAAAAAGATGTCTGTGTTCAGTGGCAGGATACATGTATGGCAAATAGGGGAGAGGCAAGCTGTGTAACATCAGGACCAGTTTCTATAGCAACAAAAATGTCAGCCATCCTTTTGGCTGATCCTATTAATCTGGAGTAGAAGCAATGATACTGACACATTGGAAATGTATTTAAACCAGAAGGTGAAAATATTACCCAGCTGTGGATTTTAAATAGAGGTAGAGTCAGGCAGCAACACAATGAGACTTTGAAACAGATAGATGTAAGGGAAAGTGAGGAATTCCCACATACAGCACCCAGATTTTATTTACTTATTTTTAAAGCAGTTAAGCTTTTCACCAGAACTTATTTCAAATATTCTGGGGCTCCAGTATAAAAAGAAGGGAAAAGGAAGATTCAGTCAGTTTCTGTTATTCAGGGCAGGTCTGTCTTTTCAATATGCTGGCACAAAGTAAATATTTGAAATTAATTATCTTGAAGATAGTAAAATTCATGCCTTTGAGAAATTACTGACATTTGAGCACCTTCTCAAAAAGGAAACATTAGGTATCTAAGGGAAAAAATCTGATCTTTGGGCTAGAGTGTGTGGTTGTGGTTTCTGCTCTTTTACCCACAGCCAGGGCTAGTGTGAGGCTTGTGAACAGTCGCTGGGTTGCGTTAATGGAAGTAATCGAGTTGGTCCCGTGTACTTCACAGCGCTGCTCTGAGGGCCGAATGAGATAATGGATGTGTCAATACTTTAAAAGAAACCTAAAGTGCTATAGGGACGTAAGAAATTATTATTATTAAGGAACTGCAAAAGAAACACTCTTTCCTAAAGAGCACCAGTTGCAGACAGAGTTTAGAAGGTGAGTTATAAATTCTGAAATCTGGGTCAGCGGTTTGAATTTTTTTCCGAGGGAGACTGTAAAGCTATTATACTGTGCTATTCCCCTTCGGTGCCTCTTTTTACTTTCGGATTATTTAAATGGCTAAATATTTTCTCACTTTTCAAAGCAGCATGACAGTCCCCAGTATATTTTGCTGTGGGAGCACAAAATAAATGGGGATGCAGATCCATGTCATTATGATAAAACACCATCTTTTCATCTTTATCTTAGAATTTCAGACTCCTCAGGAAAGATGACCTCCTCTCGTTATGGAAAATGAATTTGCCAACACACAAAGATATCTCTTAACTTATACTTGGTTCTTCCTTTATCCAAAAGCATAAAGGAAAATTAGCTCCAGTTACTATTCTTAGTTTATTGTTATTAAAACTATTTCTGTTTCCCCACTCACTCCTCAAATCTCTAAAAATGACTGTGAAACAACATGAGGCAGAGACCAGTAAGGAAAATTAAAAGAGCACATAATGTTTGATTAGCCTGGATATCTTCTGTGAAGGAACAGAATCTGTTTCTAGACATGAGTAGCAGAAGGTCTGGATATTTCTACCCCTGTCTGGATGCGCTTTCTTACATTTCAGAAATAATTAACACGCTCAATATAAAGGAGATGCTTTCAACTGTGCCTTGAAATCAAATGTGTTTTTGCACAAACGGCAGCTGGGGATACATAGCTGTCACCGTCAAGCCTTGCTCCATGACCGATGACCTGGGAGGTTCCCCAAATCTCAGACTTGGTCTACATCCATCAGTCAATCAGTTAAATATGTGTAGAGCATGATGCTAGGCTCATGGGGTTAAAAAAGAGAAGGGTAAGGAGAATGTAAGTAGATTTTTTTTATGTACTTATCAGATTTCAGGCCCTGAATTGCTATCTTTCTATTAGTTCATTAAATTAGAGTAAAATGAATTTCTTAGCCTTGTAAAACCGAAAAGCCTAGTTGATTAGTTAGGATTAATTGATTTCAAAATTCCTGTTCTTCAGCACTTGGCTCTTCTGCAAAGGTTTTCTAGTTGCCCTGTTAACATCCCAAAGCCCCCTGTGTTAAAAAGCAAAAACCAAAACCAAAACCAAAAAAACCTCTCTCTCTCTCTCTCTCTCTCTCTATATATATATATATATATAATAATACATATATATATAATATATATAATATAGTGATGAAGCAGGCTGGGTTAGTAGTCAGATATGGGTTTCAGTCTAAGCTCTGTCACGCAGCAGCTGGAGACTTTGGGCAGCTTCTGTGAGCTTCCGTTTCATCTCCTGGAAAATGAGGAGCAATAGATGCTAACATATAGGGTTCCACAAGGATTAAATAAGAAAATGTATATAAGGTGCTTAGCCAAATGGGTGACATAAACTAAGAACCTAATAAATATTAGCAATTATTATAATTATTATCACTGCTGTGAATATCATATAGTATTTTGACCCAGCTTTTTTATTCGGCTTATAAAATAAAGAAGCTTGTTTTACTACCATGTGACAGGTATGATAAATGTCTTCACATCTCTGTGCTGATTCCATCCTAGGGGAGGCCTCAGAGGTGGGGAAATGTTTAGGGATATGGGGTGTCGGAAATGTGGAGAGACTGGGGTTCACGGGGGAGGGTGCTCAGCAGAGAAGAAGGGATCGTGTACGTCTCTTGCACACATTTACTTGTGCTTTAAATCAGCATTTTTATATTTTACTAAATCCTTCCAATATTCCTGTTTCCAAGTGCCATGCCCATGCCTTGATATGTACTGACCACTACCATCACACTCTTGCACTCTATAGGATTGTTTGGCTCTCTGTCTCTAACAATTAGCTTGTGATCAATAGAGAACAGGGATTGTATATGGTCATGTTTCAACTTACTCATCTAATTATCAAGTACTGTTCCAGGGGGAGTAAGAGGTGAGTATTTATTGGATGGATAAAGGGATAAAGTAATGAAAAAAACAAATGAATAAAAGTCCTTATTTTAAAAAATTTCTAAGGAAGTATTTAAGCCACCAGAGGACCATTTGATGATAAGTAAATATTTCTGCACGTATGCTTTGAACTAGCCACTTCACAGCTAGGTAAACAAGTAGATCATTGAGACTTTCGGACTGTGGGCTCTGATCTTATGTAAGGAGCAACACTTTCCTGGCCAGGAAGAAAGCACAGACATAGATGCTCTGAGAGCATGTGAATGGAGGACCTCTCAAATTATACAGTAGTTTTAAGGATGAGAAGCAGGCCCATTAGCAGCTCTCATGCACACACTCAAATCAATAATTTTGCATGGGGCTTCCAAAAGAACGGCCAGTATGTCAAGTGTTGCCCAAGGAACCCTCCACCCTTGGCTGCCAGGAAGTGTGACTTGTTCCCTCGACTTTGGCAGCTCGAGCTGAGCCTGAGGCAGCTCTGCCTGAAAGGCCAGCACAGAAAATTCTTTCCAGAGCTGCAGGGGGATGGGGCTCTTATGACATCCGACCCTCCGTGGGCAGCTGGTCATATCTAGGACAGAACATCTGAAGCAGTCAGAAGAATGTTTCTAGCATTATCTATTTGGATGCCAAAACCATCTTCTTTTCTTTACACACCTGGTCCAGACCTCTGGTCTTTGCCTCCTCCTTTGAATGACCCATCCTAATACCAAGCCCCTCTCTAATCCTTGCTTTCTGATCTATTTCATCTGCTCAGTTGAAATAGACATCAATGCCAATTTCAATAAGTATAATAATTATAATTACTAATATTTACTTAGTATCTTTCATGTTTCTGTCATAATTTAAGTGCTTTACCTCTCTTTATTCATTTAATCTTCTCCACAAGGTAAGGAAACTGAAGTAGAAGGTGAAATATGTGATCAGTAGAGAGAAATTAAGGTGTAGAAGCACAGAGTATGATGTATAATGAGTTAGCTGATGGGGAATGGGTCAGAAAAGGCATAATATAATTTAGGAGAGAATTTGGTCTTGAGGGATAAGAAAGAGAATGAGAAAGAGACATACCGTCGTGCAAGGGACATCTAAGTATAAAGGACATGGGGTAACTGCTCATGGTTAGCATAGAACCTGGTGTATAACAGGCATTCAGTAAACCTAGGGTGAAACAAATCAAATAACATATTTGGGTGAACATTGCAAACTTTGCAAAACAGAGCAGGAGGCCAGACGTAGAAGGAACAGCCTAGTGTCAGTTGTTTTCAGGAGAAGTGGGTAAGTGATGAAGTTTCCTGTAAAAGTGAGAGTAAATTTTATGACTGCAACTCACATATTTCTCATAATAATGAATTCTCCATTGAATGTCCTCCTAAACCACACTGGCTGATGGATGAACTCCTGAAACAGACAGTTCCCAGACAGGTCTATGGGAGTAGCAGCATATCAGAAGAGATGAATGCAGTTAGTCATCAGGAATCACAGGAGTCAAAAGGAAGATGGGACTGTTTGCCTGGACTCTGAAAGCCAGATGACAAATGAAGATTCCAGCTGTGTGTTGTCAAATGTCCTATTCATATTAGCAACAGCCTCATTCACTGGTAACTTAGCAGGCTTTGAACAAAGAACATAGCAACTTAATGAAGGTGTCAAAGTGCCCCTGAGAGAGCACCCCACGGGGAGTCATGAATTCTGCGTGGCAGAGCTGGATGGAAACTTAGAGATCTCCTGTCAAATGAAATCTTAAGACAGAATCCAAAAAGATAAAACAGGTAAAAGCAACAAATGGACTCTTCTGGTGATTTAATCTTCATCATTTGGCAGACAAGGACTTTTCATGGTTTTTGAATCTTCCAGAGCACACACATGTGTGGAAAGCATTGGTTTGAGTCTAATCCCCTCATTTTACCAATGAAGGAAACATAGGCACAGAGAAATGTCTCCCTCAGTGTCACCCAGGTGACCAGTGGCAAAGTCAGGCCAGACAGGGATCCAGAAATCTTGGCTCTGCCTGTTCATCCAACAGGAATCTTTTTTTTGTTGTTTGTCTGTTTGAGAAATATTTATTTAGCAGTTACTATGTAAAAGACACTGCCCGACAGGAGGATATATTGAAAGAAAATCAACTCCTGTCATTAAGATGTTTGGGGATAATTGTAAAGACAATTCTAATTCAGTGTGAAAAGTACAAAGTTAGAGATATGTACATACTATGGTTTACCCAGGAATTATAAATTAAGAGGTTTGAGGGATCAAGCAGGTAACATGAGTGAAACATAGTGGTGATTGAGGGAACTGGGACATGTATTTGCTGAGTGCATTTATTTTATTTATTTTATATTTTTAATTGAAAACACAGTGCAGGCAAAACAAAACAATTGTGATCTCTAGATGACTAGTTTGCTTCCCTGGCTACCTCTCTTTACATTTTACAAAGCTCTTTCATCTACAGTAGCCTTAATTTACAATAACAAATGCAATTTAACGTCACAACCTAGTACATACATATATACACATTTCTATACATATAAATGAAACAAAAATTTTACAAAACTATAGTTACAATGTGTGAGCTACTCTATTCCATTCCAGTTCAGTCCATTCTATTTCATTCTACTCCAATTCTATTTTGTTTAGAAAATAGTGGTTTTAATCCACTAAATCAATTTCCAGACCCACTAACAGTTCTTAAACCACAGTTTGAAAAAACCACAGCAACAGTCTGGGAGTCACAAACAATCCTGTGAGACGGAAAGGCTTGTGCTTTCTATTTTACACCTGACAAAAGGGACTGCCAGGGAGCTAAGTGATTTGCCCGCCCACATGCAATGAATGAGTGGCAGGCTCAGGCGGGAACCACAGTCTCCTGATGCTCAGGCCATGTGTTTCTTTAAGGAAACCTCATTGCTGTCTCAGACTAGAGGACACTAATGAGAGTGGGTTCCAGTTCAGACTCAAATCTTGATTTTTTCATTGCCCTTGATAACAGGAAGTTCTTTATTTCCCAGTATTTATTCCTTGTCACCCTTTATCAGCTAGAATTGCGTCCTCTTGGACAATCAGCATGGAATAGCCTTTCAAGATGGGGATAAATTTAAACATGAACCTGATAGCTCATGCATGCTCTTTGCCTTGCCTTGTTTGCAGTTTGAAAAATCCCAGCAAGCCGTTCTCCTGATGTTTTCATGCCATTTCCTGACCTCGAGAGTATGGCATATGAATATATATTTTTCTAGAAATTTCAGGGAGTTGCTGTCATGGTACTGGCTAAGGGAGGCTTCTCAAGTCCCATATGCAAACCCTGCTGCTCTGTTTTCCTGCAATTTTAATAAGGCCAGGGCCATAATTGTAAATATTTAAAAACTTGATGTGTGGCCAGATGGATTCATTACAGACTATATCTGTACTTAGACTCATATTTTCCACTTCAGCACTAGAAATGTCACATAAGAAAACACACAGGGTTTAGGATTAGATGTGCATCTAAATGCCAAAGGTAAAACATTCATTTGTGTCCTCGCCTCTGATTTTCCTAACAGTTCTTCTTATTTAGACTTGCACAGACTGAGACGGGAGCCTGATGAAAAAATAATAGATATAAATTGTGCTTTGGTCATTGGCTGTTTATCTTAAGAAGAGAAACTTGTTTCCAGACTGCCTGATAATTGAACATCCAGAAAGTTCACTAAGAAAGTGAGAGGATGGAACAGTGCAGAGTGAAGAGCGACCAGAATGTTTATTTTCTTTTATTAGACAATGAGAAAAGGCTGCTGATCATTTCTTTTCCCTAAATTGTGGGCTTCATGGTTTATGGAGTATGACATCCACTACCTTTCACGGTCTATGAATTATCAATGAATTGTTAAGGATTCAAAGCAATAAATTCTCATATTTGACTCTCTAAAGAGGGCAGAGAGCTGCTGTGGTTGCCCAGAGAAGCAACTGGGCCCATGGGGGGAAACTGGTGTCCCCTCTTCGTCCAGTTTTTCCTCCATTGGTTCATCCAATAAACATTTACTGGACACTTTTTATCTACCAGCTCCTACACAGCATGCTCACTTCAGCCCAAGCTTCAGGTCTACCTGAAAGCCCCCTGTGAACTAGACCTGAGTTAGACATCCCCCTTCTGAATCCCCATGAGTTGGTGCAATAGAAATACTTGCCACATAGTGGGATAATTGCCTGTCCCTCTGCTGTGAACTCCCTGAACGCAGAGACTATGTCTTAATTTGCCTTTGTTGTCCCAACAGAATGCACAGGGCTACCACATAGGAGGCTCTGGATGTTTGAGATAGTTGAGAATATGATGATGTGTGGATCCTTGCTCAGGAGGAGTAAAACACATACCCTAATTAGAATCTAGCCTTTCAATCTGAAAAATATCCAACTGCTTTTTACTGGTCCTTATAGATTGTCATCAGTTTGCCATTCCTTTAGTTATTAAAGGTTAAGAAGGACTTCCCTGCTGTTTCGTATCTCATTTGAACGTAACACATTTCTCTTTGTACTCTCTCACTGCTATCTCATGTACTTTACTGTTAGACTTCTATGTTCTATGTGCATATAAGCAGGTCTGTGTATAGAATATATAATAATATATGATGTTACGTAGGTGCATGTGTATGCATACTTATGTGTGTGTATACACACACATACAAACAGATCTATGATATGTGATATGATCCTTTCCAAGAAGAGTGGGTAATATATGTGTGGTGGTAATATACATAGCACACCAGAGCAGGAGTTGAAACAATCCACCTAGACTCACTCGGTATGTGACCCCATGAGTGGAATCCCCACCCTTTCTGAGCCTCTGTTTCTTCATCTGTAAAATGGGTTGTGAAAGCTGCAGTGCCCCCCTCTGAGGAGTTGGTGTAAGTCTTAAGTGAGCTCATGAATGGGAAAAGCCTTTGCTTTTGAATCAATGTAGAGGAGTAGAAAATACCGAATGAGTCATGTTTATGACAAGATTGCATTTTACAATGTCATTTAGCATTTGGGAATGCAAATGAGGAAAAATTGACTTCCAGAGGTTCCTGGCACTGGGCTGTGGTTTGGAGAGCCATGCTGGCACTGCTGTTACTTTTTCTCTTGAGTGCTGAACATACTCCCACTTGCTTGGCAGCTGCAGAGCCCACTCATAAAATTCCTTAGTGTGTGTTCCCTTTCTTTTCCTGCCCTCTACCTCTGCCTTCCCTTCCTTCTTCCCCACTGCAGGCATGCATGCCCACATCTCTCCCCTAAGGGAAGCCTTCACTTCTGCTTTAGGTGGTCATTTCTAAGTGCCCCTTCCTTGTCTCTGAGAGCCTTCCCCCTTCCATGCTTTGCTCCTGGAGCCTTGCAAAGAAACCCAGAGTGTGTGTATCTCCAGGGACTAAGAGTGCTAGGAAGGAGATTTCTTGCTTTCTTCAGAATACACAAGTCTTTGGTATATGCAGGGACTTGTCTTTTTATACTGGCACCTTCACCATGAGGCTGCGTCAAACACGTGTCCCCTTCTACCAACAAATTAAAACAGAACAGGATGCCTTTGCCATTCAGAGGAATCACATTTCCTAAATTTAAACAGGGAAGGTGTAGACTTCAGAGGCTAGGTGGGCACCAACATTATTCTTTTTAGGGTAACATACAACTTTTTAAGAATGTTCTTCTACTTGGAGCCCTTCAGTGACTCCCCACTGACCACCATGTAGAGGCTAAGCTCCTTACTATGCCATACTCCACCCTACATGGTCTGTCCCTTCTCTGTGTCCAGCCCTGTCAATAGTCATGCCCACATGGGTTGGGTTACCTAGAGTATCCATTTTCCAATCCATCCAGTAGTTTTGTTCATTTTTTTTCCCAATACATATCTATTGAACACATACTATGGGCTGGACACCGTGCAGGACACTAGGAGCCAAGTGGGGAACAAGATTGTGCACATGACAGCAATGACTTTACAGTAGGCTAAATAATAGTTTCTGAAGATACCCAGATCCTAACCCCTGAAACCTGTGAATGTTACCTTACATGGCAAAAGGGACTTTGCAAATGTGATTAAGCTAAGGATATTGAGATAGGGAAATCATCCTGGATTATCAGGTGGGCCCTAAATGTAGACATGTACATCCTTAGAATTGGGAGACAAAGAGAGGTTTGATGACAGAGGAGAAGGCAATGTGACCATGGAAATGGAGATGGAGTGAAGTGGCCAGAAGCCAAGGAATGCTGGCAGCCACCAGAAACTGGAAAAAGTAAAGAATGGATTCTCCCCTGGAGCTTCCAGAAGGAAATAGTCCTACTGATGTCTTAATTTTAGCCTTATAAGACTCAGACTTCTGGTGAATAGGGCTGTATGAGAGTAAATTTCTGTTGCTTTGAGTCACAAAGTAGTGGTCATTTATGATAGCAGCAATAGAAAACTAATAGAGACCTTAAGGTCTAGTTGTAAGCAGGCAATTGCCATTCAGTAGAAGTGCTACTTTTAGGAAAGTACAGGGTTTGGAGAAGACACAGAACAGAAGAACTTCTCCTGGAACTGAGGTATCAGGAAAGGCTTCTTGGAGAGAGTGTCCTTTCAGCAGCAACCTGAAAGGTGAGCACAAGTTGCTAATCAGACGAGGGAGGTAAGGCCACATCAGGTTGCTGCAGGCAGAGTCAACTGCATGCATGAAGTGCACCTTGCCACTTCACACCTTCATGCCTCACAAGGGCTAGTTCCCCTGCCCTCTTCCACCCACCTTCCTAACCTCGCCCCACACAAATACACACGCACATATCTCACATATGCACACTTCCTAATTTGTTCACTTGGCAAATTTCTATTCATTATTCAAGATGGTTCCAATAATGCTCCCTGCCACCACAATCACCTCCCTCAAGCTGTCCTCCTTTGCCTCCCAGGCAGAGTTTGTCAACAGCCAACAGACCCGCTTCTCTTCAGGAGACTCCATCCTGGTTGACTGAAGCTCTGCATCATAGAAGTGATGTGTTAGGAAAATCCCTGAGCAGAACTGAATACCAGCCTCAGGCCTCAGCTACTGCTTTCTTCTCCCTCACCCCTTTGGGAATCTAAAAGGCCCAGATGTGGGGAGGTATGGGTTTAGCAGAAAGAATCTTTTGGCAGGGGCAATTGGATTGAAAACTCACCAGGAAAAGTTTCATGTTCTCCCAGCAAATCCTCTCAGGCTGGTGGGTTAAGATCCTGCTATAGATATTGTTCAACCAGAAACTTGGAAAGCCCTAATAAACCCTTTCTGATTAATTGGTTCTTCCAGGTCAGATGGCAGATTTGTCTTGGGTGCTGTTAGAATGCTTTGAGATACTTCAAGGAGAGGCACAGTGGGAAACATGGATGTTCTGGTTATATCTGACATCTAAGAGTAAGAGGTCCGTTAATTATTTATTTCTTTTTCCTTCCTTCCACCTAGAATGGAAGAAAACAATTGTGTGATCAAGGAAATTTTTGTTCATTTTTCAGCTGGTTGCTATGGTGTCATATAGGGACGACCCATATGCAACTCAATGTTTTGTGTCAGGAGGCGACTGTCAGTCCTTAATTAATTATTCATGTTTTCATTAGGAGCAATAAGGAGAAACAGTTGAAATGACAGGTTCTTCAGATTACTGAGAACCCTAAAATATTCATTTAGTCTTTGGTTAGCAAACCTTTTTAAGGTAGAGGGAATACTAACTTTATAATCAGAGAGATCTCAATTTGAATCCTAGCCACTTAATAACTTTGTTGTAATATAACATTTACTTCTTTGAGCATCAATCTTCTCATCTGTAAAATGGGATAATAATGCCTGCCTCTCAGGAATGCCTAAGGGTTACAGATAGTGAAGATAAACCACTTAACGGAGTGCCTGATACAATGCCTGACTCCTAGTAGCTGTATTAAATAGCACCCATTAGTAACAGGAAAGCTATAATGGACAAGGTGCCTTTCTGGTCTGGTTTAACTCAACAACAGGAAATCATCCTGTTGGTTTGAATGATGCTTTTCTGCTTTATTCTTAATCATTCTGCAAATGATTCTTCAATTTGAGTAGAGAACCTTTGGAGTATTTGGAGATAACAGTTGCCAATCTGAGAATGGACAGGTATTTGTATGTAGAATGCATTTATTATAGCTATTAAATGTGAGGGCATAAAATTACATTTATTAAATATATTAAATGATCCTCTGTTCACAGGTTCATGTTTTCAAAGGAGTTTCTGTGATTCTATTTAGCCAAGAGAGTCTGTGAAGTAGCTTCTGTCCTTGAGAACACTAACACTGTTTCATTATATCCATTGGGGAACAGAGAAGTTACACCTTCTCCTAAAGCTCACACAAACAGAGTAGCAGTCTGTTTCACAAGCAACTGTGTTCAGCAAAGAATAAGTGATGTTAAAACCTGCTTATGTGACGTGATGTGGCATAAGTGATTCTATGATTTCTTTGTCCCTAAATAATTGGAGTAGAGTCACATGAGATAATGCATGCAAAAGCATTTTGAAAACTAAAATTTTCATTGTAATAGATCATTATTATTCTAATTACTACTAATATAAAGAACTTAATATAGCATGGGCCAATTATCAAGATAAGGGTATTTCTGAAGTTGTGAACATTTGGTACTTAGTTTTATACTGTTTTGCTTTGTTCTCTAATTGTTTTGTGCATTTTAGTCTTACCCCTCTAACCCAGGTAAATTGTAAGTATGAGCATTTAGTCATTCACTACAATTCATTACTTCAAAAATTGTTTACTGAATGCCTATCACATGCCAGGCATAGAGCTAAGACCTGTAGCCAAAGAGGTGAGTGGATAAAATGCTTTTCCTAACCTCAATGCGCTTTCTCTCTGTTGATCAAGAGAAGACTAGAATATAGGACGCTGAGTTCTCTGACAAGCTCGGGGGCTGTCAGAGCGCAAAGGATAGACTAGGGTGAGGGATCAAAGAATGAGTTAAGCAGGTGAAAAAATGAGGGAATTCCATCTAAGTAGAGAAAACAGCATGTAGAAAGGCTCAGGGTGAGAGAGAGACACAGAGAGAGAGAGAGAACACAGTACATCTGTGGATCTGCAGTAATTCAGCATGGCAGATAGGATCATGGAGGCAGCATTTGGGATGAAGCTGAAGAAGTTTCGATTCTCTATTGCTGCATAACAAGCTGTCCAAAAACAAGGTGACATGCAACAACAAAAAACCATTTAGTTGCTCATGATTCTTCAATTTGATCAGGGCTCTGGGGAAAAGTTTGTCTCTGCTCCAAGAGGTATTGGCCTAGGCTCCTTGGTCACATAGCATCACTTCTGCCATATTCTATTGGTCAAACCAAGTTATTCATCCCTCCCAGATTCAAGAAAAAGGTAAATTAAGTCTACCAAGAGCAGAGTAAGTGGACAGGGATGGGAGGCTGTGGTTTCAGACAGTTCACTACAGAAGTATGGAGAATGACATGCCATAGAAGAGCCTGGCTTTATCCAGAAGTCTGTGATGCAACCATTAAAGGACTTTTTAACTGGGAGAAAGTAGAGGTCATACATTTTTACTAAACTGACCCCTGGAAGCAACTGGAGAATGGATTGGAGAAGGTGGGGCTGGCAGCAGAGGGGCCAGTTAAGAGCTGGTGCAATGGTCTGGGGAGAAGTAGGGAGAGCCTAGACTAAGACAATCTCAGTCAGTATGGTGGGGGAGAGAAGGGACAGATTCATTCATTCATTTATCCATTCAACCAGCGTTCATTGAGTGACTATTACATTCAGATGTGCTAAGAATGTAGCAATAAACAAAACAAAGTCTTTGGCTTTCTGGAGCTTATATTGTGGTGAGGGAAAGAAAATAATTAAGATAAGTATGTAAGACTCTTTTTAAAAATTTATCAATATACGATGTAGTTGATTTTCGTGTCCCTTTACCAATTCCTCTCCTCGCCCCCATCAACACCATCTCTGTTCACTTGTCTTAGCAAGTTCAAGGAATTGTTGTGACTGTTGTGTCTCCCCCCCCCCCCCACCGTTTATTGGTTTATATATTTATTTATTTTTATTAGGTCCCACAAATGAGTGAGAACATGTGGTATTTCTCTTTCTGTGCCTGGCTTATTTCATTTAATATACTTTTCTCTAAGTCCATCTATGTTGCTGCGAATGGTGGTATTTCATTTTTTTTCATAGTGGAGTAGTATTCCTGAAGACATCTTTTAAAGAATAAAAATAATGGAGAGAGGGGAGGTAGGACATATTAGCAAATATGTGTTTATTTTGGTAGCGTTCCCAGGGAATGGTTTACTGAACAAAGAGCTAAAAAGGAAGTAAGGAAACATGCCATGTGGCTACTGGGAGAAGAACATACTGAGTCGATGGAAGAGCAAGCACAAAGGTCTTGTGTTAGTTTCCTAAGGCTGTCGTATCTCAAACTGCACAGCTTAAACAACAGAAATCTATTGTCTCAGTTCTGGAGGCTAGAAGTCTGGGATCAAGGTGTCAGCGGGGTTGGTGCCTTCTGAGGACCACGAGAGAAGGATTTGTGCCAGGCTCTCTCCCAGCTTCTGGTGGATTGCTGTCAGTCGTTGGCATTCCGTGGCCGGTGGACACATCACACCCCAATCTCTGCCTTCGTCTTCACATGGTGTACTCTCCATGTGCATGTCGCTGTGTCCAAATGTCCCTTTTTTTATAAGGACATCAGTCTTACTGGATTAGGTCCCACCCTAATGATCTCATGTTAACTTGATTACCTGTGTAAAGCTCCTATCTCCAAATAAGGTCACATTCTAAGGTGCTGGAAGTTAGGACCTCAATGTATCTTTTTGGGGGGAACACAATTCAACCCATAACAGGCCCCAATGAATGAGTAGGTCAGGCAGAGGAGATGAAAGGAAGCCATGTGACTGAAGTAGAGTGAGCAAAGGAGAGAATGCTGGATGAGCTCAGAGAGATCAGAGGCCCAGAGGAGGTAGGGCCCTTAGGTTATGGGAAGATTGTCAGCTTTTCCTCTGTGAAATGGAAAGCTGGTGTACTGGGGCAGAGGAGTGACATAATTTGTCCTATTTTTTTCTAGGGTTGCATTAGCTGCTGTGTTAGGAATAGACTGAAGGAGGGTGAAGGAAAATGAAGAGCCATGGTTAGAAGGTGACTCGGAAATTTGGAGAAGTGATAAAGGTGATTAGACCAGAAAAACAAGAGCAGAGTTGGTGAGAAATGGTCAGAATCTGGGTATGAGGATCAGCTGATGAATCACATGAGGAACTAGGCTTTGAGGATGATTTCAAGGTGTGGGGCCTGAGCAATGGAAAGGTGGAGTTGTCATAAACTCCAGGTTTAAGGGACTATATCAAGGGCTCAGTTGTGGACATGTTATGTTTGAGATGCCTGTCAGATATCCAAATTGAGATATCAAATGTACAGTTGGATATGCAGAAACAGTCCATACAAATTTAGAAGTTATGAGTACATGGAAAATACCTGAAGACATGCAACACAGAGGTGCCTTTAGCAGTAAGTTATATTCCCTGAGGTTTTTAAATGCAAAATAGGGATCATAACCCCTCCCTCACAGCATTACAGTGAACAGCAACTGAAAATAACCTGGGGAAGAGCACAGAAAACTACAACGAGGATCCAAATATGAGGGACTGATATAAAGGGCTCTCAATAAATGTCCATTATGTGGGTTGAATTTTAAATTGGTGAAATTTTGGTGACTACCCTCCGAATTTTTGTCTCTTGTTGCTCCCTCCTAATGGCTGAGTTTCATTTCCAAGCACCTTGAGATATTTATATATTTAATAAGGAAAGCCCATGCCTCTCACAGATGGATACAACAGCCTTGTAACCCTTGCCCATGCAGGGTTCCGAAGTAGTTCAGAGAAAGTCCACAGCAGTGTGCAGAGGGTTAATCCCACATCAATGAGGATGAGCAAACCAGGAGCCATTCTAAATCTCAATACCACATGCTGCCTTAGGGATCATCATGTACTAAAGCCCAAGATAAAAAGGCCTGACAAAGATTATTGACGGTTTACCTTTTAATGAGCAGCTTGGATTGATTCTGTTCCCCTCTGGGATGGCTTTCTCTGTCCTTACTCCACCCAAGAGGCCATGGGGAACAGCAACAAAAAATACAAATCTCCAATTTGAATAATGCAAGGATCTGCTTTCTAGCAAATAAAGTTTCCATGGGTGAGAAATAACTCAGAGCTTTAAAAATATATGTTTAGAATTGTTATGATTATCATGATTATTATTAAGCACTACTGGTACACTGGACATTTTCAAAGAGGCTGGTTGCCTCTAATTGGATATTCCTTGCAATTTCCCTCTGGGTAGGTCAGCAGTGTTAACTCTTAATCATCCAAGGCAATTAAATGCACGCAGTTTTAACCTATGTACCAAAGGCTGCTGAATTGTTAATGTAGTTATAATGGTAGAGCCAGACATAAGGGAGCTATTCAGGAGTAAGAGGCTGGCGACCAGTTGTGTGAGCTCTTACACATCTGTTTTGGAGAGGGAAATCACGCATCTGCAAAAGTTCTAGGGATATTGAACCTGAGGCATGTCCCACTGTGCTTCTCTCTGGACCCCATTTCTCTTTGCAGGGGACCAGAGCTCCATCTGGGCCACTAGGTCATTTGCTGAGCTTTGAATGGAGCCTTCAGGTCACCCTTGGGGTAGATATGATGGTTCCTAGAAGTGGCCTGTAGTAGGAAGAACCAAAGAGGAAAAGAAGGACTTTTGAGATAATCTTTTGGACAACTTTAATATGTTGTGACCCTAAGAAAACAATTAAGTTCTGTACCAGCTTTGCCAACCACCCAACCTTGAATCTCACACCATTTCTGATCTCCATCCCTGTACCCCCATTCCTGGTACATTGTAGAAATGGGATGAGAATGTCTGTAATACACAGTTCTTGATAGTTATTTTCTATGACCCCAAAGTGGCTAGGACAGTGACTTTAGATTTTTTAGGAACCCATATTTAAAAAAAAAATTACATTTTGACTTAACATATATATAGTCATACATATAACTGAAACAAAGAAAAATTTCACAGGTTTCACAAAACAATAATTACCTTTTTTTACATGCAGTGCATTCTGATATAATCTGTACCATTTTTTAAAGATAGCCATGACAATTAATCTATTTTCACAACCTACTAATGGATCATAATGCATGTTTTGAAACTAAAAAGGAGAGTAGGAGAAAGAGGTCAGAACCTTTACATTCTTAGCTCCCTCCCCACCAGGCAATAGGTTGGTATTTGCTGTGTTCATTTGCCCAAGTCCACAGCCCCCACCTGGGAGCTCCCTCCTATAGTTAAAGCCACTGCTGCAGTCCTCTCTGGGTCATGGCAACTGCCCTCTTCCTTTGCCCTTGAGGTTTATGGGTACAGTTCACTACAATTTACTAGGAATAATGCTGCATCCTCTAAGTTGTATCTTCTTTAGACCCTCCTCCGTCACCCATTTGGGCCATCCGTTTCAGGTTGGGTCTTGTGGTAGACAGCTCAGACATTCTTTCAAGAAAGAATGCATAGAAGAATGCACCCAGCTGCATGGAGTGAGGTCTGCAGGCAGGCAGCCTCCAGAGCCCAGCTGCAAAGACCTCCTTTGTCAAGACTGCACTCTTCTGGGGCAGCTCTCTTCTGGTGACTGAATGAAGCAAGCAAGCAGGCCTATGAAGACCAGATGCAGAACAACCTTGACAGGCAGTATTCCTCCAGAGCTCCCCCCAGGCTAGATAGGCTTTTCTGGGTCTGCCTGACAATTCAGCTTCTCCCTCTGTCCAATCCTGATCTTCTCCCTTCCTTTTTAGGTAGGTGTTGATCTTTTTTGAACAATCTTGTAGCCCAACTGTGTCTCTGCATCTGAAACTGGCACCTGGGGTTATAGAAAGGTCTGTTTCAGCAGTGGAGGTATCTCCCTATCCGTCTTTCTACCCAAAGGACCACAAAGTAAGTAACAGCCTCACACACCTGTCCTGCCTAATCTCTCACTCTAACACACAAGGCAGAGAAAGATGTTCTCAGAGTTGAAGACTCCTCCTTAGGAATGGGTGTGACTGGGAGTAAATGTTCAGCTGTTAGCTTCTTGACTCTTTTTGTACCATAGCTTGATTTCTGCTGAAACTCAGTTTCCCCAGCTTATTTAAGAGCATTTCCAGGAACCAGCTAAAATCCTAATCTGAGCCAGGAGGGTGTGCACCACAATAGTGTTTACTTGTGACTGGTATGGAATGCTCCTAGAATATTCCCCAGACCCCCAATCTGAGGAGCAAGAGGACCTTCCCGCCCCTGGGTGATGCAGTTGCTTTGTCTTGCTTAGCACAGAGGCTTTAGTACAGATAGAGGGAAGGATGCTACCATGAATGATTTATTCTATGTCCTCATCTAGTAGCGCATCCCAGAGATAAGTCTTTTTTTATTTTTTTTTTTCATGACACTAAACAGTATTCCACACAATTCCTTTTTGAAGAGTAAAGGATGAGTAAAAGGAAGTCTTCAGGGCTCCACCCCTCTCTCTCCCTCTCCCCAGTTCAACCCAGCATCTCCACTTTCATTTTCTCTGCATAGCTGTGACTAACACAGTCTGTCATTTTACAGATGAGAAATTAAAGGTTCAGATGAGACAACTAACTTGCCCAAGGTCTCTCAACCGATTCCTATCAGAGCTGAATAAATGCAGGTCTTCTTGCTGTCTTCATTACTTAATAGTCCAGTGTGATTTTCTTAGAGCCTTACCAATCAGAAAATGGCAGCATACTCAGACACGAATGAGTAGAAGGTAGAGAGACGAATGCTATGTCTTGGCGATAGAGGAAACGGGGGTTGTGTTTTGATTATATGTGTGAAATCTCCTCATTCTATTTAAAATCATATGCTAGAATCACCATTTTATCTGTAAGAATGTGATTTATTCTCTTTGGACTTCTAGCACCAATTTCAAGCTTGGCCAAAAACAACAACAACAAAAAATAGATTCTCTGTAAATGTTTGTCTATGGATGAATAAATGAATAAATAAATGAATTTTTAAAAATCCCTAATATCAGTAGCTCAGAGCTAGGGCAGTCACAACCGTTGTCCTACTTTAATGGTAGCTTTTGTCTCAGCTGATGGCTGATATTTCAGGTGGGTAGCAGGAAAAGAGCCAAATTAAACTGCTAACAGGTCCCCAGATCTGATGGAAGGGCGTTGGGTGGGGGTGAAAATAAGATGTAGGTTGCCATTAATGCAACTAATCATGTGACATGATGTATTTCTTGCTGAGACTGTAGCTTAAATCCCAATTACCTTCTGGTGACAAATGAACTCGCTGAGTAATTCATTTTGACTGCTAGAGCTCCCACCTTCTGTGTTACCATTGCATGGGGAAGGTGTATGACAAATTTCCAGATTTAATTTTAGTGCTTCAGAGCCCAAGTGGCACAATTACCAGATCAAAAGTGATGGCAGAATATTAGCACGAAGAGTTCATGTGAAGCTGAATTTTAACTAAGGATGTTCAACCTCGTAATCTTGCAAGTGGTGTGGAGCTTCAACTGATCCCAGGTACCTAGACCTTGGGATTTTGTTCCTCTCTGACTTCATTCTGATCCCTCCCTTTCAAAAGGCCTCTGAGTCCTGCTGATTGTGTTTCCAGCACATCTCTTGAATTCCTCCCTTTCTGCCATTTCTCTCCACCTTTCATGTTGACTGTTAAAAGCAGTATGCTTAGTGATTAAGGACACAGATCCTATGGTCCACTGATAGGAGTTCAAATCATGCCTCTGCCTTGCCCTCCTTATGTAACCTTGGCCAAGTTGCTTAGATGCTACTGTAGGGTTGACCTGAGTATTAAACATGATTATACAAATAAAATTCATAGGCAGTAAATGTACAGTTGAATATAGTTGTTGGGTTTTGTTTTTTTTTTTACCAGTAAGGGGATCGCAACCCTCGGCACGGTGTGGTCTGCACCATGCTCAGCCAGTGAGCGCACCGACCATCCCTATATAGGATCTGAACCTGCGGCCTCAGTGCTACCAGTGCCGCACTCTCCGAGTGAGCCACGGGGCCAGCCCTGAATATAGTTTTTATATTAGCATTAGCATCCCAATCTGGCTCCTGTCCACTATTCAATGTCTCTTCAGCCCGGGGGTCTGAAAACATTTTCTGTAAATGGCTAGATAGTAAATAATTAAGGCTTTGTGAGCCACACAGTTTCTGTTGTAACTACTCAGTTCTGACATTGAAGCAAAAGCAGCTATAGACAGCAAGTATACAAATGAATGTGGCTATGTTCCCATAAAGTTTATTTAGGACTGTGATATTTGAATTTCATAGAATTTTCACATGTCATGAAAAATTTTTCTTTTGATTTTTTTCAAGAATGTAAAAACCATTCTTAGCTTGCATACTGTACAAAAACAGATTGTGAGCCAGCTTTGGCCTGTGGGCCGTAGTTTGCCGACTCAGGTTCTGATCTACTGTCTCTATGGCCAGCTTCATCTTCCTGAAAGACCCCTCACGTCTTATTTTTTCTTTTCTCAAAATCTTTAATGAGTCTATACTGTCAAAAATAAAAACTAATTAGTCTGGTCTTGAAAGCACTTTGAGGTTATGGCTCTACCAACTTCCCTATCACAGCTCAAACCTCTCAATTTGCCCTTCCCAAACAGTCTCCCCAGGTTTTTATGTTGCATTCCAAAATAGTTACTTACACTTTTTTCAAAAGTTTATGGACATAGTCAATTTACTTATGATAGAAAGAAACAAAGAAACAACAATCACAATAACATGGTGAACTTTCAGAAGGAGAGAACAAAACTATGGTTTCTAGAAGCAGGAAAGGAGGGGGGGGTTGGGAGAAATTAGATAATGGATACTAAAAATAATTACATTTTGTAATGATGAATATGCTAAAATTCCTGATTTGATCACATATAGTACACAAATACAGATAGTCAATTCTGCACCCCACGAATTTGTATAATCAATTATGTTTCAATTAAAAAAAAAAAAAGAACTGGAGAGATCCAAAAGCTTTCAGAAGGTGCTGTTGTGACAGCTGCCCAGCTTCTTGAGTGCAACGGAGCCCACTTGCTACTACAGGGTCTGAGGATGTGGAGGAAATCCCTCCCTCACTGCTCTGATAGCTGCTCTCTCCACTGCAACAAAGGCTTTCCATTCATTAAATCTCATTTCCTCCACACAAAGACTTTATAATGAAAATATACCCCCATTTTGCAGCCAAGGAAACTCATTCACAGAGAAGTTATGTAGCTGGCCCAAGGTCACACAGCTAGTATCGGGCAGCTCATCCTCTCAACCATAACATTGAACTATCTTCTTGAATATTTTTTTGCATGACAGCTGGTGACCTTCTGAGAGGAGCTTCTTCAACTGACAAAAATAAACGTTCCATTATGTGCATGAATGTGTGTAGGCATATGTAATACCTTCCCCCGAAGTTAAATTTCCCCTTTATGTCAAACCCAATGATAACAGGAGGAACACGAGATACCTTATTTACAATTGCAAAACCCTGCTGTTCCCTAATCCACACAGACAGTCTTGAAAGTGAGCCCAGACATAGAAGCAATGCTGCTTTGAATGTATTCTAATCCACAGTGAAGGACTTATCCTATTAAAACATTTCCCATCTCCCTGCATTATCATCACCAGAGGACACGTTTTAGGCAGAAAGGGAGAAGCTGCTAAAATGAATTAGTTGCCTCGTTTTCCCGCAGAGAGAGCTGAAACCACATGAATGTAATGTGCCATGACACAGAATGGCCAACTTCCTTTAACAAGACTAATTTGAGCTGAATCGGCACATTGGTGGGGGCAATGTAAGGCACTTGCGGCTCTCTCCTCTGGACCTTGAGACTTCTGAGAAGATCTCCGTGGCACAGCAAGCATGAAAGACAAAATGCCCGAGGCTGTCTGGCTGGCTGGCCCCCTGACCCCTGCCAAAGCAAGCAGCCAATGCAGTGGAAAGTTGCCCATGGACCAGAAGACGCGTGCTTTCATTCCCCATTCAGGTTTGCCCTTAACTTGCTGGGTGTTTTTGAGTGAGTCACTTCAGCTCTCTGCTTTGTGTCCTTGGGTATAACCATCATCACAACCTTGGCTTTCCACTCTTTTGCAGGGCAGGAAGCACTACAGCATGGTGGTTAAGGGCTTGCAGCATTAAGGCAAGCCATTTGGATTTGGATACTAGATCTGTCACTCATTTCTGAGTGAAATGGGGCCAGCTATTTAGCCTCCATATGCCTTGGTTTTCTCATCTGCAAAATGTGAATAATAATAAGAGTACTTGCCTCACATGGTATTGCAAGGATTTAGTGACCTAATTCACGTGAACCTCTTAGCACAATCCTAGCACATACTAAGCACATAATTAATGATGACTGTAATATACATGGTCTTCTGCGAGGTGCTGTTAGACAGTATTTACTAACATACAAATATTACGATTTTCTATATAAATCGATCACATTTAATCTTCATGAAAACCTGTGCAATATTACAGGCATGTTTATTCCCAATTCAGATAAGAAATCTAAAAGCTAGAGGGGTTAAGTAACCTTCCCGCACAAATTGTTATTGTATGTTATGGACTGAACAAAGCACTGTTTCTTGTATTCTTTCCACAGTTTGTGAACTGTAACCTCTTTATACATGTAAAGGGTTGCTATCACTGAGGAATCAGGGATCTCTAACTTTCAACATGTTCTGGTGTCTGTAGGTTCTCTCATATTTGCTTTTATATTAACTTAAAAATGTTTTGAGATTTCCAACTAAAGATAAGGGTAGTGTTGTCCTAAGTGGCCAAGACATCCCTCCATCCATTTGAGCCAAGATTGAATTAAATGTGTTACAGAGGAAAGTGAAGAGAACGAGGGGAAGTGTTATTAATCCTTTCACTTGCAAAGCAGGATTGTTGGGCAAGGTAACAGGCTTGTAAACCAGACTGATGTCTTCATAGTGAAATTCCCAAGCACCTTGATTCTCCGCTTTTGACCTACCTGGGGCTCAACATAGAGGACCTAGTTCTTAGCATATGATAGGAAAGCCACAGAAATAGCTACTCATCAGTAGGAGGATCTAATTTAGAAGAAAAAAATTTTAAGAAGCTTCTTTCTAACCCTGAGGGTCATTTGGGGAGAGGGAAAAAAGGAACAAGGTGGGCAATTATGATATACCCCTCTCCAAGCCAAAGCCAGATGCTATATTGGATTAATATAGGTAACATTGATGGCAAAACTTTCTTATTCCCTTTTATTAGGACTCTAGAAAGAGAAAACTTTTGGGGCTACCCCACACTGCCCTGCTGTGGGACACAATGTCATCAGGCAGAGAGATGCAGGAGGAGAAGCCAGTATTCAGACCACAGCAGGCTAGGGGAGGGATGACTGGTCAGTGGGCTGGATGCAGAACATGACAGAGACTTTGGGGGTCTGCAGCCAGGGGAAACTGAAGGGAGGACGGCTGGGATCAGACTAAGCTCCCTGCACTCTGCCTTCTCCATTGCTCCTCAGCCATGGCCTCCCCCATGTGCATCTAGCTATATTAAGGGAGGAACAGGGGAAGAGGGAGACCATGAAAGAAATAAAACATTATTCTTTTTAAAATCAGAGACACTGAGCACTACCTTAAAGGGCTTAAATTATAGAATTGGATTGAAATTAAACTAAATTGAACATTTATTTTGCTCAAATTTTATTTTTTATGCCAACCATCTTATGAGAGTTTGAGAGGGAGCCCAGATTAAACTTAGAAAAAAATTTTTAAATTACATTTTATCTGCACACATGAATCCTGGAGTGAATTAATTTACCACAAGTGTGTGTGTGTGTGTGTGTGTGTGTTATATATAATATATATGCATAATATATATATGTGTGTGTATACACATATGTATATATATGTATGTATGTATATAAATGATACTTTATTTTACATAGCTCTTTATTGACTAGATTTGATTCTTACAATATTTCTGTGACTTTGGCAGGGCATGAGTTATTTTCTCCATTCTACTAACCAAGAAACTGAGGGTTATAGAAGGCGAATTATTTTTCCAGGATTACAGTTATAAGTGATAGAAAGGATTGGACTTAAATTCATCTTCTGAATCTAAAGCTAGTATTTTCCCCACTACATCATATTGCTGGAATAATGTATTCCATGTATTCTGTGTCATGGATGGTTGTATTTTGAAGAGTATAAGTGAAAGAAAAAGTCATTCAGACTATATTTAAGGGGAAAAGTCATTCAGAAATGTTTATTTAGGACCCTGCAATATCCTGAAACCTAAACATGAGGGAAAATGTAGGAAAAATTAATATAATCACACTCCTTTGGTACTTGAGATCTTTCTATGGCCTATCCCCTATCTGTATATCCATTTCTATGCTTCTTTGTCTAGAAATCCCCTCTCCTCAAAGATGCTTTCCCTATCATCCAGGGGAATTCCTTAATATGGCATTTTCCAAAGCATGTTTTATAGAACACTAGTTCCCTGGCATATAAACAAGTATAACAAAGAAAAGGAGTTCTAATGGTCAAATAAATTTGGAAATCACTGGGTTAAATACATTAAATAGATGTCTTTACTCAAAATTTTTTCAGATGCTTTGATATGATAAATGAGATTTCTGACTCCTAGAAGCCAAAAAATGTGTTGTATTTCTCACCTTATTTAACCATGGAAACAATTTTGTCTGTGGTATTCTGTATTACTTGTGTTGTTTAAAGCACATGTTAACACCGCCACCTTAATCAATAACTCTGATGGATGAGAGAGAGTTTGGGCTATGACATGGGTCATTCCCTTGACCATTAAGGTTGATCCAGCTGACTGGATGGATGGATGGTTACATGCCAGTGCTACATGCTCCAGCAAACAGTGTGACCTTCCCATGAGGACCATTATGAGGTCAAGTGACTGTGCTCCCCTCAGATCCTGATTCCTGCTTCAGCACTTCTTGCCATAATTCAGATATCTATAGTATGAGTCGTGCTGGGAGGAAACCAGGTCTAGGTGAGAAGAGTGCTATGGAAATGTTTTAATTCATTAAATCAACAAATATTTTTGAACACCTACAAGGAGTGAGACATTGTGCTATGTGCTAGAGATACAGCAGCAAATAAAGTGCAGTCACTGTTCTCCAACACTCACCATCTAGGGGGAAGGGGGTTTGGAACCGACACATGTAGAAGCCAAAATGATAGACTAGTGTGGTATTTTATATATATATATATATGCCTATGCTTAGGTGCAAGGCAGGCATAGGGCAAGGAGGGCCTCTGCCCAAAGGGGTCAGGGGAAGTTTTGAAGAGGGGTAGTGCCAAGGCTGGGGCTTATGGAATGAGTAGTGTTTTTACCTGGTGGAAATGTAGCGCATCCCAAGAAGAGAGAAGAACATGCACTAAAGTAGGATGTCTGCAAAGACATGGCATTGCCAGAAAATGAAGAGTAGTACAGCATGGGAGAAGTACAGAAACCAAAAGATGTGCTGGAGTATGCAATGCTGGAGAGGCAGACAGGAGATGGATTACAGTGATCCTTGTGCCCCATGCTGAGGAGTTTGGCCATGAGGATCTGTCTGCTACTTCCCTAGGCAGCTTTGACTCTCCTTCTTCCCCACTGATGTTTTAAAAAGTTAGATTGTGATGGAAGCAACCAACAACCCAAATCCCGGGTTCCTGGGGGTGAAAGGAGCTAGGATCAGACAGTTCAAGGGAACCCATCTTGCATTTGGAGCACAGTAGCAGGATTGTTCTGGGCCAGAGGTAGGATTTGTGGTTCAAGGAGGATCCATCACCATGAAGCAATGTCAGTGAGGAGCATCAGGACCCCAGCCTAGCACCCCAAAGTTAGGCTGTGCCCAACTCCTGTGAGGGCATCCAGAACTAATGAGGACACCAAGACAGATGCTAAATCCCATCAGTTGGGCAAACACTCTGTGGATTCAGAAATGGACTGCTGGTCATGGGACACATTGAGGTCTAGAACAGTAATTTCAAAAGCTACCTCCTTGTGAGGTTGAGCCCTCTTATAAAAGCCTAGTGATTTGAAACCATTATGTCATTTAATCCTCATGACAACTCTAGAAGGTTTTATCATTCTTGTTTTATGGAAAAGGAAGCTGAGGCTTTGAGGCATAGATGGGAGTAAGTAGCCAAGCCAGGACTTAAACCCTGGTCTGTCTCACTCTGTCTGACACAGTGCAACCGCCATGTTATACTGGCTCTGTGTTCTAACCCTGCCTCTCTGCAGCCTTGGTCAAAGTTGGCCAAAGGATGGGCTGGGACTCCCTTGAGGTTCTGTAGTGCCAGCAGCAGAGCAGGACTGGAGCAAATCATGGCCCACTGTATCTAGTGGCTTTGCCACTCCAGGTACACTTGTCTCTTCTTCATGACCTTTTATTCACTTCCATGCTCGCCACTGATGAAATATCATCAGGATCAACATTCCTATGACACCTTCCTCTGAGGAACTCAATACATCATGAAAAAATTATCTCATTCATCCCTAATGATTCATTTGAGGCAGCAGTCATTTCTACTCCCTTATTTCCAGATACCCAAGTTAAGAGGCTAATCTACAAGATCATAGAGAAAATTCTTCACCAACCTGGTGAGTCCCAGATCCCCAGCTGGGAAGAATATTCAGTCCATTTATTTTCTCTGCCTATTTGAGGCTGTGTACTCTATTTATTCCATACCTTGGGTCTTTAGATATTATGTTTGGATCACTAAAATTGCCTAATGAATCTATCAAGCAAATTTCTACTAAATACCTTTCAGTTTAGACTATAAGCCTAAATGCCAACTTTAAGTAAGACCCTTCCCCACTTCTACCAAGTGAGAGGATTAGCTTTATGATATTTAAAATCCCATCAACAATGTGATTCATACTCATTTTACAGATGATGAAATTGATCATGAAGTTAATGATTCAGTCAGCACATTTCAGAACCAGAATTCTAGCCAGTTGGCAAGTTGCTATTTTCAAGGAAAATATTTGTTTAAAAATATTTATTGAGCATCTATTATATGCAAGGCACTGTGCTGGGCACTGGGGGGATGTAAGTAAAAAGAAATCATTCCTGCTCTCTAGACAAGTATTGATTTATTGGAGGAAACAAATACATTTAAAAATCCCAGCAGGATATGAGAGGAGTTATAGTGAAAGCTTGAATGAGGTTTCACAAGAGCACAGAGAAAAGAGTTGCTATCCAAGCCCAAAGTGTATAAGGAAGCTCACAGCAAAGGTGACACCTCAGCTCCGGAGGAAGAATTGACCCGTGAGCTGATGAAGTTGACCAATGACCAGTTGTTCTTTGGTAGCTTGTAAAAAAAGACATCCTAACTTTATTTTGACTGTCTTTGAAATTTTAAAAAAACCTTTAGCAAATGGAGTCTTAGGATCTGCCTGATGGAGAAAAAGCTGTAAAGAGACCATATAAAAGGACAGATAGAAAGAGAAAGTCCTCAAAGATACAGGGATGTATACTTAGAATGCCTGCCTGCCATCTAGCAATAAATATGGCTGGCCTAAAAATAAATAACTGTGTCTGACAAGAACAAAGAGAAATAAAAACAAAAGTCATTGGAGATAACAGGAACCTGCACCTTGTCCGAGCTATCTAAAAACTGTGGTGAGATTAGAGTGAATTTAAGAGACCCAACCAAGTTGATAAGGGAATGCCAAAATGAGAACAGAGAGGAAGATGACAAGTCTACAACCAATTAGTCCTTAACAGGGGGTTGGCAGGGCTCTAGAGAATCACCCAGTGTAATTTACTGACTAGGAAAAGTAGACATTCCTTTAAAAAAAAAAATTAAGTCTTTATCTCAGTGACTGTTAGCAGAAGAGGTTGGGAGATGAGCATAAATTCCCTTCTAGAGGAGAGAGAATAGCACTGGGAAGAAATAAAGGTGGATCCTAACAAGAGAAAGTTGATTAAGAAGTAAGCTGAGAGATTGACAGAGTGGGCAAGCCTCGGATGATTGATCGGAGTGTTTTGAAAAGCACATTCCAAGCTGGATGACGTCTGAGCATCTCTGGACTTCTCTGGGTGGAGAGAGGGAAAGTGTTAGGAACCCAAGTCTTATGCACTCGTGAGCTGTCTTGCCTTTGGATATGCAGGAAGTAGGGAACTGGTGTTTGTTGGAAACAAATTACCTGCTGGGCACAATAGTAAGTACTTTACATAGCTTGTCTCATTGATTTCTCATCATATTCTGCAAGGAGGGTGTTATCATCAGAAAACGGAGGGTCAGAGAGGTTAAATAACCTGTCCCAGGTTCACAGGGTAAGTAGTAGACCCAGAATTTGAACTCCAGTCTGTCTGATCATGAAATTTAAATGCACATTTAACATCATTCTAATGAAATAGTCACACCCTCTTACATTTTTGTAATAGATGTGTCAAGCCTAGTAACTGGTAGAAGCTCAAATAACAGTAGCTAGTAAAAATAGAAGTAGGAATGGTATGAGAAGGAGGAAGAGGATCTATATTTTAATCGTAATACCTATCTCAAAGAGTTGTTGTAAGAAATGAGATAACATGTCAAGTTCCATCACAGAGCCTGGCTGGGGCATAGTGAGAATTCAAAAACTGAGAGGTCCTTTGGTATTAGACACCTTGTATCATATTTCTCTGTAAGTTTTTTACATGTTTGAGCTCCTCTAATAGGCTCTAAGCTACTTGAGGGTAGAAATTTGTCTAACTAATCTGTATTTCTCACAGAACTTTACAAATGAAGGAACTTAATCAGGATTTACTGAATGCAGGCAAGTGCAAATGAATGCAGATTAGGACTTTATAGTATAAAAATACCATAGTTCTCTTTATAGTTACTGTTGCCATTAATGTTATTTTTATCATTCCAAATAATACATCTACCATGCTTTAAACACACACACACAACTGTGTGAGTGCACATGTGTGAGTATGTGTGTAGTAGTGGATCAGGTCCTTGATATACGTATATAACCAGTTTATTGAGGAATCCAAACTTAGTGGTATAAGCCTGAGTTTTTCCTCATTCATTGTTCACAACATGCTTATAAAATCTGCTTTTCTGATTCCTTAATGTCTTAGGCAGAATTCGTAACCCTCCAATCTCATACCAGATTTTATATCTGCCTTTCCCCTGTGCTGGCCAGAATGGTGGCTTAGAGAACACTGTGGGAGAAGGTTGCTTGGGGCTGGTTCTGGGATACTTCTACCTGTCTTTCCAATGCTCATCTCCTCTGATGTTGGGGGCTGGAGGGGCAGTAGAACAGGAGGGGCAAATACTACTTTCTTACCAGCTTGTGATAATAGCCCCAGCCTCTGGTCTGGTTGCAGCTATTCTGTGGCTGACCTTCTGCCTGTCAGCACCTCCTGTTAGATATATATCCAAATGCTGACTTCAGGTAGGCTATGATGAGCGGTTCTTGAGAGGCCCCAATATAGTAGACTTGGCGATACTTGACCTCTGTCACTCTATACTCTGGCAGGCCACACCAATGCTTCTTGCTATTGGGACCCCTGCCTGGCAAGAAATCCTCTTGATAAGCAATCAAGACTGCTCAAACCTACCCATCTCCTATACCTTTGACCCAAAGGAAATCACTCATTCTTGCTACTTCAAACCATGGGAATAATGGCAGTGCTATGCATTGAATGTTTGTGTCCCCCAAAGATTCATGTATTGAAATCCTAATCCCCAATGTGGTGGTATTTGGGGATAGGGTCTTTGGGAAGTAAATAGATCATGAGGGTAGAGCCAGTGCCCGTCTAAGATGAGACACTAGAGAGTTGTTTGCTTCCTCTTTCTCTGCTCCCTGCTATGTGAGGACACAGCAAGAGCACAGCCATCTACAACCAGAAAGAGGGTCCTTACCAGAACTCAATCATACTGCACCCTGATCTCCAACTCCTAGCCTTCAGAACTGTGAGAAATAAACATCTGTTGTTTAAGCCTGCCTGACTCCAAAGCCCATCTGCAGCAAAGAGACACTCTTAAACAGGGGTGGAAAATGTGGGTAATGACATGGGTGGTGGAAGAGACATAGACCTTTTCCAGCATAATTGGAGAAAAGACCAAAAGGGAATCAGGGAAGGAGCCAGAAAAACTGACTGTCCAGTAGGCTGCTCCCATCTGGCAAGGGGGTCAGTAGACCACAGCAGTAAGGCAGTGGTACTCCCTTGGGCCACAGCCATTAGCGGAAGGCCTTTTAACGGGCCCTATATCCTCTGCTGCTGTTGTCTGAAAGAATCCCTTTCTCCAGGACAAAGCAGGACAAGCTGTTCCCTTCTCAGGCCAATGGGCTCGCAGACTTAGGGAGCCATGGGGAAGCCCTGGGTGACTGCCTTCTAGTGGCAGTCACTGGAGGAATGGAGAAGGCCCAAGTGACCAGCACTGGGGACTGGTTGTTTATAAGAGGCAAAGGCCCACAGCAAGAGGCCCCATTCCAATTCCAGGTACTGAGCACAGTGCCCCCTTATCCCCATACTGGTGAGAACAGGGGTTCTCAAAGGAGCAAACCAAGCAGCAATCTGCACGTCATCTGGGGCTTTGTTAGAAATGCAAAGACTCTCCTTTCCCTAACCTCAAGCAGATTCAGAAACTCTGGAGGTGAAGCCCCAAATCTTTTTTAACAAGTGCTCCACGTGATTCTTTTTGTTTGTTAGTTAAGTCAGATTTACTTGAGTATAATTTACGTACAGAAAGCAATTTGCCCTCATTGATAAATTGTGATAAACAGGCACAGTTATGTAACTAGCACCAAAAGCAATATATAAAATATTTCCAGCACCCCAAAAGTTAGTTCTCTCATGCTCCTTTGTGATCAATACTCTCCCCCACCTCCAGTCCCTGGAAACCACCAATTTGATTACTGTCCGTATAGTTTTTTATAGAGTGTCATGTAAATGGAATCAAACAGTACACAGCCTTTTGTGTCTGGCTTCTTTCACTGAACATAATACTTTTGAGATTATCCATGTTGTTGCAAGTATTAGTAGTTCACTCCTTTTTATTGCTGAATGGTAACCCATTGTATGAATGTACATCAATTTTTTATCCATCCATCAGGTGATAGACATTGTGTTGTTTCCAATTTGGGGCTATTATAATTAAGCTACTATAAATATTCATTTTATCCATGTGCAAATCTTTGTGTGGACACATGTTTTTATTTCTTCTGGGTAAATATGGAGGCGTGGGATTTCTGGATCATCAGGTAAGCATGTATTTAGCATTATAAGAAACTGCTAAACTGTTCTCCAGAGTGACTCCAACATTTGCTCCCTACCAGTAACATGGGAGAGTTCCACTTGCTCCACATTCTCGCCATCTCTTGGTATTATCAGGTTTGTTTTAGTTTAGTCATTTTATAGGTATCTAGTGGTATCTAATTATCGTTTCATTTTTGTTCCTCTTTCAAATGAATGATGCTGAGTATCTTTTCACGTGTTTATTTGCCATTCATATCTCTTTTTTGATAAAGTATCTATTGAAATCTTTTCCCCATTTTAAAAATTGTGGTGGTGTATTATTTTTGAGTTTTAACAGTTCTTTATGTATTCTGGATACAAGTCCCTTAACAAATATGTGTTTCACAAATATTTTCTCCCAGTCTGTGGTTTCTCTTCTCATAATTTCAATAGTTTCTTTGGAAGAGCTGAAGTTTTTAATATTAGTGAGGTTCAGTTTATCAATTTTTCCTTTCATGGTTCATGCTTTTCTGTGTCCTCTATAAACATGTTTTGCCTAACCAAAGATTACAAAGATTTTCTCCTACTTTTTTTAGGTGTTTTGCAATTTTAGATTTTTATTTTAGGCCTATGAGTATATACCTTTTGAATTAATTTCTGTATATGGTGTGAGGTTGTTGGGTTTTTTTTTTTTTTCTTTCTATATGGGTATCTAATTGTTCCAGCACCATTTGAAAAGACTATCCTTTCTCCATTAAATTGCCATTATACCTTGCAAAAAAAATTGTCTGTATATGTGCAGCTGTATTGTGGACACTGTGTTCTGTTCCACTGATGTGTTTGTTCATCCATGTGGCAATATCACATTGTCTTGATTACTGTAATTTTATACTAAGTAGTGAAATCAGATACCCTAAGTCCTCCAAATTTATTCTTCTCTTTTAAAATTATTTTAGCCATGGTAGGTCTTTAAACTTTGATATAAATTTAATAATTAGCCTGTCAATTTCTAAAAGAAAAAATGCCTACTAGGATTTTGATTGGTATTGCATTGAAACTATGGATCAATTTGGGGATAATTGATATGTTAATAATATTGAGTTTTCCAATTCACTAATATTGTTTATCTTTTTATTTATTTAAGTCTTCTCTAAATTTTCTCATCAACTTATTATTATTATTATTATTCACAAGTAATAATTGTACATATTTATGGGGTGCAGAGTTATGTATAAAATACATGCATACAATGTGTGATAATCAAATCAGGGTAATTAGCACATCCATCACCACAGAAATCTATCCTTTCTTTGTGATGAGAGCATTTGAGTTCCTCTCTTATAGCCATTTGAAAACAGACAATAAATTATAGACACCTAGCACTACTGTAGATCCATAGAACTTATTTTTCCCATCTAGCTGTAATTTTTTTATGTAATTTTTTAATGTAATGTAAATTTTTTATGTAATTTTTTGCAAACAAATCTGCATTATTTTGTTAGATTTTTCCTTATGTATTTTATGTGTTTTTAATGCTATTATGGAGGATTAGCTTATTGAAGAAAGCAGTAATGGTATTCTATTCATAACATTTTGCCTGGAATATAGCCATGCCCCATAGTCTTTAAGGTGCTGGTTTTGCTATCTGACAAGGGTATCTCTAAACTCCATCCCCACCAGTTTGGGGAAGCAGCACAAGATAGTTTTTTAAGAGCCCAAATTCTAGAGTCAGGCTGCCTGGGTTGGAAGCTTCACTCTACCACTTACTATCTCTATAACCCTAGGTTCTCCAGGGTTTAGTTTCTTCATCTGTTAAATGGGCATAATAATAATACCTACCTCACAGTGTTATTAAAATGGCTCAGTAAACAGTGTCAAGCACATAGAAATAACTCAAAACATGTTAGCTTTTATTATTTCTTACTGTCTGTGTGACCTTGGGCAAGCTAATTTTATCAGCACCACACTCTCCCAAGTGAGCCACGGGCTGGCCCCGGCAAGCTAATTTTAGTAAGCCTCCATCTCCACATTTATAACTTAGGAATAATATTAGTATTAATAGGATTGTATTGAGGATTAAATTGAAATAAAGCCTTTAAAACATAGAGCACCATGCCTAGCACATAGTAAGCTCTTATTAATGTTAGCTATTAATAGTATTTATATTGGTACAGTGTTTGACATATATTGACATTAAACAAGTGAATATTTTAAAAATACAATACCTACTGAATAATAAACACTAGCCTTACAGGAATCCTTGTGAGGGAAATTCAAAAGTCATAGATGTTACTGCTACAATATTTAGATGATGCAAAGACTAACTTATTGAAAACTGGCCATTTTTCAACCATTCAAACTAAATGGTTTTCTTTAGTTATCCAGAATACTCTCCATCCCCCTACATTGTTTCTTAACCTCCTTGCAGATGGTGGTATCTAAGCTTCAAACTAAAATTAATCTATTTATCGTAATAGACTTCTAGTTACACACATCCAATTACCACTATCATTAAGAAAGCAGTAGCTGCCAGTGTTGAGCAGCAGTGTGACATTAGGCATTCAATGTGTGTAGCTTCAAAGCATGACCTTCTTACCTAGGAAAACTTTGTAAGTACCCAGAATAATAACTTTTATCTTTAATTTTTCTCCTACTTTCTAAAAAACAAAACTAAGCGAAATGAAAAACTTTGCCAACTTGCTAATGTTGGGCAGGAGAGAGACAGGAGAGTCTAGAAGACATAAATATTGATTGAGCATTTTGGGTTATGACATGGTATTGACACAGATGGTAACAATCTCTAGGGAAATTAGCCAATTTAATTCCACAAATATTTATTGAGTATATTTGCACAGATCTTGACACCGTGGATAGTATGGTAAATGACAACTCAGTGATATATAACAGGAAATGGTGGATCAAGATTTAATATATAAATTTTAATATCTAGCCATATTGTGACACTTATAAAGCTGTGTGTCTCTGGCCAAGTCATCTGCCCTCTTTTTCATGTTCTTATCTATAAGGGGCGAATGTAATGAAGTTGAGTGGAACTTACTGATCCAGATTTTATTCTCTGGTTTTAAGATCTATTCTCTGTTTTCAAGCTTGTTACATTTTAGTCGGAAAAAAAAGAAGCTGACCTGGAAAAGATAACTATCCTAAGTACTATTTGACTAGGAGTTGTATTAATAACCTCAAGGTAGTAAAATTCTACATTATAATATAGATATATGAATTACATTAACATTGCATGCTGTTTTCTCATCTGTAAAATAAGTTTAATTATAATTGCTTTACAGTGCATAGAATTAGTGAGTTAATGGTTTTCAAACTCCTAGAATATTGAAAACATATTGAAAATTAGTTGCTTTCTCTTCTGGCCCTATTGTCTACATAAGCCTTCCAAGATTTTGTGTTTTGACATAATAAGGAAAACTGTGCCTTGAAGACAGTTAAATGATAAATCTGCCCCAGGAGGGTAAAGATCCAAATCAGTTTTACTGTCTTCAAGGACCAAATTATCTATTATTTTTAATATAAACTACTTGCCCAATTTAATCAGCACCAAATCACCCATAGCAGTTTTGCTTTTTCTTTCTCAATTATTTTAACCAGATGCAAAGACCCAGCTTGATAACTATTCCATATTGAAATCTGTTTAAAAGCTTTGGAAGTATATTGGCCTATATTTAAATCTCATCTCTGCTATTTACCCAACTGTATATTTAGGTAAATCGCTTATTTTCTGTGAGCCTCAGTTTCAGATCTAAAAAATGAGAATGTCCCCACTTTACAGGTTTTTTGTGAGGCTTAAGATATCAAGTAGGTGAAACCCTTAGCAGAACACTGAGAATAAATAGGTGTCTCCAAATAATACCTGTCATTAGATTTACCTCCCACACCATGAAGTAGAGCTGGGGTTTCTGAAAGTTGTTCTCTCATCATATCTCATTTTATTGACTATAATATTTGATTATAGTCATTAGGAAGTAGCCTAAATGAAGAACCCTATTTTAATATCAATAATAGGAGAAAGGTCATATCTATATGATAGGAAATTATTCAGCTATAACAATAATTTAATACTATGGGATTGTGTTGTATGGCTGTATTAGTCCATCTTCTGATGTGTATAATAGAATACCTGAAACTGGGTAATATATAAAGCAGTGAAATTTATTTCTTACAGTTTTGGAGCCTGGGAAGTCCAAGGTCCAGGGAACACATCTGGTGAGGACCTTCTTGGTGGTGACTCGCTATAGTGATGGAGGATGTCACACAGTGAGAATGTTGAGCAAGAGAGCTAATCTTCTCACTTGATCTCCTTATAAAGCTATCAGAACCACACCCATGATCACCCATTAAACTGTCAACCCATTACTCCATGAATGGATCAATCCATTCTCAGGTCACTGTCCTAGAGATCCAATCACCTCTTAAAGGCCCCACCTTTCAAATACCATAATTGGATTTCCCACCCTCTTAACACCATTGCAGTGGAGGTCAACTTTCCAGTATATGAACTTTTGGGGGACACATTTAACCCATAGCAACGGCCAATTGAAAAAATAATTAGGCAGCAAAAATGCATATCTAGTACAATCCCAAAAATATAAAATATGCATAGAACAAAAGTTTGGAAAGAAACAAAGTGTGAAGTTTAAAGTGGGTGGTAGTGGGAATATGGCAATATTTTTTCCTTTTCCTACTTTTCAAAATATGAACCAATTTTTATACCTTCAAAATATGGGTAATTTTTTCCTTTTCCTATTTTCTACTTTTAAAATTTTTCTTTTTTTAGCACATGAACATATATGAAATGTATTAAGAAATAGAAAACTACATGTTTTTGAATGCATAGTATAGTAAAGACCAAATCTGTATATATCAATTGTTAAAGAAGTTTCCAGCACTGTGAAGAATTCCTAAGACAATACTCCTCTCTGATGGGGCTATGCTACTTAGTAATTAATTTTAGTTGGACAAATATTTACCAAACTTTCTCATAATCTATTTCAATTACTTTTCTTGCATTTCCACTTTTGCCTTCTTCTTGGCATAATTTATATTTAATATAAAAGCTTATGCTATGTAGAGTCAAGAACAGCACACCAGGTAAACATGTTTAAAATGTATGAGTAATATCACTGGCCAATGATTGACACAAAGTGTGTGTGTGTGTGTGTGTGTGTATATATATATATTTCAATTAGAGAGATGGAAACTCCAAATGTTCAGAGTCCTGATGGCTCCAGGACTCTGGAGTCCCAATGGCTCCTGATGGCTTGTAATAGGATACCCATCTTGGAGCCAGGGTCTCCTACCATGACCTCCAAAGAATAAGCTAGTTGTGCCCACCCCTCAAGCTTAAAATCTATTCAATTAGGTATGACTTTTTTCTTTTTTAACTTGAAGCATTGTTTTCCTGTCTCAGGATTAGTCATTGATAAGTGTAGCAGGGAGATCAGACTGTCAGGTAAGAAAAACAGAAAATGGCTTTGGTGGTCTCAGCCTTCTCTTTTTGATGGGAAATGGCATGCAGTCTGGTCTCCACAGATAAACTGGAGAAGAAAGACATGGTGGAGAAACTTTGGGTAGAAAGTTTGCAGACTTAGCATCAGTTTTCAGCCTACTAAAGATTTTCCTTTTCTCTGCTCAGTAATGGTAAAGAAACAGACACAGTTACTTGGCATATGTCTGACTTCCCAAGAAGATTTCAAGATTCAGGCAGACTGACAATATCTTAACTATTTCTGCTGCCCACAACATATGGCATATAGTATCTACTCAATAAATATTGGTGAAATTCCATTTACATTTTACCAACAGACCTTTAAAACTATAACACTGTTAGGAATTTTCATAAAGGAAATGGAATGATTTTGAAAACCCAGAAATCAGATTTTATCATCACTCTTTTGCTTACACAACAAAACAAAACAAAAAATAAAAACAAACAAAAAAACTCTACAATGACTGTTTCCATGGCACTTACCCTTAACATTGGCATCTAAGGCTCATGTGAATTGGACCCTGACTATCTCTCCAAGTTTATCCTGTACCACTGATTCCTTCTTTCATTTTGCTCCAATCACACTGGCCTTTCTGTATCTCTAATAAATGTACTCATTGTCACTTCAGAGTTTTTGCAGTTGTCGTTCCTCTGCATGAAATGTTTTTCTGTCCTCCCTTTATACTCCTGATTCCGCCTAGTTCACATCTTAATTCAATTGTTACCTCTGCAGAGAAGACAGTCCTGATGTCCTTGTGTAAATTTGGTCTCCTCAGTTACTCACTGATCACATAACTTTTATTTCCTTCATGCAATTGTTCATTGTCTGAAATATCTTCTTTATTTATTTTTTCCCATATTTATCCTCAGCAGAAGTTAAACTCAAGGCAGTCATGGACTTTCTTGGTCTTTACTACTGATTCTCCATCTCCTAGAGAACATTTGGGAAAAGGAGAAAAGAGGGAAGGAAGGAAGGAAAAAGAAAGGAGGGAGCAGGGAGGATAGGAAAGAAGGAAGGAAAGCAAGGAGGAAAGATTTTAGATAAGACAGTTCTTACAACTATTCTCTGTGGTAGGATCCATAATCCCAATTTTACAGATGAGTAAATTGAAGTAAGGAGAAGTTATTTATCTCTATATTGATCACAGATAGTGAATGGAAGAACTAAGATTCTAAACAGAATCTTCTTGAATTCAAGAACAGCTCTTTCCTTTATCTTAAACAACATTCTGGAAGCTCAACTGTGTTAGAGTAACTGTTACCAGACTTACCCTTGCACTGTAAACAACTAGAAAACTGGGCAAAATATATGAAACAGATGATTTTAAATATTGGACAATAGACAGCTCAGGAATGTAATCTCTGAGACAAAGAAATCAAATGAGCTGAAAACTACACTTGCTCTTGCTTTCTGCCTTGAGGCACTTTCTGGATTACAGCAAAGGGAGGGGAAAGCAAGAAGAGAATGGCAAACTCAAGAGCTGAGGAGGTGATGATCAGAGTTTAGTGAAACTGAGGCATGTAGAAGTAGCAGGACATAATTCCAGAGAAGAGGTTGATATACAGAGAACAAGCTCAGAAATATGCCTATGGGTATCCTTAAGACTGTTGCTGAAAACTAATCTTTGAATGCATAGGGCAAAATCCTACTTAGCTGAGCAAAGGACAACTAGGGAGCTCTAAGCTGAACGATTCCCAGAGCTCACAAAGAGTTTAAATTCTGAGCAGCAAGAGTAGAAAGATTTCAATGAACATCTAGAAATTCATTAGATATCCAAGAAGGGTCGTGCCTTAGTGATTGGGCTAAACTAACCCAAAAGCAAAGGCTACTTTACACCTGCCATAGCAAAGCTTACAAACAAGCCTTGAGATGATCAAATTGATCCACAAGAAACTATCAAAGCAAACTTCAACACTGTTTAAAGGAAGACAAAAAAGCCTAGGAAGTCAGTAACTAAATATTTACAGTGGCCAAAATCCAAAAATAATTACAAGACATGTGAAGTGGCAGGAAAATGTGATCCATAATGAGAAAAAATAAAGCCAGTAAATAGCTACAGACCCAGAAATGGTAGAGAAGATGGAATAGTAAGCAAGGACTTTCAAATAGCGATTATAAATATGCTCATGGATGTAAAGCAAACCTTGAACATTAAAAGAAAAATAAATTATATAGATAAAAAATCAAGTAGAACTTCTAGAATTGACAAATATAATATCCGTAATGTAGCATTCACTGGAAAGACAGCAGATTGAACACTGAAAAAGAAAAAATAAGGGAATTTGAAGACAGCAATAAAAATAATTCAAAGTGAAGCACAAGAGAAAAAAAGAGCAAAAAAAATTCTCAGTGACAGTGACAGTGGGACAATATTCAATGGTTTGGCTTATATGTAATTAGAATCTCAGAAGGAGAGATAGAAAAGAAAAATTATCATAAGAAATAATGGCTGAAAACATTCCAAATTTGACCACAAACTCACAGATTAAAGAAATTAAATGAAAATCAATCAGGATAAACAAAAATAAAACTATGACAATGTACAACACGATCAAACTTCTGAAAACCAATGATAAAATGCATATCTTAAAAGATACCCAATCAAAGGATGTATTAAATATAGAGAAACCCAAAGAAGAAAGTTCCCTGATTTTTCATCAGAAAGAATGAAATCAAGTACATAATGGAAAATCCTTAACATGTTTTATAAAAACTTTTTTCAAAAGACAGTGAACCTAGAATTCTATATCCAATGAAAGTATCCTCTAGAAATTAAGGCAATATTGAGAACTTTTTAGAAAAATAGAAGCTGAGGGAATTTCTTTCCAGCAGATGTGAACATAAGTAATATTAAATGAATATTTCAGACAGAAGGAAAATTTTATCTGATGGGAACCTGGATCAGTACAAGCATATGAAGAGCACCAGAAATGGTAAATTTGTGAGTAAATAAACAACATTTTTTCTCATTTAAGAAATTTTCTTTAAAAAATAAACTAAAGCAAAAATAACAACAATGAATTGTGGAGTTTGCAACATATGTAGAAGTAAAACACACAGCAATATTACAACAGATGGAAGGGGGAAATGGAAATACATTGTTGTAATAGTCTTGTATTACATGTGAAATGTTATTATATGATCAGAAGTTAGGCTGTGGTAAATTAAAGACATATGTGTAAACTCTAAAGCATTCCCCAAAATAAATAACTAAATAACCAAATATGTAAATAAACACTAAAAGATAAGTTAATAAAGCAATAACAGAGATAAATGGCATATATAAAAATACTTAATCCAAAGTAAGGTGAAAAGGATTAAAAAGAACAAATAGCAGATGAGAACAAATAATGTTACAGTAGACTTAAATCCAACTATGTCAATTACTACATTAAATGTAACTAGTATAAACATGCAAATGAAAAGGCAGAGATTATCACACCAGATTAAAAGGAAGACCTAACTTTAACCTGTCTATAAGAAACCCAATTTCAACATAAAGATACTGATAGGTTAAAAGTAAATGGTTGGGGGAAAAAAAGTACATGATCGAAACACACAGATAACAAAACTTGAGAAGTTATTCTAACATCAGACAAAGCAGGCTTCAGGACAAGAAATTTTACCAGGGATATAAATGAACATTTCCAAATAATCAAAGAGTCAAAAAGATGTAACAATCTTTAACATATAAGCTTATAATGACAGAGCTTCAAAATACTTTAAGCAAAAACTGAATAAAACCTGAAAGGAAAAATAACAAGACCACAGTTAAATTTGGAAATTATAACACTCCTCTCTCAGTAATTGATAACACAAATAAACAAACAAATAAAAATCAGTAAATACATAGAAGTCTTGATCAATACTACCAACCAAGTTGAAATAATTGATATTTCATAAAACTCTGTGTCCAACAACACCAGAATACACTTTCTCTTCAAGTGTTCATGGAATACTCATCAAGATAGAACATCTTCTGAGCCATGGAACAAGTTTCTGTATTCTCTAATCACAACAAAATTAGATTAGAAATCAATTTTTTAAATATCTAGAAAATCCCAAATAACACATGAACCAAAGGCAAAATAACACGTGACATTAGAAAATATCTTGAAGTAAATGATAATGAAAACACAACCTATCAAATTTGCAGGATGCAACTAAAGCAGTGCTTATAAGAAAATATATATCTTAAATACTATATTAGAAAAAAAGGTCTAAAATCAAAAGGTTAACTTTCCACTTAAAAAGCTATTTAAAAAAAGAGCAAATTAAACTCAAAGTAATTGAAAGAAGCAAATAATGAAGACAAGAGTAGAAATCGATGAAATAGAAACCAGATAAACAATAATGAAAATCAATAAAATCAAAAGCTAATTCTTGGAAAAGGTCAATAAAATTTTAATAAACATCTAATGCAATCAATAAAAAATGGGGGAAGATATAGATTCTAATATTAATAAGGAAAGAAGAGACATCACTATAGATACTACAGATCTAAAGGGTTAATAAAGAAATATTATAAACAGCTTTATGCCAATAAACTGAAAAACTTAGATGCATAGCCAAATTCTTTGAAGCACAAAAAATAACGAAATTGATAGAAGAAATGGAAAACTTGAATAGCCCAATATATATTTTAAAAATTAATTTATAATTTCTCTTCAGAGAAAACTCCAGACCCAAATGGCCTCACTAGAAAATTCTATCAAATATTTGAGGAAGATAACATCACTCCTACACAAAATCTTTCAGAATTTAGATAAGGCTAACATTATGCTAATAACAGTAAATAAAAAGAACAATACATTATGGCCAAGTGGTGTTTATCTTTAGAACACAAGGTTGGTTTACCATTTGAAAATATAATTCACGATACAATTTGCATAAAGAAGAAAAGCTATGCAATCATCTCTATAGATGCAAAGAAGCATTTGGCAAAATTCAACACTCATGAATAATAAAACCTCTCAGCAAACTAGGAAGAGAAGGCAATATACTCAAGCTTATAAAGAGCATCTGTGAAAAGCCACAGCTAATATCTTATTTAATGATAAGAGGCTGGACACTTTTCCCTAAGATCAGGATCACTTTAATCACTTCTATTCAACATGGTACTGAAAGCGCCAGTCAGTAAAATAAAGCAAGAAAAAGAAATAAAAGGCATAGAGACTGGAAAAAAAAGTAAAACTTTCTTCACAAGTGTGGAAAATCTTAATCAGCAAAAAAAAAAAAAAAAAAAAAAAAAATGAGTAGAATTAAATTAAGAGGTGAATTTAGCAAATATGGAGGTTACAAATTCAGTATACAAAAATCAGTTGTAGTTTTGCTTACTGGCAATAAACAATGAAACATTTTTTTTTTTTTTTGGAAAAATACCATAGAAATAAGTTTAACACAAAAGTGCAATGAAGACTTCAAACCATTGCTCAGATAAATTTTAAAAGACTTAAGTAAATAGAAAGACTTCCCATAATGCTGGATTAGAAAACTCAGTATTTGAAGATGTTCATTCTCCCCAAATTAATTCATTGATTTATTGCAATCTCAATCAAAATCATAACAGGCTTTTTCCACCCAAATTTACAGGCCTTTTCTAAAATTGATATAAAATTACAAAGGACCTAGAGTAGCTAGACAGTTTTGGAGAAGGTGAATAAAATTGAAGGACTTAATAATACCTTATGTCAAGACATTATAAAACTCCAGTAATCAACACAAAATAGAATTGATGTAAGTATATCATTAAATGAAGCAGAACAGAGATTCCAGAAATAGACCCACACATATATTCTCAATTGATTTTCAACAGAATTGCTGAAACATTTCAAAGGGGGGAAAGACTGTCTTTTTACCAAATGGTAGTAGAATAACTGAATATGCATATGGAGAGAAAAGTACTAGACCCTTATGTCACACCATACACTAAAATCTCTTGAAATGGATAATAGACTCAAACACAAAGGCTGAAACTATAAAACTCCTAGAAGAAAACATATAGGCAAATATTCATAACCTTGGAGTAGACAAATATTTAGGACACACAGATCATGAAACGTAGAAGGAAAAATGTTTTTAATTTTGGTTTCTTGTTGAAAGACCCTGTTGAGAAAATGAAATACAAGCCAAAGACTGGGAAAAAACATTCCTAAAATATACCTCTGACAAATGACTGGTATCCAGAATGTGTGTGTATAAACGTGTGTATGTACAACTCAATTACAAGAAGATAAACATCCAATTTAAAAAATGGGCAAAAGATTTGAGCATTTGTTTCACAAAAGAAGATATACAATTGGCCAATTAGGACATGAAAAGATTCTGTATTAATTCCCTAGGGCTTCTATACCTAAGTACCGCAAACTGGGTGGCTTAAAACAAGAGAAATTTAGTCTCATATGGGTCTGCTTGCTAGGAGTCTAAGATCAAGGTGTCAGTAGGGCCACGATCCTTCTTCTACAGGCTATAGGGAAGGATGTGCTTCATGCCTTTCTCCTAGTTTCTCATGGTTTCTGGCAGTCCTTGCCGTTCCTAGACTTGTACGTACATTACTTCAATCTCTGGCTCCGTCTTCACATGGCATTCTCCTCTACGTGTGTGCCTGTATGTAGCTACATGGTCTTCTTCTGCAGATACCAGTCATTGGATTTAGGGGCCTCCATAATCCAGTTTGGCATCATCTTAACATGACTGAATCTTCAAATACCCTATTTCCAAATAAAGTCACATTCACAGGTACTGGGAATTAGGACTTCAACATATCTTTGGGGGAGGCACAATTCAACCCACAACAAATGCCTGGCATTATCAGAGAATTGCAATTTAAAACCACAATGAGAATGCCTACCAGAATGGCTAAAATTACTCCCTCCCCTAAAAAAATCTAACGATAATAAGTGTTGTCAATAATATAGAGCGAATAGAATTCTCACACATTGATGGTGGGAGTATAAAATGGTACCGTAACTTTGAAAAACAGCCAATTTCTTGTAAAATTAAACATATTATCACTCTATGTCCCAGCAATTCCATTCCTGGATGTTTACCTAAAGGAAGTGAAAACATATATCCACACAAAGACCTGTGCATAGATGTTCATAGCAGCTTTCCTCACTATAACCAAAACCTGGAAACGACCCAAACATTAACACATGTCTTAATCCACTTTGTGCTGCTATAATAGAATACCTGAGACTGAGTAATTTATGATGAGCAGAAATGTATTTCTCACAGTTCTAGAGGCTGGGAAGTCCAAGATTAAGGCACCAGCACCTTGTGAGGGACTGCTTGCTGCATTGTCTCATGGTGGAAGGCAGAAGGTCAGGAGAGGGTGAGAGAGAGAGAGACAGCAAGAGGGAGGGAAACTCATCCTTTTATAAGGGACCCACTGTCATGATAACAAACGCACTACTGTGGTAATGTCGTAATCCATTCATGAGGGCAGATCCCTCATGGCTTAATCACCTGTTAAAGGCCTCACCTCTTAACACTGTTACATTGGGGATTAAGTTTCCAACACATGCTTTTTGGAAGACACATTCAAACCACAGCAACAAGTGAATAGATAAACAAATTCTGGTAAATCCATCCAAGAGAATAGGAGGAAATAAAAAAAAAGAAATAAAGCATTGATACATGTAGCAACCTGATGAATCTCAAAATTCATATGGTGAGTGCAAGAAGTCAGAAGCTAACCGTTACCTACCCGTGTGTACATACATTACATTCATATGAAATTCTACAATAGAGAATACTAATCTATAATGACAAAAATCAGATCATAGGTTGCCTTTGGCTGGGAATTGGAGTGAGGAGATTCATGGAAAAATATCATAAAGGAACTTTTGGGAGTGATGAAAATGTTCTATATCATGAATGTGAGAGTGGTTATACAGGTACATGCATTTACCAAAATATAATCAGTATACTAAAAATAGGGTTATCTTATTTCCTGTAAATTTTGCATCAATAAAGTTGATTTTTTAAGCATGACTATGTGTCATTCAAGAGAAACTCCTCCGGGATAACTACTTTTCTCTAACTCACACTTAAGCCAGGCAGTTACAAGAACTCAGTAGAACAGCACCCACTCTACCATAAATAGCCAATCAAAGCACTTTCCTGTTAGAAAATTTTAGAACCTATGACACAGTGTTAATATTGATATTTATATTTATTCATTGGCTGCTAATTATTCTGTTTAACAGATGTGGACCGATTACACCATCTTCTGAATTTTGCTGCTCCTGTAGCTTTTATAAATCACAGAAATATAAACTTGATTGTGGTATATTGGAAAGAACCAGTAGGCTTCAGTGCTCATCAGCCTGTGGTTTAAGTTCTGGCTCTGCCACTTATCAGCTGTGTGACATTCATTCCTTCATTAATTTTTTTTTTTTTTTTAGGCAATTGTGCCAGGTATTTCCCCAGGGAAATACATTAAGGTGAAGTCCTTGACCTCAAGGGGCTTGCAGTCCCATGCTGCAACTTCCTTCCTCTCTCCAAGTTTCCTGGTTTTGCCATCTGAGAAATGAGGTTGTCATACCATCTTCATAGGTTGTGAGGATTAAATGAGATCATCAAATAATCTGCTCAGGTCACCTCTCCTGCTGTGCCCATCTATTTGTCTCCAATTCCCTTCCTGCCCTGTCATCTCCTCTCATATCCTGTTCTCTTCTTCCATCATGCACTTTATTTCAGCCTCTTTCTGAACTATCGTAATACTCTATAAATGCCAATACTTGTTAGTTTTATCAGCTAAAAACGTCATTTGCATTTCTGAATGACTTCACTCCTCTCTTTTGCCATTTTAACTATTTTATTATTAAACTTATATTGGATGGTATTTAAAAAATAGTTCCTGAGCTGATTTGGGGGTCATCATTAATTAAATGGAGCATGATATTTCTTAATGATAACTCTTCATATTTGAATGGAATTTTACCTCTCCGTAGCCTTTTTTGTATATTATCTCATTTAATCTTCTCAACAATCTTGTGAAGTAAATAAAGCGATTATCATGTCTACTGCAAGATTAGTATACCAAGGTTTTTCTTGGCTAGAAAGGTATTCATATCAGAGTTGGAATTTGATCCTGCTTTTCCTGATCTCAATATAATGTATTTTTCATTTGTTTATGTATTTAACCAAATGTTATTGAGTACCAATTGTATACTAGACATATACAATGCAATACTGCCCTTAAGTAGCTCATTGTCTTTGGGGGGGGCTCAAACCTGCAAGTGCAGAACAGTGACTATAGTACTTACTGGAGATATAGTGACAGGTCACAGCAAGTATACAGGACAGAGTGTTGTCACAGAGGACAAAGGATCAGCCTTGGGGCACAGGAGAAAGGGAGATATGCCACAAAGCAGTGTATTAAGGATAGTTATGACTTCATGTGAACGAGAACAGGAAAGGCCTTCCTAAAACACTCAAAAACGAGAACCCTCAGGAGCTGGCATTTCATCTCTGCCCTTATCAATGCTGTTATTCTTCACTTCCATAAAAAAGAAAAAAAAATTACGGAGAAGAGAGTCACAACCCAGGCACTCACACTTCCTGTAGCTGTTTCTTGGACCCTGTCCCTCAGACCCGGGCTCTGCTTGGGCTGGAGGAGCCCGTACAGGGAGGGCGGTGGTGAGGGCTGGGGCTTGTGTTCATCAGTATGCGTTTCTTGAAACTGGCCACCAGTGAGGAATCAAATCTCCTTGGAATATTCTTAAGCTTCCTACGTGTCTGATTAGTTTTTCCCAGTGGGGAATGAAATAAAGGAAGCAGCTATTGAGAGAGCTTTCTCTCTGTGTGGTCCAAGACTAGCTCATGGTATAATGTTGATCTTCACAAGAGACAGGAGAGGTCAGAATGATTCTGGGTGTTTAATAGAAGGGCTACTGGTGGTTGGTCTTTGTGGAAGATGGGGTCAGAGGAGGGCAGGAGAATTGGAGGTCTTTTTTTTTTTTTTTTGTCTGCTCCACAGCTCTTTATTGTCCTTTAATTTCAATTTCCTTCTCCATAAAAAAAGGATCCATTCATATATAAAGCTCTTTCATTCATTCACTCTCTTAATAGTCCATAGAGCATGTTTTCTGGAGCAGGCCCTCTGCTAGGCATCGAGGATGTAAGGATACAGGAAGGAGTGAGATACAAGTGAGATACAGCTCCCTCTAGGAGCTCCTGCTGAAAATGGGGCTGTGGGTGGGTGAAGGGCAATGGGAGCCCAGGTGAAGGGGCCAAGGCATGCTGGAGGAAGCAGCAGGAAACTATGCGGGGAAGCAGGACAGAGAAGCCCAGTCGATGGTGTGTCCAAAGAGCAGTTTTGGCGAAGAAGAGAAATATCTACTAAAGAGCTTTTCAGTTATTTTGGTGTGATACATCATATAAGCCCTCTCTTCCAAGGCCCCTATAAAATATTAAGTAAAATCTATATTGCTCATTAATATTTGGTAGAGTGGATTACCTTTGGCAATAAAAAGTAGAAGTGCTGAGCTCAGCTTCAAGATGTGTGTGGGGCACAAAAGGCTGGACACAGGAAAGAAGAAAGCCAATACGGAATTTAAAAAATATATATAGATATATATATACATAACATATACAAACCTGTATATCTAACTAACTCACTCACTATATATATATTTAATTACATATGTGTATATATATATATATACACACACCCACACTAATATATATATATATATGTATAGTGAATAAATGGTATATAGGTAGCTTCCCCTATAAAAAGCTTCTTGGAGAACAAAAAGCAGTGTTATTCAGACAACATATCCTTAGTGTAATAACATGAGCTAACACTTAAATACTTAACATGTATCAGCTTCTCTTCTAAGTATCTTAAATATAACATTCTTCTTTAATCTTTACAGCAACTTCATGAGGTAGATACTAACAATCCCACCAGTTTGTACAGAAAGAATCTGAGATACGGAGAGTTTAGGTTATTTGCCCAAGAACACAAGAAAGAATAAGAAATAAAGCTGCAATTTGAATCCCAGGAGCCTGAATCTAGCACTTAGACTCTTAATCTCTACGCCCTATTACATACGATATGATTCATTTTTAATATTTTTGTAAGCAATTGAATCCTTCAAGGAGCCTCGGGTATTGATTTCAGAGCTTCCTCTCTTTATGCTTTCAATGCATTGCTCCCTGAATTTGATTGTAAATCTTGGACAAGATTTGCTAATTTAGTTCTTTCATTCGACAACTCTTTATAGTGTAGCCGCCATATGCCAGATACCATTTGAAGTATTGGAGAAAGAGCAGTGAACAAAATAGGCAAAATCCCAATTATTATAGAGTTTATGTTTTAGTATGGAAGACCATAGAAGAGTGAATTTATTGTTTGTCTGTTTCAATAACTGCTATAGAGTGTGACATATAAGAAATGTATTTTTGGTCTTTGTCCCGTTCCTGACACAGAGCTCCTTGGATTTCCTTGAGTGACAGTGGTAAGAGGAGCATCTTTTGTTATTAATAACACACCCCTTTCAACCACATCTGTGTTTCTGACAATAAGGCGACTCTTGGTGAGCCCCTAGATAGCTTCAGGATGGGGCTGGCTGCCAGAGGAACCGTGTGTGACTAGAGGGTTGGAACTTGCTGCACACCCTCCCACTTTTGAGGAGGGAAGAAGGGCTGAGATTGAGTTAATCACCAATGGCCAGTGATTTAATTAGTCACGCCTACCTAATGAATTCTCCATAAAAATTTCCAAATAACAGAGTTCAGAGAGCTTCTGGGTTGGCGAACACACTGAGGAGCTGAGAGGGTGGGGTGCCCTGAGATGGTGCGGAAGAGCCACGCTCCTCCCCATACCCGGCCCTGTGCATCCCTTCCGTTTAGCTGTTCCTAAGTTGTGTCCTTTATAATAAACTGGTAATAGTAAGTAAAGAGCCTTTCTTACTCTGTTCTGAGTTGTTTTAGTAAATTATTGAAGCTGAGATGGAGGACATGCGAAGTCCTGATTTGCATTCAAGTTGGACAGAAGTGTGAGTAACCTGGGGTTCCTAATACTGGGGACTGGTAACTGAAATGAGGGGCTGTCTCGTGAGACTGAGCTCTTAAACCTATAGAGTCTGATACTAATTCCAGGTAGTGTCAGAATGGAACTGAATTGTAGGACATCCAGTTGGTGTCCAGAGAGCTAGGAAATTGGTTGGCGTGAGGAAAACACCCACACATTTGGTGTCAGAAGTGCTGTGAGTGACAATAGTTTAAGCAGAGATGTGAAGAAAGTGAAGGAGCAAGCAGGCAAGTATCTGGGAGAAGACCACTGCAGGCAGAGAGAGCAGCAGACCTGAAAACCTTGAGGTCCCATTGTGCTTGACACGTTTGAGGAATATGCCTGGAGGAGTAGACTGAGCTAGAAACAGGGTGGTAAAATAGGAGATGAGAGAGTTAGTGGAGACTTATGGGTTTACTCTGAGATAAGAAACCATGGGACAGGTCTGGGCAGAGAAATGAAGGACTGATATTTTTTTGACTTATGTTTTAAAAAAAATTACTCTGGCTGCAGTATGAAAAAATAAACTATAGGGAGACAAGCATGGATAGAGGGAGGGAAATCAGATAACTATCGCAAGAGATGATGGTGGTAGTATAAGCAGTCTTTGGATTATATTTTGAAGATAGAGGGGACCAAATTTGAGAGCTGTCACACTGTAAATGACATTAAGCCATAAAACTGGCTGAGATCACACAGAAAGAAAAATGTTCAAGGATGGAGACCTGAAAAACTCCAATGTTTAGATGTTGAGGAATATAAGAGTAACCAGCAAATTAGACTAAGAGAGGGAAGGCAGGGAGGAAAGGAAAACCAAGAGAGAGGTGTCCTGGAAGTCAGGTGAGGGCTGTGCTTTAAGGAGGAGGGGTGGCCCACGGTGCTGCATGATGCTGGCAGTCAAGTGAGAACTGAGAACTGACCATTGCATTAAGCAATATGGAGGTCACTGGTAACCTTGACCAATGCTGCTTTGGTTTGGTGGAGGGGGCAAAAGCCTGATTGGAGTGAGTTTAAGAGAAAATTGAGTTACCCATGGATATGCTTTCACATGAGGCTGTCATCAGAGTGGAAACGGAATCTGCTTTCACACTCCTCAGAGGCCTGAGTTTTGTCCTTACAAAACCAAAGCTCAAAGGCCCACTGCTTCAGAAGCAGCAAATAAGAAAGTGAAACCTTTGAACTTGGGAATAGTATTAAAGTTATCATCCAGGGCTTGAAATGTTGGAGTCACAGATCTTGCTCCAGGAAATAAAATGGACCAGTTGCTAGGTTTATTCTGGTCTTCTGCCTAAGATTAAAGCTAAAGAATCTCATTTATATATTTACTCAGGGAATATGTCCCCACAGCCTCCCTTGACAACAAAACATAGTGTGCTTAAAAGTTTGTACTCTTTGGAAAAACATTCTCTCTCTCCCTGATCAAAATTTCTACTTCACAGTTCATAGTAGCATCTCTGAGTATTTGTTGTGGTGCTGTGAACATTGGGCTAGGACATTGGAGAACTGAATTCTAATCTCCTGTTAGTAATTTATTGTGCAAAAATAATTATATTATTGTATTCCTGTGTACCTGTATTTCCATCAAGTTTGACTAAATAACATCTAAATTCTGTTATAAATTTCACATTCTCTGATTCTTTCCAAATTTCTAATTTATTTGTCTTCCCTTCTTCATGCTAATCACAGGTACCCCTTGCAAGAAAAATAAAGGATATGTTGTAACCTTGTGATCATTTGATCATCTTTATGAATCTTTTATTAGTTTGGGTACCTATAAATTGTGGAGAACAGCACTCAATCTCGATATCTCAAAAATTCAGAACTGAAAACGGAATGGCAACTGTGACCTGGATTCCTGGCCCTATGGAGCTGGAACCAATTGCTTCCCAGTGATCTTTGAGCTCTTACTGCTAGAGCCAGTGAAGTCTCAGGTACCCAAGAATGGCTTTGTGCCCTTGGATAAGGTAATTAACCTCTGTTGGCTTTGGCTTCTCAACTGAAAGAATGTCATTATCACATGTGTTGAGAGACTACATGTGATAGTCTTTGGAACTTACCTGAGAGTAGCTACTACTTACCTATCTACTTACCTGATAGATAAGTACTGTTTGTAGTTACCTGACGATGTCTACTCAATTTAGATTTTGCTATGCAAAAATAGCCAGAGACTTAGGACTTTATGGAAATAACAAAGTAACGTGAAAACCAAACATGCTATCAAGAATTAAAATGTTCCTAAAATTGTCTACAACTCTGAATACTGTAACCAACTCCAAGTTTCCCTCACTTTGCCCCTTTGATCAGGAGCATCATTTCTGTTTTGGTGTCGTCTGCATCTCTCCCCTGGATTCCGCTGGCTGCCTGCCTTTGTCTCATGCTGTTCCCTTTCACATGTACTCTGCCACTGGTTGCTTCCTATTTGTGCTAGTCAGTGAAGTCCCAGCCTTTGTATAGGCAGACATTTTATATGTACTTTAAGAACCGAGTCTTACCACTGCATTGCTAAAGAGGCTTGACTCCCGACAGTGTGGTCTGCAAGCAAACTGGCTGTGTCTACACAGGCTGTAGCTTGCTAAGTGCCCTGGGTTCTATATTGTCTGCCACACACTGACCAGCCATGGGCTTTTTAAGGTTTCATAAACCCAGGTTAGGAATTCCCGGACCAGAGGAATCAACAGCCTTATTGTGAGAAAATTGCATTTTTCCCCCATTCATCTGCTTTTTAATAAAATATTGAATTTAAATAAAAGTTTTTCATCACTACCTTTTAGAACTGTTAAAAGTCCAGAGAACCAAAACTAGAGAGCAGGGATTTAATAGTATTTTGCAAAAGCAAATGGTTCTGTCTAATGCAGCTGATCCTTAGCATTTGAACCACTGTTTTGCAAGAACAGTAGGTGCCCTTCGGCAGTTTTTGCTGAACATATGCTGTGACCCATCACCACCGACAGGGCTCTGCATCTCCTGGGCTATCTGGGGGAGTCTTTCTGGAGGCATTTCAGCCATCTGTTAGTGTTTCCTTTTCTCAAGGGTGCTTTGATGCCATGAGGAGATGTGACATGACATTTGGAATCTGGGCCCACGTGTCACAATGCCAAGGGCAGGAACAGCCCTGGGTTGACTGACTCTGGTCTGTTGTGTAGGGATGAGCATGTCAATCAAACACATCTGGCTGGGCAGTCATACTGGCAGCTGGGCCACTCACATTAAGAGGGGTGGGGGAATGAAAGGTCTTAGAGACCTTCAGAAGAGAAGGACAATGTTCCTCACTGCTCATCTTCCTCTGGGAAAGCCTTGGGGTAGAAGTGGAGACCGCAGCTGGAGCACTGAAGTTGGCAGCAATCATAGGATCTCAGAACCATAAAGATCACCAAAGCCAGAATTTTCCACACTTCAGTTATTCAAGCCCCATAGTCATGATTTTTTGCTATTTGCATGCCACCAATAATTTACTTTATATTTTCTTAAAATACTTGCTATAATTACAATAGAGTCAAAAAAATGAAAACAAAGCAGTATTTTGAAATTCTTGCTAAACATGTGACCTACAGAAGGTTCCTAATCTGAGGGCTGCCAGTTCCTTGCTAAAATGAGAAATCAGTAAGAACTAGTGGCACTAACTCAGCACTCACTCAGACTTTCTCCTTAATGTGTTGAAATTACTGAAAGGAAATTCAAAAGTGAATTATCACTTTATGTGCTTAATATAAGTTAATGCCATGTCCAAGAATTCACTAAATTTCATGTGCCACCTAAAATCATTTTGTTTGCTAATAGAGGAATGTATCCCACATTTTAGAATGTACAGATCTGATCCACACTCATTTAAGAGGTCAGAAAGCCTAGGGAATGGAAAAGATTTGTCCAGCGTAACTATGGTTCTATGTCCCTCCTTATATCCATGCCATTTGCCAAGAAATTTTGCAGCTTCTCCTGCTGGAGGCAGATTGTAGGTTCTTATGCCTTGACTTTGGGTTCTGCCTTGTGACTTGCTTTGGCCAACAGGATGCTAGCAGATATGATGCAGGCAGAGTCTTCAGATTTGCTAGCAGAGCTGGGCTTGCTTTCTTGCCCTTTTCCATCACCATGAGGAGGACATGCCATGGCTAGCCTGTTATTCTGAAGAGGATGAGAGACATGTTGAGTGGACCTGGATCCAATCTGAAAAAAGGATTCAGGATGGGGTTTCAGCCTGCTGACTCCCCTTTCTGGTGCAGTATGGGGAGTGTGTGTGTGTGAGAGAGAGAGAGACAGAGACAGAGAAAGACAGAGGCAGAAATTGAGAGAGAAAGAGGTGTGATTAGAAGAAAAGGGAAGGGAGAAGAGGGTACAGGAAGGAGAGAGGAGAGAGGGAAGAGAAGCAGTAGAGGAAGAAGGGAAGGGTCAAGAGAAGGTGGGGAGGGAAGATCCATTTCCTTAAGGGCAAATTTCTCATTCATCACCTGAATTCTCAAAGCTTAGCACAGGCTGTCAAAAATATCTTTCACTTAACAACTTTCCAAATTCAAGAAGTATTTACCAAGAACCCTGTTTTATGCATAGGACTGAGCTGAATATACTTGGGGATGCAAAAGAAGCCATTTGGGGTTGGAGGACATTACCATGTACTTGGGTGGCAGGGCCACACCTGCGTAATTCAAAGCTACATTGTTCTTGTGTGTAAGTGACAAGCCCAGTGTTCGTCAACTATGACAGCATCCTCTTCTGCCAAGCCTTGATTATGTTGCTACTGTGGTCTACAGAGCAATCCTTCAACACAACACCCCATGGAGAGTTTAGGTTCTCCATAAATCTGGGTTTCTTTTCTTCCTTATTTTCCTCTTCCCTACATTTCTAATCCTTTCCTCTCTTTGTTCTCTCTGCTGTTGTCCCAGAATTTACATAGGTACCTGCACACATTTCAATGAGTTGTTCTTCTATCCAGTTGTTCTGAAACCTAGGAATTATTCTTCACGTCCCCCTTCTATAATTGAATCCTGTACAATCTGCCTGTAATTTGCATTTGAGTCCGTTTTGTTAAGTCTTCTCCACCACCAGCACAGTCAATGCCCCTTTCATGTCTTACCTGCTCTAGCTACTAACTGGTTTCTTAGCATCACCTTTGCCCAGTCTATTCCCCAAAGAGTAGTTGGAATAATCTTATAAAATGCTAATCTGGTCATTTAACTCCCCTGCTAAAAACCACCTTGCTGGTTTCCCACAACAATTAGAAGAAACACACACGCACATACACATACACACACAAAAAAATAATGCAGACTCATTACTGTGGCTTATATATAATACTCTGCATGATGTGGGCACTGCATAGGTCCATTTTGCAGATGAAACCAAGGAGGTTACACAGTAAGTAAGTGGCTGCAACTTCAGGCTATCATTCTTCATGCTAAGATAATCATTACTACCATGATAATTAACATTTACAGAGTGTATATTATAATATGCACATAATTAAATTCTCTTCACATATAAACTTCTTTAATCCTCAGAACAATTCTATGAGCTAGGTACTATTAATATTGCAGTTTTGAAAATGAGAAAACTAAGGCACAGGATGTTTAAGTAATTTTCCCAAGACCACACAGCTTGAAAATGACAGAACCAGGGTCAAATCACAGGCAGTGTGGCACCCTTTATCACTTTTGGGCCATGCAACGACCCATGGAATTGACAAAAAGGAAGAAATATGCTCAAACTACCACTTACTTCTCCATAACTATCATTTTGCTGGCTAGGTATCAGGCTATTGATACTTTTCTATAGCTTAAGATCATGCTGTTTCTTCCCTCCCAACATAACAGCAACAACAACAATTAGGAATCAACTATTTAAAATTGATAATGTCTCTGAAGGGCTGAAATGATCTTCTTCCAAAGAGGTAATTACAGGAACCCAGTGAGAATGGAAGGCATTTCACATAAATGGAACATGAGCAATCCTAACAGAAATGTCAGAAGGGTAATGTGTTTTGCGAATGTTTATTGCAAACAGAAAAAAAGTAAGTTCAATTACTCATCACAGCCTACGGATTTCTTTCTTTGTTGGCTGGAAAACACTCAGGTGTTTTGTTTTTCAAAAAAGAAAAAAAAAAAAAAACTATTTTCCAGTATGGCATGAAAGTATTTTTAGCATTGAAATTTTGATTGTGAATTTCCATGGTCTATTAAAAAATGCCAATGTAGCCTTGAAACATGAAAAAGGATTACAAAAGCTAGTGAATAGGATGAATCCATGGGACTTCATGTATCATCCGTCCTTTGCCCCCTCCCTCCTCCACTCCCTGAGCTCTCTGGACACCTCATCTGGGATTCGGGGCACTTCAAAACTACAATCTGTATTCAGCACATGTCCTTACACGGTTAAATAAAAGTAATAATCAACTTTCTCTGCTGTTGTCCCTGCAGGAGAGATTTTTTTTTTAACCTCATCCTGACTACTCCCCCAAGTCAAGCCCTTTGGAGTGAGAATAAACATCATGTGGTTTAGAGAAAACTGGGTTTTAAATCTTAATAATAGTGTTCTCATTATGCTATACACTATTACACTGTTTACCAGCTTCTTATCCTCACTGAGTCTCACTCTCTTCTGGTATCCAGTAAGAATAATTATGTCTGCATCGCAGGGCAGCTGTGATGGTTAAATGAGATGTACTAAAAGTGCTCAGCGCCTAGTGATTCTTAACTATAGTAGTTTGAGTTCTTATCATGTGCCAGGCACTTTACCTTTGCTATTCTATTTGATTTAATTCTATAAAGTCATTATTCCCATTTTACAGATAAAGAAGCTGAGGCTCAGAGGGATAAAATAACTTGCCTGTTACGGTTAGAACTGTCTTCCTCCCTTCCCCCCAGAAAGTGAAGTTGAAATCATAACCCTCGGTACCTCAGAATGTGTCCTGGTTTGGAAACAGGGTTTTCACCAAAGTCACCATGTTAAATGAGGCCATTAGAGTGGGCCCTAATATAATATAAGTGGTGTCCTTATAAAAAGGGGAAATTTAGACACAGAGACACACACACTTAGTGGCAAGATGAGGTGAAGACACACAGGGAGATGACAACCATGTGACTGGAATGATGGATCCACAAACCAAGGAATGCAAGCATGGCCAGCAAATACCAGCAGGTAGAAGAGGCAAGGAATTGCTCCCCCTAGAGGCTTCAGAGAGACGATGGCGCTGCTGACAGACTTCTAGCCTCCAGAACTATGAGAGAATATCTTTCTGTTTTTTTAAGCCACCCAGGTTTTGGTACTTTGTTAAGGCAGCCCTAGAAAACTAATATTGCCTAAGGTCACACTGTTAGTAAGTAGTAACACCAGGATTCAGTCCTGGGCCATCTGACTTTGGACTGTTTACCACTACTCTACTATTGCTACTCGAAGTACATACAGTCCCTGGACCAGCAACATTGGCCATGCCCAGGAGCTTGCTAGAAATGCAGAACCTCAGGCCTCACCCCAAACCTACAGAATCAGAATCTATGTCTTAAAAAGATTATCAGGGGGTTCTTATGCATTTTAAAATTTGAGAAACACTGCTATAGACTACCTTTCATAGCTGATCAACAAATATTAGTTCCCTTCTCTAGCTTCTTTGTGTGCTATTGCAATGGGCTCCTAATGAGTCTTTCTGTTTCTAGTATATTCTCCTTCCAATCTATTTTCCACTCTGTTCAGCATCCTTTCTCACACCCCAAGACTAACTTTGCCCCTTACACATGGTAGGGAAACTGGAGTATAGAAAAAAATATCACAGGCTTTGGACCCTGTCAAACTTATTTTAAAACCCTGCTTCACCACTCAGCAGGTGTATGAGAGGTCAGGTCACCTGCCCTTTCTGAGCTTCAAGTTTGTCATCTATTCTGAGTGTTGTTACCCTAGTGGAAGCTATTACCATCATCTTTTGCCTGGACTCCTGAAATAGCCTCACGAGTGGACTTCCCACCTCCCCACACTGATCTCAATTTATTCTCCTCATTGAAACCTTTAGCAACCACCTCTTTCAGGATCCTTCCCTGCCCTGCACCTCTCTCCCCCGAGCTCCTATATCTAAAGTGTGCCTTCTCCGTGCTTTCCTTTATCATGATGCTAATCAAACTTTTCATTAATTGCTGGTTGAGCTGTCTGTATCCTCCACTAGGTCACATGAGAATGAGGGCAGGACCACAACCATCATTATGATGTTTGTATCCCAGCACCTAGCCTAGTGTTGGTACATGGTCAGCACTCAATACATATTTGCTGAATAGATAAAAGAAATGGGGAGGTGACCCAGTTGTCTGGTGAGCATCATGAATTCTCTTTAGGAAACATTTCTTTCTGAAACCCCACTGCCGTTTTACGATCATTTAGGTGCCTGTTGCAGAGTGAGTACAGGAACAACCCGTATATTCTTTCTGAAGTTTCTCTGTTCTTTCCCACATGATGTAGCCTCCTAGATCCTAACTTGTTGAAGAAAGCTAAGGTACTTACTCCTAATTGCTTTAAGTAGGCCCATGTGATCTAATCACTAATCAGATGCTTGCACATAAGAAAGAAAACATGGCTGATTAACAGAATCCAGTACATACCGCCAATATTAAGGACCTGTATGTGGCAGCGTGGTGATGGAAGACACACAGTGGGGTTTGGAAAGTCTCTGGGCCTTAAATGGCTTTATCACCCCCGGAGATATTGAACTGCCAAGTCCATACCTAACAGTAAGGACGCATTCTGACAGGATGAATGAGCAGTTGATCAGTAAGTCCTGGGAACCTGTCCCTCCTGTACATTATCAGTAGTAAGAAATGCTGAAAGGTGAGAGTTTAATTGTTAGAAATACAAAATGAAGCTCAAGCTCATTGACCATTTGTGAAATTGGCACAAGAGTAACAAAAATGGTTAAAATTTTGAAAAACAGAAAATTTTATTCACATGGGATGGACCAACTTCGGCCCACATATACAATGTGCTCAATAAATTCTTGTTGGATGAATTTCCCATGTCAGATGTTTAAAGAAATATATATATATAGGTATATATACAAACTTTTATGCTTTAGTTGAAAGGCATAAAAGAAAACCTGAGTAAATGGAGAGTATAATACCCTATTTGTGGACAGGAACACTCTGTGTTGTAAAGATGCCACTTCTCCCCAAGTTAATCTATAGATTTAAAGCTATTCCACTCAAAGTCCCAGCCGGGATTTTCAGGGAAATGGACAACATGAACCTAAAATTCATGTGGAAGAGTATAGGGCCAAGAATAGTCAAAATTTTGAAAGGAAAGATGGAAAGAAAGAGAATGAAGTTGCTTTACTGGATACCGAGATTTACTCTGAAGCTATGTGTAACTTTGGGAAACATTTTTTGCTTTCTTTTGTTTTGTTGTTTATTTGTTTGTTTACTTGTTTTGCAAACTGGTTGTTCAGGGAACCGAGGTTTGGCAAACTTGCCTAGAGTCAGTCTACACCGAGGGATTGATTTGAATGAAAAGGGAAGACTTGGAGTGTGAATTTGCTGTCTTGGAACTCAGCTTTGAGGCTGTGAGCTGGAGTCCAGAGCAGGGAAAGAGCATGAGCCCTGGCTCTGCCCTCACTGGCTGTGAGGCCTTGGGTCAGTAGCTGAACTCTGAGCCTCAATTTCTGAATCTGTAAAATTAAAAAAAAAAAAAAAAAAACTAACTGGAAAAATTCTTTGTTGGGCTGCATTTGGCTGCTTTTAAGATCTATTTATTCAAATTAGAGATAGCTTCCTGTAAAGTAGGTATTGCCAACTTAAATGTCTGCAAGGCCAGCCAGATAACGTTCACATGTGTGGTGGCTGCACTGCATAGAAGATCGTAGGGAGGGGCTTATGGTAAACTGAGTGAGCATAAAACAGGGCTGTGGCTGAATCAGCCCCACATCCCCAATTTGCAATTTCATTTCTGGGGCAAAGAACCGGGCACAGCAATTGGAAGAGGGTCAGAGACAAGCTCTCACTCTAAATATGCCTCCAAACAGTGGTATGCCCCAGGGCAAGTTATTTCACTCTCTGGGCCTCATTTTTCAGCTTTAAAATGGAAACATTAGACTCTGTAAGGGTGATTATAGCTCTACAATTTAAAATGACTCTGATTCTAATTTGTGGATTAACTTGCCAGCCTTACTTCTAGAATTAGGAGTGAAAGAATTTCACTTCTAGAATTGGAAGACCTTGGCTCAAACCCTAGCTCTCCCACTTACTAACATGCCACTTAGGAATGTCCCAGAACTTCACTGAACTTCAGTTTCCATCACTAAAAATACTAAGGAAGAATAGTTATACCTTCTTCGCAAAGCTGGGGTAACAAGTGCAATAATTAGCTATTAAAATGTTTGGTAAACAGGGCAACAATGAGAAGGAATGCAGGTAAACATAATAGGAAGGAATGTGGATAAACATTCTACCATGCCACAGATACCTAATACTTATGTTATATGAAAATCTAACTTCCACAGGGTGTAAACCCTGCTATTCTCATTTCACAGATGAGAAAACCAAGATTCCAAAAGTTTCGCTAGCTTGCTCAAGACATCAGAATGCTACTAAATAGTGGACCCAGGCATTGAAATCTTTTCCTCCTGCTTCTAGGGCCCATGCACTTATTTCAGTACCCACTGCTTCCTCAGACGGGCCAGCCAGGTCCAGTGCTGGGAGCCTACAGTTCTCACCAGCTCTGGGGTCATGTCCAAAGAGAGCCACTGAGAGGAGCAGGCACATTTGCAACCACTGATCAGGCAGGGCGTAGATTTCTGTAAACAAGGCAGTCAGCCACATTTGTACAGAGAAAGATGGAGGGCTTTCTCTATGCCTGATGTGTTAAATGTCATGTGGGGGGTGGGCAGCCCCAGACCTACACTTCCTGGGCATGGGCAGAAGGACAGAGACCACAGGTGAGCGCGTTCCTGACTCAGGCAGACCTTGGCTGCTGAAAGGGATCACCTCTCATTCTCTTTATGAAACCAACATGCTGTTCCAGCCCCAGGGAACACAGGTCAGCAACTCCATGAATTACCCTTTTGCTTGTAATCCAGTTGCAGTGGTGAAATATTATGTTGCCTAGGGCAGGGCTATTCCTGGCTCTTAGTTGTTTAAATTACCCAGTTTTCTGTTTGGAAGGAAGGCAGATTTATTGAATGCCTACCAAGTGTCAGGCATGATGCCATTCACTTCACATCGTGACTTTATTTAACCCTTACAAACACTGTCTATATTAGATTCTGTTATTTCACTTTATCAGATGTTAAAAGGCAGACTCAGGATAAAGAAATTTACCAGAGGCCACAGTGTAGTAAGTGCTGTAGCTTAGAATCAGAATCCGTGGCAGTCTGACTCAAAAGTCTAACTCTTTCCACAACACCGGTCTGCCTATTGGTGTGACACTCATGACAAATGTGCCTGGAAAATCCAAATAGACTTTCATTTATTAATGACCTGCAATGGAAGAAGACTCTAGCCCAGCTAATTGAAAGCTTATTTGTTTTGTAAACAGAGAATAATTCATCCATTTGCTAATACCCCATCCCAGCTAAAACCAGAGCCAAGTCTGCCTTTAATTTGTAACAAAGCATAAAAGCAAGGATGTCCCCACACCCCATGCCTCTTAATATCCCATTTGGGCCCTTCAGGAATGGTACGTCCTTTGTCTCAACATCAAAACTCGGTTTATATCTTGACAGATGTATATATATATTGAAAAATAAAAATTAACACAGAAAATCCAACCCCTTTGTTGCCCAGTTGTCCCATTTTCCAAGGAAATGAAAGTGAGGATAACCTAAAAGAATAAAAATATACTCTCCGGAAGTCTGTAACTGACAGTGTTTACCAGAAATTATATGAGCGGAGACCTCGGGCTTCTATTTGATTGTGGGTTAGAATTCGTGTTTGGGTTCTGAGATTCTTCCTTGTGAGCAATTGCCACTGCTGGAGGAATTGGCAGTGTGACCAGGCCGAGGGAAAGGATAAAATGATTAGGTCTAAGACTTCATTGCGAAGCTTCCTCCTCCGAGATTTAGAAACCATCTCTCTTTCAGCTTCTTAATGTTTCCTGAACACCGTGAATTCCTCCAGGGGGCTTTATGGCCAGAACTGATCGCATTCAATTCTCTGGGGAGGAAATAGGCAGGTTTGTCTTATTTATTTATTTATTAAGTAAAGAACAGAAATGGAGCGGAGAGTCCCCTTGTCTTTATTGTGGTGGTCGAGGAAAGCCAGAAAACCTGAGTGATTGGCCCTCAGCCTGAATCTCTTCTGTATCGGATCTAATTGCTCTTGCTAACATCCCCCACCTGCCTATCTGGTTCCTCTTCATCCTTTTTCTCCTGTTTTTCTTCCTCCTCTTCCTCCTTTCCTTCTCCTTTTTATCTTTCCTCTTCCTTCTTCACCCTAATCTACTGCAGCAGACTTTAAGCCTATGATCTGGTCACCCTCTTCTAGTTAAAAGTCACCAAGTCTCAAAGGGTAGCAACTGAAAGCAGATTTATTGTGAGGACTGACACCAGAGAGCTATCAGGGCTGTGGGAAGGTAGCTGAGAGGGAGGGAGATCCCCTTTCTCCTGCCCCTCAGGAGCCCACTTGTCTCCCCTTCCAGTCACACCAATGTCTCAGAGCCTGCCTGCTCCCTTGAACTTGGACTTGCCAAAAGCTTTCAAGGTTGTGGCCCTTCTTGGTGACCCTGCCTCCTCACCTTTCTTACTCTGCGTCCTTTCACTTTTAGCTCCTGCTTCTAACTATATGGTGCCCTTCACAGTCCCTAGTTCAGATCCTTCAAAACAAGGAATCTGATTGCCACAGATCACCTCTGTGATGCTATCTCCTTCCTCTCCCTCACCTCCTCCCACTAGGTCACCCCCCAGATAGGTGGTCTGATCAGACTTTGGATTTGCTGCTTAGGCTCAGGTGTTCACCACTATCTGATCAGTCAAGACTAAGTGGTAAGCTCAAGGGACACATCAGTCACCTGCGGCAGCAGCTGGAGAGAAGCAGTATCCCCAAGGAGGAGCCTTGGGTGGGACCAGTAGAATAATCAAAATGTTAAGAACAGCCCTAGAGTCCTGAGACTTCTGACACCAGTAAATGAGAGGACTTTGTGCGGCTAGAGCTGCTGCATCAGTGGTGAAATCAGATGTTTTATTGAGCCACAGTGGCATGTCAGTCACTTTAGATACAAAGACAAAGGGATATGACTTCCACTTCCAAGGCTTTCACAAGGGGTAGGGGAGGCACGTCCAGGATCTCTGCAGCTCAGTAATCATAGGCCTTTTGGGTATAAGACATCTTGGAAATCTAGTCCAGCTCCTTCTGTTTCCCAGGTCAAGAAGTAGAAGCCCAGAGATGTTAACAGAATTGCCTAGGATCCCATAGGTAGTTACAGGTAGAGATTTCACTTCAACTGTTGCTTATTAAATATATAATATGTGCTAGGGATTGGGCTAGACCTTTTTACATTTATTATTTCATTGAACCCTTATTTCATTGGTGTGAGGAAGGCTTTATCCAGAGGAGAGACCTGAATCTCAGAAAGGTTCATTGACTCATCCAGTGTCACAAAGGTAGGTAGGTCTCCTATGATGTCAGTGTCGCAAACAAAGGCAGTGTTAGAAATTGTAAGTATGGCATCAAAACAGCTGTAAGAAAAGCAGGCAGAGCTCTCCTGTGGGGTGTTTACCTGCTCTTTGGGAGAACAGATATTGAGTGGTTAGAAACGGTGCAATAGAAAGGACATTTTTGAAAACTTGTATATGAAAAGAATGTGATAGAAACACAGAAAGGAAGGTGGAGATGGCATCTCTCTCAAGGTGATCGATATTAAAGATATGTTTATTGAGGACTTCTGAAGATCCTGGGAAAAGATCCATTTTACAGGTGAATAGAATGGTTTAGTGACAAAAGAGAGAAAGAGTCAGAGGGGGCCTTGGGTATAGGTGCACTAGCGAAACATCAGTTCCTCATTTTCCTTAACCTGAAAGACCTCTGCTTGACCAAAGAGCTATTTGAAATATCACACATATTGATTTTTTTTCTTAGGATGGATTTGCAATGTTTCCTGAAATAAAAGCATCCAGAAAAAAAATGAGTACTGTGCTTATAGCATCTGCAAAATAGGGAGCCTATTCTAATCAGTGGAGCAGAACACAGAGGCAGGATAGTAAGTCTGTGGGTGTGGCACTTCAAGTCCTCTTCTTGGTCTTGGATTTCTTCACTTCCCTCCCTCTTCCCTGTCCCATTTTCTTCTTTTCTCTCTCTTCGTGTTCTACTTTCTCCTATGCTCTTCCATTTCTTGCCTTATATCTATAGCATGGAGTATAGAGCAAGGGTCATGACTACCTGGGTTAAGGGGCCACTAAAATTAGGATGTAAAACTATATGAAGTGGAGAAGACTGCAGACAACTGGTAAGCACATGGCTAAGCTGTAGGGGCAACGGCTCCACCTGACTCAGCTCTACCTGGCTGTTCTCATGCTCGACTGAGGTCTCAGTGTTGTCAGGTCTTCCAACTTTTCAAAAGAACCTGGAAGTCTAGATTCGTCTTTTATGAAATACCATAATTTTTAAATGTTATCAATTAATTCTTTTTTAAATTCATGCAGGCTGGTAATGACCCATAGACTACCAGCTTTGGAACACTGGTCTACTGTAAGAAACAGTTAAACTTCTGGCTTCAGTGCTTCTTCCTGTATGACACTGAGCATGTCTCTTAACCTCTCTGAGCCTTAATTTCATTGACTATCAAGTACTGTATGAGATGGCATATCAAGTGTCTTGTGCAGAGTAGATATGCCATAAATAATAATTCCCTCCCCTCCTTTCTACTCCATCCTGCAGGGTAACTATGGTGTTTTAGTCATGTATACATATGATTCCAGAGAGGAATGTTTAGTCTATACCAAAACCCATGGCTTCTGCAACATCAGCCTGAGTTCCTCCTGCAAATGATCAAATCACAAGAGCTCACAGTGTGTTCTTACTCTGCTTTGTTGAAATCCATTTCCCCAAAATACATTTTACGTGGGCAATGAGTCTCTATTCATGCACAATTTCACATGAAAAGATTTGCCCTTTTCATCGTACGCATGATTTGAATCGGTCAGACTGCGTGAAAATATTTCCATTCATTAGCATGCCAAATGATGTCACTGGCCTGGAACATGCGTGGATATTGCCATAGACTCATAGAATCCTAACACTCTAAGGATTCTCTGGGGAGACCGTCTAGTCAAACCTTTCACCCAATGGTCCTCTAAATGTAGCATAAAACCTCTCCATAAGGTGGCAGGGGCTCACTATTCTGGGAATCTTCCCTGACCACTCTGGTTATTGGAAATATATTTCTTGTATTGAATTTAAATCTGAATTTCAGTAACTTCTGCTCATTGGCTCAGATCTACCCTCCAGCAATACTGAAAATAAATTTAGTGATAGTACTACATGATAACCCATAAAATAACCATAATAGCAAGAACTTACATAACCCACATGTCAGGAATGTTCTAGATTTCTGACATATATTTACTTATTTAACATGCACAAAAATCCTAAAAGGCAGGTAATGATAGTATTCTCATTTTATGAATGAAACTTGAGTCATAGAGCAATTAAGTAACATGCCCAAGGACTCACGCTCCTAAATGGAAGAGCCAGGAAGAAAGCCCAGGCAGTCTGGCCTCAGAGTCCATGTGCTCAACGACTGCAGCCTCCTGCCTCTCCATGACAGGGCACCTGCACCAATGTCTAGTGATGGGCCCAAAGTCTTTGATGTCACCCAGAGCCAGATTTACATCCTGACTCTCCCGCTTCCTTGCAGAGCAAGCTTGAGTAAGCTACTCCATATCCCAGACTTTTAAATAAGGATTCTGGCACTTCTCAGGGGTCTTGGGAGTAAAATCTCTGTAAATTGTCTAGAGCAGTACCTGGCAAGTGTAGGCATACAGTAGATCTTTGTTGAGTCAACATCATTTATAAAGACCTCAGACAGTGCTTAACAAGGTCCTTCCTCTTTCCTTCCATGGCAGTCTTTCCAAGAGCTCCCATTCAAACTTCCTGCTCACCCTTTTAGGGCCACTCTTTAATTTTAGCTGTCCCTTTAAGCATAAAGGATATTTTGGTGTGATTTTGCCTCTCTCAGAATACAGTGATATTCTCATGTTTAACACTCTATTCCCCTCTTTGCAGCCCAAGACTGTGCTAATCCACTTGTCTCTCTTCTCTCTTGTGTCTACTCTGTTCCAATACTGCACTAATAACTGAAGATAAGTATATGAGTTAAGACAAAAGCTTTGCCCTGATGACCCCTTAGATAGAGTAGGATGCATGGTACAAAGTTATGAAAAGGGTAAAAAGGGCACAGGAAGGAGAGAGGACAGCCCTATCCTATCAAGGGTGGGGCTGGCGCATAAAACACTTTTGAGTGAGGAAGGACGGGAAGAAGGAAAGAATATATATGGTTTAAAACCTTGAGGGAACCTAAATGTCAAAACCAAACCTTAAAATCATTAAACTCATGGAGAATATCTAAATACTCTTAGAATGGGTCATAGAAAAATGCATAAATATGACAAAAAAGCATAACATGAAAGATAAGATTGGTAGATTTTGCTACTTCAAAATTTAAAATGAGTATATAACAAAATGTGTTGGTTGTGAGGTCACCCACTGGAAGATACTTTCATCACATAACCAAGGACAAGTATTCAGAAAGACAAAAAATGTGCAGCTGGCCCTCTGTGCTTGCAGATTCCACATCTGCAGATTCAACCAACCTCAAATCGAAAATATTCAAAAAAAGAAAAATAAGAATTAACTGTACAATAGTAAAAAAAAAAAAAAAAACAAGTAAAAAGCAATACAGTACAATGACTATTCTCATGGCATTTACATGTATTAAGTATTTTAAGTAATCTAGAGATGATTTAAAGTGTGCAGGAGGATATGCAGATGTTACAGGCAAATGATACGCTATTTTATATCAGGGACTTGAGCATCCACAGATTTGGTGTGGAAGGAGTGGTTCCTGGAACCAATTCCCTCACCCCATACTGAGGGACAAGTGCATAGAATAATAATTAAAGGAAGTGTACAGGTAATTCACATAAGAGAAATCTTAAATGCCTAATAAATATATCCTCGACCTTAGTAATCTGGGAACTTCAAACTGAAATATAATGAAAAATACAATTTCTCATCCATAAGACTAGCAAACATTTAAAAGTGTGACATTAAGTATTGGTGAAGAAATAAAGAAAAGGGAATCATCATATACAGAGAAATTTATGAAGAAATACACATTGATAATATACCTGCAAAGAGCAATTTGGCTGTCCAAGTGTATGCATTTTTGTGACCCAGTAATATATATATATACATATACACACACACATACTTATACCTGCACACACATACACACACTCAGGGATATTATGGACACGTGTACAAAAAGACATGGACGGGAAAACTTATTGCAGTCCTATCTATAATTTTAAAAATGCACACAACCTGCATGTCCATCAGTTGGGGATAGGATGATTAAAGTATTTATTAATGAGACACTTAAAAAGAATAAACTGATGGTAAGATTTGAAACACCTAATTTATGTGGAAAAACTGTTACTCAATGAAAACCGTAATGTGGGAAAGTTTACAGTGATTAAAGTCTATTTGCCTTTGCCTCATCTTATTATATTGATTTGTAATATATGTATAGTATGATTCAATTCATGAAAATCTTTTTAAACCCTCACACAAAGATAAAACACCATATATTGTTCATACATAAAATGTGTAAAAAACCAGACTGTTAAAGATATACACTTAATTCATGAAAGTAGTGGTCACTGGAGAGGAAAGAAGAAATAGGACTGGCAATGAGGGCCAGAGGGGACTTTAATTTTGTCTGAAATGTTCAATCATTTATTTATTTAAAAAGACTTTAACACAACTGTGACAAAAATGTTAGCAATTATTGATTATTGATGGCTGACCCAGGGATGTTTGTTTTATAATTCATTGTATTTTTTTGTCATTTTAAAAAATGTCTCAAAAATTTATACAACTCCAGGAGAAATAGAGCTCATTTAAGAGTCATATCTGGTGGATGAGTGAGGATGGGAGTGGGGACAGAGTTTTCTTGGGTGTGTCTCCAAGTTCCAGTTCATTGAAAAGAAAAGTAACGTAACAATGCAAATGATTTCTGATTATAGGTGTACAACTCGCACAGCAACTAATACTATGAGTTTTTGCTAAAAATCAAATTTAAAATAGTAAGCCAAATAAAATTCTACCTTCGTACATTCAAACTCAAAGTTTCAGCAAACATTGGTAAGCATCTACTCCTGTTGCAGGCACCTTGCTAGGTGCAAGGGACATGCAGATAAACAATTTCCTTAGACACAGAGTGGAGAAACTGCATTTTACTGGGTACATTCCCTTACCTCCAAATCTACCCCTTCCTGGGTCTGTTTTTCTAAGTTTCTCTGCAAAAAACCTGAGAAGTATGTATTACTATCCCCAATCTACAAATGAATGTATTGAGATTGAGTAATTCGCCCAAGGCCATTGCCAATTAGTAAATGGCAGAGTTCATTCTCAGACTCAAATTTTCTGACATGAGAGGCCATGCTGCTAAAGTAGCATTGGATAATTTTAGAGAAGTGAGATTAGTGCTCCTTGGTAATGTAATGTTTTCTGTAAAAAGCAAAACTTTCCAACCTCTGCATTTTGTCCTTGAAACTGAGAGGAAACTGAAGGTGGAACTAATAGTCTTTGGATGGCAGGCCTGCCTACCGTTTAGCTTCGTTCCCACTGGGCAGGAACCATGTCATTGGCCGTAGTTTGCTTGTGTGGAGGGTGTGGGCACTTCAATGCAGAGTGCCCTCAGAGTACGCCTTGCCCCTGCTACTGACGAATCTTCATTTGGGAGGTCTGTGAGCACCTAATTGACTCTTCTTCGCTTGGAGGACACACATGCCTCATGGGAAGAGCCCAAGGAGCAAGATCCTGAGGCACAAAAGGAGTAGGAAGCCAGACTCCCAATGTCACGGCTACCTTTCAGCTTCCTTTGTGACTTTAGCCAAAATACCTTTTTGATCATTAAATCACATGTATTTAAAATGGTGCCAGTTCTTAGCTTACTCACGTATTAAGCGGACTAAATGAACAGAATATGTCAGAGAACAAAGTCATTGTTAAGCATTTTCAAATTGTCATTCTCAATGCTCAAGACAATCCTATGAGATACAAAGAAAAATTTCTAAAACCCCCCTCTTGCACAGGAGACTTGGAGAGTTTACAGATCACTCTAGTATGTGGCTCTCTGGATATCAGAGGTACCTTTAGGCTATAAGAGTACACATGAGCCCTGAGAGACTGTCTACCAATGATCGTTCTAATGGTCTCACAACAGCCTTGCAAAGCTGCCCAGTCATGTCACCTGTTTCTCTGAGTCAGGTGTGACTCAGCCATACACCTGCAGGCCCTGCTCAAGCACCTTCTCCAGCACCTTCTCCATGGGTGATACTCAGTGGCAGCTTCTGGATGAACTTAGACCCTTTTTTATAAATAACCTTTCTCTGAAGCTCTTTTAACTCAGGACAGCATAGAGACAACCAAAGGAGCAGTTGTGAAGAAAGGAGTCCACAGCATGGGACGAGTTGTTTCTGTGTCAGCAGTAACTGATGTGTGCTCCAGCAAGTGCATACACACAGCCTCGTGTAGACAGTGGCACACAATAAAAGGCATGGGCATGGCATACTTCAGGTATTAACTCTCAGCTCAGTATCAAAACCCTCTTGCCAGACATTTTCGGTCCCTGGCTTCCATGCCTTCTTATGGCCCCAAAGACCATCCTGGGTCACCTGGCTTCCCACCCTTCATGTCGTTCTTTAGGGTGGCCTTCTTGCCCTCCTACCTCCAGATTTAGCTATTCCCACATATGTTCCCATATAGCCCTGTCCTTTCTCTTGTGTTGTGTGATGCATCACATAGGTAATCATTGTTATCTGTGCGGGGGGAAGAGCAACAGGCCTGGGGAGAGCCCAGGAACCTCCCCAGTATATAGCCTATATTTGTATTTTCACACAGAATCAGGTTCCTGCCCTTGGGGCAGTCCTACAGGCCTCCTGCCCCAGGAACATATGTCCATCCTTTATCATGTCATTATTATAAATAAAAGGGTGTGGGGATCAACCCGAGCTGGGTGGTCTCTTCCAATTATATTTTTCTGATACCACTCAGATTTAGGGTGACCTGTCTAGGTGACTTGACTATCCCCCATCCTTTTGATCCCACATTTGGATAGAAAACTTCTTTCCCTGGATTCACTGTTAACAACATTTGTAAAATGCCATGCAATCTATTACTATGTTTTTATTTTACAGCCTGTCACCTGCTTCTTCTGCGCCTTGGTTTCCCCATCTGTAAAATAAGAGTGAGAAGAGACAAACTCTGAGGTCTTTCAAAGCTAATGTTCTGAGTCTATGAAATACCCCTTAGTAAGCTGAGGAGTCTGAAGAAACATCCCTCTATTTCCAGTGGCTACTGTCAGAAGGTCATGTAAGGCCATCTCAGTGAACCCTATTTCCCTTATGCTAAAATATGCTATTGCCTTGCTTTCTTCTTTCCCCACTTCCAACCCACTGCAGGTGGTTGAACCTCCCTCTATGGCCTCATAGAGGATTAGTCCTCCTGCGGAGATCCGATACACGTTACTCAATGAAAACCGTAATGTGGGAAAGTTTACAGTGAATAAAGTCTATTTGCCTTTGCCTCATCTTATTAAAGGTTATGATTATATATTAACTTCATAGTTCTCTGATTACCAAGGAGTTCAACTGAGATCCTGGGCCTCTCTGACCCTAATTAGCCCTGTCCAGTTGTGCTTGCACCAGCCTGAAGCATCGCCTCAGCATTGCTCAGTTGGCAGTGGCCGTGCAGATGGTTCATGCCAGGAGCTTAAAATCTTATCTACTACCCAAATATTTCCAAAAGTGTGATATGGGCATCCCCAGTGTGATATGAGATTATTTTTAAGCAGCTCATGGATAAACATATATTATTTTAATAGTTGAGTATCTGTTTAATGCATACTACAAAAAATATGACTAGATTCTTAAACCCATGATTTTACATGTAAATGCTTAGAATGAGGCTGGAGTAGATTTCAGTGTTACTGTATCCTTTGAAAAACTGTTCAGTGAATGATAGTACAGTCAGATTCTAGATGTGAGAAGTTGATGCATTGGTGTCTGAAGTTTGGGAAGCTGTGTGTCACATATCCCTACCTCCCCAGTATGTGAAAGGGACAGTAACAGAAAGAGATGTGAGAACATTGCAGGCTGTGGATACAGCCCGAGCAAAGATATGAAGCCAAGTTTGCAAAGGGTGTTGTCTGAACTTGTCTGCCTGGACCTTTGAACTTTATTCTGCAGAAAATAGAAAGTCCACAGAGATATACAGCCAGCAGTGCACATGATGTTATCTATTAATATTTATCCTTTAATGTCATTTTGTGTTTATTATTTACCTGCACTTATAATAGCTTGACAATATCAATGGGTAAACAATATCATAGTCTTGTATTAGTGGGCAGTTCCATGAACAGAACACTCAGGAGGCAGACCTAGGACACCTCAGCAATGATGATGCAGGCTGTGATGTGCATGTGTGATGTAGGGGCTGCCTCTACCATCCACCTGTGTATCTTACAAACAAGAGCATTATCCTCTTTCAGAAAGTTGTTTCTAACCACTGAGAGTGGCAATCTTGCATCTTTTTCTATTTGAAATCGTAAAACTAATTGAACAATTCATTGAACCTAATGGCTTTAGAAAAATCAATAGCTGCCTCCCATTATTGATATAGTGGATGCACATAGAAGAAATTACCCCATACAGAAATAAGCCAGTTAAAATAAATAATTCAACAAGCTGTCCAGCAATCTATTCAAATTTTGAACTTGAACGATTATGCAGACTTTAAGTATAAATAATGAAAGAACTGCACTCAATGTCATCGAGGTGTGGACGAAAGCTACAATGACAAAGATCCCAGTTCTTGGCACTAACCCCACTACTTCTGAGTGATGGAGCTGCACACGGAATGTGTGGTCAGTATAAATAGGTTGTTGGCTGTAAGGGTGTGTGTGTGTGTGTGTGTGAGTGTGAGTGTGTGTGTGTGTGTGTGTGAACACTGGCTCCCAATTAGTGTGATTAGCATTTGAGATCAGAGTATGGTGTTAATAATATGGTCCTCAAATATATCCAGTAACTTGAAAAGCCCTTTCACGTCTAGCTATATATAGCTATAAGCCAGCTAGATATTTTGCAAATGAGGAAACTGACAGCCAGCAACGTAAATTGACTTGTGCACAGTCACGTTGCTAGTAAATACAAGAATTGAAACTATAGCAAAGATTGTTAAATTTCTTTACTGTCGCTTAGTTTGCTACTAGTTTTGACTTTTTATTCCCTCCTACATTCAAAAGAAACTGTAGTACTCAAGTCTCTTTTCTATCTAAGGAACCTACAGTTAAGAAAGAACTGTCAAGGTCATCTAGCTCAAACAGGATAGAACTAGGATTTAAACCCAGCTCTGGCTCCTGGTCCAGGACTCCTCTCCCATACTTCTCAGTTATTTATGTGTCTCTTCCCACAGCAAGGAGGAGAAGTAATCAGAAGAAACACACTCCCTGGCTGTGAACCTGTGACATTCCAAAGTCCAACTCAGGACCTGAGACTGAGGAGGACTTTCAGCCAGTTCCTTAGGATGACCTGCTCCTCTGCCCCAGTTCCAGTCATCAGGAATCAAGGCAGACGGGGCAGATGTTGTAATTGACAGAAACCTGGGATATGGGTTCTGATGTTGCAAATACAGGTGCTGCAGCAGGACTGGTCAGGGGAGAATAAAATGCAATGACCACAGTCCTCTTCCCTGCTGCTCTTTCCCATTCTCTCCCCTTCTTAAAATGGCCGTGTCACAGGGTCATATCAAAGAGCAAGAAAGAAAGCACAAGGAGGTGGTCCAGGGTGAGCTGCAGTTAAAGACCTCCCAAGAGCCTTTCCTTCACTCATCTCTTTTGCTCACTATTGTATCCCATGTGGAACAGCACAAGGAAATGCTTAATATAGCACTTAATGTGTACCAGGCATTGATCTAAGTTGTTTATGCATATTAACTCATTTAATCCTCAAAACAATCTGTGCGCAGATTATTTTATTACAACCATTTACCAGATGGGGAAACTGAGACATGCCCAGGGTAAGTGCCCCATCCAAGGGACCATAGTAGAGGAGCAAATATTCAAATGCAGCCCGATGGCTCTGAACACGTATTCTAAACTGCTACACTGTATCACAGTGGTGAACAGTCTGTGCTCACCCATTCAGACCCATTCTCCACCCCGTCCATATGGTTCTGTACCACCCAGCTCAGAGGACTGCACCAGCAGGCCCCCTTGTCTTCTGGCTTCTGGTCACATTTGGGCAGTGGGAGGCACCAGCAAGAGATCAGATGGAAAGAGGGTAGTCGGGGCAGCTAGTGCCTTGGCTGCCTCCTGCCAAGGCCACAGGTTCCTCTACCTGAGGCCGCAGCTCCTGTAGACAAACCCTCTCCTGCAGCTACAGCCACAGCCACAGCTCTTTCCTGGCACAGGAAAATGCCCCCTCCCTTGCCCCTCAGCCCTAAAGGTGACCAGGGCTCTCCACTATGGTTATCCCTGGGGTGCTTTTCCATCCCTCCTAGGTTTCCTTTAACCCTCCCCACACCGGTGTAAATTGTCTCTTGTTAAACTCCCCTCAATTTGAATGAGTCACCTGTTCCAAGCTGGGATCTTGACTGATCCAACTGCCTCTGGCAGTGTTGTTTGCACAAGTTAAGTGCTTTCTTCATAAATATGGTTTGGAGAGAGAAAAGAATGAGGGTAGGGAGGGAGGTGAAGGATGTGAGAGAGGGAGGGAAGGATGGAGAGACAGGAGGGAGAATTAAACACATGTAGAACACAGTCCAACCTTGCTTCATCTAGACTAGGTGCTTTCTTTTCTTGCCAATAATAATAATGTGGGTCATAAAACTCTATCACATCTTATTTCATTTAACACATGTATTATTACCCCTACTTTACATTTCACAAAACTGACTCTCACAGAAGTAAGATCATTTGTCTAAGTTCACATGAAGTTTCTTGAAGTACCTGAGCCTAGACTCAGTCCCAAAATTCTGATTCCAAATACAGTCTAGTTTCGTGTCACATGCTGCAATTTCTGAACATCGGGTGTCTTGTTCCTGACAATGAGCCAGATATTCAGGAAGCCAAAACAACCTTGAAGAAACATATTTCTTTTCACAATGCTTCAGTCATAATAGGAGTTTGATTTAGGGTCCTCGCAGCATCGCTGACTTCTGCCTCCCGGTGCTTTCCGCCTCGTTCTCTGGCTCCCCTGAACACCAATCTTAACTGTATCTTGGGAGGGGAGAAGAAAAACGACTCCAGTGCTGAAAAACATATTGGTTCTATGTGGTTCTTTTCATTTCCTTCTTCCAAGGAGCCCAAGAACCATTTTTATAAAACAGCATCTAGCAATCGATGTAGGGAGCACTAATGTGCTTTTCTGATAGCCCACTTTGAAAAATATAGGTCTTTTAAAAAAACTTAGATATTGATATTTGTACAGATGGGCAGCATTTGAATGTATCACCATGAAACTCCTCCAGGACTTAGAGGTCCCTCTGAGAAATGTTTATTTGAGAGTCAAAAAGGCCATCACTTCTCCACATCCCGTTGATTTTATTCTCCTAGAAGTACATTAATCCTGGGCCCAGGGAGTGCCTTTCAAGTAGACTGGAAATACCAGCTAAGAAGCCACATTTCTTCTAACAGAAGAAAAAAATTATGACTATGTCTGTGAGTATTTAACATTCTAAACAACTGGCCCCAAAATGAAAGATATGAGTAGAAGAAGCTATTTGTGTGAACAAAGGTTCGAGACACGAGACTGAATGGATTTTTTGGGCTAAACCCAGCAGTTGTTTCATTCTCTATAGAGACTATAAAATCAGGATTTTTCTTACAAAAAGAAGACAACTGACCAGAACAAGAAAAAGAGCACATCTAGCCCAAAGCAGCGTATTCACTCTGGGTCTCCTCTACTTGACAGCGAGCTTCTTACTGGAGAAGCATTTCATCTTGGTTTTCTGTCCTAGCTGCCAGCACGTGACCGAGCATATAGTCAGTGCTTATTAAATAATTATTGAATGACTGACTGACAGCTTAAATGAATGAATGGTTTATACAATTCTTTTTTAAATCTTTTATTCAACCTTCAAACACTCCAGTAAGATAGGCAGGGGCAGGAATTATTCTTACTCCTATTTTATAGATGCAGAAACTGAGGCCCAGACAGGTGAAGGCTCTTGCCCAAGGTTACATAGTAAATTAGCGGCAGAGCTAGTAGTAAAAACTTGATGTTCTAATCACAAGGCCAGTGATCTTTCCAGTTCCTTCCCCTGGTATTACTTCTTTCCCTTCGTTTTAGACTTCCCTTGGTCTCCTAAATTATGCTGTGGAATGGAAATAGCATTTGGGAACTGAAGGACTGAAAGCGAAGCTCTCCCTGAGTCAAAACCATGAAATCCCCATATGAAATGAGAGGCATTGAGTTCCCTGATACAGAGATCAATGTAGTAGAAGAAAAATGAATGACAGATATGAAATTAATGGCATTTAAATTTATGCAGTTGCAATAGAAAACAATTCTTCTGCAATGCCTTCCTGAGGCTTTTTGATATGTAGCAGTAATTAAAAGAGCTCCTTTAAATCATTTATTATAATTATGTTTTAAATGATCCAGTCCTGAATGTAGCTGGCTTTTTGTTGTTTAGTGGTAGCTGGTGACATTTGGAATTGACTAGACATTTGCAATAATTTGACTACTTTTCATATACAGAGAACTGAACTGCCTCTTGCAACTGAATTGGGAAAATTTACCAGGTCCCCTGGGGTCCCCTCACTTTCTTTCCTGCCTCAGTGATCTTATAACACTCCTGGGGCAAAAAGAGTCAGCACAAGCTAAGCCAAGTTGGGACATAAGATCAGTTACATTCTGCAACTTCAAAGATAAAAGTTTTTATGAACAAGTGGAGAATGGAATAGATGCTTTGGTTGTGAGATTTGACCCTTTGGAGGTCCAGGCTGATTGGGAGTGAAGTCCACAGAGTTGGCTAAAACCTTCTGCTAATGGGGTTGAGGGTGTGAATTCAATCCACATGCTAGTAATTTTCCTCTCCATATTATCTATCTTTTATCTTTGCTTAAAGCTTTGTGGCTTATCGGGAAAGAAACTGAGGCTCAGAGAGGTTGAGAGGTTTGCCTAAGGTCACACAGCTCATAATTAGTTGAGGGAAGGGGATGCAATTTTTGCCTCTGGGTGAAATGCTTTCTCCAGCCCTCCAAGGGGTGCTCTGTGGTGTGCAACATTTAACAAGCAACAGCATAGTGTCATACTTATAAAGGCATGCCCCATTTGAATGGCAGTGAGCAGTGAGGCAACTGACTTGCCCAAGGGCACACCATGGGTTGCAAGGACAGGACATTGATCCAGTCCTCCTGAGTCTAGCTTTAGGACATGTTTCATTAAAGCACAGCTGCTTGGCTTAGAGAAATCAAGCAGGTACAAGTCTTGGGTCATTAGATGGTAAGGTGAAAGTCATGGCTGGATTGGTGGGGAGCCATTCTCTCCAGATGTGGGAATGAGTCCCAAGGAAATGACTATGTTTCCTGAACTGCTCAGATAATTTCTGAGACCCTTTCCCGAGCTTCCTCTTCTTCTTCAGGAGGACACCCAAAGCCAGCCCCCTAGAGCTCAGGGCATGGTTTCTCCCCATGTGGACCCCTCTCTCTGCCATCTGCCTGGTCCCATTCCCCACTCACTCTTCCTCACTCGCTCTCTGCTTTCCTTCTTCAGGCTCTGATCCTCTTCTGGAAAAGCAGGGGTCTTCTCTGTATTAACATTTGGCAAATGATTCAACCTCTCTGAGCCTCAGGTTCTTCATTGTAAAAGAGGATCTCTAAACTGCTAACATTTAAATTCAGGGCAGATCTCCTGACTTACTTATATTTGTGCCCCCGGGAACCAATTTGGTTCCTACACGGTAAATAAATGACCAAATTTTGTAAGGCCCTTGGAGGGACTGGGTGAGATAAACTACATAACTGGCCTAGCACAGGTCTTCACACATATTAAGTGCTTGATTCATTCTTTCATTGATGGAAAATCCATTCAGGGCCTGCAGCTTTCCAGGTACTGTTAGGCACTTTGGACACAACAATGAATAAAACAGCTACAGATTCCTGCCTTCATGGAACTTATGTTCTAGGAGGAAGAGATGGACAAAAAATAATAAACACATTAAAAAAGTAAAATAAACGTATGGCACGTTAGCAGGTAGTAAATACTATTGAAAAAATTTTTTGAAATAGAGCAGAGAAATGGGGATTAAGAAAGGGGTTGAGGTAAACAAGTTGCAATTTTAAATAGGGCAGTTTGGGCCAGCCTCATGGAAAAGATGACATTTAAGTTCACTAGTTTATTTCCTTATCTTCATTCCTCTCTTCCTCCCTTTTTCCTCCTCAGTCCAAGCTCTCCCATACAGCTCTTGTCTCCCTGACAAGATCAGAACATGTTGGAGAATGTAGGCACTTAGTCATATTGTCCAGTCTACAGGACTGACTGCATAATTTGCAGGGCCCAATGCACAAGGAAAATCAGGGCCCCTTATTCAAAGATCATTACACATTTCAAGAGTGCAATGGCAGAACATTCAACCAAGTACAGGGCTCTTCTGCACAGGCCATGTGCACATGACATGGCTAGCTGTCATGATTGAAATCGCATTGATTCAGGGCCAGTCTCTCTTCTCTCCTGGTCAATGCACTGTTAGCCATTCTCACCGCCCGCTTTCTACCTGTCCTAGACCAGGAGTCAGCCACATTTCTTATTAGTTTCCTAAGGGCAGGCCCTGGCCTCTTCTCCTGCCCTGCAGCTAGCTAATCTGACACACAGGTCCTGATAGATTTTTAAAGCCAGCAATAGTCCTTAGGAATCAGTAAGCCCTCCTGCACGGCAAGTTTATTTTCTCCAGAATTAATAGCAAAGGAACATAAGTAGGTGGAGGACTTAAGGATTTATTTCCTTCTAATAATCAAGAGTACTCTCTCCAGTAGTGCTATTTACCTGATAAATTGTAGCATTAGGTCTCAATGCTGATGAGTCTGTCGCCCGCTCAGACTGCCGCCCCATCCCAACAATAAGCAATCTCTCCCTTCCTGTTCCAGCACTAGACTGCACGTGGTGCCAATGGAATTGCTTTATAGGAACACAGCACCTCACAGTTTACCCTTTTTCTCTTTATAGTGGCTACTCCCCTAATGGTAGCTAGAGCAGAGGTTTTCATCTGCATCCTACAGATGAGCACACTGAAGGTCAAGAACTGATATGACTTGTACAATACCCAACAGGTATTATACTGGGATTTTCAACCAGATCGCCTGACTCCAACACCACTGTCTTCCCAATATTGGTTTGTTATGTATGCATTTATCTTGCATACCCTGTCTACCTCCTCTGAAAGGAATTGACTACAGGATTATTCCAGAATGCACTTCCCCACTAATGCCCTTATCGTGAAATCACATGAGACCTTGGAGACTTGAGGTATTGGAATGCAGTAGGTTGCTTGCTCAGATTCATATTATTATGGAGAAGCAAAGATAAATGCCAAACACATACATGCCCCAGTTCAAGTAAGCAGGAGGGACTGAAAAAGAAACTGTAAGAAGTGCTTTTGTCATATTCATCCACTAGTTATTAATTCTTTTTTCTCTCATTTTTTGTTGTGGTAACATATACATAACATAAAACTTATACTTCTGGTCATTTTTAAGTGTGTGGTTCTGTGGTGTTGAGCACATCCACGTTGCTGTGCATCCATTCCCACCATCCAACCACCCAACTCCAGAATTTTTTCATCTTCCCCAACTGGAACTCTGTACTCATTAAGCAGCAATTCCCTATTCCACCCAACTCCCAGCCCCTGGAAACCACCATTCTACTTTCTGTCTCCATGAATTTGACTACATGTGTAAGTGGAATTATATAATATTTGTTCTTATGTGACTGGCTATTTCACTCTGCATAGTCTTTAAGGTCCATCCATGCTGTAGCTTGTATCAGAATTTCCTTGCTTCATAAGGCTGAATAGTATTCCATTATATGTATGTACCACATTTTGTTTATATGTTCATCCATCTCTGGGTTACTTCCACCTTTTCGCTATTGTGAATAATGCTGCTGTGAACGTGGGTGTACAAATATGATATCTGTTCCAGTCCCTGCTTTCCATTCTTTAGTGTATATACTGGAATTGCTGGATGATACAGTCATCTTATGTTTAATTTTGGGGGGAGATACCATACCATCTTCCACAGAGGCTGTACCATTTTCATTCCCATCAGCAATGCCCACAGGTTCCAATTTCTCTACATTCTCACCAACACTTCTTATTTTCTGGGTTGTTTTTTAATGGCTACCCTAAGAGGTGTGAAATGATTAATTATTTATCAGTTCTTTTATTCATCCATCCATCTACCAAGCCATATTGGGAGCTTACTTTTATTTGCAGATCAGACAGGAAGAAAGCCCAGTTTTTGTCCTCAAGGAGTTCAATGCCTCTTGCAAGAGGCAAAGACATTAATACTCAAAGATCTCCAACCATGCCCTACCTTCACCCCTCCCTGAAATCTTCAGGCCCTTCCAGTGACCTTGGCTTATAATGACTTCAATCTCCTTCCCAAACTCCTCCTCATTCCCTTCAGTTTGGAGACATTTACACTGGCTTGAATTAGAAGAGAAGAATTCTATTGCCTTCTTGGCCCTGTAAAGTCAGTCTTCACGTATAGCTGACACATCTCCTGATTTTCTCCTTTTGGGCCTGACCCCCTTGATGGGAGATTCGGGGGCACCTGCTCAGAAGCCCAGAGCTTTGTAGCCAGTTTCTTTGGTTTTAGGTTTCTGTTCGGCTATTTCATGGATGTGACAGTAACCTAATAGAACAAATATCTTAACCCCACTGAACCTCATTTTCTTTCTTTCTGGGTGGTGTGAATGATTGGTGAGTTAATACGGGTCATCGCCTATGTGACATCTGCTCTGACCACTTCAGATGAGTAGTAAGTGCTCTCTGAACCCTGGAGCACTGACCCATACTCAGTAGATGCTCAGTTTAAGAAGGAATCAGAATTGGATGGCTGGTGCCTATTGCCCCAATAACACAGCATAGTGGATAAGACCAGTGTGGTGAAGTCTGTCATTCCTGGGCTCATATCCTGGCTTCACCACTGCCACTTGGGTTAGCTTAACCTTGGTATTCCTCTGTCTTGGAAAGCAGGACTAATAATGGTTCTTTTTACATAAGGTTCTCGTGTAAAAAACTTAGAAATAACATGTTGTTGCCTTCATTGTAATATTTGCAGAAGGCAGAAACAATAAAGGCAGGGAGTGAACCAGCTGCCTATCCCCTGCCTGCCAACATGCCATTCTGTCTTCCTCAGGGCCCCTGAAATATGGATTCCTGGAGACCAGGAGTTTCTGTGAGGTAGGAGTGTAGATAAGGCTTCTATCTGCTCTGCTCTGTCACTCATGTGGCTGCCTGGTTCTCTCCCTCCCAGTCCCCACCTGCCCCTCATCCATATCCCCAACTTCCCACTTCTGCCTGGACAGCTGTGGCCAAAGTCCTGCCCTTCTTTCCTCCATCTCAGGGCAGAAAGGATGGGGCGGGCAGCAGGGTCCAACTGCTCGAGGTACATCGCCGGCAGCAGGGCCCATGTACAACATCCTGCAAGCTCAGGGATATGGGGGACTGGCTGCCTCCGAACAGCAGGCACTACTGATGGATGGCAGAGGAACACACACAGCCATCTGCCTCTGGATGCTGGATGTGGACTGTGCCTATTCTGCATCCAAATAGCATTTCATGCAGGAACACTGCCTCACACCAGGCAGAACCAAACTTCTTTAAGACCACATTTTATATGGAGACCTGCTTACCTGGTTTTGCCCATTGGAAGTAATGAAACTTAACAGTTCCCCAATCCAGACCTCCATCTCTAACAAAATGTGAAGTTGCACATCAGGTACTTCGTTAATTCTTCTGGAAAATAACTAAAACCATTCTCTGCAATTGCAACATTGTATGCTTCACCCAAAAAGTTGACATAAGGGTAAGTAGTTACAACAAAAGATAGGACAAGCTAATAATAGCATTGACAGAGCTTTTAATATGTCTGGCATGATGTATTAAATGTGTAACTCTTACACCAAAGGAAGGGAGTGCTACTATGGATCCCATTTTGCAGATGTGGAAGATAAGGTGTGAAGATGGGGAGGGTGTTCTAGTTTTCTCCTTCAGGAAGGAAATGCAACTATCTGATTTTGATTCATCTTGAAAACGGATTTCCTCCATCAGGAAAAAGCAAATTCCAAAGCATCATTTTGTATAGCACCCACCTATAAAGCTCCCACCACCTCTTCCCACACCAGCCGCTGACAATATCTCAGGGGGTGTCCCTTTGAAAAGACTCCATATCCAGTATTGTATTTGCTAAGCAAAGTTAAGAAACAAACCAAACTAAGCAGAACAGTCTTTGGTTTTAATACAGAACAAAATAGGCTAATACGATCTCCCTATAGCACACAGAGAAAAGCTTTAAGGCCAGACCACATTTTGTAGGTCAGGGTTTTCCAAAGTATCTTCAGTAGACCATCAATGTCATCAGCTGCTTCACAAGAATGAAGCCTCCGGTCACACAGTTTTTAGAAATGCTCCTGCCAAAGACTGGGCAGTAGACTTCAAGAACCATAGCCCATGAAGCCCACTCTCTTCTTGCTACATCTGCCTCCCCCACACCACCCGTCATCACCCCCAGCCTTGAAAATGAGAATTGGCTGGTCCTTGCTGAGCTGCATCTCTGGGCTTTGCTAAGCCTAGATATCGTGAAAAGGTGGCATGTAAGATTTAAATGTAGGAATTAAGCATAATTTTTTCCAACCATACTCCATTAGAGGAGACAGAAAGAGAGAGAAGAGAGGAAGAAGGAAAGAGCGATTTAGAGAGGGAAAAGCAAGAGAGAGAGACTGTCTCTGGAGATGCACAGTAAGATATATCTCTCCATACATTATGAAAGTGACCCCAGGATCCAGCAGCCATTTATGGAACATTCCCAGTGATGCAAACAGAATCCCATTCATCATGATCATGGTGCCATCCCTGCCTGGCCTACCTGTGATTGCAGCCAATTACAGATGTGCCATCTAATAGCCGAGTAATAGGATGTGAGGGAACAGGTGACACATGGGCTGTCTTAGTCTAACGTGTGCCATCACTTAGCAGCACTCTCCACCGACTGCTATTCCTGTGGGTGTCCACAGAGTTGTGTAAATAGCTGCTGAGGATTAGCACATCAACTATGGTTAGAAAACTTCTTGGTGCAGCAGTTAGGCCTGCCTAACATTTTTCTTTTTTTAATAGCAGTGCCCATGTGCTGGCTCTAACTTTCTGTCCCACTGGGACTGAGATATAAATATTTGGGAATAATGAGAGCCTGGGCACCTCCTCTTGTGGGTGCCGAAGTTGAATCACCGAGGTAATCACCTCTAGCCAGGATTGTCGCGATGGTCTGTAACTTACTGCTCCGCCTGGCTCTGTATTGTTTCTCTTCATCACTCGTGCCTGTGGCTGCCTTAGTGGGCTTTCCACACATTCACACTCAGCTGGTCACGTTATTGTTTAAAACCTGTGGAACAGTCCTTTAGATAAGATCCATGATCTATTTTTTCTTTACGCATCCAGTCTTAGCCCCTGGTATTTCTTATCTCTTTGCTGCCAGAGTGATCATTCTCAAACAGAAATCTGCTCCCATCAAAGGAAGTTTAGGATAGTGACTAAGAGCATGGACGTGGTGGCCAGATCACCTGGTTCCAATCCTGGCTTTGTCACTTTCGTGCTGTGTAATCTTGAGCAAGTTACTTAACTTCTCTGTGGCTCAGTTTTCCTCATCAGTAAAATGAGGATAATAAGAACAGAAGTTAGGGTTGTTGTGAGTATTAAATGAGGTTAATGTATGTACAGTGTTAAGTATATTAAGTATTTGAACAGTGCTTGGCTTATAGTAAACACTCACTATTATTTAGCTGCTATGACAATAATGATTCCCTTTTTTCAAAATAAGGCCCAAGATTCTTCACTTTCACACAAAACCCTCCTTGATACGCACCTGCCTATCTCTGCAGCCTCGTCCCCTATTTCCATCGTGGAGAACTAGGTTAAGTTTCCCAGTGCATCCCAGTAGCATCCCATGCCCTTTGGTACCACCCTTCCTGCTCCCTTTCACTGGAAGGCCTTGCCTGTCCCACGTTCCTGACTGCCTGGCACACTCCTATTCAGCCCCCAGAATTCAGGCCACTGAGCTTTCTGTCTTTCCCTCCTAGAGCCCAGTGTCATCATCTCCAGGGTAAAGTCATGACCCCTTTCCTTGTGCTGTCCTTTTGCTTCGTGCCTCCCTTCAACCTTGGCTGAGCACACTCTGCTACGACTCTCACTTTACCCATCTGTGTTCTCCTCTAAGTCTCACACTCCTCAAAGTTACTAACCGCTTGTCTCTGAGAACACGGCCAGGTGAATGGCTCAATGGTAGATTGTTGAAAGAATTTGGGTAGCTTGTACTTGGGCAGTCTTATACTCGTGGATAATTTGCTTGCATTCATCCATCTGGGTGGTAATTCCAGCATCATTTAATGAGCACCACCTGTATGGTACACACTGTAGCAGGCACTGGGGAGGAGCAATGTTCACTGCAGAATTCCCAGGAAAGAGAGATGGCAGGAGATTTGGGGGAGACAGGCTAGTTTTGCAGAGCTTCTCCCCTTCTCCTTTCTTGACCAGGGAGAGGCAGGACCACACTCTGCAGGAGGCTGCTTGTGGCAGGAAGATCTTGTGGTGGGAGGTCAGACAAAGGGCGAGAATAGGCCTCCTGAAAAAGAGCAAGATGACTGAAGCCTGTGCATTTGTAACATGATTCTTTCCCATTAAGCTTCTAATTTTTAATAAAATTACCAAACTCACTAATTTCCGTTTCACTCCTGCTTTGATGTGGGGAGCGTGCAATAGTCAACAGGTGTTCTCCAGGGAGGAACGTGACAGTCAGTAAGACCAAGCATTCTGCTATGTATGGCAGTTTGCCTAGTGCCTAAGGGCATGGGCTCCACTCTGAGGTCTTCCTCTGTCCCTCTGTTCCTTTATTCTTCCCTCCCTCCCTTCTCCCCTCTTCCGTCCTTTCCTTTTTTCTTCCTGTACCATCTTAATCTGCAACCGCCCTTGCTCAGAGAATATGAAAGTGGAAGTGAAAACAGGATGGGTATTGGAATAATCCTACATTTTAAACCAAGAATAAAGCATCACTACCAGCCACCACCCCAGCTTGTCCACCCGTCAGTAGGAAACTCGCCTACCCTTGTCTCTGATGTATAGCTGTAAGTGTTTTCGCGGGTTTCCTGTCCTAGCTGATCTCCAGCTTTCATTTTGACAGCACTGGAGCAGAAAAACAGGCAGAGAGGGAGACTAAAATTGGAATTGAAAACTGTTCCTTTTTTTTTTTTTTTTTTAATATGAAATGCTACTGGCTAAAACAGAATGAAGCCCACAATAGTTTTTGCTTTCCTCATCTGCCATTTTAACAAACTCTTACAAGCTGTGAATCAGAAAGGGCCAATCAGCAAGCCTCCTAACTGAACCCGGAGAGCCGTAGAAATAAAGTCTCAGTGGGCTTGATGCCCTGAAAATGTAGCCACAATCAGTTGATTGGGGACACCACATATCTTCATGTAGGAACAAAGGTTAAAATAGGAGAAGCCAGGTTCAAGGGCTTGGGGGGAAAAAAACCTGCTTTTATGAGCACAACCGCTACACTCCTGTCATTCTTCTGTGGATACAGAAGATTCCCTGTGAGTGTGAGAAGCTTTGTGTTAATCAAGCCAGCCTGGGAGAAGCCTCCAACCTGCAAATCCAGAGTCTTCTTGATGAAGGGGATAATCTTTCTGGATTTGGGGTACAGAATTTGAGAGCTTGAAAGAGAGGGAGAGAGAGAGACGGAGACAGATGTAGAAAAATACGGATAAATGACATATGGCTGTGAAACAGACATGTGTTCATAAACATACAACAGACATGCCAGAGAAAAAACATGCTTCTCATTACACACCAAAATTACGTGTAATAGCTGACATTTCATGGGTGCTTACTCAGAGCCAGGTGATGTTCTAAGTAAGCAAAGAACAGCGAGTGTAAGGAACTTGCCCATGGTCACACAGCTCATTTGGAGACCTGCGAGTAGTCCACTTTAGCTATGGAGTTTATATTTGGAGAGCCTGGACGTTGAAAATAGAATAACTAAAATTGCCATCTCCAATGGCAGGTCTCAGGTCAATCCCTGAACCTTTCCTTGCCTTCAGTGAACATCTCCTTTGCTATGGCATCGCAGGACATAACTGGCCACATTTGACAAGGGGGAGTTCCCTGAGGAAGCTGCACAGGAAGAGAGGGTGGCTGCAGGTCAGATGTGAAGAGCTGAGGGAGGCTGGTGGGTGAAAAGTTGACTAGAAAATTGCAACGTCAATATTAGCAGACAGGCTAATGAAGGACTGCCATTTGCAGATGCCTGTCTCTCACTTTCTCTCCCTTCAAGAGAGCTGGCGTCTGCTAATCAGGATCCTCCAAGCCTGGGCAGGATCAGTGCAAGGGTTGCCTACGAGGGAATGTCTCCAGGATGGGAGGGAGATCTCCCTACTATGACCAAACAATGATCTTTCAGTGTTTGAAGTCTCTAGGGACAAACCACAAACATGAATAGGACAAGCAAAGAACTGCAAAGAAATTGGTCAGAACCTGAAAGAAATGACACTACAAAAAAGGAGGGTGAGAGGGGAGAAAATGCTCATATTTATGTACTATGTGACAGGTGTTGTGCCAAACATTTAACATTATCTTATTTATGCCTCAATACAACCCTAGTAGGTAAGTATGGATATGCCCATCTTACAGATGAGGAAGCAGACTCAGAGATCCTGGGGCTACACAAGTACCACGAGGCAGTGCTAGGAGAAATTCCCATGTGCATCTGTCTCATGCCTTGTGACATTCCTCTTATACCACACTGCTTTGTGTCAGGATTAAAATAAGCCTCAGGAACACTTCCCTGTTATTGTTACTGCAGTGTGCAGCAGTGGTTAAGAGTTGTGGGGCCAAAGTCAGCAAGCCCTAAATTCAGTTACCACCTTGACTACTTCCCACCTCTGAGAACATCTCAAGTCCTCCGATCCCTGGTTTCTTCATCTGTGTAATGGAACTTGTGCCAGAGGATTGCTATGAGGGTTGAAAGGAATCATGGATGGAAAGTGTCTTAGGCCCTTTCTGTTGCTTATAACAAAATACTTGGAACTGGGTAATTTGTAAGAAAACAAAATGTATTGCTTACAGTTTCAGAGGCTGAGAAGTCCAAAGTCCAGGGAACACATCTGGTAAGTGTCTTCCTTGGTGGTGGCTTCGGTGACACAGGGTATCACATTGCAAGATAGAGGAAGCAGAGAGAGTTCCTCATGTGTTCTCCTTTTAAAGCCCTCAGTACTACACCCACAACCACCATTAATCTATCAAGTTATTACTGGGTGAATAGATCAATGCATTCACTTAGGTGTAGTCCTCCCAGTCCAATCACCTCTTCAAGGCTCCACCTTTTGATTACTATACCAGGACTTGACACCCTCTTAACAGTCGTAGTGGGGAATCAAGCTTGTAATACACAGCACTTGGGGGACACAATTCAATCTATATCATAGTGTATTACTGATAATAAAGGAGTAGACAGTATAGTGTGCAGTGCATCCAAGTGCTCGGTAAACAGTCCTTCCTCTCATACTTTTAGCTTTATTATTTTTATTATTAATTTAGTTAATTAGCTTAGGTATGCCACTCCTAACAATTTTGTGTAACTCTGAGCTCCTTGAGGATTGTGACCCTAACTTAGAGAATCATCTAGATTTTAGAGCCAGAAGAAACCTCAGAGAAGCCATTCAATCCTAACTCCACATTTTATAGATGGGAACAACTAAACTCAAAAAAGAGAAGTAAGGGCCAAGCCCGTGGCGCACTCGGTAGAGTGTGGAGCTGGAAGCGCAGCGACGCTCCCGCCACGGGTTTGGATCCTATATAGGAATGACTGGTGCACTCACTGGCTGAGTGCCGGTCACGAAAACGACAAAAAAAAAAAAAAAAAAAAGAGAGAGAAGTAATTTGTCCAAGGTCACATAGAATGACAGGTAACACCTCTTATATCGTAACACCTATCATACTTCTAGCATATAAAAAATAGTCTTTAAGTAACATTTATTCAACTAATTCTGCTTTCTTAGTCTCCTTTCACCTCAAAGCAGCCCATGTGATATTTCTCATTTGTGAACTGATTGAGGAGCTTGTGCGGAGGCCACATCTGAAGTTGGGAATGTCTCTGTGGCGGCCTTGGCCCACCTGCCTCTGGCTTATGGCTTCTCTTCCAACTGCACAAACCCTGCTCAATTTTCTCCAGGGGAAGCTGGAAAATTAGCAGCTACGCTGGCCCCTGGGAATAGCGGAGCATTTTTTTATGGAGAACAGGGAAGAGTTCTCAGTGTTGTGGTTATTTGTGGCATTTCATCAGCAACAATGTAAATTAAATTAATTAAAAAGCATTGTACATTTCTAATTCCAACACTGGATTCACTCAGTGGCCATGGAAATTTTGAATAATGCATAATAGTCATCTCTAATTTCTCAACATATGTTTTTTCACTTACACAGCTGTGAAAAAAATTATATTTATATTTTTGTTGATGCATAATTTCCAGCCTGAAAACAGAATTCATATTAGCATTAAACTGCCAACAGGTGTTGTCTTTTTTTTTTTTTTTTTCTTTTTCTGGTGAGCTGGAATAATCCCCTCTTTGGCAGGAAGTCAGTATTTTTTCACAGTCATTTTTGCATCCTTAAGAACGCCTTTAAAATTATTTTCTACTTGATGAAACACATCCTCACAAGGCTTCATTATGTTCATCCTGGTGTTATCTGATTAAATATTTCAATCACGAAAAACTTCAGAGATTTAAGTCATTTCCTACCCAAGACTGCATAGAACTACAACTGGGAATGTTGATAACATTTTGAAGCCTTTTTTGCTAAGAAATATCCATGATGTTAAATAATCTAATTGCATTTTAAGCCTGAATCCTGTTTATTTTAACTATTGATTAGAACATATCTTTTAGGTACAAGGTAATCGAGCCAAATGCAACTGACTCCTGCATTCTGTTAAGGAATGCCTGGAGAGAACGAAACATTCCCGTGAGACCTTGTCAGTTTCTTCAAAACTGTTGGATTTTCTTTTTTTATTTTTTCCCCCATCTACAAATAATTCTACCAGACTCCAAGAGTTGAACAATTTAAAGCAAAGTAGAATGGAAATTAATAGTTATCCTGAAATTTAATCCTTCTTGCTTCTGTATTCCTTCCCTCTTAACATTACATCATCTACCCCATCTTCCCCCAACCCAAACACCACCATCCTAAACTATTTCCTCTCTCTTTTCTTCCAATCTTGCTTCTCTCCCTGACCCCCATATCGAGTAATTCTATGTAAAATCTCATTTTAATATGGTCTCTGTCTTGCTTAGGACCCTACGGCAGCTCTCCCTTGTCCCTGAGATAAACTTGAAATTCTTTAGATGTACGCACAAAGTCCTTCATGATCTGGTGCCCTTCGCCCCTGACTCTTTCTCCAGTATCATCCCATTACTTATCTCTTCAAATCTGTGGTGCAGCCATGTGGGGCTTCCTGCGGCTCCGGGAACAAATTTGTGATTCCATTTCAAACTTCAGTGACTTTGCTCATGCTCCTGCCTCTGCCTGGTTACCCTAATGCTATACTGCTTCAGACTACCCTCTTCAAGACCCAGCTCAGGAGTCTTCTCCCCAGCAAAAACTTCCCTGTTTTATCACCACCACTGCTATCACCCTGACACCCTTACTTTAGATAGAGTGGCTTTCTTCCTGTGATATTTCACATTATCTTTTAGTTCAAGAGAGAGCATATTGTAACAGCTAAGAACTCGGATTCTAGGGCCAGGCTTCCTGGGTTCACATCCCAGCTCTGCCATTTACTAGCTGTGTGACGTTGGGTAAGTTGCTTAACTTCTCTGGGCCTTGATTTTCCCATTGTGAAATGGGAGAAATAATTATACTTACCCTGTAGAATATTTATGAAAATTAAATGAGGCTATATACAAATTACTTAAAACAGTAGCTGGCAAGTAATAAGTACATAGCTAACAATTCATATATTCTAGTTCTTATTTGCATAACTTTATTGTATTTGTTTAGGATCTACTTCCCTCAATAGACTCAGAGTCCCTGAGGGCTGGAATGTAGTTCTATCATCCTGTATCCCAAGTGCCTGGTACTGTGCCTGGCATATAACAGGTGCTCAGGAACAGATGTAGGAGGAATGAATGAATAAATCAATGTAGACAGGCAATCTGGAAGCTGAGAAAGCAAAGAGACATTTCCCCCTCAGTTAAGTAATATAGTTATCATGTCTCTGACACTTCTTATTTATTTATTTTTTTAAACTAGAGAACTCCTTTCCTCTCATGATTACCATCTAAAACACGGAATGAGTGTTTGATGCACATTTGCAAGAGGATTTGAGTCCAACATCCACACTCTGGTGGCCTGGCTTGTTCCATTTTACTTTCCTTTGCCATTGCCAAAATGAATATCCATTGATGAGATTTCTAGTATTCATCACATGCAGCCACCAGATGGATCTGAACAGTTTCTCCAACAACCAATTTGCATTTGGACTCTACGTCCAAAATGCCTTCCCATAATAGCTTCCATTCGCCTTCTATACATTCCACAATCTTCCACTGTTCTCTGAAGGCCGCACCTCTAACCTCTAATTTTGAAAATCGTGGATCAATTTGATACAACTGAGTTGCACGGAGTTAAACCATGGACTGTATTGTATTGCCAAATCATGACTTGCTCGTATATTGCAACTTCTACCATGTAACTTAACAAAAATTTTTATAATAATCTTTTGCAGAGAGTCCCCAATGTATTGTTGCAAGACTAATTTTTTCCCCCTACTGCTAGAAAGGCTTCTTCTTGCCTAGTGGGCATAGTTCTTGAGCCAAGATCTTCTTATTAAGGTTGTTATGTTTATTTGGGGCTCATGTTAGGTTTCATGAACTTAAATGAAGAGTAAGTAATAAATTCATAGAGGAAATTGGGTTAGCATGTGATTAACATCCTGGCTGATGCAGGCAAGTGTACCAATGATGGAAACATGTGCTTATATCATGATGAAATGCAGATTAGAGGCCCTGGAGCCAACCCAAGGAAATCTGCCCAAAACTGTTTCATCTCTGTCAGCTTTAATCTGATCGAAGTAGAGCATGCTTCAATGCAGCGAGTAAAAAGTGAATGCCCAATATAAACAAGTGACACTATCTTCCATTGATATGTTATTAAAATACTCATTTTTCATTGTGGTGTAGTAGAGTGGACTATAACCTAGAGGACCTAAATTCAAATCTCATCTCAGTCACTGACTTAAACTGTGAAATCTCACAGGGCCTTAGCTTCTGCATCTGTAAAATGAATGTGCTGGTTAGACTAATGGTTTTCAATAGTTTTTTCCTTCAAAGTACAAATGAAAAATGATATTTACACACTCACATGAGCAGCCCCAGTGTTGCTCACAATTACCCATGTACTAGTTATAGCTCAGTCCCTTTCCTACTGCTCAAGTGAGCAGATCGGAAAGCATGAGTGAGATTGACATTTTAGGATAACCTGGAATCCTGTCTTGTCTAATTTATTTTAAAAACTAAAAAGCAAATAATTTGGAATCTTGGGTACATCTTTATTAATTTTTAAAAAGTGATTTGCTACACAATTCCCAAAAGGTGGGCCACAAAATTCAAGTTGGTAGTTTCTAGACTGATTTAACAGTCCCTTGTACCTCTATCATTCCATATCTCTGTGAGTAAATCAAGGTGCCAGTAGAGAAAAGTCCAAGGCATTGAGTCTTAACTATTCAGAATACAATAACAAGGAATACATTTTGCACTTAGGCCTCACTTTGGTGGGTTTTCTCATTTCTCCTCGGAAAACTGCTTGTGGCAATAGTAACTTCCTGATTCTTCTGTTGATATGCTCATCAGAGCTGTATTTCTAAAATGAGGTAACAACATCATCACCACATCCAGGCATACTGCCAGTGCCTCAGGGCCTGCCCAGGGACCTGAGGCATGGATCCAGGAGCCAGACCCCCCCTCTCACAGCCAGGCATACTGCGCCAGGGCCATGGGGTCTGCCCAGGGACCTGAGGTATGGAGCCAGGAGCTGGGGGCCCCTCCCAGAACCAGGCACACCACCAGCACCAAAGAACATGCCAAAAACCTCATCTCCATGTGGGTGGCCCACCATAGCCACCACAATAACCACAGCTGCTGTGAAAGCAGCTAGATGCCACAACCACCACGCAGATGGTCCACTAGCCATTGAAGTGCATTGACACAAGGAGAGTCACCAACAGGGAACAAAGAAAAGAAGAGGATGTCTGCCTCCACAAAGCCCATTCTGGAGTGACAGAAGAAACATCTGCTCTATGATAATATTGGGGGACCTGAACACACCTCTCAGCATTCGACAGATCATCTAAGCAACAAATCAACAGAGTAACCATTATTCTTTCAGAAGGAGAGAAGAAATCTAGGGTAATAAGAGGGGGGAGGAGGAGGGAGAGGGGGATGGGGGAGATTGGACAAGGGGCACAAAGAATAAGTACAATTTGTAACAATATATATGCTAGTAATATTGATTTGAACAACATATCTCAATGTTGAGCCCCCAAAATATGTACAATCAATTATGATTCAATAAAAAAAATAATAAAATAAATAAAGAAAAGAAAAGAAGATGGAATACTTTTAAAAAATTGAACATATATAGTACCTGAATAAAAACAGTAGTGAGTCATGTTTTGAAATGTTTTATTATGGAATTTTTATCTGCAGGAAAAAAAACCCTGCAGTACGGTGTTTGTAGTATGTTGGCTATTATAATTTTGAGTAATATAGGAAAGGAATTAAGATAAAAGATGCCAAAGGACCATCTAAGTTTAGTGTAAAACTTAAATGTAAATATTACCTTTACAATTTTTTATTTCTGATGATATGATAATCTAGATAACATGAAAATCTCTGCACTACTAAATACCGGGATAAAGTAAACCTTGTAAATGCAAGACTGAGCTCACAAGAAATAAAAGGAAACTATAAGAGTTCTAAAACAAAGAATAAGCCAAAAACTAAAACCAGCAAATTGGAATAATAAGAATAAAACTGTGGGGTGGACAGAAAATTTTCAATCCTAATAACTTGAGATATAGGTTTAAGTCCACACTGGGAAAAGAGACTAGTCCTTAGCCTGTCTCATACTGAAACTGAGAAAACCCTCATAAAGCCTAACTTTATATAAAAGAGTACGTTAAGTAAAATTTACTTCTCAGCATAGATAACAGTGAAGTTTATATGCCCTGTTTTGAGCTATGGGTGGTAAAAAAAACTTTTGCTCTAAGACTTAAGAAACATGGAATTGGATTGAAGATTTTAATATACGCTATCCCATAGTGTACAACTCTAAATCAAAAATAAAATTGATCATGGGATACCTAGTAGAAGTAAATAGAAGTATATATACTCTAGAGGTATATATACCTAAAACCCAGTATTCACTGGATTCCTATAGAGAAATATGATAATAAAATCAATCTCCAGAATTTAAAAAATATACAAGAAAACAAATTAACATGAGTGAGAGTCAGCAGGCACCAAACAACAAGATTAAACACCCAGGAACTTCAGGTGATACAAAGGTTAAATAGAGATTATAAAAGAGGGGTGTTTAAATTAATAAAATTATAAAAGAGAACTGAAAATTAAAAATACAAATAAGGTAACATGAAAAAAGAAAAGGAAAATCTTTGAAATTACCATATTGAATTTCTACAAATGAAAGATGTGGTTATTAAAATAAACAGACTCAATAAATGGGTTAAACAGTAGTTTAAGACCTATTGAAAATATAACTAGTGAATCAAAACATAAAAATTTCTGGAGTGCACAGAGAGAAATAAAGAAGTAAAAAATACAGAAAAGAGTAAGAGTAGATATGATGAATAGGATAAAAAGTTTCAACTTGCATCTAATGGTATTTCAAAAAGAAGAAAATAGAAAAAATGAGGAATGAAAAAGTATACCAACAGTTAATGACTGAAAATTTTCTAGATTGGTGAAACTACATGAATTCTCAGAAACAGAAAACATAAAAATATATAAAACATATAAATCTGTACCTAGACATATGGTCATGAGAATGTAAAATGTTACAGCCATTCTGGAAAATAGTTAAACAATGGCTTATAAGACTAAACAAACACTTCTATACAACCCAGAAATCACACTCCTGGACATTCATCTCCAAAGAAATGAAAACTTTGATTCACAAAAACATGAACATGAATATATTCATATCATCCTTATTTTAAAAGCCCTGAACTGGAAACAACCAAAATGTCCTTTAATAGTTGAATAGTTAAACCATAGTATATCCATACTATGGAATACTACACAGCAATGAAAAGGTATGAACTATCGATACACACAATAATTTGAATGGATCTCAAGAGCATTATGGTGGATGAAAAATTCAATATCAAAAGATCGTATACTATGTGATTTCATTTATACAAAAACCTATAGAGTTGAGAACAGGTCAGTAGTTTCCAGGGATTAGAGAAGGTGGAGTGAAACGGGATGGATGGGAGAGCATGAAGAAGGTCTTAGTGGTAGTGGTAAGACAATGGTTCTACATCTTAATTGGAGTGGTTACTATGTAAATCCACACATGCAATAAAATAGCATAGAACTATACACACACAGCACCAATGTAAATTTTCTGGTTTTGGTATTGTACTATCATTAAGTAAGATGTAGCTATTGGGGGAATTGGGTAAAGGGAACATCAGACTCCTCTGTAGTATTTTTGCAACTTTTTGTTAATCTATAATTATTCCCAAATAAAAAGTTTAAAGTATAAAGGGGAAAAAAAACCCAAACCAAAAAAGATCTAAAAACTAACCAGAGAGAAAAATCAAATTATCTACAAAGAAATGACAAACTAACAACAAATTTACTAGAAGTAATGACAGAAATTAGAAGGCAATAAAATAATATCTTCAGAGTTCTGAGACAAAATCATTATTCATTTAGAATTCAATACCCAGCTAAACTATCATTCAAAGAATGACTAAAACAAAGACATTGCAGACAAGTTGAAAAAGCTTACTAGCAAATTTAAGTCATATACTCAAGATATATTTTTGAAAAAAAAATTAAACCATGAAAAAGTAAGAAGCTACAGAAAATGGCAAGAAAATATACTGATAAACATGTGAGTAAATATCAATAAGCATTAGGTAAAAAAAACCCCACAATATTATATTTATTTATTCAGTCCAAAAATATGTAGTAAGTACTATGTGTTAAAAACTGTTGTAAAAGGGGATGCAGCAGTGTCAGATTTCCAGTAGTAGAGATATAATAGTCAAATAATCACTCATTTGTGGCTTTTCCAAAAATAGAAGTAGAATATTAGACAAAAAGTAAAGTTAAGACATGGAGGAAGGTAATCTGAATTAAAACATGTCCAAGTTCCTCCTCCCTTTTTTATTTCTGCTTAGGAGTAGAGAGAGCTTTTTTGTTAACTTTATATTTTAAGTCAAATATCTTTATTAAAAGAATAGGAACAAGTGAATATCTCTTAAGCTGGTAGAGAGAAAAGCAAAGAATAAAGAAAACAATTCAATAGAAAAGAGAAATGAAGGGGAAATATGTTTTTAATGCAGAGTAAATAGAAAACACAAACTGTTAAAACAAATCCGCAGTTATCAGTAGTCACAATATGTATAGACTAACTCAATTAAAATATACAGATCACATTGGATTAAAAATTCCCAATATATACTACTTAAAGAAATTTACCTAAACCGTCAGGACACTGAAAGATTGACAGTTTAAAAAATGGAAAAATATATACCAGCTGAATACTATAAAAAACAAACCTTCAGTACCTATAAGAATCTGAGACATGGCCAGAAGGCAAGATACTTGACTACTTGGAATAGAAGACTAGTTTGTCTGGCTCTCGTAGCATGCATTTACTCAGCAGACTCATTGACTACTACTACGAGCGAAACACTATGTAAAGGACTATGAGTGATAGATGACAGGATGCTGTTTGTGACCACTCTGCTCTGATAATTTAGTACTATTTCCATAATACAAAACTGAAAGCTCAGATTTTCCCTTCCCAACTCACCTACATGTTTGGCTGTAGAGGAGAACGCACCCTCTTGCACTGAGCGTGCATTCGTCTTTAGACAGTGTACACACAGAGTGGTACAGGAGGAACGAAGTGGTCCAACAGATTGGATTGCCAATTCTGCTCTAGAACTCAGTGGGAAGACAAATATTATAGCCAGATTGTTTTCATCATTAAGTCCAGCCCTTATAGTCCAACTAAGGGCTCGAAACAAATCAGGTTCAGTTCCCAGACCCTTAAGCTGGTCTCTAGAAATTCTAGATAATGTATACACTAAAAAAAACAAGAAAAAGAAATTTTCCAAAGAGTCAGGACATTTCAGACTCACACCCCTGGTAAGGTAAAGTAGTAAGTTCAATGGACTAATAGATCTATTGGAAATATTTGAATAATGCAATCAGAAACAATTAGAATTGCCTTACTTTTCAATCAGCTTCCTTTGTCCGATAAAACATACAAAATTACATATTGATCAACACAGGAATTGAGTTTGCTTTACTTTCTTGAGCTGACTCTTTTACCACAATGAGTTCTCATAAACTTATGTTTTAAATGACATTTCAAAAAGTCAAAATAGGTAATAATATCTTAAATTCTGCTGGTTTAGAAAGGAACTCAAACCTGGAGTTGTCCAGGTTCCTTTGCTGGTTGGGATTGGTTTTCGTTTGAGAGTGGTATTCAGGATCATAGTATCTGAAGGTTGGAATAAATCATTTCTGAAATTGAGTTCAACTCCCATCTCCAACTAATGCTGTAATTTGTATCACCAAATGAAAGGCCTTCAGAGGCAGGCGGTTACCTTAAATAAGTGAAGCTAGGTGGGAGTTACACAAGTGAGATTAGTGGGGACTGCAGCAACCTGGAGAGTGCTGAGCCCTGCGGAAATAGCATCAGTTAATTATTTGAACATAGGAATTCATGTTAAGTCTTGACAAATCTTTCTATTTTTTAGGAGAATCTAGAAATCCTGATTTTATGAGGATTTATCAGACTTGTCAAAACTGATCTAGAAATTGTATTAAATATCTTTCATATGTCAAGCACTGCTCTAGATTCTGATGATACAGACATGACTAAAACATGGTTCATGTCCTCAAAGAGCTCAGACTATTGCAAAATAAGATATATAATGAAGAAAGTGAAGACATTCAGTAAGTGCCAACATAGAGGTAAATAGATGTATTACAGGAAAATATGAGAATTTGAATGATGTTTCCAAGTTGGGGGAAGGGTAGAAATGGCTTCCTGGAGGAGCTATTTCCTTTGAATTATGCCTTAAGAGAATGCTTACATTTGTATGAGCAATGGAATGGAGTTATAAATATTCATAACATGAACATCAAAGGATGAGAGGGGTGGAGTAGCTGCAAACAAGGTGAAGGGGAAGAAGGTAGTAGCCAGGGTGGAGATGAGTATTTTTTACTCCAAGTGAAGGAGACTGTTCTTTGTCCTGGAAGGATGAGACCCATACAGTGATGGTAGCCAAGGTTTCTATTTTTTTTAATTTTTGTATTAAAATTAGTTTTAGTAAAACTATTATTTCAGAAAGTTTGATAATGGTAGCTAGGAACACAGATTAAGAGCAAACTGGAGTCAGGAAACCAATTGCGAGATGAGGAAGATCTGAACTCAAAAAATGGCTATGGGGATGGAGTGAAGGAGAGAGATTCAAATGACCAGAAGCACTGGAGGAGTGAAAGAGAGGAAGAAGTCAAAGTAGCGGGCAGTTGACTGGCTGTTGACGCTGCCAACAAGTCAGAAAGAAGGCAGGAGAAATTCAGCAGGGAGGAAAGCAGGCAAATGTGCAAAGGGGAGAGGGGACGATACTACCATTGAAGTGCCATCCTTAAATTTTGCAATAGAATGTTCCCTTATAACTTCTACTGTGGTATCTCCTCTATGATTTTTTAGTTAGTTTGTTTGTTTTTGGTGAGGATCATTTCGTCTACAAAACACCATCTCTCATTTTGTTTCACCTCCTCATCATCCCAACACTCCACCGAGACTCTTGAGCATATGTGGGCAGTATAGTTCGGGAACGTCAAGGTTATTTACAGAATCGATGTTCGTCAGCTCAGTGTGTGTGTCTTCTTTTTATTAAGCCCTGTAAACGTAAGCCTGGAGACAGAGCCACTTTCTAGTTATGTAACTTAGGATAAGTTTCTAAACTTCTCTTTGTCTCAAGAGCTTAATTGTAAAGTAAAGATAAAAATAATAGGCCTTATTTCCTAAAGAAGTTGTGAAATTTTAATGTGCTACGGGTAAAGGACATAGAAAGCACTCCATTGAAGTCAACTGTTGTTGATGTTGTTATATTTAGTGAATCTAATATAGATCTTAAATTAATGTAGACACCAAGTTAGAATTTTGGAAATATCATATACCCTTCATTCCTTTCAGAATTTAGGAAGAAGAAAGAAAAATTCCATGTGCTAAAGAAATAGGCTCATGGTCAGGCTATCCAGACAACCTATGCTGAGGGAATTGTGTGCTGACTTACATGTTTATTCACTCATTGATTACCGTGTTCATTCATTTCAAAATCCATCCACCCACTGATTTGCCCATTCGATCGAAAATTACTGCAAGTCAACTATTTGCCAGGCACTGGGTTAGACATTAAGAAACCCCAGAAGACATAGTCTTGTTGGAAACACAGATACATAACTAAGTAATTATAATATAATGAGGTAGGTGGCACAGGGAGCCCCCCTTCTTCCCACCAAATAATATCTAGAGGGAACAGAAGGGAGTAAGTTGGTTTTCCTAAGGACAGAAGTAATTTGAATTGGATCTTTAAGAAGTGGAGAAAAAGTTTGTCAGTCAAAAAAAAAGGGGGGGGCGGGTAATGTATTTAAAACAAAGAGACGTCTATGCAGTCAAGAGGCACCAAAGAAGAAAGTGTTTTTGAGGACTAGCCTGTATGTAAATTAGCCAAGAGGGGAGCACAAGGAGCCTGGAGAAGCATGTAAGAGATGGAGCTAGAAATCCAAGGATTTTGAATCCAGTTCTAAGGGGATTGATGTCTTTCTTGTGGTCAGTGAGGGACCCTTAGAGGTATTTGAATGGCATAATGCAATATGCATTTTTAGAAAAATCTCCCTGGTAACACTGTGGATAATAGAGATGATAGAAAAGACACAGGCTAGTGGCAGTTCCTAGGTAAATCTCTCTTCAGCTCCCAAAGAAAACTGGAAAGTGATCATTCACAGGGTATGTTGAGCCTGTGCAAAACTGAAGGCGTTTCATAATGACTCCTCCCTACTTTTCCTCCAAATCTTTAAATTCAGTAAGTCTGTATTATCTTAGGTCTTGAGATGTTAATGACTTTGACTAATTGTCAACACTGGCAATTACGATGACTGATACCTTATCATTTCTTACAATGAGCAATGCTAATTAAAATTGATTGTGCTAGGGCTTTAGCAGCAATTGTAGCCCCGCCCCCCTTTTTTTGTTTAAAACATGAGCTTATTGTGCTGATTTTGGTGATCTACAGAGGGCAGGCTTATTATCCCAGTGTTTATTTCCCAGTTCTGCTTGTGAACCATATTAGCAACAATTATGAAGTGTCAGGGAAACAGTAAGAGTGACTGAATTTGTGCCATAAGAAAGATCCAGAATTTTGATTGATTGATTGATTCATTCATTTATTCAATTGACAGACCTTTATTAGACACCTCTTATGTACCAGGAACTGTGCTAGGCACAGGGGAAGCAAATGAACAAGCTATGACTTGAGGAATTTGTAGCCTACTGAGAAAGACAGACTCATTACAAGATAATTGTATATAGTATGTAAGTGCTATCATTGGCAGACATTAGCTCTGCCTGTGAGTGTGCAGTTAGATTTCACAAAGAAGGTGACATTTGGATGGGGGCTTCGAAATGTGAGCAGGAACTTTTTTCTTGGACTTCTATTATTGCTACCTGTTCATACTTGTTGGATTTGCAGGAATTATAGTGTCTCAAAAGAAGAGCACTTGTAGTGCTCTTTACAATGATAAATTAGCTAGAAATTTGGGGAATCAATGCTAGAAACTGTGCTCTGAAAATTCCAGGCTGAAAAGAAAGGCATGCCAGGCAGGTGGCATGCAGTATGTAAATGCCTAAAGACATTAAAAGTAATCAATCACATGTTCCAGGAAGGTAAAAAGATTATGCTCAAGTGTGGACTGCCTGGGGGACAGTGGCAGGCAATAGCTCTGGCTATGCAGTTCAGTTAGACAAACACTAATTGAGCATTGCTGGGTGCCCTGCCCAGAGTCCCCATGTAGGGTGGAGGAATGTTGGGCAGCTGACGGCTCATGGCTGAGTCTCTCTCTGTGCGCTGCCATGGGCACAGGGAGTTGTTTGGCCCAACGTTGAGCCTGAAGAGGCAACTTGTATTCAATGACTAGCCCCAACTCCTTGCCCAGGCTTGAGATAATTATGAAGAGTCATCCCAACCCCACAGCTCCCTGCAGAATCAACTGAGGCTTCTCCTCCAACTGCATCAGTTTCATCTCTCCCTCTGCCCAGTTCTGCTTCCTACATCTCTCACAGATATTGCTGCAGAGAGCAGTCCTCGACAAACCTCTTGCCTGCAGATTTCGGTCTCAGGCCTGTTGCTCAGGGAACTGGGTCCAAAACAAGCCTTCACTATGAGATAGATTTGGGAATTAAAAAATGCAACAGATAAGTTCTCTGACCTCGAGAAATTTATAATGTTGTGGGAAGTTAGGGCTTCTAAAAGCAATGCAGAGCTTTGGGAAGCTGTTAGGCCTACAAAATACATGAGCAGAAGAAGGAGGAAAAGGAGGAAAGGAGCAAGGACTTCTAAGCGCACAGTCTAAAATTGTGCTCATCGAACAATTACTTCTTGGGTGTTAGGGTTCTCTATGAATTCATAATGCCTTTAGAGTTAAAGAATGTAGGGTTATTAGGGACTACAAAAAAAATCTCCCTCCTAACTGGTCATCCAGGCTTAGCTGGCCTATTTAGAGGGACTGGATTCACAACCTCCCATGGTAGCACATTTCAACAGTTTCCCTATTGAAAAATCCTTTCTTACATTTTGCTGAAAGCTTTTCTCTAGTTCTGTACTCTATAGTCACACATACTGAATTGGTTCCTTTTCTTTTTTTTTTTTTTAAGCAAGAGGCTTTTGTTTATTTTAAAACAAAAATAATTTACAAATTAAAATTATTTATAAAAATTCAGGAGATAATGGAAATTTGAGCATTAAGTACATATTTATTCGTGTTAAGGATTTTTTAATGTATGAATGTATGGTAACAGTTTATGCCAAAGTTTAAAAAGAATATTTATATTTTAGACATACATATTGAGATATTGAAGGATGAAATAATGTGATGTGTAGGATTTGCTTCAAAATAATGTGGGTGGGGATATAGATAAAATAGGAGTGGCCATGAGTTGTTCATTGTTGAAGCTGGATGATGGAGGTGCATTACACTTTTCTGTTACTTAAAGAAATGTTTAGAGTATTCAAAAAAAATTAATATATTTTATCTTATTAAAACTATACATGTACATCATTGAAAAATATCCTTAGTACAGGAAGTCTAATGATGGAAAGCAATGGTCTTCTCCCTCCTTCCTTCCCCCCAGTCCCACTCTCCTGGTCCCAATTCCAAATAATTTTAATGTTTTGCAGGGGAGGAGGAGTCTTTCTGCATGTTATCTCTGTATCTCTAAATTAGCTGCTTATTAAGTTGTTAATTCTTGTCTCTTGATATGATCTGTGGACTCCCGCAGTGACCCATGAGAATTTTTTCTGTGTCACGAACCCACTCTTCTCAGTGCCTCTTTAGGTCACCTTAGCATCTCACAGCACACTTCCCATTCATTTCTGAGTCCATCACCAGAGCCAGTCTCCCTTGGCTTTCAGCTGTGTAAGACAATGCCATTATTGAGCTCACTCTTCAACCCACATTTCTCCCCTGCATTCAATAACCATAGCATTGGTTTTCTGTTCTGCAGTCATGAGTAAGTCTTTAGTGAACTATTAAAAATTAATCATGGTATTTGAATTGTTCTCGTTATGTAATGGTGTTCACAGCAGAGCCATGCCCTGCACTCAGATTAGACCTCCATCTCTTCAGGTCCTATGTCATAGTACTTGTGTCACTTGGAAAGTTTCACCATCAAGTTCAGCCTCAAGTTTAAATGAACTCTGCTATTTCATACTCAACCAATTGCATTTCTTACAGCACCAACATTTCCCAAGTTCTAAATGACATTCTTTAATCTTTCAAACCCCATTGCCACCTTTACTTCCATCTCCACCTGTTTTTACCTGCTGACTTTCTTCCTCAGGCCTGGGCTCCTGAGCTGATTTGGACTTTTTTAAATCTTCCAGCTGTTGTCCTGTGACTTTCTTGGGTAATTCTACCCAACAAATATTCTACTGTATTAGTCTCATGTCATTCTCTGTCTTGGTTTACTACTGTATTAGTCCATTTCTGTTGCTTATAACAGAAAAATTGAACTGGTTGATTTATAAGAAAATGAAATTTATTGCTTACAGTTTCAGAGGCTAGGAAGTCCAAAGTCCAGGGAACACAACTGGTGAAGGCTTTCTTTGGTGGTGACTTCAGTGACAGCAGCGTATCACATTGCAAGATAGTGGAAGCAGAGAGAGGGAGACAGACCAACCTCTTCATTCACTCTCCTTTTAAAGCCCTCAGAACCATGCCCCTAACCACCATTATTAATCCATTCACTATAGCACAATCCTACAGTCTAATCCCCTCCTCAAGGCCACCTTTCAATTACCATAATAGGATTTCCCACCCTCAACAGTTACAGTGGGAATTAAGCTTCCAACACATGAACTTTGAGGGACACAATTCAGTCAATCCACAGCAACTACCTCATTTTGCAAGAAAGCTTCCCAGGAAAGGAAGGTAAGCTTACTAAGCCTTTGCCTATCTTAAATCTATCCTCACTTTTTATTAGCTAGGAAAGAATTTTAAGTTGGGACTCATTTTCCTTCAGAATGTTTTGCTTTTTCTTTGGTCTTTGTGGGAGCACATAGGCTTGACAAAGAACAGGGAGTGCACCAAGGGCAAAAGTCCTAAATGCACTTATGCAGAACCTAAGTGCTGAAAACAGCATGTGCTGGAAACAACAAAGAGCTTCTGCTAGATTAGGTAAGAACATTAAGGTCATTTCTTATCCAGCTTCACTCCCTTTCCTTTGTTTCTCAAGATGTTTTCCAGAGAATGCCCCATAGCCAATTTCTTTTCGTTCCTTTGATAAATGATTGATTAAGTTGTTTTTTCTCTTGTATTTCCTTGCCTTTATAGGAAAAGCTGAAGCAAATACCGACTTGGGGCTGCAACTTGTTTCTCCCTTCTTGAGGGAGTTTTCTTGGTGCAGTCCTTTCAGGCTTCTTGTTGCTCTTAATATTTGGACTGTGAGTAATCTTTGTGTCTCATCACACAGCGAGAGGTCTTAATCTTATCTCCTTACTCTAATATAGTGTTTTTGGTTTTGGTTTTGGTTTTTACTTTCATTGTTTTATTGGCAATCACATTTTTAATTTCCAAGAGCTTGTTATTTTTACTATTTTTTAAAATAGTGCATCTTTTGTTTTATAGTTCCAATATCTTTTCAATTGTTTTTAAGGAAACAAATTAGATTTTTTTAAAAGAAATTTCTCTTTTGGTTCCTGAATGTTTTCATTCCTTCTGTGTTTATACCTTTGTGGCTATATATTATGATCTTTCACTTTATTATAAAGAGTGTCCCTCAGATATCTATTCATCCTTGGTTGTCTAATCATGTTTCAGGATGAGATATATTGGGAAGCCTGTTCAGGGCATGAGGAGGTGGGTGGGGATTACAGGCTGTCAGGTGCTGCTGAGACAACAAAGCAGTGGCTTAACCAGGGCAAATGCCTGGCTACTGGCTGTTTAGTGCACTGGGGTGTACGGCTAACCATTCCATCTACAGGCTTCTAATTAGTCTCCCTGTTTTCATCCTCACAACTCACTTTACATCTTCTATCACACTTTTTTAAGTATGTACATTCTTGGACATTCAACAGTACAGGTGGAATCTCTCCATTCATTAGTAATCAGTCCTACATCCTCTGTTTTTCAGAGACCTTTTAAAATCTCTCATCTACTGATGTTTCCCTCTTTGTGTCTGACATAGTTTGGGATTTATACCCTTTTTATTCTTTTACCATATTTTTAATGTAGTACCAAATAAGAGAAGAGATCAATACATGTTTTCTTTTTGCCATCTTGGACCTTATGACTCTCCTTTATTTATCTGTTTGTGTATTTGTTAATTTTAATAAAAACCCCTGATTACTTTATCCACTTTTTAAAATATCTTTGTTGGCCACCGCAGCAATTCATAGGCATGTGGGTTGAAGCATGCCCCTTCCAAGAAAAAAAAAATAGATAGATTGAAGTCCTAACCCCTAGCCCCAGTACCTTAGAATATGACCTTATTTAGTGGTAGAGTTGTTGCAGATGCAATTAGTTAAGGTCATACTGGAGTAGGATAGTGGCCTATTCCAATATGACTGATGTTCTTATAAGAAGACAGCTATCTGAGGACACAGAGACACGCAGGGAGAGTGCCATGTGATGATGAAGGCAGAGATGGGAGTTATGTAGCTGCAAGCCAAGGAATGCCAAGAAAACCACCAGAAGCTAGGAAGAGGTAAGGAAGTATTCTCTCCTACAAGTTTCAGAGAGAGTACGGTCCTGATGGAATCTTGATCTGGGACTTCTAGCCTCTACCATGTGAGACAATAAATTTCTGTTGTTTTAAGCCTTCCAGTGTGTGGTATTTTGTTATGGCAACCCTAGAAAACCAATGCAAATAGAGGCAGACAACAATTAAGAACTTAATAAGCATTCAATTTAAAGATTATCAAGGTAACCTGCAGAAATACCCCTTTTGCGACAACAACAGTAATAAAAAAAGGTTAAAGCTAGTTACCTGTGGTAACAACAGTAATGAAAAAGGTTAAAGTGGGACTAGGGGTAGGAAGTAGGCAGGGTACTGTTGCTTTTCATTATAAACATTTTGCACTGTAGCATTTTTTTTTAGCCAACTTCCTACATCCTTAGGCATCATTCTAATTTGTGATGAAGTTTGTCAGCATCTATGGCAGGCAGAGTAATAGCTCCTTCCTTCAAAGATGTAGAGGTCCTAACTCCTGGAAACTGTGACTATGTAACCTTACATGGCAAAGGGGAATGTAGGTTCAAGATAGAATTACTGGTGCTAATCAGCTGACATAAAGATAGATAATCTTCAGCCCAGTGTAATTGCAAGTCCTTCAAAGTGGACAGGCATGACATGAATCAGAGAAAGAGAGATGATGTTGGAAGCAAGTAACTGGAGTGATAGAGTGATATGATGTGAGAAGGATTCACCTATGTTGTTGGTTTTGAAGATGGAGGTAGGAAGACACTAGCCAAGGAATGTGGGAAGCCTCTAGATGATGCTAGAAAAGGCAAGCAAGTGGATTCTCTCCTGGAACCTCCAGAAAGGAATGCAGGCCTCCCAACACCTTGCTTTTAGCCCAGTAAGACCCATGCCAGACTTCTGACCTACAGATCTGTAAGATAATAAATTTGGGTTGTTTTAAGTCAGTAAATTTGTAGTAGTTTGTTATAGCAGCAATAGGAAACTAATACACCATCCTTCTAAAAATCCAGGCTCAATGCTAAAGCATAGTATCCCAGCTGAGAACTAACCATTGCTGAGTACTCTGGAATTCTCTTTCCTCCCTTAGATCCTAATCTCGTTGTATAGCCAACATTTACTTTGGTAGCTGCCACCCAATGCTGTTTTCTCACATGGCATTAGCAGAAAATGAAAACCTGTAAGACTATAAATGCACATGGAAAGATGATATTTACCATGCTGCCATTTCCATCATAGCATAGCAGCTTAAAGGCATGGACCTTGGAGTCAAGAACTGTGTTCTAACCCCATTCAACTACTTACAAGCTGTGTGACATTGAATGAGCCATTTTACCTCTTAAGCTTCAGTTTCTTCAGTAAATCAAAACTAGTAACAGTACCAACCTCAGGGGGTCACCGTGTTATCTGAATGAGATGATATATTTACAGCACTTAGTATAGTGCCTGACCCATCTTAAACGTGAAAAGTGAAGGAGTTGGCTGATGTTGGGTTTACCCAAGAAACTGTGTGTTTCCTGTTGCCATTGCTAAAGTCTTAGACTAAAAGTTACATAACTTTCTCACTTTGTTTTGTATATGAAGTAATATATATGGTACCCTGAAAAATACTAAGTGTGTGTGTGTATGTGTGTCGAACCCCACACATGGATCACAAATGCTACTAGCACATTAGATAAAAAGTTTAAATAATCAAAATCTAAACTTTAGGGTTATTTCAATGGTTAGTGTTTGGTAACCACTCTTTTCTTCCTTATCCCATCTCCGTGGCCCTAGCCTAAAGACTGTGAACCATGCTCTTGGGATGGCTAAAGATGGTGAAGGGCCTCCCCAGTGCTCTTACCTGCAGTCTCTTCCATATCCCCTGTTCTGAAGTCTGAAGCCCATTCTACAGTTAGTAGATACCCTCAGCTACCAGCTGCCTACTCATTCTTAAAACAATCCACCTACAGAAACTTTTCTGATTTCAAGGCAAGGAGGGGAATCTTAGTTGGTTTTTTTTTTTTTTTTAATAACCTCGTCATTACCAACCTGTCTCTGTACTTCATCTCCTTAGGAGAATATCTACCTAAGATTAGGAATACGGGCTAGAGAGTCTCATTCAGATCAGACCTACATTCAAAACCTAACTTTGCCCCTTGGGAGCTGTTTGAGCAAGTTGCTTAACTTCTCTGAGTTAAAATGGGATAACAGTGCCTCACAGGATGAATGCTAGAGATGATACATGGAAGACATTGAGCAAGATGCCTGACATGGTAATGCTAATAATAGTATTAGTAATAATAATGTCATTACTACTTTATTGCTTCTGTTTTCTCTGCAAAGACACTCTCCAGCCTCCCTCAGTCCTCTTTCCCCAGCCTGTCTCCTGAGGATCCATCTCTAGGGGCATCTTCTACTGAGCTCAGTTATAACCTTTATGATGTTAAGTGGATGGTTGGTCCCCATAGTTTATATTACATTAGTTACTGCATCAAGCAAAGAATGTACTTTAATATGGCATCATTTAATAAAAGCCTAACCTGCCCCCTACCTGGCATAAATGACAGGAGCTTATTAAGATAATGTCTTTCTAGTACTTACAGCTGCTTGAAAGACATTCACTAAACAAACAGTGGTATTTGATTTTTCTGTTGTTTGTTTTAGTCCTTAATGCACACTCTCTGAATTGTCTTAATGGGTCCTCTGCAATGCCTCTCACAATATGGGCACTTGTTAAATGCTGCTAAGTGCAGAATGGTAGTAAATGTTGCTCACATGTGTCTCTGCTTTTCTTCTCCCCCTTCCACCTTCTGTTTCCCCTCCTCCCTGTTAAACCTGGAATCCCTTTCCCCTTCTAGGTTCCTAGTCCATTGATTTTCAACCTTGGCTACATATTGGAATCACTTGGGGAGTTTTTTAAAACTCTTGATGGCCAGACCATACCCCAGACCAATTAAATCAAAATCTCTAGAGGTGGGACACAGACATCAGTGTTTTCTAAAGTTTTCCAAATGATTCCAATGTGTAGCCAAGGTAGAAAATTACTATACCCTCCTGACTCTTATGCATCCTACCAGATCTCAGTCAGATGACATCTGTGACAGACAAATTAATATTTAGTATTTTATTTCTATTCAACTAGGAGCTCCTCAAGGGTCAGTACCATATCTCTTATTATTCTTTGCTCCCAACGAATAACAGAACCTAGCAAAAAAAGAGCATTTGGTCTGTAGTTCTTTTGGCCCAGCCCAAAGGATTTTCCCATGCCTCTAGTTTCTATAATAATTGATGTGAGTGCCTATTTAATTTATCAGTTGGTTGTTGGGAGTCTCTCAGGTAAACAATTCTATCATTTAAGAGTAATTTTGTTGCACAGTTTAGCAGGAAAAACAGATCATTGCCATGTGACCCAGGAGTACAGAAACTGCTGTGCCATCCAGTGGAAGGTGTGGGATACAGGGACATGGAGTGGAAAGAGCACAGTCTTTCCAATCACACAGACCCCCATCAAATCTCAGTTATGTGCCTATGTGCCTATGTGCCTGCAGGACATTATCCCATTATCTCAAGCCCTGGTTTCCTTTCTATGAAAGAGGGGATGAAATCTACTACTCAGGTGGTTAGGGTCACTGAAGGACATAATGAAAGAAAAGAGACACAGGGTCTGCACTAGTCAGCTTGAGCTGCCATAACAAAATACTATTATTTTTTTAATACTTAATATTTTTTAAAATACTGGGTTGCTTAAACAACAGATGCATGTTTTTCTCATAGTTCTGGAAGCTGGAAGTCTATGATCAAGGTGCCATCTGGGTTGGTTTCTGGTGAGATCTCTCTTCCTGGCTTGCAGATGGCCACCTACTTACTGTGTCTTCACATGGTGGAGAGAGAACTGGGGGAACTTTCTTTCTTTCTTTTTTTTTTTTTTTTTTTTTGTCTTTTTCGTGACTGGCATTCAGCCAGTGAGTGCACCGGCCATTCATATATAGGATCCGAACCCGCAGCGGGAGCGTCGCTGCGCTCCCAGCGCCGCACTCTCCTGAGTGCGCCACGGGCTCGGCCCAGCTGGGGGAACTTTCTGGTGTCTCTTCTCGTAGGATACTATTTGTATCATATCAGTGCCCCCCCAAGACCTCGTTTAACCTTAATGACCTCCTTGTCAGCCGTATCTCTACACATAGTTGTACTGGGGCTTAAGCCTTCGACAAATGAATTTGGGGGTGAGGGAATGCAATTCAGTCCATAGCAGTGACAAGCACATAATATGAGTTCAGTAATACTAATATTGACTCTCTCTCTCTCTTTCCCTCCCCATCCTCCTGCCTCTCCCTCTCTCTTTCTTTCTCACTATCTTTCTTTCTGTGTCTCTCAATTATGCATAAGAGAATCAAAAAAGCTTCGGAGAAGAGAAATCAAAACTAGATTTTGTAGGTTAAATAGAAACTTAGGCAAGCAAAAATAAAGGCATTCCAAGCAGAGGAAACAGCAATTAAAGTCTATTAAAAGGCATGGCATGTTTGGGGATCAATGAAAACTTCACCAGAGAACTTGGAGGTGGGTCATGGTAGAAAATGCAAAAGATGTAGTTTGGGGACAGGTCATTAACAGTGAAGAGTACTAAGCTGAAAACTTTGGGTTTTTCCCTTGGGACAGTAGTTATCTTTTTTTCTGGATGCCCTTCCCAGCTAGATGGTTAATTTCTTAAGGGCAAGGGCCCTGCCAAATGTCTGTTTGTAATCTACCCCTGAGCCTAGGGCACTGCCTTAAAAATGTAACAAGAATTGCTGCATACCTTGGTATACAAGAGCTATCCTAACTTTTTCATTTGTTCAATTTGAATTAAAGCCAGCTGGAGCGTCCTTTGATTGGATTGGTATGAGATCTGCCACTCCTATCTGCTTTGCATTCGTCCAAGAACCCAGGTCTTAACATGTTCCAAACAGAAGGTCTTCTCTTCCCAGTGGGAAGTGTCCTGGCAGCACTTACTGCAGCAGCGTCTCCTTCTTGCCTTGTGGGCATTAGCCACACATCAGAACAGCTCTGCATGTCCTTCATTACATGGCCTGCACTGCTATATCTTGTTGGCTTGTCTCTCAGTACAAGCTCCACTTTATTCCTTAAATGCTCTATTCAGCCTAGGGTGCCCTCAGTGGTACCCCTAGCTCCAGTCCTGAACTCTCAGTCCTTAGAGACACACACAATTTTTTTCTAAAGTCAAGTTCTCCACCTCTAGGTACTATTCCCCTACTGGCTTGGCTATCTGTCCCTTTTAGCCCAAAATTTTACCCTATTTCCCCTTTGGGTTTGGGATATTTTTGCTAATGATCTTCAAAGCACAAAGTTGTATTGCGCTCTCTTTCTTGGGCAATCTGAATTAACTGCATTGATGGGTCTGACCTCTGAAACACAAATGCCTGTTTAAAATAAAAGGCTGATTATTATATAATGAACTGTATTCAGTTTACTAAATAGTTAACTTAAACATAAATATATGTATATGTTTATGCTGAATAGATGTATAATTTATGCTAATGATAATTACAAATAATACAAAGGCATAATAAATCCACTGCAGTGCTGGAGTTCATTACCAATGCTGCTTCTGCTCAAGAGTCACATAGTGACAATTTGACATGCCTCAGGAACTGTACTGGGCACTGAGGACAGAGAGATGGCTGTGATGTCATCCTTGTCCTCAAAGAGATTACAGTTGAGTGGGGGAGTAAGACAGGTACATAGTAATAGCTAATGTATTAGGGAAGCCCTTATTAAGGAATGGTTATTCTGACACTTGTTTTACCATGACTCTGCAGAGCGTCCTCATTTGTTGTGCTGTTTCTGTGTTAGCCTTGTGTTTACCTTGTCCACATCTGGAACCTGCTTTGGCCTTTCTTCTTTCAGTCACTTCCTTGTGAGGTGTATTAGGTATATTAGTTAGGCTGGACTATGCTCTGCTGTTAAAATAAACCCCAAGTCTCTGAATGGGGGTATTGACATATCAAAGGTTTCTGTTTCTTATTCCCATGAAGCCCAATGTGATTAGTGAACAGAAGCTGCTCCATGTGGTCACTTGGGGATCCAGGATCCCTGGGCTGCCCATTTCTTATAAGGAGGTGGTGAATGACATTATCTTAGCATGTGGTGAAATGGAAAGTGCATGGCACAACAGTTTGTCACTGTTGCTACCCAGAAATGACACATACCATTTTTTCTCATAGTCCATTGGTCAGAACTAATAATAGGGCCAAAACCAATTGCAAGAAAGGCTGGAAAATGTAGAGGAGCCTATGGAGTATTTGGCTATTGTTACTGTTGCCACCCCTGGAATAGTGATTTTAGAGCATGAGTTTGAAGAATTTGAATCCTGACTCTCTGTTAGTTATTTTTGGGGTCTCCAAGGGGAAGGCACAATAAATAACATCCCACTTCTCTGCTGAGTTTATTAAGAAATAAAATAGTTTTTAAAAAGATGCCAAAATATCACTTATGCTAACGATCAAGGATAAGTTGTAGGATGTCCAAAGTAAAATCCAAGCTGTAGAATTTTATTAGCCAAGTGGACCCATTGATGAAATACCAGAATAGGCTGACTCCTGGACCAGATAAAACTGACAGCATGGTGAGACAGAGGAGGACTCATGTCTTCTACAAGACTGCTGACACATGAGAGAGGAGGAGGAAAAGTAGAGATGAACAGAGAACACCTAGTTATTTTTTACCCACTAACCAATTAGATAGGTCATTCCACCTCTATAGAAGTGGTGTAAGTAAAGAAGATAAAAGAAACACTAATAGAGCTCCAGAAGGAAGCTCAAAGTAGGAAAAAAGAGTTCTCCACTAACTCTTGCTAGTTGCACCATTTGGGTCAGTTACCAAGCCTTCCTAAGTGTTAATTTGCTCACCTGTAAAATGGCAATAATAATATCACAATATCTCCTCTTGGGTCTTTTATAATTGCTGGAAATTAGGAGATGTGCTGGACTTGTAATGGGGAAGAGCTTTTCAAATGCCTTCTATAAAATGCTGATGAATACGTGAGACAGAATTACTTACTAGTTTATAGAGACCAGATGGCTTTCAACACATTCTCCTCCCCCAACACACACATAATTTTAAGAATATTCTGAGTTGATTCTTGCCCCCCTATTAGTCAACAAAGATTTCCTCACCAACTCTCTAGGGTTGTTTGTGTTCCTAGTAGTAAACATCTAAAACCACCCTTTTCCAGCAAAAGCAAAAGCAATCCACTTAATGTCTCTTCATGGAGGTTTCTATTTTAACTCTTTCATGACTGTTTCCACATGGGTTTGACTGGCACTAGAGAATGTAACATACCCAAATCAAAATACTATTTTAAGAAAAGTGAGCCTTCCATTTTTCATAGTGAAAAACTAATTAGTCTAGGGCCCAGGGAGCATAAGGTTGAGTCTTCTCAGATAAGAAATTCTATTTTTTCAAATCTAAAAGATTTTTAAAAGTAGAAATGTTTTAAATGAAAGTATTAAATTATACAATTGCATGTGTAGACTCCTCCATTGAAGGAGTTATTTTCATGGTGTAGGCTGAATCCAGCATAAAAATATTTACTGCTCTGAAATGTCAATATGAAATAATCAGAATCTAAAATTAAATATTTACTATATAATCAGCCTGCATTCATCCATCCACAATGTTCCCTGAGAAACACTGATTACACTGAATTTGATCACCTGGATTCTTCTAATATTTTCAAGCTTAGGGAAGAAAAAAACTGTCAGTCTCCCTCTCAAACATTTTCTACCAACTTATCAAGGAAAGGGTTTGGAGCAGGGAGGTGTGCAAGGGTGATGACTTTAGTTCCAAATAACACATATAAACTGGAATAGAATGAGTGTTTGTGTTCACCCCCCAAAAATTCATATTCAAAATTCATATTTTGAAACCTAATCCCCAATCTGATAGTATTTGGAGGTAAGGCCTTGGGGGCATTTGGAGCCTTTGGGAGGGTAGAACCCTCATGAATGGTAGTAGTGCCCTTAAAATAAAGTTTCCAGAGAGGTCCCTCACCCCTTCTGCCATATGAGGTCACAGGGAAAAGAAGATGTCCATCTATGAACCAGGATGCCGGCCCTCACCAGACTCTTCATCTTCCAGTACCTTGATCTTGGACTTCCCAGCCTCCATAACTAGGAGAAATAAATTTCTGTTGTTTATAAGACACCAGTCTGTGGTATTGTGTTATAGCAGCCTGAATGGACTAAGACACACACACACACCTAGATGAGCCACTCTGCTGATCTCCCTTGGCCACATCTCCTAGGTCCAACCTCAGTGCAATAAGTCAATAAGTCTTCACAGCTTTACCAAATCTGTGACAAAAACTGTGCCAAGCAATAAGGATATAAATGTGGTCCATGTTTTGGAGGAGCTCAGAATCTAGTGGAAGAGACGGATAATTGAACAAAGACAATGTATTGTGATAAGCGCTGGGTTAAGAGTAAGCCTTGTGGCAGATGATTAGAAGGGCCCTGAAGAGGACAATCAAACCACTCTAAGAGGTTATTCCAAAATTAAGCCAAAAGCAGTTTTGTTTATTTTATTAATTTGATGTAATTGGAAGAACAAAACCCAATTTTAACTTATTGTAAAGACCTCATTTTCACATTTGTTAAAAAAAATAAAATTGAATCTGTCAATTCAATGATGTGGTATGAGACTGACTGCAGGTGACAGCCTTGTGAAAGTGCTGGAGATGGCAAGAGATGACCCAGAAAACCCTTGACTAGAAAGCAGGAGGTATGAGTTTAAATTGTGTGATTTGGGGTTAAAAATAAGCACTCTCTCATAGTTATTTTGATTATTTGGAAAACAAGGAAGCTGGGCTAGTTGATCTCTTAGGTTCCATAAACTTCTAAATACTTATGATATTAACTGCATACTATTCTCATTTTAAAAATTAAAACAGATCCTATGGTCATCTTTTAAAAATAAATAAATAAAATAAAATAGATCCTAGAAATGCTTCAGCAGGGAATAATAATAGCCTAATTCAATTACAGATTGTATTGTTTATTCAATAATGAGGCAACATAATAAGAGCGTGGACTGTGGGGTCTATCAGAATGGGTTTGGGTTCAAGCTTTGTCATTTTGCTGGCTATGAAGCCATGAACAACTTACTTAACTTTTGGGGCCTTTTGTTTGTAAAATAGGGATGTTATAGTTTATCTCCAATGAAAGTTGTGAGAATTAAACAATATAATGAATGTAGGAGCGTAGCACAGTGCCAGGTGCAAAAGGAAAATGTGGTATATATACTCAATGGAATACTACTCTGTCATATATTTATATGTGTGTGTGTGTGTGTGTGTGTGTGTGTGTGTGTGTGTGTGTGTTGATGAAAAATGAAATTCTGCCATTTTTAGCAACATGGATGAACTTGGAGAAAGTGATGTCAAGTGAAACAAGCCAGGCACAGAAAGAGAAATGCCACGTCTTCACTCATTAGTGGGAGCTGAAAAATTAATACACAAATAAATAAAAAAGAAAGATACAACAAACACAATAACATGTTGAACTTTCAGAAGGAAAGAACAGAACTGAGGCTACCAGAGGTGGGACGGGGCCGATGGGGGGAGCAAGAAATTGTCAAAGGGCCACAAAAACTGATTACATTGTGTAATGTGGAATATACTAATTATCTGATTTCAGCATCATATATTTCACACAGGTATTGACAGTCAACGCTGTACCCCACAGATATGTACAATCAATTATGTTTCAATTTTTTAAAAAGAGTCTTGATAAACAGTATTATTTTTGAGTGCTTCCTTGTGTCATCTGCTGTCCAAGGTGCTGAATAAAATACCTAGTTCCTGCCTATAATCTGAAAAACAGGTAGATATGTAAATCATTATATCTAGAACCCATGGAAAGTGATATCGTAGAGGGATGAACAAAGTACCATCAGAGCATAGGAGGGATGATATTGACTTGGAATAAGAGGTAGGGTAAAGTCTAGTGAAGGCTGTACAGAAGAAGTAATGTGTCATCTGGAATTCGTGTACAAGTGAGTTACCTAGGCAAACAAGGCAGGGGAAGGCAAAGGAGAGAGCATGAACCAAGGTGCGTAGGCCTAATAACGTGTGTGAGCAGAAAATAATGAACAGCTGGACAGGTCCAGAGCCTGGGGTTGCCTTGTGAAAGGTCACAGGAGGGGGTTTGGTCTTCTAATATATATTTTTATATATTAATATATAGTTAGTTAATATATTAGTTAATAAATATTTTTATTTTGTCTATATACAATGCAGTTGATTTTCGTGTCCCTTTACCAATTCCTTCTTTTCCCCCTCCCTCTCCCTCCCTCCCCCATATTTTTAATTTTTTTAGCCTTCAGATTACTTACTGAGTCAGACTTCTTAACTCTGTTGCCCCATTGGTCTAAATCAGGGGTGGAAAAATGGCCTGCAGACCAAATCTGGCTTGAAGCTCAAGCTGAGAATGGTTTTTATATTTTTAAGTGGTTCCATTTAAAATGGTTATACAAGTAACTAAATACTGTACTTGATTATTTCCCTTTTGCCACAAAGCATAAAATATTTATTATATGGCCCTTTAAGAAAAATTTTGCTTGGGCTGGCAAGTTAGCTCAGTTGGTTACAGTAAGACCAAGGTCAAGTGTTCAGATCCCCATACCAGCCAGCTGCCAAAAGAAAAAAAAAAGAAAAAAGAAAAATTTTGCTGACCACTAGTCTAAATGACCTATACTAAATTCATAATATCTTAATTAAAAGGCCAATAGTTAGACTAAATTTTTTAAATGTTTGCTTTGTGCTTACTATGTGTCTGAAATTGTCTTCTCCTTGAGAATATTCCTTCCTGTCCATCCTACCTTTTACATTATGCAACAGGTTCAACATACAATGGCTTGATCTGTTCTTCCTGTGTTCTTTAGCCACTTAGGTATACTGTATAGTCTCTCTTAGATCTTAAGTAATTAAACAATGGGACCTTTAAGTTGTTTCACCTTTTCTTTTCCTTCCCACCAGTTAGCCTACAATAGCCCTGATATCTATTTTTTTGTGCTTGAAAATAAGTATTTTCCACCTTTATAAGTCACCAATATTGCATTTTGTGCAGGATTTATATTAGCTGGACTATAGGTGATTGACCCACATATAAAAGAGACATCAAACCACAGTAGCTTAAACAAGGTGGTGTGTATTTCTCTACCTCACATAATAGTCCTGAAACAACTGACCAGGACTGACATGATGGCTCTTCTCCATAGGGGTTTCAGGGATCCAAGCTTTTTCCGTCTTGTTGCTCCTTCATCACAGGTTGCCCTTTTCTGAATGGTTCATGACAACTCACCACACTGTGTTCTAACTACTTCAATCAAAGATTCTTAGAACATAATATCTACCTTACAATATTATTGCGATGTTATAGATATGCAATGCCCCCAACGAGTAGTGCTACAGCTATCTGTTATTATTAATACATAGGTCATTGCAAAGGGTCTAGTGAAATGCCAGTTATTTAGTATATGCTGAATAAAAATAATTTTAGTGGAGCTGAGTTGTGAAATAAATATAAAGATGCAGTTTTGATCTTCTCCATGGTTCTAGGAATATGACGGCTATTATCATAATGACTATACCAGTATAGTTATACTTGAGAGGAATTTTTTTGTTTTGTTTTGTGATGAGCCAAAGATTGTCTTAAGAATTTCAGTTTTAGTAAATTCTGAATTCCATGCATAATTGGACAGCAGATTCTTCAAATTTCTGAACTTTTTTTCAGTCTTTTTTGCCTGTAGCCAAATCCTATTAAATATATTTCCATGTCATGTTGTGCTTAAATAATGTGGCAGGACAGGGCCTTGACTTAGAAAATGACACCCTTTCTCCAAGGAAGCTTCTATCACAATCATCTCATACAGAAATCATATTTTGTATTTTGCCTCTGTGGAAATGGGCAATATTGTTAAAAATTTATTTCTGCTGCAAGAAAATCTGATTCTTGGTTTATTACATCAAACAGCTGCTAGTATATAACGCTGGGCAGCTGTCCAGCTGTGAGGTTCACGTAAATTAATTTAACCCCCAGGTACACTGTGAGGCCAATTAGAATGGTCCCTCCAGGTGCAGCAGTAAGTTAAGAGCACTTTCCATGGTGTTGGGGATGTGGGGGGAGATGGGCAGGTCCAGATAATTTGATGATGTTCAGAATCTTGTGAGAAATATTTTCCAAATGGCAAGTTATCATTTAAAATATGTTTATGACAGCTTGAATATACATACAAGAATAGTACTGAAGGAAAATCATAATAGTACTTAGGTGTGTATCAGTTTACAGAATGTGATGTGTGTTTATATATGTTTTTCAGAGCAATTCAAAGCATTTGACTAAAATTGTATTGGGTTCTGCCAATCAAAAGTATCTCTCTTCCTGTCTTCTCATCTTCCTCGCTTTTTCTACTGAGAAAGGGTTAAATTGGATAAATCTTATATATTGGCTACTTTAAAAGCGAAAATATAAAATAAAATTTTGCAGACCTTTGATGTGTCTCCTGCAGTCCTCAGAACCTGGTTTGAGGAGCAGTGAATTAAAGATTCAGCACTTCGATCACTGTAGGTAATTACTGGAACCAGTGCAATCATAAACAGCATCACAAGAGCTGGCATGGAAATCTCCCAGATTTACCCATTTATAATGTGTCCATCCATATGATCTAGAATATGCATATGTCAAAGTTTAGGATTATAATAAAATATGAAAATAAAAATTTAAAGTCTCATAGAGATTTACACACAAATAATTCCAAAAATCTTTCCAGGGATCTTTTTTTTTTTTTTTTTTTTCTTCTACTGATCTTTTCTTTCTTTCTTTCTTTTTTTTTTTTTGACGGTTTTGTTATTGAAAGATAATTTATTATATGTATATGTAGGGTACAGTATCGAATATCAGTACATGTGTACAATATGTGGTGATCAAATCAGGATAATTAGTATACTCATGTTTACAAAAAATAATCAATCTTTTTGACCCTTAACTAGTTTCTTGCCAACCTCCTTCTCTTCCCCCTTCCCACCTCTAATAACCACTGTTCTGTTATCTGTTTTTATTTTTGAAAGCTTAATGCATTTTTCTGATTCTGTCTTTCTTTTCTTTATTTTAGCTCTCACTTACATATGAGAACAGGCAGTATTTCTTGTTCTGTGCCTGGCTTATTTCACCTAACATATGACTGATTATCTCAACAGATGTATAAAAATGTTTGATAAAGACTCTTAGCAAATTAAGTATAAAAGGAAAGTATATCAACACAATAAAAGCCATATATGACAAACCCACTGCCAATATCATCCTGATATTGGCAATATCATACTGATATCACCTATTTAACATAGTATAACATAGATTGCCAGAGCAATCAGTCAATAGAAAGAAATGGAGGGCATCCATATTGGAAAAGATGAAGTCAAACTGTCCCTGTTTGCAGATGACATGGTCCTATATAGAGAAAAACCTAAAGACTTACCAAAAAACTCTTAGAGCTGATAAATTATTTCAGTAAATTTGGAGGATATAAAATCAATACACAAAAATCAGTAGCATTTTTATACTCCAATAGCAAACTAGCAGAAAAAGAAATCAAGAAAGCAATCCAGGGATCTTTATATATGGAGTTTGAGAAGCACTAGAGCAAATCAAATTTCAAAGTTGCTTAACTCAAGGTCAGATGAACTCTTTTTAGGTTCAGGAGATTCTCCTCTTGCCTTAAATTTAATTTCAATTTATGATAACAGATTTGTTAAGAGGCAGGTGTTTCACAGTACAGGCTTTGAGGTCAGGAAGACCCAAGGTTGAGTTATGGCTCTGTCCTTTGCTTTGGGAATGCTCTGGCCACCACATCTCCTGCCAATTTCCCCCCTCAAGATTTACTTAATCTATTCATATTCCTCCTGCAGAACTCAGCTCAAACGCATTTCAAAATTACGCCTTTCCTCAACCCATAGATAAGGGCTGGTTTCTGTTTTATGTACCTGTATTACCCTATATTCAATAATAATAATAATGACAATGATACAATAATGGCTAACATTTGCTGAGCATTTATTATGTACCAGGCATTACACTTTACCTGTGTTACCTCATGTAGGTTTCAAAATACCCCTTTAAATTAGGTACCATTATTGTCCTTTTACAGATAGAGAAATTAGAACAGTGCTGTTCGTTAAAAATATAATGCAAGCCACACATGTGATTTTAAATTTTCTAGTATCCACATTAAGAAGGTAAAAAACATTTCATTTAAATAATATCTAACACAGTGTAGTGGGTAAAGTGAAATGTAGTCCTATAAAAATAAAGTCTAGTGAAAAAAATTATATGCTGCTTTCATTTTTAAATGTAAATTTTAATTAAATAAAAAGTGAAAAAATTTAGTTCCTCCGTCATGCTAGTCACATATTTCAAGTGCCCCATAATCTTATGTAGCTAGAGGCTACCATGTTGGACAGCCAAGCCTACCACAGTCACTTAGACATTCACTCAGCCAATATTTACTAAGCATCTATGACAAGACAAGCGCTTGTCTCTGGAGACATAGCAGTAAACAAAATAGACAAAATCACTGCTCTGGTGAAGCTTTCATTATAGTACAGATGAGAGAGACAATAAACAAATAATTAACTAAAAAAAAAGTGTCAGGTGTTACTAAGTACTACAAAGAAGAAAGCAGGAAGAGAGATGGTGAAGGATAGAGCCTTTCTGGATAGCATCCCAGTCTGTACACTGGCCAACTCCAAGGGGCACCATTCACATTGACTGTGATATGAATGCCACTCCTTGGAGTTGTGCAAAGCAGTAGCCCTAGGGATGTGAGCTGCAATCTTATATAGAGTAATCAGGGAAGGTCCTCTAATAAGGGAGGATTATTTTAGCAAAGATTTGAAGGCAGTGATGGAGCAAGCCACACAATATCTGGGAGGTTAGGGAGAATAGCCAGTGCAAAAACCCTAAGGCAAGAAATGTGCCTAGCATGTTGTAGGCCCAGCAAGGAGCCAGCAATAGGAAGAGCATATTGAGAAAGGAGAAGCATGGTAGGAAATGAGTCAAAGAGGTAGCCAGAACCTGGATCAAAGTAGGGGCTTTCTGGCCACGATAAGTATGTTGGCTTTTTTACTGAGTAAGGTGGTAAACAATGACATGATCTGTCTCTTTCTTTCTCTTTCTCTTTCTCTCTCTCTCTCTCTCTCATGCTTTTTTTTTTTTTTTAAGAATTAGCCTAGCTCTGCTATATTGAGAATATACTGAAGGGGGATGATAAGTTGCAAAGAACCACTAAGAATACTAATGCAATAATCAAGGTGAAATGTGATAATAGTTCAGAATAGAGTCACACAGGAGAAATGGTGAGAGATCGTTGGACTCTGGATGTACTTTGAAGGTAGAGCCAATAGAATATGCAAATGGATTCAAAGTGAGGTTTAAAAAGGAGAGAGAGAAAAAAAAATCAAAGATGACTCGAAATATTTTAGCCTGAGTCTTACATATGGAGTTGTCATTTTCTCACACAGGGATTTCAGGATGACAGGGTTTTTATTAGACGTGGACCCAAATCAAGACTTATTTTTTAGACATGTAAAGTTTGAAATGACTATTAAATAACCTAGTGAAGTGTTGACTCTTAAGTTAAAGTGATATATCAAGGTTGAAGATATAAACCCAGGAATTATCTGTACAAAGAATGGTATTTATGGTCACAAAACAGGTGGAAATTACCTAAAGAGTGAGTGTAGTTAGAGATGAGAAGAGGTCAGAAGATGGAGCCTTGGGAACACTAACATTTAGAAGTAAAGATCACAAAGAAGGACCAGCAAAGGAGCATGAAGAAAGAATGGGGGGTGAAGGGGGGTGGTAAACAGAGAAAATGCTGATGCAGAGGCCAAATGATGGAAGTGTTTGCTTTATTTATTTATTTATTTTTGTTTTAGTTTATCAACATACAATGTAGTTGATTTTCATGTCCCTTTACTAGTTCCTCCTTTATCCCTTTCTTCTCCCCCTCAACATCGTATCTGTTCACTTATCTTACCAAGTTCAAGGAATTGTGATTGTTGCGTCTTCTTCCCACCTCCCCCACTTATTTGTTTGTATATTCATTTATTTATTGTTATTAGCTCCCACGAACAACTGAGAACATGCAGTATTTCTCTTTCCGTGCCTGGCTTATTTCACTTAATATAATTTTCTCTAAGTCCATCCATGTTGCTGTGAATGGCAGTATTTCATTATTTTTTTATAGCAGAATAGTATTCCATCGTGTAGATATACCACATTTTCCTTATCCACTCATACGATGATGGGCATTTAGGCTGGTTCCAACTCTTGGCTATTGTAAATAGCACTGCAATAAACATGGGAGTACAGGTATCCCTTCGACATGATGATTTCCATTCCTCTGGGTATATACCAAGCAGTGGGACTGCTGGGTCATATGGCAGATCTATATGTAATTGTTTGAGGAACCTCCATACCATTTTCCATTAAGGCTGCACCATTTTGCAGTCCCACCAACAGTGTAGGAGGGTTCCTTTTTCTCTGCATCCTTGCCAGCATTTATCATTCTCAGTCTTTTGGATATTAGCTATTCTAACTGGAATGAGATGGTATTTCAAAGTAGTTTTGATTTGCATTTCCCGAATGCTGAGTGATGTTGAGCATTTCTCACGTGTCTGTTAGCTATTCATATATCTTCCTTTGAGAAATGCCTATTCAGCTCCTTAAGTAGGAGCTTTAATGGACAGAACTGGGATTGCAACCCAGGAAGTCTTATTCCAGTGCCCACACTTAACACTCCACTGCTCTGCATAAGGTTTTCCTCTCTAGAATCTAATACAGGGAAGGGGCCATCGTCCATCTTTCTCACAGTTGTATACAATTGCCCCACACAGTGCTGAGCACTCAGTACATATTTAACGAATAAATGAATACTTATTTTATAGATCAGGAAACTGAGTCCCAAGGAGGTTGGCAATGAATTAGTGACAAGTGGGATTAGAACTCAGATGTACTGGGTGAACTAACATTTTCTAAGTATGACTGACCCACCTGTAACTTCTGTTTTTCAGGCCTATTTCTTAGGAAGCTGAGTGGCCACTTCCAACTCTGTTGGCCCCAAACGTGTGGTCCCAATTTGCTTTACAAATCTAAATTAGTTGAAGGAAGCACAATGATGCATTACATTATGCATGCCTATTTTGATATTCTGTTCTAATGTCCTTTCTGTTCATTATGGTCACCCTCATCCTTTTTTCCCTGAGCACACATTTTAAAGATAAAGAAATGTCATTTATCTTCCTATTTCCTTGCATGGTTTTCTGCGGCTGAATATGCTCCTCATAAAATTGATTTAAGATACCTACCAGACTTTAAATTGATTGCAAACTACCTTTAACTTCTATTGCTTTGTTTTTCCTCCAGCAACTTTCTTAACTTAGCTAAATGGGCACATATTCCTCTAGCTATCTCTGTATTGAAGGCTAGTTCCTCCAAATTCTCCTAAGGGCACAGGAAGATGAGCAACTTTTCTATTTTTATTTCATAAAGAGGGTTTTCCACATGAAAAAAAAACTATACGCATTAAAGGAAATTTGAAAAACACTCATATGCATACAGAAATGTACACACACGTGCACACATTTTTTTAAAAAAGAAAGAAAAAAAAAACCCCAAAGATAATACCACTAGAAATTCTTGGTGTACGCCCTCCGCCACGGATCTCCCCCAGGATTGCGTCCCAGCTCTTTCGAAGTTTCCTTCACAGCGTTGCCCACGGTTTATTCCGTGTTATCTGTTTATTTGCTTGACTGCCATTTGTAACTTCGTTTATTTATCTGTCTACTTATTTGGGGACTATCTCCCCAGCCAAGTGTAGACTCTGTGAGGGTGGAGACTGTGCCTGCTTGTTCCCCACTGCAAGGGCACAGCCTTCTCCCAGCAGCTGTGACAGGGTAGGTGATGAATAACTATTTCCCGAGTGGACGAGCCTCTCCTCTGTACTCTGTGGCTTGGCAATTCTTCTCCTGTGCCTGAAATGATAGAATTTCATTTCCACACTTGCCATTTAATAAGTGTGTAATTATTGTTTAAGCCTTGGCTGCATACTCACCTCCACTGAGGGATGACTTGTGTGTTACACATAAGCACACACACATACACACTTCAGTAGATCCATCTATTGTTTCTTCCTTGTATTTCCAAAGCTACCTTGTATCTTAGTGTATTTTGATTATTTCTTTATGTGTCTCTCTCCTTTTAATGCTACAAGGCCCTGGAAGGCAGAGAGCAAATTCAGCTCATCTAGGCAATCCCAGCTGCTAGCACTGCCCTGGCACATGGAGGTAATCCATATATGTTTGGGAAATGAGGAGATGCATTCTAGAAGCTTCTTTATTGCACTGGCTGCTTCTGTGATCAGATCAAACATTACTCAGATGAATGAGCATGACGTTATTTACACAGTTTTATGATTTTTAAATAAAATTTTGAATGCAAAAAAAAAAAGAAATTCTTGGTGTATTTCTTTGCCGTCAATTTCTGTTTATGTGTGTGTATGTCCATTTGAGTGTGCACACACCTATTTGTTGTGTTATGCTTTTCCATTTAAAAAAAACCATGCAATTTTATTATACTATGTAGTGTTCTTAAATACTGCTTCAATAGCTACGTACTATTCTGGAATGAAAATGTTGCCATCTCCCCTACAAATAGGCATTATGCTGTTTCCAATTATCCCGTCATAAATAAAGCTGTACTGAACATTTTTCTTCGTAATATAGATTCCATATTTAGAGTTTTCTAAAATTCCCAAAAGTAAAATCACCTGGTCAGTGAAAAGTTACAAGTATTTAAGGCTGCTGATACATTACGTTCATGTATTTTATAAAAATATGGTACTGTTTTAAACTTCTACCTGTAATATATGCAAAACTTATTTCTCTCCCGACTTGGCACTGAGTATTCAGTAGTTGTCCTTTTCTATTTAAATTATGCTAGTTTAATAAGTTTTAAAAATCCATCAAATTTGATTAATTTTTATGTATTGGATTGCTTCTAAACTTGACTATCTTCACATGCTTGTTTATTCATTGTATTGATTATTTTATTCATGTTCTTTCCTCATTTATCTATTGAGATATCAAAATATTCTCCTTATCAATTTACTTAACTTTTTATAGAATAAACATATTGCATTTGTCACATACTTCTATACAAACATGCTTTTCCAGAATGTTGTTTGTGTTTTCATACTGTTTTTAGCATGGGTTTTAATATAAATTTGAATCAGTAAACTCTAAAGTAATAATAAGTATTTATGGTAGAAATTTTAGAAAATACAAATAAGCAAGCAAAAAAATGAAATAAAATTATCCCACACTCTTATTATTCAGTAATAATCATTCATAACATTTGACATATTATCTTTTGCCTTTTTCTTATATAGTTAAGTACTTTTTACAAAAGTAGGCTCATATTGTACCTTCTACTGTCCTATGTTTTTTTTTTCTACTTAAAATGTTAAGAACATATCTTAATGGCATTAAATATTCTTCATTATCATTTTAATGGCCTCACAGTATGTATAATCAAAATTTATTTATCCAGACCGCTGTTGTTAAACCTCTTTATTACTAATATTTACTGATATAAAAATATATACACATCTTTATGGCTGAATCTTTGGACACATTCATAACTATTTACTTCGGATGAATGTCTCTAAAAGTGGGTCATCAGTTTAACCAAATTTTAAGGTTTTTGTTGTAATTGCTACATTGCCCTTCAAACCTGTATCATAAGTTTATGGCATGAGGTTTATTTTGACTTAAAGTTGTAAATTTTTACATAGCACTTGAAATAATTTAAAAGGAGCAATTTACCTAGCTATGCATGTGTTGTAAAAGAAAGATAAATGTACAATGTGCCAAGTATTCGAATTTTCAGAGCAGACAGCTCACAATTTACAAGCCTAAGAGTTATTTAAGTACATTCATATGACTTCATTCCTAAATGTACTAAAGCAAATTGAGTCTTAAAAATCAATTATTTGCTGTGTTTACATCAGCCCATCTTTGCTCCCACAAAGCAATATTTTCCAGATCAACTGAGGATGCGGACACAGTGGCTCAGAGGACTAATAATATATCTACCAAATGTTTCCATGTACCAAACCCTTGACAAAATTTATTCTTTCTTTTAATTCCAGGACAGTCTTATTTGAGGGAAGAGAAAACCAAGCTTCAGAACAGTTGAAGGGCTTGTTCTAGGTCACACAGCAGTGAAGTTGCAAAACTGAGAGCTGCTTTACTCCAAAGGAGTACAGTTTTTACTCGTCCCTATTGCCTCTTTATGGACTCTAAGACTTCAGCATGAATTTTGCTACCCCCTTATCCTATCAACTTTAACTTACATTTACATTTATATTAACAATTGACCTTTAAGAAGGGAACACAAGTTCTAGTTTTAGCCTTTGGTCTCTCTCAGTTCCTATTTATTTTAAGTCGGCCATTAAAAATTGTACATAACACCCCAACACAGAAGAGTTTAATATTAATGAGAATTAATCACATGCATACTATAAAATAATATAAATTAACCCCAGTAGCAGTTGTTTATATAGCCCAAGATATATCTTTATATGCCTTTATATGCCTATTATTACTCAATGCATAATGCAGCATTGAGTAATGGGTTGCGGTTTTTTTTAAAACCATGCAGTAGAAAATATTGGAAGGGAAAGATGTTCAACTCTCATTACCATAGATAATTTTAAATGTGTAATTAACAAAGAAGAGTATTATGCAATGTAGTGAGATACAAAAACAATCAAGTCATACATGTTTGGGTTACTGACGTTTAGTAGAAAAGATGATCTGAGGTCATTAGTCCTTTGAATCCCATCTTGACCTTTTGCTAATATGTAACTTTGAATAAGTCTCTTCTTCTCTCTCAGCTTTTATTTAAGATATAATGATATTTTCTTCAGATGCTTAGGAAAGTTGAGTTCGATATCAAACATGGTTGTCCCAATTGCAAAGTTATGCTAAGATATTGGCAGAGGAAAAACAGAAAGAATTTGGAATGTCAGTATAATAGTCAAAAATAAATATCAAATGATTTTCCTCCAGCTATTGCATTTCCCATAGAAAATTTGTGCACACCCATGCCCTTTGATGCCTGGAGGCAATCACCAAGCTGGTCATTCCAATCCTGACTGCACTATCCCCTGGTCCACTTGGACCACACTAGTTTCTTTCTCATCTAAGAACCTAGATGAGATTCAGCTCAAGCATCTCCTCCTTGGGAAGCTATCTCTGTCTCTCTGCCTATTTCTTCCACCCAAAGTTAATGTTGTCTCCACTCTGCTTCCATAATAGTTCATCCGTGATTCTAAAGAGTGGTTGTCTCATTGCCCTACATGTTTGTGTATCAAATAAATGAGTGATATAACAATTTCTAGACAGAAATTAGCTAATAGACCTGCTTTCCTTTACTCAAAACAGTGGAAGGAGTGAGTGCTTAATGAAAAAAAAAAAAGAAAAATCCTGAGCAGCCAGGAATCTCTCTGATTTCCTTCTAGGAGTTTAGCTGTTGGCCCATGGCAGTTGGGAGACTAGATATTCTCCAAATCTTGGAATATTTCATTGCTGTATTCACCTTCAAGCCCCATCATTCCTTTCATTTCTGAAGCCAAAACTTACCAGGAGCTTTTCTTTCATTATTATCCTCCACCAGAAGCCCACTACACTGTCTCCTAGTGAGTTTGGAAATAAGCTAAGAGCTGCACAAAAGAGATTCAAAGACCCTTTGGGTGAAATTGTTATCCTGCAAAGTTGTAGCATTTTATCTCTGGGGATAATTTTTTTAAAAGGCTCACTATATCAGGCATCAAAGCAGGTAGGAGAAGGCCATAACAGTCATGCAAAATGGAATCATCCTGTTTTATGTGTAACGAAATCGAGACTAGTGAGCTCCTGCACCATGGCCAAGGTTGCACAGGGAGAGCCCACACACGACTGCAGCTCCATCTAGCACCAGAGCTCCTGTCCTTTCCACTACACTGCAGCGGCTACCCCCTGCCACTGTAACAACTTGCTTTACCTGACCCCTCAGGAACAATCTCTCCTAAGAAGGGCAGTTTTAGACAGAGTAAGACAATTTCTTTTCCAGCACCTGATTTTTGCCTAGACTGTCCAAAGCCAGAAGCTTCGTGGTGAGGAAAGAGTTTTTCCAAGTTTCTCATTCTATACAAATGCACCATCGTTTCCTACTATTTCTTTACCTGAGTTGAATTGTTTGTTTGTATTTTAGTTTTTGAAGGTTTCACAGCATTGCAAGTACACCTTCCCAGGAAGCTGACTTTGAGACACATTTGCATGTAGAAAGTTTATTGGGGAGCGAAGGAATCCAGATAGGTCCAAGGAGGGAGCTAAACAGTGAGGCAGTCACAACAAAGGCCTCCTCCAATGCCATGGAAAGCTCTGAAGCTGAGACGGCCCTACAGAATTGTACCAAATTGGAGCAAGGAGGCCAGGCTTTTATGCCCACCTGCTTACTGCCAGTCACTGGATGCTGGTGTCCCCAGGGGAAGGGGCCATTCTCCTGGGAGAGGAGGTTTTCCTCAGCCAAGGGCAGTAGGGGAAGCAGGCACTCAGCTGCAGCTGGCAGGGTCAACATTCCCAGCCTCTGGGGAATGAGTTCCCCTGTACTAAAGGGAAAATCTGTCACAAGACATGTCCTTTGACACCTGGGAGCAGTCACCTAAGCTGCTCTCTCCATTTTGATTGCACTACTCCTTTGCCCTTTGTACTTGTATGAATGATGTACAGAAGGGGCTCAACACAGGGCCCACTACCCATGTATCTCTCAAGAGTCTAGTGAGCTGCTAGACAGTGAGCAGCCTGTGCCAGGGGTTCCAACGAGAGGCTGGATGATCTAACACAGTTTGGTGGGAAAGAATTTGACTAGGCAGTAGAAAACCTAGGTTTGCTGTTCTCTGTTCAGATTTGGCCATCTTTTATTTGTTCTCTAAGCTTGTTTCTTGGGGTTGTTATGTAAATGTCATTAGCATAGTTCTTGGTATGTAATAGGCCCTCAATGGATGCAAACTCTCCCCTTTTTACTTAATTTAAAAGGTGACTATTGGGTTAGGTGTTATATCTAATCTCTCTCCAAGTTCTTAAGTCTGTACTGGAATATTATAATGGATTCTCAGATTTCATTTTATTTTCATTATATGTTCTTTATTGACTAAGTTCATAATAATCCAGCTTTGGTTTTCATTTGATTTCCATAACCATGAAATTTCATAGCTGGAGCAAACCTCAGAATAGTCCAACCGCCTTATTTTAGTTATAAGTAAATAAGCACATTGGTGGGGGTAGGGGAAGAAATGGACTTGTTCAAGGTCGCACAGCAAGTAATGACAGAGTAGAGGACACTGTTCATGTTTTCTGACCTATTCCGAGGCTCATCACCACCCCCCAAGCTCCAGCTGCTGCTGGTACGTTCCAGCCTGTAAGGCAGCATGATTTGCTTTTCTTGTGTTAACATTATTCTAGCATGTAATATCTGTGTTTAAGGCAATGACCTGAGAAATACTTTTATTTCCAGTGCTGCACTTATTTTGCAGGGTTTATTAATTTTATTTATGTATTTGATCTCTCAAATGAAATAATAAACTAATTAGTGGGACAATTTACTGGTGTGCTCCGCCAAGGGTGTTTTACAGCCTCCGTGAAAGCTTGTCTAACTGTAGTGTCAGCAGATCTGTTTTCTGCCCTGCTGCCCTTAATTTCAGCCATCAGACACACATGGCAGGTAGCTCTGTGCTGGGGACTTGTGCTTCTAGGGGGTATCTAGGGATGTCAGGTCATGGGGCAAAAGAACTTTCACCCAGGAGTCTCCCCAGAATTCATGTGATAGACAGGCTGCCTCATATGGCTTTAAGGGATGGTGACTGGGCTCCCAGAGAACAGAACCGAGTACCTAGAATGAGAATTTACAGAGAATGGGGGAAGCTATGTGTACAGAAGCATTGGAAGTCACAGCCGAGGAGGTCTTTCATCCCTCAAGACTAAGAACAAAGCAAAGAGCAGTACAGATAGACCAATGTAAAGAAAACAGACACTGGAACATTGCAAGATGTAGGAAGAACGGTAGGATAGATGCTAGAAGACCCAGAGTCATTGGGACAAATAAGGCAATAGTGTCAATGTTGTGTTTGTCTAATTGGCTTTGAAGTGAAGTACCTGGCTTTCCCCCCAAGATGGTGCCCACCTCTCCTCTCATGACAGCCAGTACTTATCTCTGTCCTTGTCATGGTTTACTTGTCTGTCCTAATTTGACTGTGAGTACCAGTATATCATCAGTGTCTAGAACTGTTTCTGGAATATTAGAGGGGTTCAATAAGCATTTGTTGAATGAAGGATGGATGGATGAATGAATGGCTAGAAAATGAATAAGTGTGTCAGTCTGTCAAAGTTACTGGGGATCCAAGACTTATGAACGATATTATATTCATCTGCTATCTTTGATATAATAAGCAGAACCCAACCAGAGATAACCTTTTCCAAGTATTTACATTTATTATAGAATTATTCAATCTAGCAAAGAAGTTTCCAAGATAAAAGTATTCAACTTCTCTTGATGAAACCTTCCTTCTTATCAATGCACAACACACACGTGAACATATTCACTGAGGGTACAGGTAAAGGGTCTCAGTATCCTGACATCTAGGTGGTGCCTCCACTTACCCTCTAGCTGCCTTGTAGATATGAATGCTATCACTGTCCTAGCTGCTGCTAAACTGTCACTGTAGATTAGATCCAGCATGAGGGTGCTTGTGGGATCAGCTTCCAAACCTCTAGCCAGAGACTGGCCGAAGGAAAGAGGAGTGTTGAGGGCCCCTGTAGTGGGAGCTATGACAGCTGAGGGTCCTGTCATCCTGTAGCGGGGAGCTAACTCCCATACTGTGATTGGCTTCCCTAGAGGCTTTACTGCTAACGCCTTTGCTGTGATTGGGTGTTTGCAAATTAGCAAACCCGAGATATAATTAGTGTACATGCTGGCTCTGCTACCCCCATCCAACTGGCTGTAGAATTTTGGGGGACATGCAGATGAGGTAACACTAACACGCTGATGCTATTTTCATGTGCTGGCTCTCATCGGGACACAGACAAACCTCGTGTGTTGACAATGATAAATGCCAGGCCAGGATGGGAACCTGTTGTCTTAATTCATACATTCACCCTCATATGGCTCAGATAGGAACAGGCCCCAGAGATGCTGGTGTTCTAGACCCAGACAGGTGCCAGGTCATGGGCATGTCTTGGAGATCTTTGGCAAATATCTAGAATTATTTCTGTAACGAGCCTAATTATGAGGCCTGCCATTTATTCTATGCCTACTACACACCAATCACTACACTAAATAAACTCTTTCAATATAATATTTAATGTCACACCAAGCTGGCAGTTAGGTGTTCTCCCATTTTAAAGTGAGGAAACTGGAGTTCAGAAAGGGGAAATAGCTTGTCCTGAGTCATACAAAACCCATCGTATTAATAAGAAAACACACTAAGTTCTCATACAAAATAGTGGTGGTAACCACCATAGATGTAAAAACTGGGTAAACAATCTTTAAAAGGTAACTATCCATTTGGCTTTTTCACTCTATGAGTTGAAAAGATAGGAAAGATAGTGCTTATTAAATTTTAACTGTGTAATACCTACAGACAGCTTGTAAAACATCTGTGTTTTTTGGAAGCTGTTTTTGTTTCTGGGCTTATTCCCAGGTCTCCAGAAGCAGAAACTTTTCCAAGCTTCCAGATTCTCTCAGCTAATGAACTGCAATCTCATTCTGGTGCAAGACCTACATCATGAGTAAGAACACAGTAAACGACCAGATAGAATGCATTTGTACTCAGACCTCTCCTTCCAGGTGACTAAAATAGTGTCTTAGACAGTTCAGGCTGCTAGAACAGAATACCACAAAGTGGGCAGCTTAAACAATAAACATTGTTTCTCACGTTTCTGGAGGCTGGAAGTCTGAAACCAGGATGGCAGCATCATTGGGTTCTGGGGGAGGCCTCTCCCAGGTTGCAGACAACCAACTTTCTGTATCCTCACAATGCAGAAGGAGAGTGAGAGAGCCTCTGGGGTCCCATTTATAAGGGTACTAGTTCCACTTGTGATGGCTCCACACTTATGACCTAATTGCCTCCCAAAAGCCCCATCTCCTAATACCATCGCATTATTGTTTAGGATTTCGATATATGAATTTAGGGAGGGCCCACAAACATTCAGACCATTGCAAATAAGCTGTCCTATGTAGTCACAACCTGAAGGGTACAAATTGCATTTTTTACCCCCTCAGGGTAGAGGTTTTTCACCGAAAGTTACAAACTATTACTAGATTCTGAGCATGAACATTTTTAATTCTTTTCCAAACTCTAAACTCTCTAGCGTGTGTTGAAAAGAATTTACTTACTGTCTCATTGGATTTTTTGTTTATGTATTATGTCATAGATAACCACATCTCCTTGCCAGATCCCCTTTCCCTGCTTTATGTTAACCAATGGCACTAATCACCATCAGGCATACTCTGTATTTAATTACTTATTTGTTTAGTGTCTGTTTCCTGGAATGTAAGCTCTATGAGGGCAAGAATATCTGTTTAGTTTGTTATTAAATCCTCAATGATCAAAACCAGTGTTTGGCACAGTCAGGATCTCAACAAATATGTATGAATGAATACTGATGGATGAGTATATGGAAGGATGGATAGATGGGTGGATAGATGATGGATGAATGGATGGTGGACAGATGGTGGATGGATGGATGGATATGCCCTACCAGCTATAAAAATTTAGGATAAAATTATAGTAATTAAGGTAGTATGAGCATTTGCACAAGGATGGAAAGCTAGACTAGTGGAATAAAATGTAGAACCCACAAATAGACTATGCAGATTGGAAACTTGGTATATGATAAATACATCATTACGAATAAACATAGAAAAGATGGACTAAGAAATAAATGGTATTGGGCAATGCATATCTATACAGAAAAATGATTAAATCCTGACCTTATATATATGTATAGAATATCAATTCCAAGTGGGTTAAATGTGAATCACATAACCTTAAAAACTTTAGAAGGAACTATAAGTCTGTATATAGGTCTTTATGACCCAGGGGTAGGAAAGGATTTACTGAGTAAAACAAAAACAATAAAAAAGCCCCCACCTTAATGGGAAATACTAAAATATTTTATTACATTAAAATTAAAAATTGTTTATGTGTCACTATAAACAAAGTAAAAGACAATCTTTGAACTATAAATATCTGCAACATATATAACTGCAAGAACAGTGGATATCCAAAGCCTCCAAATTAGTATAGAACATAATTATAACACACCTCTGTGTACCACCACGTCTTAGTCATATATTATCATTTTACCATTTTGCTGTTTCCTCTACTTAGAGTGCTCTTCCCATGACTTGTGCCCACACCAATTTTAGGACTTGGACATGTGTCAGCTTCCTGGTGAGGCCTTCCCTAATGACCGTACTTGAAATTGAACTCCACCTCCAGTATTCCCCTTCCCTACCTCTGATTTTTCTGTGGCACATGTGGCCATTTGGCATACTAGGTATTTTACTCTCTTATTTGTTTAGTGTTTGTTATCTCCTTCCTGTAACAACTCAATAAAAAAATGGGCATATGAAAAAGGAAATAGTAGAAGGAAGAACCCAAATGGCCGTTAAAAATATAAAGGAATGTTGAATCTCACTAGTAATTAGAGAAATGCATGCTAAACACAATGAGATACTTTATATTCATCAGATAGGATAAAAAAAAGTCTGACAATACCCAGTGCTGGTAAAGATGTGAACTAATGCTGGATTAGTGTGAATGTTACTGTCACGTTGTAGAACAATTTGCAACATTTAATAATTTTGAAGATGCATATATGCACTATGGCCCAGCAAGATCACAGATAAATTTCACGCATACTTATACATGTCCAAGTACTATACAATGTGCATTGCAGCTTTATTTGTATTAGCACAGTTTGGAAACCATCCAAATTCCTGTCAGTATGAACACATGATAAAATACTATCTAAATGTTAAAATAAAAGAATTAGAGTTAATTCTATCAAAGTGGCAAAAATCTTTAAAACATAATATCGGTCAAAATCATCATGTTTCAAATGGGAGCCTACAATTGAGATACCATTTAAATGAAGTTTTAAAACATGCAAAACAGTGCTATATATTTTTTATGGATGCAAATATGTATTAGAAGCAGAAAAACATGCATGAAATTTAGAATAGTAGAGAAATTATCTTTGTGGAACTGGGAAGGAATTCATGGGAGACTTTACTTATATCTACAATATTTTATTTTTAAAACAAAAGATCAGTTAAAGATAATGATAAAAATAAAAACTAAATTAAAATTTAAAAATAGAAAGAAAAGATCTAAAGCAAATATGGCAGAATGATAATATCTGATAAAGCTGAGTGTCTGTACATAGATTTTTGTTATAATTATGTCTACATTCAACTTCATGTTTGAAATATTTAATAAGAAAACAAGTAGGAGGGCACTTAAGTGCACCTATGAGAGAATAAAGTTCAAAACATAGCATCTCAATTACTACAGTGTGATATAGTAAATTATAAACTCCACTTTGTTGAGTCAAAGCCTGGGTGCAAAACTGGATTCAGTGCTTTCTTTTCATAACAATCAATGAGACTGGTCTTTGCAACCAGATACTCTGGATTTGAATTTCAGCTCAGACACTTAACGAACTGTTTAAAATTGGGCAGCAGTTTCCTCATCTTTAAAATGAAAACATAAAATAAACAAAATAGAAAATAAAAAAGCAATAGAGAAAATCAGCAAAACTGATTGTTGGTTCTTCAAAAAGATCAGAAAAATCTACAAACCTTTAGACAGATTGACTAAGGAAAAAAATGAGAGAAGACTCAAATGACTAAAATCAGAAGTGAAAGAGAGGACATTACTACTGATTTACAGAAATAAAAAGATTATAGAGTGGACAAATTGGGCCTCCTCACAACGAATCTTATGAGGATGAAATGAGATATATTTGTGCAGTGCTTAGCATACTTGATGGCACATAATAAAAAAGCAAGGCTGGCATGTGTTTAAGAGCGCCAGGTCTTTATGTAAAGACACAAGCTAGAAGCCTGCTTTGACTTCTGGTCTAAAAAAAATAATGCATGATCTTTGTGGAAAATTTGGAAGATATCTTTATATCTTTTGTTTATCTTTATATCTTTATATCTTTTGTTTCTTTAAACAAAAGGAAAATAGCCTGTAATAATGCTTGTGCTAGTCTTTCTGTGGCTCATAACAGAATATCTGAAAGTGGATAATTTATTTAAAAAAATAAAATTTATTTCTTACACTTTGGAGGCTGGGAAGTCCAAAGTCTAGGGAACACATCTGGTGAGGGCCTTCTTGGTGGTGTTTTTACAGCAACTCAGGGTATCACATGGCAAGAATGGGCTGATCAAGAGAGAGCACCAAACTGCTCACTTGCCCTCCTTATAAAGCCATCAGAACAACACCCATTACTCAATGGAAGGATTAATGCATTCCCAAGGGCACAGTGCTCAGAATCTAAGCATCTCTTAAAGGCCCCACCTTTCAAATACCATAATGGGACTTCCCACTCTCTTGGCACTGTCACAATGGGGATTAAGCTTCAGTGAGTTTTGGGGGCACTTCAATCTATAGCAGTACTACAAAGATAACCTCTGTTTTTTTTTAAGGCTCGTCAGTGAACCACTGTTATTTTTAAAGACTAACTTCTACATGGATGAGTTCAAACCTTATCAACAATTTTGTTATGTTATACAAAATACATTTCCCCTATCTTGAACATTTTAAAAATTATTTTTATATGTGCATAATATTGTTCCATGCAGAAATATTTATGATGAAGATAAATTTGTGTTCTTATTCCTCTATTGTTTTTTCCCTCTTACAAATTTCACTATGATGAATATCTCTGTGCATAAATATTGGTCTGCATTTGTGATTGCTTCCTTAAGAAGGAATCCAAAAGGTGAATTGGAGATTAAAGGGTATGATCACTTTTAAGACTCTTGACATTTTCTCCAGTGCCCGCTTCTTTACTGATCTCAAGGCAAGAGCTTAAGCCCTTAGGAGAGTCAGACGAATTACAAATGTGGGGAAAATTTCTTAAAAATTCTTAGACTCTTGTGTGTATGTGTAGATAAGTGTGTGTGTGTGCGTGTGCATGTGCCTCAGAAAGAGACACACCCAGGCACACACACACTCACACACCCTGACTCCCTCCTAAGAGGAATTCTGTCACCACCTCTTACCTAACACAATTAGCTGTATTTGTTGATATTTTGTTGGTAGTGTTTTTGTTTTACCCATCCCTATATTCCCAGTGCCTGGTTGCATGGTAGAAAATTGGTAAATGCATCTTGAATGATAGAGAGAAGAGAAATGAAAAATGAAACCATTAATGTTTACTTTTTAAAAATATTGTGTTTTGTTTGCTTTCAGCATTCAGCAAGACATGGTGGTAAACCTGACTCTAAGTCTTCATGATTGAAAAACTCTTTTGCACAACACAAAGGTAAATATTTGAGTCTGGCTGGGTCTTGCTGGTGCAAGGAAAATCTTTAATGTTGGAAAAATTGCTCACAAATGTCTCTGGGTTCTCTTGAAGTGATGGCTTTCATGCTTTGTATTTCTCCATAAAATATGTTACAAGGTTCATGCAGCCTTTGGGAATTTGGTGCATAGGGTGGCTTTTCTTTAGTCTATTCTGAGTTAGTGGTTGGGAAAAAAGAATATGGATTCCCTTTCTTTTTTTCCTTTAGTACCTAGTAAATGTCATTAGGATCTTTAAGATTTCCTTCCTGGATTTTAGTCTCTTCTAATAGATTGTCTCAAATTGGTTTGACATTAAACTCAATTATTAGCTTTCTTTTATCAAATGCCCCCATTTCAATATATTTTTCTTTCCCAATTGTGGAAAATAAAATCAAACCATATGTAAGATAAATGTTTCTACATAGGAAACAGACTCAGAGATTCACAAGCTTAAGGGGCAAGTATTGTTATTTTGAGGTCCTAAACTTTTAAATGATGGCAGCACTGAATTATGCACTTCATGCAGGAGCCAAGAAGGCACAATTGAAAATGCCTATTTTTTTGACAAATTAGAAGCATTCATTCTAGTATCTATTTCTTGTTTACTGGGGATAATGCTGAATGAATCACAGACTCGTGGATGGATGTCCCTTCCAACACTTTTAATTAGCAGCATTGCCTATTAGGATGAACAGAGTGTTGCTTTTCTGCCATAGATTACTCCTAACCCCCTTAAATAGAATAGAAATCTTACTCTCCACAAGGTAATATTCATCTCTTCCCCAGCCAGACAAGCAGAGAAAATTAAACAATGGTCCATTAAAAAGCCCAGATAATGTATTTATCATTTCTTGTTTATGTGAGTTTGCAAGGCAAATATGAGTAGGAGCTATTTGTTATGGGACCTTGGGGAACAATAGGACTGGAGAGGATCTGAGACTTGTAAAAATTCATTAAAAATATGAGGAGCTATTGGAGACAGAGGAAATTAATTACTCCGAGGGACTCAAATGTCACTACTTATTTAAGTGACCTGGCAAGGAAGCTGAGAAACCTTTTTTCTGAGGGTTTCTGTAATGGAAGAGGTAGGGAGCTGGGATTCCTGAGCTGTCAATTTTTGCATTGCCTTGGTGACTTATTGACATGTTAAGCTGACTTGGGCCCCAGCTTCCTCTAATGAGTAGAGTTAAAGGAGGAATGGGGGTTGGGGTGGGGGACCACTCACCCCCTAGGCTGGCCAGGTTATTCAGAGGAGCTCATCAGCCATGTAAGTAACTGCCAGACCTGGGGGAAGCCAGTAATTTACCACAATGGAGAGAAGAGGCTGATCATTTGAAGCTGGATTGAGTTTGGTCTTTTATTATTGCTTTTCCATCCACAAAGCTATTCTCTGAGGTGGAGTGAATTTGGGAAGACAAATTAAGGTTTTCTACCTAAGGAGAACTAGGGAGTAGTAGCTTCTGAAAACAGTCATCTTTTCTAGATTGCTTGTCTAATAAATCTCTCTAATGCATTCTGCCTATAGACAGGGGTTGGAAATATATTGATATGTGATGACTTAAATGTTTAAAATCAGTTAGCACCCAGAGCAATGGAGTAAAAGCCTTTCTCAGATGTGTGCTTTACCTAGGCTTGAGAATTCAAGGTTTTATTCTGAACTGGTCCTACACAAGTCACCATCTCCCCTCCCCCAGCCTCTGTTAGATTATTTATAAAGTGGGCACAATAATATCTATCTTCCACAATTGTCACAAAGATCAATATGCCCAAAAGAGCTTCGAAGGATGGAAATATTATAAAGGCATGTGGTGTCCTTATCACCTATTGGTATATTCTGTTTTAAATTAGGAATGGTGAATCAATAAGCCAAAGAAGAAAGAACAAGTGTTGCCCTGAGAACTTCTTTAGGGAGAGACTATTCACATGGTTTGAAAAAAAAAAAGTACGTGATGCATAGCCTTGGAGGAGGTTGGAGCCTGGATGTTCAATTCCAGGGCAGTCCTAAAGAGTTGCCTCTTCTCCAATTGGAAGAAGTCCTATGCCTTTCAAATGGAGGCAAATCACACACTTGAAGGGGCATCCTTGAAGAAATCATGCATCATTGAAGGTGTGGAGGAGGTGGTGGTTGAAGGTTATCCATCTATTCCTGGAAAGAGGTGATGATGAAGTAAACTAGAGCAGAGTCAGTAGGGATGGAGAAGAAAAAGAGAAGAGAGGAGCCTTTAAAAGGAAGGAATTCCAGGCTTAAGTAGCCAGGGTGGCATGCGTGTAGAAAAGAGAGCAGAGCAGTGACTCTGAGCTTTACTGTTCCCCGGGTGTTTGTAATGTCAGTAATGGAAACATGGAAAAGTGCAGGAGACAATTTCTTCCCTCAAGGAGCTCAGAGAGGTAGGCAATTATCACACAGAGCAGAAATAAGCCTCAAAGAGCAATGCTTGGAACTGTGCTAACAGGGACAGTGCTGTCGGAGCTGCACCTGGAGGAATGAGCAGCCTCTGCTGGGTGAGAAGGGGTCCAAGGTGGACATCACATAGAGGACCTGCTGCTCGCGGAAGCATGGAGCCACGGCTGGTGTGAGGGACACACGCGTGGCCTGCTGCATTTCTTCAGCAACCGCAGCTTTGTATACCAGCATGCACTTAGTGACTTTCAAAGGTTTCTGCGCTGCTGTCCCTTGAAAGTGGACGTGTGGAATTGCCTGCCTGTCCTCATTAGCCAACCTTGCAGTGGCCTAGAGTCTGGCCTGTCCTGAGAAGGCTCAGAACACTTTCTGAAAAATTGCTAAGGCCACTATCCCCATTTGTTGGTGTTCTTTTGTGGGTTTTTTGCCACTTACCTTTTTAGATTGCTTGAAAGTCTTCAAACAGCATAACTGAGCTGTTAGCTGTTCATTTATTGTACTAATTTGATTGATCCATCTTTATATTCATTTACAGCCATTCTAGGTGAAACATCATGCCTTCCCACTTGGGTGCTAAGACAGTAATAAGACAGGAAAATTTTTTCTTGCTATCTTTCCTTCCTTTCTTTCTCCTTCTTCAGTTCATCTCTTTGGTGTCTCCTATATGCTTCCTTCTTTGTTCTTGTTTTCTTGGATTTCCTCTATTTACCCCTCTACTTTCCTTCTTTCTTCTTGCAGAATCACACATCCTCCAACTTGAAAGGAAGTAGGAGATTCTAGATACCAGGGAGCTCAATTGTAAAAACACTGAGAATGTTCTTAACCACATGGTAATTCCCCTTACCTGTTATTTTTGGTGGTCGTGATGGTGTTGTTTTTCAAAGCTGAATATCTTGGATTCGAATCTCTGCTCCAACATAATACAATAGCTATCTGACATTGAGCAAATTAATCTCTTTAAGCTTCAATTTTCGCATCAGTAAAATTAAAGTAACAATAACATTTTCTATACAGGAGTATTGTAAGAATTAAACAAGGTGATTCATGTGAAAGGGTCTGGCACATTATATATTCTCAATTTATAATTTTAGCTATTGTGATTGCTTATAATAATACACACATACTATTATAAATCCTTGAAATGCAAAGGACAAATTTATTGATCTTTGGCAACAAGGAAGGGAGAAGCTGAGGATAATTTTCCCTACTCTAAAGCTATTTTTAGAAAGTGGAAATCTACTGATATAAAGGCACTGGCGGCACCTGAATCCGTGGGTGCACCGGGAGCCCTCCCTGTCTGGAGAGTGATCTCGTTGCTGAACAGTCCAGTAGGAAGGCCTGCCAGGTTTCTGAGCTCCTGCTGGGCCTCTAGAGAGCATCTAAGTCAACCCTCTCCCAGCTACAGTATTCATTCCCAAATGGTGTGGTAGCTTTGTAATATGCCAGCTTGGCTAGGTTGGATTACATTACCCAGAATTTGGCTCCTTGTATGTTTCTGATTAGGTGGGCCACGGGGAGATCCTTGGGAGACTTGGGGGATGGAAGGGAAGTGGCACTATTTTATAGCTTGCATGTTACTGCTGATCTGCTGACACGTCATGAGCACAAAGCAGCAGCTGGGCCTGCAACTGCTCCCCCTCTTCCTGGATCCTCCTTGACCTCCTCCATGTCCTTGTCCAGATGGGTCTTCCTAGCTCTTTAACAAAGGTCCTGGCTTCTGCAGGTCACTCCCATCAGCAAGCTAGGAAGCTGTGAAAATCAAGGTTCCGGTTAGTTCTCATGGGATTTCAGCTCACGCTTTTGAGTTCTGAGCTGCTCCTGGTCTCCCCCATTTATGTCCATCTTCCCTTCCTAATGGCTGCCCAGTGGACCTCGAGCTCCAGCCTCAGGCATGAGACAACAGACTCATAGACTGCTCAATCAGTTTCCACAATTGCATAAGGCCAAATTTCTCCAGTAAATAAACAATACATATATATTTATCAAATATATATATTACATATATCTATTCCTTATTCATTTATTTATTAGAATAGGAGAACCAACCCCTAGGAGATTGTGTGTGTGAGTATCCACACATACATACAAACACGTATATACAGTATATGTACATAAGTGTGTGTATATCTATACACACACGCATATACATAATCTACGAGTGCTTATTTCTGCTTCTCTGGTTGAAGCCTGACTGATACAGAGAGTCACAGCTTTTGACAATGGGGGATTCTCTTCTTTATAAGGAGGCCCATTGCTTTTCTACCTTCCCTCTACTGTTCCCCTTTCTATGATACAGAAAAAATAAACTTTTAATCCAAAATTGTTGCTTTTCAGCCCAGGGTATGTCCCACTCTCTCCCTAGGATTTCTGCTCCTCTTAGCCCTAAATCCTCTCATGACCTCTCACCCATTCAACTTTTTTCTCTCCAGTTTCTTACCTCTTTGAATTCAGAATGTGGCTGTTAATGAAATTATCCCCATAAATAGGACTGTGTTAGAGAGGCCCTGCTAGCCACTCCATTTCTTCAGACCTTCCTCCTCTTCAACCTTCTTGTGATGTTTGATGACACCTTGATTCTCAATGTTTACAAGGCACAGGTGATACTGTGAGGGGGAAAGAAACCACAGAACTTAGAATCAGACGACCTGTGTTTGTGTCCTGCCACCGCCAGTGCTGACCACGTCTGTCCATTTAGCTCTGAGGGCCTCATTCCCACAGTTGTGAAACGAGATATGAAGAGTCAGCTTGCCTGTTTTCAGACCTCTGTGAGTCCAGCAAAGCCTGAGCAGCTCTAGATGTGTGAGGCCTACCTGCCTGAATCTGTCTCCCCAGTCTCTGAGCAGCTCACACCTGGGTTATGGAATTGCCAGTTATGAACAGACATTGAACTTTAGAATTCATAATGGAATGAGAAATCAGGACACTCTTATTTTTTAATAAAAAGAAATATCTTGAAACAGTACAAACTTAAATTCATATACTATTCAGGTTCTACCATAGTAACTTTTTGCCTAAATTGTTTTTTGAAGTTGAAGGAATTGAATGTAATTGTTCCTTTTAAAATAAGTGTATGTGGAGAATGTATATACTGCAAAACCTGTTGTCTCTATGTATGTTCTAATCCCAACGTAAGCAGAAGTATTCAGACCTTTCAAGAGGATTTCTATGGGATGGCAAACTAATTTATTTGTACTGGCTTCCAGTCAAGATGGCAGAATAGACAGTACCCAGCATCACTCTCTCCCACAAATCAACCAATTTACAGCTGTTAAAAAGCAATGACAGCCAAGCTAGGGCTGCTAGAGCTTAGGGGAAGAGGAGAAGAGACCTACAGAGTTCATAAAGGCAGGAGAAGCCACTATGAGAGAAAGAAAGAATCATTCTGACAGTTTCAAGCCCCAGCTGCTTCAAGGCTAGAGCTGCTGGGCAAATGGAGCAGGAGCTGGCAAAAGCAGCTGCTATGCCCTGTGGATGAAGATGCTTGGAGGTGGCAGGGGAGAAGAGGGCCTTGGTGGCCCCCAGGCCAGCAAGACCACTAACAGGGTTCCCGTGGACCCACAGAGGAGCAAGGAGCCACAACAACTGAAAAAAGGAGCCACTCAGAGGCCAGTGAGTCCTTGCAAGGGACCAGCGTATGGCCCACCCCATGGGAAGTGTTTGGAGCATGGGCGGTGGGGGGAGACAGGCCCACCAAGAGAACACTGGGACACAGCAAGGACAGCTGATCTGCTGCCCAGTCAGTGCAGGACCACTCAGTGGAGACTGGTCAGGAATACAGAACTGCAGGGGGTGCATTTCACTGAAAAGACTCAGGTCCAGACCAGAGTTTCCACACAACCAGTTGTACCAGATCTCAAGAGACCCAGAAATACCTATGAAGTTAGCCATTAAAACCCGAGCTGCACAAAAAGCCTTCTCCAGGGAATCAGCAGCAAAGCATGAATTTAGCTCAACCACAGAGCTCAAGTGCAGGTCCCCCCCCCGAAGTTCCCCCATTTTTGAAGTAAACAAAGGACAACAAATTAGTTCCAGTGCAGAATTTAAATGGTAGGAACAACAAATAATCCAACACAGAACTGAAAGAAAAAACAAAAGACCCACAGACCAGAGACAAAGTTTGATATTAAGTAGTAAAGGTCTCACATCACCAAAGAACACCTACAAAACCTCGAAGGACTGAAAGTCCCCTGGGCTACCAAGCCTGGGACAGGGGAGGGCTGGGGGCCCCAGCCATGCCCCAACACCCACAACCAGCCCAGTGATGACCACTGAGCTGCTGCAAGAAGCACCCTGGGCTTCTGAGCTGGGGCGATAGGGGTTGAGGACTTCAGCCACTCCCCCCTGACATCTGCACCCAGCCCAGCTATGACCAAGCCACTGCTGAAAGCCCCCCTCGTCTCTCCTGCAGGAATGAGGGGGGTGCCACAGGCCTCAACACCATCCCTCCTCCTTCTTCCTTCTCTCATCCTATTTCCTTCCCCCTTTCCCTCTGCCCCTCCCCCCAGCTGCTCTGCAACAATATCATAGAATGTAAAAAAATAATATTAATACACTTAAAAAAACAAAATAAAATAAGCGTGTGCATATATATGTATATCTCAAAATTAATTACAAATCAAAAATATCAAAAATATTACAGAGCTGGCCAAAAGAGGGCAAAATACTGAAATATGAAAGAATGGCTAAAAATTCTCTTACCCAGTTTAAAACTAACCAAAAAAAAAATACAAAAGGTGGAACCTGACAGAAGAACCTATTATAGAGCTGACTACAACAAAGAACTAAAAGCTATAATAAAGAGACTTTTAAAAAGTGACACAAGCAGGTGATGAAATTAAGCACATATAAATGAAACTGTTATAAATGAATAATATAGATGTCTATTCAAACAAAAGAGCACCTGTCCTCCCAGGCAGAGGGTCTCCATGCGGGTAGAAGAAGTGACTCTGGGAACATCTTATTCTCAAAAGTGTGACATAGGCAACTAATTGTGAGCTCACAAACCTGGTTAGAAAAGCCTCTGTAATTGGCAGGTGCATGGCTCCTAGATGACGATGCGGAGGGTATCAGGTGAAAGCTGAAATCCACAATTATGACCAAGCCTCATCCTGCTCCCCTGCATACATTTATCATTGAACAACAGCCAATGTTGGAGAAATAGCTGTCTTGCTCCCACTGCCCTCTGCCCACACCCCACCTGTCTCCAAGCATCACATAGTGCTGTAGTGGTGTCTGGCACATGGTAGGTCCTCTAGACAAGTTTGTTGGATGGGTGCATGTATTAATGAATTGCCAAGGAACTCAAGGGGAAGTCTAGAGATATCAGTAGACATTATGACAGCATCTAGGACAAGATGAAATGGGAAAAAATGCCCAAGAGAATTATTTTCTACTAAAGATTTAACACGCTGATGTTTATAACATCTCACCTGCCAAAGGTATCCTGTTCAAAATGAATGAAGCAACAGAACAGGATTAAATTGGCACAGCTGGAGGAGGAGGTCTGCCTGTGTGTGAGGAGCCGAATGTTATCTCCAGGCAACGGCTGGAGTTGTAACATGAGGATTTTTATTTTTAGTGTTGGGGAGAAAATGAATTTGATCCAATAGACACCTAAGGTTGATAAGAAAAGATAGGGGCTGGAGGGAGGGAGGGGATATATAATAAGCTCAGACCAGGAAGGCTGAGCAGAGAACTAGAATAGAGGGGAGATCTAGGGTAGAGGATCTTGTCATTTCAGAGTGGCACCAGAAAGCTAATGAGGTGCTCTAGGGCATCTGGTCAACTCAGCCCTCCCCCCCAGCCCCTGCTTGGGGTGAGCACCATCAGAGTAGGCAGCTAAAGGCTAAGGAACCAGCTCCGAGCAGGTGAAGAATCCAGCAGCCTCCTACGGGGAATGTCTGTATCCTTTGGGGAACAGGGAGATCCTTGATTAAATCACTTAACATGGTATATTTGTCTGTTTACGTTTTTTCTCTCACTCTTTATGTTCTCTTGTGGTGCTGGGTGCCGGGACCATGTTTCTGTTTGGTTTTTTGTTTTTGCTTTTTGTTTTTGGTTTCGGTTTTTATTTTTTCCACATCTTTATTTCTAGCACCTAGCTCTAAGAACTGAAATAAAAAAAATCACTGAGCATCACCTCTATACACTAATGATGATAGCTCTGATGCCAAACCTGTGAGGGAGTGATTGTTAGCTACATTTACAAGTAAAAAAAACTGAGGACCAGAGAGGTGAAGCAGTTTGCTGAAGGTCACACAGCTGGTGGATTGCTGAACTAGGATTTGACCCTGGTCCCCTCTGGATGAAATCTGTGATCTGTCTGCTATTCTACTAAGCCTCAAAGCCTACAGTTGAGTAGGTGCTCTCTAAAGATTTTTTGGAAGGACGGAGGGAAAGAGGGAGGGAGGCTAGAAAATGAGAGAACAAAAGCGAAGACTTGAATATAAGTAGCTAGACTTGCAAAAGATCTGTTCTGAACAGATCACAGACAAGTAAGTCTGACATAAGTATTATTCAGACATTATGCTGGGTGGACTGAACCTTTTTCTGGAACTGGAAACTGGGAGAGAATTACACCAATGAACACTGGGAATCATCTATGCAGAAGCCAGGAACTTAGCTGAAGCCATGTATAAGAACATCAGGTTGAAGTTGGGAAAGGGAGTAAGACAGAGACTTGAGTCAAGCAGAAAGCTCTGCTGGCCGGCTCTTCTGCAATAAGCTAACCCCACCCCATCCATCCCACCTCCACCCCCAAGCCTTAGTTTGCTCCTTTTGTCCTTATAACAAACTTAGAGGAAATTGTTATCATCATGTTTTAGGGATGAGGCAATGAAGACACTAATTATTCACTAATGCCAGGAGCAAATTTAAATATAGGCACCAAACATTATAGCAGCATCCAATTTGCTGCAAGATGATTCTTCCCAAGGAGATTTCTATAGGAATTTTGTCTGACAGCAGACTTAGTTTAAGCCAAGCATGTCTTTTTCTGTAAGCGCTTTCAGGGGAAATAAAAAGACCATCTAGAGTTTGCGTGCCCCTAGATTCTTCACCTCTCTTGTTTAACTCACAGCTCTAATGTTACTCTAATGCTGGTGTCTGTATTTATCAGTGTCTCTTAGCTGGGGACACTAGTTCTGGGTGTCCCATTGAAAGTAATGCTCCCAGAAGGCTCACAGATTAGGTTCAATAAAATGTAGTCATTCAGAAGAGTGAATGACTTAGTGAGTCTTTAGTGCTGAACTCATTTAACTTAGCCTAATATCCTATTTGACTTGTTACATCCTAAACACGATTGATTAGAACAGGGGAATAGGTTCTCAGGGGAGTGCAGTGAGCTTTTCGAAGTGGATAGAGGGCCTGCATTGGAGCTAAAAACCTAACTTAAGGCTTCCTTTGCCACTGGTTGGCTGTGTGGGCTTGGTTACCTCTCTCATTCATTTAGCCTCAGTTCCCTCACCTGCAAAAATGGGAATTGGAGGTGGTTGTTAAGAGGTATCATACTCATATATGTGAAAACACGTGGTAACATATAAAGTGTTATAGAAATGTAAGTTAGCATAACACGTTTAGGTATAAAATGTTAATAGGTATAGATTACATCAATAGAAGCATACCCTTCAATTAGAAATTTTAAGAGAAAAAAAGGAATCAGGACATTTTAGAACTCTAAGGAATCTCAGATTATTTACCTCAACTTCTTTTCTGACAGGTGAGGAACTTGCATCTCCAGGGTAGTAACTTGCATTAAATCACATAGCAAGTAACACACAGAGCTGAGCCTGAAATTCATATGACCTGCTGCTTCTTTCGTCACCTTCTGCTTCCCCCCTTGCCATGCTTCTGCACACAGCCTACTGTGCTCCTTGATGGAACCACCCACACCAGGAGCTTCAAACTTCACATGCCAGGGCCTTTTCCAATGTATTCATAGGGACTTTCTTTCAGCTGCAATTAGAAGAATGAATGTTGCAGGTTGTGGGAAAAAGGCCTATTCAGTGTGATTTCTACAGGACTTTGTAGAGGTGGTCCTTGCAGCACTGAAGGGAGTATCCAAAGTACTTGTGGATTCTGTCTCTGAAACAGACTCAAACATTTCCTTCCCTCTCTAATACATTATAAGTAAATCGAGGGCAGGGACCTTACCTGTAATCCCTTTTGCTATATATCCTCGGTACTTCCAACTCACAGTGCATGCTCAGGAGATGTTTGTTGAATGAAATGGTGACATTACCGTAGTTCATGGTCATCACCTAGTCTTCTTTAAGAGCCTGGTAAGTGCTTTACCTCTGATCTACTCCTTCCCACCTCTGCTTCACATTGCCCTCTGAATAGCCTGCCAAGTTACAAGTATAAGGCCACTCCTCTGCTTAAAACTTTTCAATGGCTTCCCTTTGCCTACCAGAATTGAGAAAGTTCCTTAAGTAGACTTTACAGTTCTTTACTAACTGCCAAGCCTTTGTACAGTCCTCTCTTTCCCATCCCCATCTTTCAAAACACATGCACACGTGTACACACACACACACACACACACTTTTCTGTATTTATTTTACAGTCACACTGGATTACCAGTGGCAGTTGCCTGAATATACCAGACTCATTCCCCACTATTTTTCCTACCTGGCCTGCCCTTTCTTACCTTTACCACTTGGTGAAATTTCATCTATTGTTCCAGCCCCTTCCCTAACTGCCTTGGTGTCTTCTGAAGTCTAGCTCATTAGATACCTCAGGAGCATGAGCTGGGCCTCTGATCCCCAAGGATAAGAAAATGAGAAATAATCCTGAGCATCAGGCCACTCACCCCAGCAAGGCAGATTATTGAGATGAGGTTAAAGCTAAGCTGAGTTGTGATGAATACTTGTGGTAGATCCAAAGCAAGGATTCCAGGAGAGGGTGGTTTACACCGCAGGGTCTGAAGAAGAGCAGTGGCTTGTGCGCCATTTCAGAAGACACCAGTTCTCAACAGGCCCCAGCCGTGAGGTCCCAGCCCTCATCCAGTACTGCTGAAAATGTGTACTGCATAGAAAGAAAACAATGTAGACCCTGATTTCTATCTCCTCATTTAACTCTAATAAAGTTATCACATGTGATTTATTGCTTTTATTAATGAAAAGTAACAAAATGTCATGCTTTTGTAAGCACCTTCCTGATTATTTATGTATTGATGAATTTTAATTTTAAAACTAATCTAAACATAATACATGAAGTTTAGAAATTAGAGAAAAGACCAAAAAATAACCACAATCCCTCATTTGGGTGTATTTCTTCAAGGCTTTATATTATACATTTTTTGATAACATCTCATATGACTATTTTCAGATTATACATACAAATTTTGTGCCTGGTTTGTTTCACCTATACCATAAGCAATTTTCTATGGTGCTGAAGACTCTCAGTAACAATCATTTTAAATGACTGAATAATGTTCCATTGAGTAAGTGGACTAATATTGGGTAGATCCACCACAATTCATTTAGTCATTTCCCTATCGCTGAAGACTGCTTTCCTTCCAAGAGTTTGCTTTTGGCAGGTATACGTGAGGACTCCTTCATCATACAAAGATTTTCTGTTCTTTGGGGTTATTGCCCTAAGATGACTCTGACACTTACTACTAATACAGAAGCACTCCCCTTATTAAAAACATTCAATGACTCCTCATACTCTACCTGCGCTCCAAGGCAGAAGCCAGTCCTTGCTCCCTAATAGAGTTTGAAAACCTGCATACCCTGGCCATTGTCTAAGTCCCAGCATCGTGTCTTTACCAACCCCTGCCTCCCATGTTACTCCCACCTCCATGCACCTGCCTGTGGTTTTAATACACATACTAACCTGTCCTTTCAGCTCTGTGCTGGTGCTCAGGCAGCCCCAGTATCCTCACCTGCCCCTACACATACCCTGCATATACCTACCACTCAGATCAGATGTTTTCTCCTCTGGGAAGTCCTTGCTGGCTCCGACAGGATGGATGTGGCACCTTTCCCCTGGTATTCTGTGGTTTTCTGTGCATATCTCTATCATTACGCTTACAGCACTCCATTGAAAATACATGACTCACTGAAGCTGGGGAATGTATCCTTTTCATTATTTCTCCAGTTACTAGCATAGAATCCAACACATAATTAAGTGTAGAATAATTTATTAAAATTAAAAATTTTAAATTAAAAAAACCTATCAATACATTTGACAACTGACAACTGGGATGTCCCTGTAATATAAAGTACTCTATATGTCAAAGTATTGACAGATAGTAGGTGGTTCCTTTTATCCCATCTTAAAATGGCATGATGTTTTATTAGTATAGCCCAAAAAAGAAAAAGACTGTGAGATTGCTGTTAAAAAAAAAAAAGAAAAAAAAGCTGAATATTGAAGAATATTGAAGACCTCGTAGTTTACACACATCCTTACAAATATGTAACATTTTATTTTTTAGAAATTTGATCATCCTAGGGTTGACTCATAGCTCACTTGGGAGAGTGTGGTGCTGATAACACCAAGGCCATGGGTTCAGATCCCTACATAGGGATGGCCAGTTAGCTCACTTAAGAGAGTGTGGTGCTGACAACACCAAGTCAAGGGTTAAGATCCCCTTACAGGTCATTTAAAAAAAAAAAAAAGTGATCATCCTGTCTCATTAAATACATCCATATGCTAATGATTTCCACACATTTCCTCCAGCCCTACCACTCTCCTACACTCAGGATTCCATCTGTATCCTCAAACATCTCCATTGGATGTCTGCCGGCAACTCAAAATTTGGAACTCCAGAAGCAAACTCTTTTATTTTCTTTAAAGTACTTGATTTATAAAAGTCTTTTTCTCAATCTGTTACCTTTTTGTATTGTAACATCATTGTTATACATATTTTGGGGGGACAGCATTGACTACCATCACCTGTGTACAACATGTGATGATCAAAACAGTGTTATTAGCATATTCATTATTACAAATTGTAATTATTCTTTGTGCCCCTTACCCAATATCTTCCCAACCTCCCTCTCCCTCTCCCCTCCCACCTCTAGTAAACATAGATTTGCTCTCTACTTCTGAAAGTTCAATGTATTATTGTGGTCTTGTCTTTCTTTCTTTCTTCCTACTTTCTTAGCACCCACTTATGAGTGAGGACATACAGTCTTTCTCTTTCTGTGTCTGGCTTATTTTGCTCAATTCTCTCCAAGCTCATCCGTGTTGCTGCAAATGACAGGATTTCATTCTTTTTTATGGCTGAGTAGTATTCCATTGTGTATATATACCACATTTTCTTTATCCAGTTGTCCATCAATGGACATTTAGGTTGGTTCCAACTATTAGCTATTGTAAATAGAGCTGTAATGAACACAGGAATGCAGGTATCCCTTCAACCTGATGATTTCCATTCCTTTGGGAATATATCTAGATGTGGGATTGCTGGATCATATGGTAGCTCTATCTGTAGCTGTCTGAGAAAACTTCATACTGTTTTCCATAATGACTGTACTATTTTACAGTCCCCCCAACAGTATAGGAGGGTTTCCCTTTCTCCACATCCTTGTCAGCATTTGTTATTCTCAGTCTTTTTAATAATGGCCAGTCTTACTGGGGTGAAATATCTCAATGTGGTTTTGATTTGCATTTCCCTGATGATTAGTGATGTTGAGCATTTTTTCATGTACCAGTTGGCTATTTGTATGTCTTCACTTGAAAAACGTCTACTCAGCTGCTTTACCCATTTTTTAATTGGATTATTTGGTTTTTTTTACTGTTAAGTTGTTTGAGTTCCATATGTATTCTGGATATTAATCCCTTGTCAGATATATAGCTTTCAAATACTTTCTCCCATTCTGTAGGTTTTCCTTCTGCTCTGTTGATTGTTTCCTTTGCGGTGCAGAAGCTTTTTAGTTTGATATAATCCCATTCTGGTTATGCACCTCAGCTATTCCTTCCACATCATTCCCTAGTGAATGGCAACTCTAGGTTTCCAAGTGCTCAGCCAAAAACCTTGGAGTCACCTTTCACCCTCCTCCCCCCTTTTTATTTACACTCCATATCTCATGCACAAGCACATTTTGTTGGCTCTATCTTCAAACTACATTCAGAATTCAGCCACTTCGTACCACATTCTCCACTGGTGTAGTCCCCTACCATCGTTTGTCTGGATTATTGCAGTAAGCTCCTGATTGGTTCCTTGGCTTTCAACCTTGCTCCCATATTTTACACACAAAAGTTAGGTTTCATATTTGCTCTTTTGTATGTCCTTCTTGTCCTTATGAAAGCCCTCTAACAGCAGCCCATCTTGAAATCTTACATGGTGTGTTAGTCTGCTCGGGCTGCCATAACAAAATACCACAGACTGGGTGGCTTAAACAACAGACATTTATATCTCACAATTATGAAAGCAGGGAGTCCAAGATCAAAGCGTCAGCAAATTTGGTTCTCGGTGAGGCCTGTCTTCCTGACTGTGCCCTCACATGGCATTTTCTCTGTGCACACTCAGGAAGAGAGAGAAAGTCTGCTCTGGGGTCTCTTCCTTTTCCTATGAGGACATTAACCCTGTTGGATTAGACTGTCACTCTTACGACCTCATTTACCTTTAATTAACTTCTCTAAAGCCCCTGTCTCCAAATACCATCACTTTAGGGGTTGGGGTTTCAACATATGAATTTGGCAGGATACCATTCAGTCCGTGACACATGGCCTACAAATTCCCATGTGATCCACAGCACACTTTCTCACCAAACTGCGTTCCTTGTGGCTCCTTAAACACACCCAACACACTCCCATCTGGGGGTATTGCACTGACTGTCCCTCCACCAGACCATCCTCCAGACATCTGCATGGCTTACTCCTCCTCTCCTTCAGGTCTCTACTCAAATGCCACTTATTGTCTATTTCTTCCTTGGCCACCTTATACAAAACAGCACAGCCTCCCCACCCCAGCCTCATCCTCTGTATCTGGCTTTACTTTTCTCTAAAATATTTTCATCGCCTGACATTCATCCTTTCTTTCTTTCTTTATTCATTTTTTTTCCCTCCACTACTCTAGTGAGAAAAGTATAAGCTCTTTGAAGACAGGAATTTTATACCTTTTTGTTTACAAGTAAATTCTTGGCACTTAGAAAAGTCCTGGCACACAAAAGAAGCACAATAAATATTTGCTGAATAAATGAGTAGAAGTTACTTTTATATTCATTATCTTATTTTAGCCTCAAACCAAACTTGAAAGAGGTAGGGTAGATACTTGTTCCATTTTTACAGATGAGGAAAACTAATATCACTGAGGGTTAGGTTTCACATATGTAGTGATAATTTCATTTCATGGTGCTTAATATTGCCAAGGAATATGTATACTAACATGTTTTCATTTAATCCTTGGAGTAATCCTAAAAGATTATATATTATTGTCTTTATTTTCACACAATTACTTATGCCTTAGAAAGCTTCGATAACTCGCCCAAGGGAGCCTCTAAGTGACAGCCCAGCTGTGAACCCTCCTCTGACTTTGAAGAGCTTGTTTTTGTCTACGGTCATATCTCCCATCCTTTCAGCACAATGCCATGTGGCAGATACTATGCTAAATCTTACAATAAAACCATGAAGTATGTACCACTATCATCTTCATTTGGAAGATAAGATCACTGAGGCTCTGAGATTTTAACTGTTCAGGGTCACACCCAGCTAACCTAAATGTCTGCTTGTCAAATGCTAGCCTTCTCCCTTAAAGAGCCAGGTCTTGAACTTAGGACTTCTTTCTATTTCCCTGCCTTTGTGTGCTAACTGCCCAAATTAACCCCTACATCCAGGATGCCCCAACCATGACATACCTTTAAGTTTATATTTGCAATTCTGATCTCAATAAACCCTTGTGAAACAGAAAGTCTTGGCTGATGAAGCAAATTAATATGTGCATTAAAAATACTGACCAATGTTATATGACCTGGTCATTTTTTAAAAGAAGGCGTCATCTCCTTGTTCAGTCTCTTCCAGGTTAGCTCAGCTTCTTTATACCTATTCTCTTTCTTCTTAGATACCTGACACAATGTATGTGTGTTTCGCTCAGCCTCTCTCTCTATCTCTAATGACATTGCTTAGGTTCAATAGTGGTGAAGGATAATTGAATCTATTTTTCAGACTTGCATCGGTGGGCTCTATTCTGGGCACATATTATTAGAATTGTGAGCACCAGACACTTCTTTAAAGTTGAGATTGTTGGGCTGAGCTGGGGAAATTATTAAAAGACATTACAATGCCAGCTTTAGAAAATATATAGGGCACCTAGATTCCTTTCTCTGTCCCTCCCCTCCCAGCCCAAAGCTTATTCAAACACCTTTCCAGGAAGAGGACTCTTCCTTCAGCCTGTTTGCTGAGCCTGCCCTTGCTATAAACTTGATCACAATATGTGGGGCCAATGGTTCTCAAAGTGGGGTCCCAGAACCAGCAGCATCAGCATCACCTGGGAACTTGTTAGAAATGCCAAGTCTCAGGCTCCACCCCAGACCCACTAAATCAGAAACTCTGAGGGTGGGGCCAGCACTCTGTTTTCACAAGCCCTCCAGGTGATTCTGATACATGCTGAAGCTTGAGAACCCCTGAATTAGGAGTGTCATCTCTCCCTTTCTCCCTCCCCTCACACCCCTGCAGGTGCTAGAGGACAAGGACACAGCTGCTCCAGATCTTGCACTTTGGTTGTAGACACAACTAAAGTGACAGGGAGCTTGACTTGGGGGCTCAGATCCTTACATACTTGGAACATACCTTTGAGCCTGTTTTAGGGAACAATGTTTTTAATTGTAAAACACAGATAAGGTACACTTATTGAGTAATTGTCTGCTTTAAGAAAAATCTCATTACTAACCTTTTCCATCTTGATCATATCTTTGCTATTATCGAATAGATCATAATAAGAACTACTGTTTAAACGAGTACATTCTATTTGCTTTAAATTTTTCAAGAAATGCATTCATGTAATGCATTTAAAACAAATAATACTACAACTCCCATTGAAGAATAGCAATTCGCTACTTCCCATACACCCACCACCTGGAGACTTTCATTATTTTAATCTTTTTTTCTGTTATTTAACTCCATATTTCTAAATAACACACTTCGGTTGCTATTTCTTGATTTGTCAATTTCAGGCATTCTCTCTTGATATCCTTTTATCTCTTGAAAACCTCAACTGTGGTTGAAAATTTAGTTCTCCTGAGTTTCCCTTCTCCCTATAACCCCCACACAATTCTCTTCCCCACTGTAGCTCCTCCCCCACCCCCTCTGTCTGTCTCTTCCAAATGTTGAATTCCCTGGGTGAATCGGTGAGTTTATTGATGGCACCCAACCTCCCCTCCATCCCACCTAGACATCGGCTCTTAGCACCCTCCACCAGGCTAAGTCACCTGAAACTTCTCATTTTACTTTCAGTCCACCTGCTGTGGTTATTAACAGTTCTATATGAAACTGGAAGTTCACTCTGCTAAACACACACCAAGTTTCACACAAAATCATTAAAGAAAAGATTTACTTTTCTGTTTCTTTAATAACACTTTATTTTAGTACTTTAGCTGCTAATAATTAAATACTAGGGTAGTGGTATGTTTTTATTATACTTTCATAAATTAACATGTGCAATTGACATTTTGTATTGTATCTGGAAACTTTTGTATTTGAAATGTAAGTTAAATGCTATAGTTTTCTAAATTTCCAGTTTGCCACTCTCTCACTTTGGGATGTACTGGGAAGGTCTTATGTTCAAAACAAGAATACTGATAATCACTTTGCTTCAGAGGCACATAGCATCCTGCAGTCTCACCATGTACTAGGGATTATTCTAAATCCTTTACAGATACTAATCACTGAATTCTCTCAACCACTGTGTGCGTTAAATGTGCACTGTCCTTAACACCATTTCACAGGTAAGGAAACTGAGTCACAGTGAAATGAAATAATTTGCACCAAGTTCCACAGCCATGCAGCACTACGTTATGATACCTCTTATAATAATCCCATATGCATAATGTGGAGTCCTTTAGAGATTCCCTAATATTTTTCCTTAAAGCAATTCTACAATTTAGGTGTAGTAGGTCCCTGGCTTCCCTCAATTCCATATACCTCAGACAATAATCTCCTGCTCCTTGTAGGCTGTTCCCTCAGAAGCCCACAGTGGAATATTCATTGTGGCTGACATTACTCTGTCCCAACTCCCTGATCAATAACTCTGACATCTCTCCTGATGCTAATACCTGCTTACTGTCTACCAGAGGGTTCTGTGTCCCGCTAACATGGAGCAGGACAGGTACCAGCCTCAAGTGAGAGAAAAGCCAGACTCCTTTACCCCTGCGAATTTGGGCTACTGACCTCTTTTGGGTCTTGGTACATTGGCCTTCCCATTTTCATGTTAATCTCATTTTGACTAACTTCATCTTTGTGATTACAGGGCTGCAGCAAGAAAACAATTCTGTTATTTCCGTTTTTATTTTACATACTATCAGTATTTTATTCTGAAAGTACATGAAATCTATAAAATAAAAAGCTCAAAGAAACTAAATTATTTAGTGAACTTTAAATATAAAAGTATATCAGCCCCCCTGGCTCCCGAGCTAGGGTTGGAGGGGTTGAGGGTCTCAGCCCCGCCCCCAACATTCGCATCCAGCACAGTGACAACTGAGCTACCACTAGAAACCCCCGGACTTCATGCTGAAGTCCAAGCTGGGCAGGCCTCAGCCACAACCCCCACCCTCTGCAACCAGGCCAGCAAAGAGGCTGGCCATGGGTTCGCCCCTGGGCCAGCCCTGCCCCTCCACCCCATCTCCGTTTCCCTACCTTCCTGCCCCCACCCCTTCCCACTGCTCCACATCAACATCTTAGAATGTAAAATAATAATAATAATAAATAAATAAATTTAAATATATAGATTTAAAAGCATGTAAATATATTACAAACATCAGGACAAATTTACAAAAGGTAAACTTTATAACTATAATGTAAATGAGGGGCAGAAAAAAGTCACTAAGACAAATATTCAAACTATAAACTAAATAGCACACAAATTAGGGAAATGCAATTAATTATGGAAGTTGAAAGTAAAAATATTATTTGCTCTTTTAAAAAATGTGCTAGTTAAAAAAAGAGTTAGTGACATTGTTGAGTTGCAGACATATTTTAGTGCAAGCTTTTCTTGCTGATGTAAAAGCTCTCACTGGTGATTTTCTGACTAGTCAGAAGAATGATGAGATACTTGAGATCTAACCCTAAATACTTTCCTCTAAATTTCATCTTCAAATAATTTTATCTCTTATTTGATAATTTTGAGGAGTTCTTGCTTGAACACGCCTTCGTCCCTTGCCCAACCCCACAAAGACTATAGGTTTTGTATTGACAAGGAGCTGTATTTTCCTCCAGCCCCCACCAAAGAAAGCATATTTGATTTGTCTCCATCGTCTGTATTTTTATCATGGATTCTCAGTAACTTTGATGCAGAAGTCCCCTTGTTCATTTCCATACTCTCACATTCATATTCTACCTTCTCAGAAATTCTTTGAACTGCAGTAATAATTATTCTTTCATTAGGAGCTTTGCAAGACCACAATATAGTTGCTTATTGCAATTCATAAAGTCCTGGAACTGTCTAGAATTGCAGACTCTGCATAAGTTTGTCTTTTCACATAATTTGAATAATAAAATCATTGATCTCAGTGTACAAATATTAATAAACAGAATTTCAGATGTTTACAAAGCATTAAAATAGCACACGCACAAATCTATGGCTATTTCAGTACTTTAAAACAGCAGAGTACACTCTAATAGCACAATCTAGTCATCCCCCTTCTTCCTCTGCATGTGGAGTACCCAGGATGCGTTGAGGCCAGGGCTTCGTTTTACCAATGAGGAAAGTGGTGCTCAGGGAAGCAAAGTATAGTTAGCTTGAGATCAAGCTAACAAGGTCACACAGCAAGGTCATCACTGAGGTTTGAACCTGGTTCTTTGGACTCTAAAGACAGAGTAACTTTCACTGTCTCCTACTCAGTAAGTTCTCCTGTCCCTTTTATATAAATACACCCCCATGTTATGTACCCTGAGGGTGAAAGAAATGTCTGACTTGTTTCAGCAGAAATAATCACTTAGCCTTGCTTTAAGAGACAATTTTCCTGAAGTGAGTGTTGCTGAACACCCTTATGGACTCTTGCAGCAAGTTATAAAATTCCCTCTTCCATCATTCTCGAAAATAATCAGGATCAAGAGTTTTAAAGTTTACACAGGTTCCAGATGACCCCTCAAGGTCTCGTTCCACTGTGCGGTTCTGCAGGTCTATGAAAACTTAAGACAATTGAAATCCGACATCAGTTCCCCTGATACCTGGTTCTTTGGCTGCTTGTTGCCTTACAAATGAACCATCTCAGTGACAGAACTGAGTAACTTTTTCAAGCCTCATATAACCCCAGACTTTGCTCTCTGCTATACCATTATCAAAGCATCCAGGTGGAAGGGATAGCTCGAGAAATTGGAAATAATCTTGGTTATCTCTTCTCTATTTGCTCCTTTCATCTTTTTTCTGTTTAATAAGCACAAAGTAAATACAGAACTGATTTTTTTTTTATTCTGAAATGTTATGAGCATTAAGCTCGGAGTATTATCATGAGAATGCATTTCATTTGAACTCCAAGGAGCCCTGATGTAATTTTTTAAAGGAAAAACCCCCAACATTTGTAATGCTATGACAATTTCTCTTCGCTGCCGTGGATCTAGAAGGCCTCCCTCTGGCAGGTCAAGTGTTTCCAAGTCAGTTCAGAGTTGTTTCAGTGTCTAGAGGTGTCTGGAGAGCTAAGTCCTGACTACCTAAGTGGCATTCCAAAAGATTTGAGACTGTTTGGTTGTGGAAGTTTCTATCAATCACCTACTATGTGCCAGATCCTGTAGTTGGCTCTTGACATGAGTTTCTTCATTTAAGTCAGACACACATCTACCAATTAGGTAATATTATCCTATTTTACTAATCAGCCAATTGTGATTTAGAGCAGTTGAATGACTAGCCCATAGTCATCCAGCCAGTAAGTGACAAAAACAAAAACAAAAAGCAAAAACAAACAAAACAAAACGGGGTTGTCTGGTTCCTGCACGTGGGCTCTTCCCACAATAGCATATTGTCTCAGCATTTTTCTCCTGGCCAATAACCCTGCCAGTCCCTCATCTTGTACCTGTATGCCTGGATTCTCAGTCTGGACTTACACTTGGTTATATCTTTCTTTTGACTTGATGGCCTCCCAGCATTCAGTTCACTTGGGTTGATGTGAGATACTCAGTTTGTTTCTTTTGAGAAATCCTGACATGTTGTATTTGCCTTTCATTGGTCAGTCATTTTATAATCACTGTATCCATTGCACCTGTGCGCTGCTGGGTGATAGGAACACAGAGAAGAGAGCCTCCTGGCTGAAAAGTTCCCAGTCTAAGAGTCAGGGGAGGGGCTGAGTACAGTCTGGGGAAAACATAATTACAATACAGTGCAGCACGTGGCATAAAGAAGAATAACAGTGTGTCATGGGAATCTCTATAATTAACCTTGCCTAGAAAAATCTGGAAGGCTTTCCAGAAGATGTGCGATTGGAGCCAAGTTTGGAGGATGTTTGCGATGGGCTGAATTGTATAACCCCAAAATTCATATGTTTAAGTCCTAATACCCAGTACCTTAAAATGTGACTAAATATTTGGAGATAGGACCATTGAAGAGGTAATTAAGGTTAAATGAGGATATACAGGTGGGCCCTAACCTATTAGGACTGGTGCCCTCATAAGAAGAGGAAATTTGGGCACACAGAGAGACAGCGGGGTGTGCACACACAGAGGACATAGCAAGAAGGCGCCATCTGCAAGCTAAGGAGAGAGAGGCCTCAGGAGAAACCAAACCTGCTGACACCTTGTTCCTGTACTGTTAGCCTCCAGAATTGTGAGAAAATAAATTTTGTGTGTGAGCCATCCAGTCTGTGGTATTTTGTTATGGTTGCCCTAGCAAACTAATACAATGTTTCAAAACTCTCCTTACTTGTGTCAGCTCCTGGGCAGTTCTCCACTGACATCTGTCACATCGCTTCTCTTACCTCCCTACCTCCAGAGCACACTACAGCACCCAGGCACATTCCCCTAATTAATGGTCTGTGGGTGGGTTTTTCACATGAACACTCCAGCCAGTGGTCACATGAAATCTACATTAGTTTATAAATATTGATACTAGCAGGGCACAAATAGCTCCTGGCCATTTATAAGAAATGTATGTGTTTTCTGGCATATTCTCCGTGATCTTTTCTAAAATAAGCTCAGAATTTCTATAACATGTAACAGTAAATGTGTCACTTTTTTGTAGTGCAATACAGAGCAGATAACTGTTATAAGAATAGTACATGTTTCTGAAGATTTAATTACCTATATAATTTTACGCCATTTTTACACATTTATGTTTTTAATCAAAGGTTTAAAATTTGTAAGAACTATAAGAATTCTGTGAAACTAGAAAAATGCTAAGGAGACTAGTGAAGAGAGATCAAATAGACTACTAATTAAGTTAATGTGCATTCAGTGCTTGGAACAGCACTGGGCACATAGTAAGCACAATATAAGTGTTATATTTAATTATTGCTTTGAGACAGAATTGAAACTCTCCAAAGCACAAAGACCCTTGGAAAATACTGAATAAAGAGAGTAAAACTGGAAATGAGAAGAGTAAAACTTTGTAAAACTAATTCGATGAAAGTGCCAGATAAAATAACCAATAAGTTCTAACGTGGGAACAAAATAGGAAATATGGGTTGCTAATGTGACCATTGCAATTGAAGATATTTGGTAATGAGTAAAACAGATTTTGCTGAGTGACTAATGCAAAGGTCATATATGACCAAATGGAGTTAGGTGTTTTATAAGTTTTCAATTTACCGGTCTACCTCCCTAAGACCCAGTGAGCCTCCCAGGGGAAGAAGTCAGATCATATGTTACTTATTTCAGTATTTTCAGTGTCTAGTACCTGATATTGAGTCACCACTCAGTGAATGTGTGATGAGTGAAGCAATGGATGGATGGATGGATGGATGGATGGATGGATGGATGGATGGATGGATGGATGGTTGGATGGATGGATGGATGGATGGTTAGATGAATGACTTAAGTTTCATCCATTGGACAGTAAAGGTGAGGAGGAGCTCACCAAGATGGCCACAGTATCTGCCACATTTCCATCCATATCTGAACTGCCCATTCCTTTCTGTCTTCAGACTGTTACTTCAAGCTGACCTCTAAAGTTAATAGCTAACACTTGTGTGGTACATTATACTTTATAAATGCTTTCTTAAACGTCAACTCACTGACTTTGATCTTAAAAAATACCTGGAATGGCAGGCAAAGCAAGAGCTATCATCCCCCTGTACAGATGAGGAAACTTACATTCAGAGACTGACTTGCTCGGAGTCACATGGCTTACATTAGGTAGCGTCAGGACCCAGTTCCAAATGATCTCTATCCAAAGCAGGTGTTCTTCCCATTTCACCATGGCTATGGTATGCAAAGGAGGCCACAAATATCTCCACCCGGAGGGGAGTTATAAAAGCCTTTACAGGGTGGTAACAATTGAACTGAGCCTGGAACCATAAGTACTTAGCATCCTCTTCTACCAGGGTAGCCAGCAAGTAGTACCGGGAGTGCTAACCCTGGGGATCTACTTGAAGAGGAAGAACTAGACACTGGGACTCAAACAGGCATAGGAGCTAAAGACCTGCTGCCCTTGCCTTTAGGAATTGGTGTGATGCAGCATATTCTCCCAGATTTGGGATCAGAACAATGTGTACATGGTAGTTACAAGCATGGGCTGTGGAGTCAGGCTTTGTTTTAAATTCTATTTATGCTCCTTAGTCATTACAAGACCTGGTAGAGATCTCCTTTTCAATTTTTAATTAAAAATATTTATTCAACACTTTCTATATGCTCTTCAATGACTAGATTCTGAGTCTACAGCAGTTTAAAAAAAAAAAAGGCATTGCTACTCCCATCACTAGTTGTCTAGTACTGAACAAGTACATAATTTCATATGTTATGAGTACACAAAAGTTGTTGTAATGGATAATAAGCAAAGCCCTAAACAGATGCCTGGTACAGAGTACAGTGTGATGGCTCCAGCAATGGTTGTTATATACAGGTGCTTGAGAAGCATGGTGTATTTGTCAGAGTTCTATATATATATATAGAATATATAAAGGAAGAGAATTATTATAAGCAATTAGTTTACACAATTACAGAGGCTGAGAAGTCCCACGATCTGCTATCAGCAAGCTAGAGACTCAGGAAAGCCAGTGGATGTAATTTAGTTTGAGTCTGAAGGCCTGAGAACCCAAGAACCAATGATGTAGATTCCCATTTGAGGTCTGAAATCCTGAGAGCTGGGATCACCAAGAGCAGAAGATTGATGTCCCAGCTCAAGCAATTCAAGGAAGTTGAGTTCCTTCTTCCTCTATCTCTTGTTCTATTCCGGCCCTTAACAGATCAGATGATGCCCACCCCCACTGGGGAAGGCAATCTACTTTACTGGACCCACTGATTCAAATTCTAATCTGATCTGGAAACACCCTCATGAACACACCCAGAAGTAATGCCTAATCTTGGCCCCCTGTGGCCGGTCAAGTTGACACATAAAATTAACCATCACACATGGTGCAATGGATTCAACGTTTATATGCCTCCAAAATTTATATGTTAAAATCCCAGCCTCCAAGCTGATTGGTATTGGTGGGTGGGGCCTTTGGGAAGTGATTAGGTCATAAGGCCATAGTCCTCATTAATGGGATTGGTGCCTTTATAAAAGACACTCCAAAGAAATCCCTCGCCCCTTCTATCACGTGAGGACACAGCAAAAAGACAGCCATCTAAGAACTAGGAATTAGGCCTTCACCAGACACTTGATGTTAGATTTCCCAGACTCCAGAACTATAAGAAATAAACTTCAATTGTTTATAAGCCACCCAATTTATGGTATTCTGTTATAGCAGCCTGAATGGACTAAGACACTTGGGAAGATACCACCTGACCACTCACCCCCTCCATGGCTCTGTGTGGTCCAACTTCACTAGCTACCAGTGGTCAAGATCAGAGCATCCTCTGATACTAATGATCCCTGCATTTGGGTCTCTATATATTTAAATGCCTTCTCCTCTATTAGGTATTTTAATTACCACAACCATCCTCTCTGGTGAGTATGGTCACCCACCAATAATAGATTTAGGCCACCATAGTTTGTGACCCACAAAACACAGCAGGCTAGAGGTGAGCTGCCTCACTGCCCTGTGTGTTCCCACGGCCCCGCTGGAGGTCACTAGCCATCATCTCTTAGAAACCCTCATTAACTCCTCACTGCTCCCCAAATACAAATACAGCCTCCTTGACATTGCATACAGTAGGGCATCCCAAGCACAGATCCCTAAAAGAAAAATGATCAAGATGGATAATCAAGTTTTTACTGCTTAGAAGCAAACTTGAGGAAAAATAGGATACAATCATGATCTTTACTTAAATCTAAATGATTCATTTAAAACTATTATCCTTTATTCTGATAATTTATTCTACTCCTTTTGGTGTTAAATGCCATTTATTTCATAAAATTGTAATGCTAATAGATGGTGTTTTTGTAAACGTTCCTATTTAGCAAATATAAAGCTTGACCCACCTTTTCTGTTTTATTTTTTTTAACTGGCCTGTAAAATCCAAAGGACAGGGCTTTTGCACGGCACCAGAATGGGCGTATGACTGTAAGAACCTAAGGCCCTCTCCTTCTGGCTACTCCCTGCCCACCTGCCCTTTCTTTACCAGCTCCTTCCTCCCCCTCTTGTCTCCCCGCAGCCTCCTCTAATCTAGCAGTGCCTGACCTAATCCACTCACCGTGCCTTAACCTCTCTATAATCGCATATGTCTTTGTGTCTGTCCCTGCCAATCCCTCTGCCTAGACAAGTTCTCTCATCCTTCAACCTTCCTCTGTTTAACTTCCCTCCACTTTTCAAGACAATGCTAAGCTGTTTCCCCAGGGTGCTTGCTGATTTCCAGTGTAACACTTGCCCTTCCTTAGCGGGGCTGATCACCGCTCTGTTTACCTCTCCCAAGAGACCTGAGCCCCATCAGGATCAGATGGAGCCAGGGTCTTCTTTTTATCCACTCCTAGTGCCTAGCCCATGGCTGCCTGTCATTGTCCACCCAGTGACCGAGATGAAAGGGCAGGAGAGGGCAGTAGGGAGATGAGGAGTGAGGAAAACAGACAAAGGGAGAGGAAAGTCCAGAGAGGCACAGAATGGAGACAGAAAAATACACACAGAAAAGACAGAGGAGAAGGGAAAAGGGAGAGAGGAAAGAAGAGAAGGAAAGAAAATAAATATGCCGTGAAAAAGAGGGATGGGGAAAGCAAAGGAGGGAGGCAAGGATGGGGAAAGGGACGAGAGGAGAGAAGGTTGTTCTTGTAAGTAAACAATTCCTGCCTAATATGTACCCCAGATCCTCCAGCCCCCACTGGTGTGGAACATCTCAAACCTGCCTTCTCTAGGCGGGATGCCTTCCTCCCATCATCCGTCTCTAACACATGCGGGGGCTTTGACTTGGTGCCCATTTTTCATCCTATCATTATTTGAATACATTTGCATTAAATTATACTTAGGTTTTCATCATCTCTGGTAATTTCCCAAGATAAATAGAGAAATCTTCTAAAAAATGAAAATGCTACAGACTATGTATAGAACCTTAGAAAATCGGCAATTCATTAGAGAATGACAGCATTTGCTGCTTTAGCAAAAATATGTTATTCCAGAGGGGAGTGTCTGCCGGTATAGGTAGAAAAACTCTCAGATAAGTTTTAGAATGATGACTTGACTAGCCTAGCTGTAATTTAAAGGGGCTTTTTTTTTTTTTTTAGTTAAAAGTGTATATTTCTACCAAATGAGAAAGTGTATATTTCTACCAACTTCTAAAAAGTATCTCAATTTCACAAAACTACACCTTTTTTAAGTGCATAATGTCATTTTTCTAAGTTTGAATTTTTAAAAAGTGTGTAAATATTAGCATTTTAAATTCAGTTCAGCAAATGCATGCAATGATAAATACACAGTTAAGGATGCCTTTGAGTGTAAAGGTGAGCTCTCATTTCAAGCTGGGTACAACCATCTTAACTACTATGCATGGAGCTCTTTTTAAGTTCTTTTAAAGAGCTTTACACATACCTTGTCTCAGTGAGTATACCCAACCACATTTTTGCTCATTTCATAATTCCCATTTCACCTATAAGGAAAACTCAGCTCTGAGAGTTTAGGTCAATTTGGAAAGGTCACATAGCTGGTAAGTGGCAAAGCCTAGCCTTATTCTGGAGCTGTCTGACACCAGAAGCCTGTGAGCCAAAATGTTCCTCCAGATTCAATGAAGGTTTACAACCTGTGTGTTATTAACCAAGGTTGAGACTGATTGATCCACTGACCTCTAACCTTAAACACTGAAAAGGTAAAAAGAGAAAGAAAGTAATTGCAGTTTATTAAAGTGCATCAGGCACTTCAGTGTATCCTTCCATCTCACTCTGACAACAAAGTTGTGCAATAGGGATTTTTCTTCCCTTCAACTGCTGAGGAAGCTGAGCTCCCAAGAGGTTAAGCAGCTTGCCTGGGATCCCCAAAGAGCCTTTCCAGTCATTCACACACCATAATAAGGTGTGAAAGCCCAAAGTCTTCACAGCGTACCTCACTGGAGGAGAGAAGCTTATTTCTTTGCATTTGTTTAAAGAGCTGCTATGTGCCAGGCAGTGTTTTGTAAGTGCATTGCAGGAATTCTCTCATTGACTCCTCACAGAAGACCTGGGAAGGAAGCATGCTACCTTAGACCTCTCTTGAACTCTTTCTTCACCCTAGAGCAGAGACAGGTTTGACTTCAGGGCATAGACAGGTATAACAAGATAGTAGTCCCAGGAACATGCCAGAACTGGAGAATGCAGGTCCAGCCTGAGGGCATTAAATTCTGACTATTTAAAAACACCTTCCTGGCAATATAAGCTTGTCTTCGGGATTTGTTTATTCCCTTGAGTCAGTTCCTTACCCCAGCCTAGAGGGACAGTGAGGGCCCGTAGCATGTGCCACACTGTTTACAGAGCCTGGCAACATGTCTTATACTCTTATTTTAAGACAATATGGTGGATCCTCCCAGCTCTGGTATTCCAAAATCATCCATTCCACTTTCCTGCAGCTTTTAAAGTAGCTACACACAGTGCTCATGTTATTACAAGACCCTTAATTGTTATTAATTGCCGTTGGAGGTGATGATAATTAACACACTGTAATGAAGTGCTTAGCCCACCATCCTGGCGTGTGTATTTAACCTGTGCTTTTCTACGGAGATCAACAAATTCGATAGAGACCTTCATGCCTTGGTGCTGAAGAAGGGACAGGGTTGTATGAGTTAATTTGGAGATCCGGAAGCCTCAGGCCACTCCTTCCGTGGGAAGATCTCACTGCCTGTGGCCTGTGCTATTCCACCTCCTCTGAGCTCCTCCGGCTCCCTGCTGCCAAGCCGGCTCTGCTTGATCACAACAGCAGGCTCGTTTGATGACATGCCAGTACAGGTTTCAAACACCAATTACCACTCCACTGATGACAAATATGAAGGGAGAAAAAAAAGCAGCAATGATCGTTTAATAAATTTATTATGAAGACAAATGGCCCTTACATAAATCACCCTGCCTTGTTATTGAAAAACCTCGCTTATTCAGACATCCAGGAAGAAGGGTTAATTTCAAAATCATGGAAGCACAACCCCTGGGCAACTTAGGAAGACCTTGTGAGGTCCTCATGGCCTGAAAATAGTGGGTCCCATAGTGAGGTTCCCCAGAGTAACAAAAGCCCCCATGTGTGGCTTTTCAGGGCTGCAGGATACTGCAGGTGAGAAGCACTCTCAGAACTCACACCATGTGGAAACTTCTCATAAACAGCCCCGAGAAGTCCTCTGACAACTTTCAGCAGGAGTAAAGCTCAGAGAGGACCAGGGAGGGCAGAGGAGTGGCCTCGGTAAGCGCTGTCTCTGAGCCAGCTAGGCATCATTGTACACTTCATAGACAAAATTTCATCTAGTCCACACGGATTTACCCAAGGGCACTGACGGAGCCGCCAAATACTTAGCAACATCAGCTTTGGAATCAAGCAGCCCTTGCTCCAGTCGAGAATCTACCAGACCTTAGCTGTGTGATCTTGGTCAAGCTACTTATCCTAAGTCTCAGTTCCCTAGTCCATAAATGGAGAAGATAATAGTAGCTACCACACAGATTTGTTGTAGTAATGATTAAATTAAATTATATGTGGTGAATGCGTAGCGTGGAAAACATTCCACATATTATAATTTAGTCATTGTTTCCCCACCTTACCCATGAAAAGATAGAAACTATCAGAGTGCAGTATCTCACCCACAGACACACAACTGATGATGCAACCTGGACTCAAACCCATGCCTATGTCCACATCTCCTGCCTTGCCTAGACCCTGAGGTTTTTCATGTGAGTGAGCAACATCAAGGTCTGCAGTGGCAGGACTTACTGGGGAAAAGATGTCCTGCACAGTCACTTTCATTTCATTCCTAGACAGAGCTCTCCCTTCTTCTCTCCATGCCTCTGCTGCCTTCTATTTAGTAGAAAAATTAAACACCCCCTATATGGAGATACAAGAATCTTTATGTCTGTGTCTCTATTTACAAACAGCTCAAGAACAGTATGCAAGAGCTGAATTTGGTCAAGCAACTGGTTAATTCAAGTAAAGGAGTGTTGGAGAGCCTGCTGTGTGTCAGGCAATGGACTTGACAATGAAACAATACAAATAAGGGAAGCACTACTACTCTGGAAAAATGGTTTTTTGACTGTTTTCAGAGGCAAATCAGTCACTGTCTGTAGTGAGAATCCCACTTAATACCAAAGAGCTGCAACAATTCTCCATTTAATAAACATTTACTGAGCCTACTTACACTGGGCCACACCAGATCTGGAGGCGCAGGCTGGGTGGGTCTTACATGCTCCTTTCCATGAAGAAGCTTCGAGTCTCCAACCTGCTCCCATCAGGAATCTTCAGTCAAAACACTCTTGGGGACAACCTTGGTTTCCCACCCCATGAAGCCCCACCTTGTTCAGAAAGGCAAAAAGTAATGGGGCGGGGGGAGCTCTTCAACAAAGAGATTATTCCAGCTTGTCGTTTCCTCCCAAGAGAAATAAAATTGTTGAGTCAAAGGAAGACCTTTTATCATTGTCAATCCAAATCTTCCCCCTCTCAGAGCACACACACACACAAACACACACACACACACACAGATCTCTTTCTCTTTCTTACACACAAAACACACAAGCTCAAGCTCATGAGTTTCTCTCTCTCTCTTTCTCATACACACAAACGCTCTCTCTCTTAGACACACACACACAAGCTCCAGCTCCTGAGTACTTTCTCGTTGACATACACACAAGCTCTCTCTCACACACACACACACAAACACATGCAAGCTCAAGCTCTTGCATGTTCTCTCTTCTTCACACACCCGCAATCTCTCTCTCTCTAACACACAACACACACACACACACACACACACACACACACACACTGACCAAGCCGTTGACCCTGAGATAGAAGATAAGAAACTAGGACGGCCCGTGAACGATCAGCGAGGAAGCAGCGGGCAGTGCAGAAGGCACTGCAAACAGAAGCTGTGCCCCTGTCACGGCCAGTGACAGAGCAGTAGGTGTGTCTGCTGAGCTGCCCTGTTCTAGAAGGAGCCTGTGGATCTACAGCTGCTACTCCCCCCGCCCCGGACCCTGCTCCTGTTGCTGCGCGGCCCGAGAGGAAGGCAGGAGGACATATTTTGGGTGCCCATGTGCTCGTGCTGTGCCACGTGCTGGGCATCAGGTCCAGCATTTCATCCCCACAACAAACATATGCGGACTGCATTATCATCTCTATTTTACAGATAAGGAAACCAAGACTCAGAAAGAGAGAATTTTCCAAGACTACCCTGCCATGGGCAGATCTTGGGTCTTGTCCCAAGTCTGACTGACCCCAAAGCCTCTTCTAGACCTCTCCATAAGAAACCCCAGGAGAAGAGAAGGGAGATTCCAAATACTAAGGCGAGAGTAGCCTAGTGGGGACAGGGGTGAGGAGGAAGGGAGTTCCACTCATCCCGGCTCAAAGCTCTCTTTAGTCCATCCTCTCCCCTCTCTCTCACTCCCTGCTTCAGCTATTAGATGTATTTGGGGGTTTATCCCCTTATGGAACACACTCTAGTTCTGTGCATATTTGAAAAGTCAGTTCACTCAATCATCAGTCATTTGTTTAGTCAGTATATTTTGAGTATGAACCTCATAGAAAACTGTCATATTTCCTGAAGTTCTGGGAACAAGTCTGGAGGGTAGGGGCCTGTCTTTCTTTTTCCATTCTGTAAATACTGGTCTAGTGCAGGAAGCTTCCCCCTCACCCCATATCTACCTATACAAGAGAACAGGTTGGGACATCCAAACCCACCCTGTGCTGGGCCTGGTGTGCAGCTGGAGAGCCTTGTGTGGAAAGCCCGGACCCCTCCTCAGGCCTGGCTCATCTTCTGTAAGCTCATGCCAGCTCCCTCTGGGGCTGAGTCTCACCCAGCAGGCAGGTAGTAACAAAGTAATAAATGAAGTAAAGACAAGAATTCTGGGATCTGTGGGACTTCTCCAGCCATTGTCCTTGTCACCAGCTCAGTCCTCCTGAGCCATGACCATCCCTAGCAGCCTTGCTCTCCTGTTCTGTGTCTCAAGGTTGAGTTCACTCATTGTCAGCCCTCAGTCAGAATCCCACTCTGCTCTGGATCCAGCAACCCCTCGCCTCCTCGAGGTTCTCCCTGACCTGCATTTTCCAAGGAGGCAGGTTGGCAGTCAGACAAAGCAGGAGTGCCCCTCATGGCCCTGACATGTGTCATGGGAGGTTTTGGCCAGGTCGCTCTATCCCTCTGAAGCTCTGATTCTTTATCTATAAAATGAGGGATTTAATAGCCTTAATAATATTCCTAGCACAGCACTGGCACACTCCAGGTGCTCGATAAAAGTGAGTTCATTCTTTATTTCTCACTGGATAGGACTGTCTCCTTAAGCCAGTTTTTGCCCCCAAGTTTTCCATAGATGTTTGTCCTGCAGAACACTCCACCAAAAAAAAAAAAAAAAAAAGGCTCTGGAATTGCTACACATCATATTATAAAAGATATTAACACTTTAGGTTCTGAGGCATCCTACAATAGATAAATCAGTTTAGCCCCCCCCCCTTTTTTTTTCAATTACACTTGACAAGATAAATACACTTTTTGCTTGGCAAACACTTACATAGCATACCCTATCTGTGTTTCACAAAGACTTACTCATTTGGTCCTCACGACAACTCTACAAGGTGAGGGATTATCATTAGTCTCATTTTGAAAGGTGATGAAACTGTGGCACAGAGCAGTTAAATACTTTCCCAAGATCACACAGTGTATAGAGCCAGGATTTAAACTTGTCTCCACTCTGCTCAACTGTTTTTCCAGTTTAAAAATACATGCACACACACCCATATATGTAAATGTGTATATATATATGTGTGTGTATGTTGATTCTGAGTGTAAAAGCTAGTAATGCTGTTATTCTTTTAATAGCTGTTAGTATTCTACCAGACATTAATTCTAGAAAATATAGAAAGCCTCCTTCAGAAAGGATGCCCAAGACTCTCTCCTGCCATCATTTCTCAACACTTGGTGACTTGGTCCAGCCACAGAACCCAGCAGCACTGTGCATCATCCAAGCTCCCCCACTGACAGCAGCATTGTTTGAGGTACCACCTGCTTTCATGGGAGAAGGCAAAGTACCAGAAGCCATGGGGGCTCCAATTCCACCTCTCTTTACTGAAACTTTCCAACCCACCCAACCAGCCAACTTCCCAACCAGCCTGCTTCTTCTTCAGTGTGATATTCTTTCCCATTTCAGTGGGTTTTGCAGGGTGGGTGGATCTTTTTCCTGAGGATGAAATCTCTTCCCTGGTATCCTTTGTTCCAGTGGAGAAATTCTCCAGTCAGTCCTCTCAGCATCTCTGCTGTCAGCATCACACTCCTGTCCTCTGTGTCTAATCAGCAGGAAGTGCTTTTCTGGGTGAAATGAGACATGTGTTAATGTGGAAATAACCAGATATTTAAGGAGCATGTCCCTATGTGCACAGTTCTGTGCTAGGCAAAGGCAATCCAGGTACCTTGTCTCTTTCATGGTTGGAGAATGTTCATGAATGGCATGAACAAGCACAGGTGAGTCTTGGGAAAACCAGACTTTGATATTTCTTGAATACGAGCACCTTTAACTCTCTGTTTCCCCACTCTGAGTCACAACACAAGTTAAAGTCACCTAAAAAGTGTTATTTTATAAAATGTCAGCCAAGAAAGGGACCTTAGAAATATTACATATAGCTCAGGGTTGACAAAGGTTTTCTCTCCAATGCCAAGAGCAAAGAATTGAAAATGTTGCTTGAATTGCTGTGCTGATAACTCTTAAGACTGCATCTGAGCTTATAAGACAAGAGTATTGTGATCAATTTAGTGATATATGTCAAGGGATCTGTCTTAGTTTGGGTTCCTTAGGAGAAGAAAGCTAAGCGAGGATGTGATCTCAGCTGAAGATTAACCTGGGCTACCAGAGCAAGAATGGAGGCAAGGGGGTGATCTTTTGTACACTGGTGGTCAGTCACTGGCTGTGGCCAGTGGGGTAGTGTTGGTACATAACCTCCCAGCCTGGTGGCTGTCTCAGCAGAGGGATATTCTTGGGAGAAGGGAGCAGCTGGGAGGCATTAGCAGCCAATACTCACAGCAGCTGGGAAGTGGGTGCACCAGCCCAGTAAAGGGGGTCTGGGCAGGGTACCAAGAATGTCCACACTGACACAGAATGAGAAAATGATGGTGCACTGGCTGGTTAGTTAGCATCCTTAAAAATAGCACAGTCAGCTCATTTGACAGGTGAGGGATCTGCTGCCAAGGGGGAAGAGCTAAAGTCAAAACTCTTTCACATATCCTGAGAGTCTTCCACTGTTTGACCTTCCATGAGTTACTAATCACCTGCCATGCTCAGAGCATGGCTGGCTTTTGAGTCCTGCCTATGTACTGTCTCCATGGATTCAGGAGCTTCTCTTGCCACCTTGTTTCACTCCCACTTTTCCTTCTATGGGAATATGTGAAGTACCTTTCTTGTTTCATCAAGCAATTACAAACACCCTGTACACCCATTTCACAACATTTGGAACAGTAGATTTATCACAGATTGCATACAGGGTGTCTTAGCCCTTTTAAAAACAATCTGAAAGGAATTATAGTCTCAGAGCAGGTGACCGGTAGGAGCCCACAAATGATCTATAATGCTTACACTGCCATTATAGATCTCCTATAAGTACTTATAGAACATATGGATTCCTTCTAGAATCCCACAGATAGCCTATGATAATTGTTAAATAGTCATTCATTCAATTATCTAGATGCGTGTTGTGGAGAAACCAGGTGAGCAAAACTGACAAGGTCTCTGCCCTTATTCTGAGCATAAAAATGATATTCTGTTCACAGAAAACTCATAAATAACTTCAGATGGTGCTAAGTGCTATTGAGAATGGCTGAGGCAAAGACTCAAATTTTATAGGTCAGAAAGGCTTCCCTAAGGAGGTAACAGATCTGAACTGTGAGATAAAGTCATGTAGGAGAAGGTCTGAAAAAGGAGTGAATGCAGCAGCCCAGAGGCAGGAATACATTTGACATGATTCAGGAGCAGAACACTGAGCAAGTAGTAGGGATAAAGAAATAAAAGCTGCAGTGCTTTCCCTCAAGACACCCACACTCTATTTCCATGGAGCACATGTAGATAGCAACGATAAGTACTATTACAGATCACCTGCAGGTATTTATAGCATGATTTAATACTTACATGTGCCCTCAGGGATCACCTATAATGATAGCATTTCATTGTGAATTGCCTGTAGAAACAGGACATGTCATCTCAAATCATTTGGGTTGTTAGAGATCATCTGAGGTCCTTGTGGTTCCACCCCTTAGATGTATGTCAATTTTTTTTTTTTTTTTTTTTTTTTGGCTGCTGGTCAATTCAGGGATCCTTGGTATTACAAGGCTGTGCTCTAACCAACTGAGCTAACTGGCCAGCCCGTATGTCAATTGTTAAAGTTTGCTAATTATGCTCACAGTATCACTAAGGATTGCTTGAAGATTATTTTTAAACTTATGAGTGTCCCCAAAAAACAATTTTTCTTTGACTCAGTTTTCACTCCCTTTTATTGATTAACATGAGAAATTAATCCCAGAAAAATATTTGGTGCAAATGATGACACCCAGTTAGAAACCATTTCTCTGTTGTTAGGATTAGTTACCGCTATAGGTAACAGACCCACGATAATAGTGGTTAAAATAAGATGGAAGTCTATTTCTCTCTCTTAGTTAAGTCCGAAGTCGACAATCTGAGGGTGGATTTGGCAGTTCTACTCCATGGAAGAGTCCTCAGGAATCCCATCTCCTCCCAGCTTCCTGCTCTGCCATCCAAGACGGATCGCCTGTCACCATCCCCATGTTCCAAGGCACAGGATGGAGAAAGAAGGAATAAAAGGCAGGGTGCATGCTAGTTATTTTTTGAGGAAAGTTTCAAGAAATCGTCTCAGTACACTTCTGCTTACCATTGACCAGAACTTCATCACATGACTACAGAGCAGTGAGGGAGCTGTGAAATGCAGTCTTTTCTTTGTTCTTGGTGGTCATATGCCTGGTGGGATATTCTCTTACTAAGAAAGAAGGAAAAATAGGTATTGAGGAGCAATCAATAGCCTTTACTATCCCCAGTATGGACACAGTATGGGCAATGCATGTGACAAAATTCACATTAGCAGAAATGCCCAGAGGAGGAGGATGTCAGCCGAGGCAAAAAAATAGAAATGCTCAAAAGCAGCGGTTGCTAGCTCTAGGATGTTAAAAAAAAAGTAAAACTTAATTTAAAAAGAGAGTCCAATACAGTGCTGCCAACTTATAATTTTTCAGAGTAAAGACATGAAAAAGAAACACTTAAACCTATCAGCCACTTTCACAATCATAAGTAGAAGGGTCTTCCTCTACAAATTTAATGGAGTTAGTTTAGCTTTTGTGGGAGGGGAAAAATAAACTTATTTTTTTTCATTTCATCATAAGTCTGTGAAAGATTCATTATTTACCAGTATTATTAAACAGTGTTTCAAACCAAAAGCATTTCTTTAAGGCAGTATGATGTTTTCTGTTTCTGAAAGCTTCCCCCACATTGCAAGAATAATGACCATTTGTTTAGAGCACAAATCATTAACTGATGGACCTTGGGCCAGATTCTATTCATAGATGTTGTGTTTGATCTAATCAATATTTTTAAAATTAATTTTGGATTTGCTGTCAACATTTAAAACTTAAGAGATTTCACATTTTTTAAAAAATGTCATTCTAGCTTCTCTTGGAAAGTGGGAAGCTCTGGCATGATAGGACCCTCGTCTCCACATGGTCACTCCCAGCTGGATGAAGCCTAGCAGCAGCTGCCCCTTTAGATGGGGCATAGGCTTGACAATGCATTACAGGTCTCATCTGGCCAGCGCCTCTCCTTTATGCTGTCTGCCAGGCCCCGGTGGAAATCTCAGTATGCGACTCCTAATTTAGAGCTACTAATGTACGGGTGTTTATATATGTATTTCTAGATTTCACATCCACCTGAAAGTTAAACATTATTATCCCCATTTTACAAACTCAAAGAACAAAGAGGTAGGATGACTTGCCCAAAACTGAAGAGATAATAGCTGCCCATGTGGAGTTTGAACCCAGTTCTCTCTGGCTCACAGGCCCATGTGCATTGCACTGGGCCACCCTGCCTTCTAGAGGGCCTCTGACCTACATCTCCGCCAGCCCTCACATAGATAGAATTATTTATGCCGTCTGGGTTATACGATTTATTTCCTTAGCATTAGCTGTGAAAAGTTTTGAATTTCCTGTTTCCCTTGCAGTATTATTTTAGAACCCTTTTTGTATTTATTTTTGAGGGGAAGGAATGATGGTTCAGAGGAGGACATTGCCATCTATCAGGCAGACACAGCATGCATTTAAACAGCACTGAGCACATAAATTGGTTACTTAATCGGCCCTAGCTAATCCATGGATGCAGAAGCCAGACTGCACCATGGGAAACAGCTTCTGTACTTGCATGGGGGGGGCACATCCCACAGTGCCTAGGGTCCTTAGAGCAGCTGCTGAGTGAGGCTCGCGGCCTGTCTGACCCTCCCACCCCCTTCAGGCTCTCAGTGACTCATGGGTAGGCGGTTTCAGAGCATGAGGACGAGCTGGGTCCTTTCATTAAAGAAGGAGTTCTGAAACAGAATGAGAATAAAAAATGTATATGTCTTTGAGCTTCTTTTCATTTGCAACTGGACTTCTTTACTCTGAGCTCCCTGCTGAGAGCTTCAAGTCAGATGGAGAAAAAGAAAAATTCCTGTTACCTGCTATATTCACACTACACACTCTCCAGTTTTCTTTTTAAAAGACTATATACATATGAAGCATATTTAACAATGACATTATCAACTATTTCCAGAAAATTCCATTTGACAAACACAATGCTACTTCAATTCATTAGTTGAGTTGGCTGCTGTTTGTCAGGCATGAGGGCAATAGGTGTGCGGACAGCAATAAGGTACGGTCCTTGCCCTCTAGCCACTCTCAACCTAGTGTAGAAGACGTGTGAAAATAGATCATTCATGAATTCATTCAACAAATCATTTTTTAATACTTCCTATGATCTAAGCACCATTCTAGGTACTAATCCCTGTCTTCACAAAATTTGCATTCTTGTGGGGGGTGGGGGGTGCTATATTAGTTTTCTGTGACCACCATAACAAAGTACCACAAACTTCGTAGCCTAAAACAATACGGATGTATTATCTTAAGGTTCTGGAAGTCAAAATCCAAAATCAGTTTCGCTGAGCTAAAATCAAGGTGTTGTCAGTCCTGCATCCTTCTGGAGGCTCTAGAATCCATTTCCTTGCCTTTCTCAGTTTGTAGGAATTGCATGAGCCTGCATTCCTTGGCTCGTGGTCTCTTCATCCATCTTCAAAGCCAGCAGCTTAGTATCTTCTCTCTCCTACGACCCCTGCTTCTGTCCTCACAGCTTCTCTCTTTGACTCTGATCTTCCTGCCTCTCTCTTATAAGAACCTTGTGATTAGATTGCCCCCTCCATAATCCAGAATAATCCCCCCATCTCAAGAGCCCTAATTTCATCACATCTGCAAAGTAGCTTTTATCATGTAAGGTAACATATTCCCAGGTTCTGGGGATTAGGATGGGACGTGGACATCTTTGGAGGCATTATTCAGCCTACCACAGGAACAGACAGCAAACAACTAAATCAACAGACACACATGCACACATACATAGACTCACACAAGATCATGTCAGACAGTGATAGGTGCAAATAGTAGAGGGTGAGGGCATAGTGCTTGATAGAAGTAGCTATTTTAGGCAGGGCACTGGTCTAAGGAGGTTATATTCAGAAATGAATGAAGTGAGGGGGTGATTCCTGGGAACAGCTGCAGGTGGGTGCTGGGAGCTGTGCAGTTAGTGAGAATAGCAGGTGCAAGTACTCTGATATGTGAATGAACTTAGGGTGTTGAAGAAAAAGCAAGGCCGCTAATGGATTCTATCAGAGCAGGGGAATTATACACAAAGTCAGGTATGGAATTTGGGGCTTGTTCTAAATATGCTAGGAAGACCTTAGAGGATTTACGGCAGAGGAATGACATAATCTGATCACCATTTAAAGAAAAATATTATTCCAGCTACTTACTGTGAAGAGAAGTGACTGACTGCAGGGGCAAGAATAGAAGTAGCAAGGCCTGCCAGAGCTACTGCTGATGCCCAGGAGAGGAACGATGGAGGCTGGGGTTCTGGTGATCGCAGTGGAGGGAGAGAGAGGTGCTCAGAGTCAAATCCACAAGGAAAGGGAGGCCCGTTCGGCATGCCAGTGTACTCAAGTGTGGAGGCTGGGAGAAAAAAGATGGATTCGGGGTGACTCCTAGGTTTTGGATCTGAACAGCACTATGAGACAGGTGTCCTGAAACACTAGAGGGATAAGTAAGTCCCAGTCATGAATTTCATCAGTAACCTCACAGCAGAAAAATAGTCTTCATTCACAACAATAATTAACATTCATACTTACTCACATAATCAGCCTTTGCCTTGTGTTTTTATTCTTTTCCCTCAAAAGAAATGTCTGGACTATGGAATCTATGGTCCAAGAGGTGATAGAACAATGAACATTCTGGGGGTGCCCTTGAGAAACAGATTTCTTCCAGCTGAGTCAGCCACGAGAAAAGGTGGGAACCTCGCTGCTGAGCGGAGCACTGGAGGAGTCTACACAGAGACATGCACATCCCAGGTCCCGAGTCCCAGAGGCCTGAAACTGACATACTTGGAAAGACACATGGGAAGGAAGTCCACTCCATGTTAGGGTAGTGAGATAGCTGAGCAGAGTTTTTATTAACGGAGCACTAATTTATTCCAGTGCAGGAGCAAGTGCAAGTGAAGCTTGGGGCTTGCTAGATAAGAATCGGCCTTCTGGGAGCTCATAGTCCAAAGGGAAGGTTAACATCTACAAACAACCAGAACCCTGGGTAGAAAGTAAAGCACTCAAAGATTTGACTTCTGGTGCTATGCATTTACTAATGGTGTGACCTTAGGTGTGCTATGTATCCTCTGTGAGCCTCTGTTTTCTCAGCTCAGAAATGGGGGGTGACACTTTGGGGATAACAGTCTCTACTTCTTAGTATCATGCGAAAATAAAGTGAGAAATTAATGAGATCATGTGCTAGACAGTGTAGTTTAGGTTAAAAGCCTGGATTCTGGAGCCAGACTACCTGGGATCAAACAAGGCTTTGCTGAGTGACATTGGGCAAGTCCCTTGACTGCTCTGGGCCTCTGTACAGTGAGGCTGACAATAGTACCTTTCTCATGGGGTTAAAATGAGTCAACATGTGGAGAGAACTCAGATCAGTGCCTGGCTCACAGGGAGGCTCAACAAGAATCAATGATTATTAATACATATCAGAGGCTTTGACTTAAAAGCTCAATAAATAGGAAGCACTTTTATTATTACATAGAGAAACAGATGAATTCACTCAAATCAGCAGGAGCACCTTATAAGCCTACTGTGTGCTCAGAATGGAAAGACAACTGGCAAGGCTTCAATCACAGAGTCCTCAGTCCAGGAGGAAGGGCAGGTCAACAGCAACAAAGTGCGATAAGGGCTCCAGCAATCAAGCGCTGAGGAAGCCCCGGGAGCCCCCCCAGGCGAGCACGCTAGAGCAGGACTTGGGTCCAGGGCCCAGCACTCAGTGGTGCTCACTAAATACTCATTCCGTGTGGCCGTTTGCAAATAGCGACAAACTTTGCACCTGTCCAGGAGAATTCTACTTGTCCAGAGTATGTTTTTTTTTTTTTTAATTGCAATAGGAGTATGTTTCTTTTTTCTTTCTTTTTTTTTTTTATTTATTTTTTTAATTTTATTTTGTCGATATACATTGTGGCTGATTATTGTTGCCCACCACCAAAACCTCCCTCCCTCCTCCCTCCCCCTTCCCCCCCACCAATGTCCCCTCTGTTTGCTTGTCGTATCAACTTCAAGTAATTGTGGTTGTTATATCTTCTCCCCCCCCCCCGGTTTTGTGTGTCTGTATGTGTGTGTGTATGAATTTATATATTAATTTTTAGCTCCCACCAATAAGTGAGAACATGTGGTATTTCTCTTTCTGTGCCTGACTTGTTTCACTTAATGTAATTCTCTCAAGGTCCATCCATGTTGTTGCAAATGGCAGTATTTCATTCATTTTTATAGCTGAGTAGTATTCCATTGTGTAGATGTACCACATTTTCCATATCCACTCATCTGATGATGGACATTTGGGCTGGTTCCAACTCTTGGCTATTGTAAAGAATGCTGCAATGAACATTGGGGAACAGGTATACCTTTGACTTGATGATTTCCATTCCTCTGGGTTTATTCCCAGCAGTGGGATAGCTGGGTCATATGGTAGATCTATCTGCAATTGTTTGAGGAACCTCCATACCATTTTCCATAGAGGCTGCACCATTTTGCAGTCCCACCAACAATGTATGAGAGTTCTTTTTCTCCACAACCTCGCCAGCATTTATCGTTCAGAGTCTTTTGGATTTTAGCCATCCTAACTGGGGTTAGATGGTATCTCAGTGTGGTTTTGATTTGCATTTCCTGGATGCTGAGTGATGTTGAGCATTTTTTCATATGTCTGTTGGCCATTTGTATATCTTCCTTAGAGAAATGCCTACTTAGCTCTTTTGCCCATTTTTTAATTGGGTTGCTTGTTTTCTTCTTGTAAAGTTGTTTGAGTTCCTTATATATTCTGGATATTAATCCTTTGTCAGATGTATATTTTGCAAATATTTTCTCCCACTCTGTTGGTTGTCTTTTTACTCTGTTAATTGTTTCTTTTGCTGTGCAGAAGCTTTTTAGTTTGATATAATCCCAGTTGTTTATTTTTCCTTTGGTTGCCCGTGCTTTTGGGGTCGTATTCATGCAGTCTGTGTCCAGTACAATAGGACTATGTTTCAAACAAATTGATCATAATTAAGATGTATGCAGAAGTAACCAAACAAGATGTTTTGACATCTGGAGTGTAAAAAACTGGTGGGGCCTGTGTTTCTAAGTTTATTTTTCTGACATAATGTTTAAACTTTTGCAAAATATGTTGTTTGTTAAAATACTTTACGTTTCTTTTTAGAAACTTAGAATTTCCAAGGTGCTTTTACATTACTTTATCATAATCTTCACCAAAAACCCAGTGAGTGGGGGGGAAGGGAGGAATGGTAAAGGGGGAAAAAAAGAACACAAAACAGTGAGTACCCTCAATTTCCAGATGAGGAAACCAGAATGCATTTCTGTAGCCAATGGCAGGAAAAGGGAATGCACGAAGGCACAGTGTCTAACTAACTGTTACTTTTTCCTTCTTAAAGTGTATTTATTATTTCAGGGAAGCTTCTGGCCTCTAATCCAGGGATTACAAATGCAAATGCCTGCAGGGGCTATGACAGAACAAGAGATATTGATGGGGTTGGTGCAAGGTCATAGGGAGTTGAACCCTGCTGAACTGCAGAGTGTAAGGCATACCCGAAGGCATTCAAATCACAATTGATACTTGTAACCTGCATTTTATGATACATAATTTCATCAAGGCAGAATTAAGCTCAGTATCTCATCTTCACAACAACGTAAAGGTAGTCGGAGTCAGGGATTTCCCCTATTTGACAGATAAGGAAACTGAGGCACAGGTGAATTGACTTCAAGCTAATAGATGAGCTTAACCACCAGGCAGTAGAATGTAGGGGTTCAGAGCACATGTTTTGGAGTCTGGAAGACTTGATACAGAAACTTGGATTTGTAACTTGCTTAGCTGTGTGATCTTGATAAGTTGCTTAACCTCACTGAGTCTGTTTCCCCTTCTGTGTAATGGCAATGATCACCTTCACTTTGAAAAGTTGAGTACCAAGTGTAATCATATGTATGAGTATCTAGCCAACCATCTAGCATATCTCAAGCATTTCATAAATAGTAGTTTGTTTATTGGTATTATTAATAAAAAGGAGAATAACTCAAATTTATCCTAAGTGCATGTTTTTACCCATGGCCTACAAAGCCTTCAGATATGAGGACTGAAAAGCTTTGTTGAAAATTCCTTCAGGATTCTATGAGTGACAAAGCCTAAGCCCAAGAGAGCAATGCATTCCTTTCTTTCTTCTTCTTTTTTTTAAAAATATCTGTTCAGCAGGTTGGTTTAATGATCAGAGAACAGACATAAATTTTCACGTGGGAGAGAAAATCATAGATTGTCAGAGTTGGAGGTGACCTTACTTTTCAGATGAAGAAATTAAACCAGAGAGGTTAGATTGTATGGGTGTGTGTGTGTGTGTGTGTGTGTGTGTATTCAATTTTAATATATTTATCTATACTGTTTCACTATATTCTTTATATTACATATGTAATATATGTATTTGAATACATACATATATATGTGTGTGTACGTACATGTGTGTGTGTGTGTGTGTGTATAAATACATATAGACATTTACATTCTTATATTCCAGGGGGTGGGGGGTGGTCTAGAGGTAAAGACTTCTTTTTTCTGGGAATGTGCCTGCCTGGATATGAGGGTACTATCTGTTGCATATGAGAGTGGGGGAAGGAGAAAGTGTGTTGACTGTCTGGCAATGCTCTCTGCCCTCATGTCACCTGCTCTGTTCTACTCGACAAATCTGGATCCTGTGTCCTTTGTGGTTCTGTCAGGCCGATGACCGTCCCCGTCAGCTGAATCCACTCCCCTCGGTCCTATGGGCTGCCTGAGTGAGGACCTGGTGTCCATCTGCTCAGACCTCTCATGTGCTGATGAGTCCTCTCTCATTTATTGTGTATTGGCCCCCACTCCCTTTTTTGGTTACTCCTTTTCTGTAATTTTAATGAGATCACTGGAGAAAGGAAATAGAGGTGTGTTACACAACTAAGTTCTTTACATAGACAAGGTTTATTTGAGTGGTTAACTAGAGCTTGAACTGGTCGGGGCTGAACTCAAACCCAGAAGACCTAAGGCAAAGGCGATGCAGTGGTCAGTTAGGAAGTGGGCTTCTGGAAAGGATGGGAAGGGATACGTTTTTGGTATATTGTCAAAATCTAATTAAAAAGGTTTTATGACACCTTGTTTACATGACTGGGTAGATAACTCTTAAAAATAAGGCAGAAGGAAAAATAGATTTGAAGAGCAGCTAATGAATTCAGTTTGGCCATATTAAATCACACTGGGCATTATAGAAAAGTAACATTTGCACATGAAAATTGAGGATGTCATTTTAAAAAATGTATGACTAGGATGGGATGTAATCAGAGAAATGTTCACAATAGTAACATACAGCTTTTGGAGCTTTTGGACAGTGACACAATATGTACACACACAACCAAATGTACGACTCAAAAAAGCATACCTTTAGACTTGATAGACTATGATATTTTCTGTTATTCAATTTAATTTAAATAAAATTCTGGTCATAAACCACCAAACTGATTTAATGACTCACCAACGTGTTTTGAAAAATATTGGAGTACAAGGTATGGCTGACTGAAGATCTTTCGATAAGAATGCAGATTATGAATATGGTACCCATAACTATCAATCAAGCTTCTGCTTTAGGGATTAAACCGTTAAGTGTTTAGAAGAAAGCACCAGTGTTCAGTGATACTAATTGAAGAACGAAGTCATCAGTAAAGTTGCTGAAATGTAACCCTATGAATAAAGAAACAAATTATTGCAAGTGTGACAAGGAAATAAATGGTAGCCAAATTCTATTTTTCTTAAGGATCATAGAAAACCTATTGGATTTAGGCAACACTGACATGTATCTTCATGAAAACACAGGCCATGGCAAGAAGCAGAACTTGCACTTGGAGTCAAAAATGCGAGGCCTTTCCACTTGGAATGAGCTGCAGCATTTTCTCTTCGGAGCCATCCCTTAAAACACAGGTGTAAAGGTGGATGAAGCATTTGGTTTCTTCCCATGTAGTCAACTGTATGTCCATGAAGGGCCAGAACTTTCACACAGTTTCTGGGTAAATTGCTATGTGAAATAGAGGCCTCCGTATTACTCTCAACTTTATTTCGCATTATTTACCACTCATGTACTCCCGTAGCACCTGCTACGTGCAAGACCACACAAGAATGTGGAGATAATTCCTGCCCTCGGGGCTCTCACAATCTTTTTGGGAAGACAGAAACAGAAATAAATATCTCTGGGGACAGAGCAACTGTGATAAATGCTCCATGAGGTATGCAAAGGACAGTAGGAGGTCAGAGGAAAGAAAAGTTATTTCAACTCAGTGAGCCCTGCCTCTTTCTCATCCTTCAATTTTTCCCTCCGTCATCATCTCCCCCAGAGAAGCATTCTCTGACCACTCTGGCTAAAGCACTGTGCACCCCCTCCCCAGTAACTTTATCCCATTAGCCTATTTTATATTCTTTGTGGCAATACTTGTTAAGAATTATCTTCATTATTTATTTTTGTAAACATATGTTATTTGGAAAGATTTGTCCAAGGCACCAACATACAATAGATGGTATATTCCAAGTAAGGTTCCAGATCTAGGTGACAAGTAGCAAAGGAAATACATAAAAATCAATTACATAACTCTTATGGCTCTCACCAACATTAAGGACACGAAACAGGTTATCACAGGTTGGAACAGAATTTTTGAAGAGGGACTTTCTTTGCTCAGAATTGAGTCCCATTTCCTCCATGGGGAGGAGTGGACGTGCTTCCCTGACACTTGGACCCTAGTAAGGCTGAACACCTGGAGAGGTCAAATATGTTGTGGAATCACAGGCTACCCCAAAACTTGGTGGCTTAAAACCACTTACTCATATTATTACCATATTTTAAGACTTGGTAATTCAGACAGAGTACATTGGGGAAGGCTCATATCTGCTATGAAAATACGTCTGAGGTCTCAGCTGAGATGACTTAAACAGCTGCGGGCCACCAGGAAATGGTGTCTGTCTCTCTGTCTCTCTTCTATTGCTGTGTGTGCCTAGCGTGGGCTTCCTCTCCTTTTTTTCTTTTATGACAAAATGACAAATACAAAACCATTTTACATTACTGTATAATTTAATAGTTGACACAGTGCTGTCACCTACATAATCTCATAGGGTCAACACAACAGCACAGAGAAATTTATCTCCATTTCACAAATGAGGATGTTAGGCTCAGTGGGTGGAAGCAACTTGCATTAAGTTCAGTTTTGTAGCCTAGACCTGAACCAGCTCTTCTGTGTGCACTTGTAGTGTTCACCCACAGCTGCTCACCCAAGCACGTGCGTTCCATGGACACCCCTCCCATCATACACACTGAAGTCACATAGAGCCACACGCAGAGAGGGGACAGAAAGCAGCAGCACAGGGCTTGTTCAGGCAGTGGAGGCTCCCAACCCCCTGGGGAGATGCCAGTACGTGCTGACCTTGAGAAAATGATGGCTCCAGCTAGAGGAAGAGGTATCAGCATTCACAGAGGAATTTGGGAATGAGGAACACAGTAACGGTAGTGGTTTAATACTGTGTGCACTTCTGATGAATATGCAAATGTGGCTGGTACCAGAAGCAGAAGGCAAATAACATTTACTAAACAGCAGTGTTAAACCACTTTGAAAGGGGTGTGTCAGAAGCACAGTAATGAAATTAATCCTCTTCACCTGTTAATTATCAAGGGCTTTGGGTTCCATCCAAAAACGTCTGATGTGAGTTTGCTTTGCTTAGAGCCTCTTGGGTAAACTTGATCTTAATAGAGAATGAAGCCTCCCTCAGAAACCAATACAAAATAGGTGGTAAAAGATGCAACTGTAAATTTGCCCGATGAAAGGACTACAGGGTAAGGACACTTCAGTTGTGCCTGCCCATCCAAGATGGCAAGATGACTGTCCTGGGGCATCTTGATAGCTGATGTGGTCCTCCTCTCTAACTGATTATTCAAACAAAAACACTGGTCATCATGAAGATGGTCAGAGTGATCAGATCAGGCCTCTCATGCTGGTGGCAGGAAAGGTGTAGATAGAGGGGACTGCGTTTCAGTGTTCAAGAGACAGTCCAGTCTCTTCAGTGTCATAGGAAAATAAAGGCTGCTCTCTGAAAAGAATTCTAGACCAGATCTCAAAATAAAGATGAATAAAGAAGACCACTTACTGAGAGGTACTATGCTAAGTACCAGGACACAGAAACAAATAAGTGACAAAGTTCTTATTTAGGAGATACTTTCTAGTTGGGGAGCCACTCATTTTTTCAGTCTGTGATGATCATTCTTTATTGTGAGTCACCCAGAACTCATAGCCTCTTCTTTTGGAAATTGCATCCAAAATTCCTTTAGGGGGTCAACCTTTTTCCCCTCAGGAGCACTCACAAGGACTGACATTCAAGACGTTCTGCCCTCCCTATCTAATGGGGTATGTGACCTGAGGCAAGCCAATCAGACCCTCTCATAGCATTCAAATCTAGAATTGTGTGCACCAGTGATGGGGAGACAATTGGAGTGGGTTCCCCTGGTGGTAGTCCATCGGTTCTTGCTTCTTAGGTCCCTAAATCTGCTTCAGTTTTCATCTTCCCATCAGCCTGATCCTGCAGCTTCATTGCCAGATTAACTACCTGGTATACTCCCAGTAAGTTCATGTTTCTAGTTAAGTTAGCCAAAATCCATTTCTGTCACTTGCAGCCAAGCAGTCCTAACACACACACCCTCATCCATTCATTAACTGTCCACCTAACCTTGTTCCAGGCATGCAGTAAAGAGATGAATAGGACTCTGTCCCTAGGGAGCTCACCATTTAGAGGGAAAACAAGTCAATGACTCACCATATGCTGGCAGAATCTGGGCTGAAATCAGAACATAAACAGAGAAGTATTATGTTAACAGTGTCAGGGAAACTGAATTCTCTTGAGGGGCATGAGAAGACTTCACAGGGGTTATGGCTTCCATCCTGTCTTTTAAGAGGGAGAATATAGGCATGCCAGACACAGAAATGAGGAAACAGCCTCGGCAGGGCAAATCACAGATATAAAGGCTACAAGTATGACTGGAGCATAGATAAAGAGATTTATGGAAGAGAAGATGGTTATAAAGGAAAATAACATTTATATAAAATTCAAAGGTTGGTAGTAACAATACTATTGACCCTGTTTTTTATGCCATGAATTTTCAGTCCCAAAATGTCAAGGGATTTTCCCAAGGTCACACAACTACAAATCTATACAAGACTTCTAATCCTATCTCCTACGCACCTCAGAGCATTTCTGTGAGGATCAGATGGAATCAAAACTATTTGTCGTCATGTCTGTCTCCCTGTCTAAACTGGGTCAGTCACAGCGAAAGACAGACTATGGTTCATTTTCTTTTCTCTTTTTAATCCTTAGAAATTAACACAGTGCCTGCCTAGTACATGAAAGGAATTCAGTATGTTTGTTGGGTGAATGAAAGAACAAATACTTATCAATAACAAAAACAACGGCCAATATTTTGAAGAGCATTTAATAGGTTACTTGATCTCCTGGGGAGACATCAATCCTATAAAGTACATGTAGAAAGAATGATCTTACTTACCCAGGGCATCTACCTTAGATAGCAAAGTAGGTCTTATTATTAAATCCCCATATTTCAAATAAGAAAACCGAAGCTCAGAAATTTAATTTCTGGCTAAATTATTGGGATATGGAAAGTCAGCCTGTGGAGTTTGGATTTACTCCTTCAGGAAGTATAGAGATCCTAAAGGTGAATGAACTGATAAGCTCCCCATCAAAATAAAAGATATTATGTATGCAGTATTCTCTAGCATGTAGTATTGGCAGATAGAGGAATTGAGTCTGTATGCATAGGAAAAGAAACAGGTGAAAAATGCACAAGTAACCAGGCATCATTAAAAAGGAAAACCTCCCTTTTTAATTAAAATTAAATGTCCACTGTAAGTAAAAAAAAAAAAAAAAAAATGGCGAGCAGCAAATACCCACAGCCTTGTTTAATCACCTGTGATGAATGATAATTAGGATTTGAAAATTATTGAACTTTTTTCCCCCTGTTCACCTTGGAGCTCTGAAGGTGAATTTCAAAGAGTGCAGGAGGAATGAATATTAAAAAGTTTGTTTTATACTTGAACACCAGAGCTCCCATCTCATTTTTCCATTAAAGCTCAACTTTTGAAATTTTCCTCTGCTTTGCAATAATTACATCTTCAGCCTGACAACTCATTACATGACAATGCTTATGCTAATGAGATTCTATAGGCACTAGGAAAGGAAAGCACTAGCTTTGCTTTTCAGTGACTGGGATTTGGAGAGGGGCTTTCTCTCTACGGTTCAGAGGTCCTGCCTCAATCCTTCTCCACCCCCAGCTCTAAGCACCTCGCATTGACAAGTCTGGATTCTTTTACAGTTTCCTGACAGACAAGAAATGTGGGCTGTGGTACCATTGCTCCCAGGCACCTGGTAGCTGGTTTATTTTATTTTAAATCCTGCTTTGTTCTGGAAAAGCTAGAAATGAAATTATTTGTATAATGTTCTCCGTCTCAACAATGGGACAAACCCATCTGTCTTGCTTACCCTGGAGTGGTGACATTTTTTATTTTTCTCAAGACTTATTGTTATTCTGATCGATTTCATTTACTGCACTTACTGAGTTTCTGCTTTGTGCCAGGCCCTGGACTGTGTGACAGAGATGATGGAGAACTAGGCTGCTCGGACAGTCTCCTGCCTGCACTGAGCTTACTTACGTCCATGGGGCAGTGCAGACATGGCAAAAGCAGACAATCGCACTACACTAAGAGTTGCTCCCCAATGTAGCAGGATCACTGCAAGAGCACAGACTCACCAGAGGTGGCGGTGGGGCAGCGTGGGGGTGTGGGGGTGGGGCAGGGCTTCCCCAGCAGGTATCAAATGTGAAACCTGATTTGGGACCAGGAAAATTAACCTCCATGGGCCAGAGGATGTGGGGTGTTCAGGGGGATGGGGAAAGAGAGAATTAGTCAACATTCCCTGGTGAAAGACCAGTCCAAAGTGGGGAAAGGACAATAGAGTTTAGGGAACTAGAAGTCACTCTGCAGGGCTGGAGAGCTGGAGAGAGGGTCAGGAGGAGCTGTGATACATAGTGACGCTGGGCAGGGACAGAGGGCACAGATTCCAAAGGGCTACATGCATCAGAACAAGAGCCTCGTGCTGTGCACATCCTCAGTCTGTGTGCAGTAGCCGCCAAAGGTTTTTAACTGGGGAGTGAATGACTTTGCTTAAAACCCTTGAAATGCACCACCAACAGCTGAGCACCTGCTAACCAGGTGTTCTACATATATTATCATACTGGATCATCACACTGAACTGTCAGCAGGTATTATCATCTCCATCTTACTTTTTAGAAAACTGAGGTTCAGCAGTATTTTGTAACTTGCTCAAGCTCCCGCTGCTGCTTGTCAGTGACAATGTCGATTAGGTCCCAGGTGGAGACAGCCGTGCAATTCCAAGTCCAGACCCTGCACTACAGCAGGCTATTTCCAGCACTTCTGGAGAGGATGCATTCATCAGCTTTCTGAAATTCCTTAGGGAAGGGAGGGTGGGGTGTGTAGTCCTGTCTTGTGCTGTTTGAAGTTCCTGCTCCTGTGGAGTGATGAAGGAGCTAGAGCCCTGCCAGGCATCAGGAAACATGTTTCTAGTTCAGGCCCTGCCACTAGTTCATAGGTCATTTTCACTTCAGCTTCTGTTTTGTCAATTAGAGATTAAAAAAAAAAAGTTAAAATTTGTCCTTTGAAAAAGAAGTTCAAATCAACTGGGAAGAATCTCAGTGAAAGCTTCAGCTTTAATAACACACAAAGGCTTTAAAATGCAAGCAACCCTCACTCACTTTTAGCAAGTGTGAATAATATGGTTGGTCTTGGGGGCAGGAGAGAATTTAGAAAGCTGGAAGGTCCAGAAAAAAATGTATCTGATGGGATGCATGGCAAAGGCTTAAAGTTGTGTTAATATGTAAGGGAGCTGAGGCTTGGTGGAAACCAGATGGCTGGATTCAGGGTCCTGGAAGAGGAAATTTGGAGCATTTAGGAAGTCTTTCAGCAGGTGTACCTCGGCAGGAATTGGTGAGGCTGGTTTTCTCATCCAAGGGCCAGCTCCTAAAGTCTGATGGCCCCTGGATGAGAAATTGCCCTGTTGCAGTGACTGTGCACCAGGTGACCACTCTACCTTGACTTCTTCCTCTGATGTGGATTGGGGATGGCAGAAAAACGAAATGGTCTCTCAGAAGCTGCCTCTGACTCCCATGCCTAGGCTAGGAAGCTGTATTCTGACCTCCCACTGCCTCCCTCACCACCCAGCACAGCCCATTATATTCCCCACTAGATTATATTTCCTTGAGACTGTGTCTTTTCATCTCTGCATTCCCAGCACAGTACTTGGTGGAGAGTATATGAAAATAATATCTTACACTTGCTGCCTGCTTTCTCCCTTGCTGAGTAGTCCAGGGACTATGCTAAGAGCTTTATATAGAGTATTTCAGGCTGGCCAGTTAGCTCCATTGGTTAGAGCTCAGTGTTATAACACCAAGGTCAAGGGTTTGGATCCCCATACCAGCAAGCCACCAAAGAAACAAAAAACAAAAAAACACCTATGATAGGTACTATTATCATTTCTAGTTTATAGATGAAGAATCTGAGGCTCAGAGAAGTTAAGTGATTTGCTGAAGGACACACAGCAACAGAATGACGGAGCCAGGATTATCCATGGTCTGTGAACTGGTAGCATTACCTGGGAGCTTATTAAAAATGTAGATCCCCACCCCAGGCCTGCTGAATCAGAAAATGCATTTTTAAAAAATCTCCAGCTGACTTGTGTACACATTTCAAAGTTTAAGATGTACTGATCTGGTAGACTAAAAAAATTAGTTTGCTGAATGAAAAAATGATCCAAGTTTGCATCCCACCTTCACTGCTTACTTGCTCTATGGTTATGGGGGAAATGGAAATGTAAAGTCTCATTTTCCTTATATGTATTACGGGAAAAATAAAGGAATCTACAAAAGAGTACCTGTGAGGATCCAATAAGGTCATGCCTGTAAAGCCTGGCCCATTCTAAGAGTGCAGTAGAAGTTACCTATTATTGATAGCTAATCCCCTCTCTGAATCAGATTTAGCTCATAAAAAGTAGAATAAAGGTGTTGTACTAAAAGGTCTCTGATCCTAACTTTGTAGCCTTGTCAATCCTGAGAACTTTAGGGTAGAAATGCCATTAGCCACCATAGGTTAGAAATGTGTTACATTGCGCTCATTAGTTTTCCCTTCCACACCCACCGTTGTATCAAACTGCAAACAAAGCATTTCCCTTTTCCCTTTCTAACCCAGTGTTTCACAGCTGAGGGAATTTTTCCCCGGGTTGACTCTTGCTACCCTTATTCACAGCTCTGACTCCTGCTCTCCCATTTTTCTGCAAAAGATTTCAGAAAGAAGTGCATGTTGATTTGCTGTATGGTTTCTTGATTAGATAGCAGATTTGTAACTGGGGTGGATGTGACAATCAGGCAGGCTTTGATTAGACTTTTCTGATATGTAAATCCAGGTGGATAAGATAAGTGGCGTTAGGCTGCGGCTGGCAACAAAGGTAGAAAGAAATCCCAGGTGACTGGAATTAAAGAACCCTCTGAGCAGGGTGTCGGTGCAAATAATGTGAATTTCAAAGAGCCAGGGATAAACACTCACTTTCAGATGGGCTAATTTATGCGGGAAGTCATTTGAGAAGCCAATTCTCTCATCCCCAAGAGTTCATAGAAGCTAGCAAAAAATGGTTAGGCACTGGAATGTAAACATTGGTAATTGGTAATTAATGGGCACACCTACGAGGAAGGCATATGCCAAATTAAATTGATTGCCTGAATCATTCATTGATTCATTAAATGGTGTATGTATTTTTTAAAGCTCCTTTTCCATCCAGGTGCTATGCTTGGTGCTGGAGAGTCAGAGATAAATAGGACTACATTCAGCTTTATAAGAGCCCACAAATGAAGGAGACAGAGTGTGGCTAAAACATAAATAATGCTGTTCTCTCCTTTCTTCATTCATTTGTTCTTTCAGTTCCTGCTCTGTGTGGGGCACTGGACTGGGCTGGAGGATATATGGGAAAAAAAATGGACCAAATCCCAGCCCACCCGGGCTCATGCACCTACACTGCTCTAGCCCCAGTCCCTTAGACAGTAAGCACCTAGTAGGCATATAGTCGGCCCCCCAAAATATCCATGAGCAGATTCGTGAATAGAGAGACAGCCATTAAACAAATAATTGCATGAGTAATGAATTACTAATTGTCCTAAGTGCTAGGGAAGAGAATTGTGTGGCAGGGTGCTCTGAGAAAACAAAACAGGGTGACTTAATCCTATCTAGGAATCTAGAGAAGTCTTTCCCAAGGAAGTAACGAATAAAATGACACCTGAAGGAGAGCAGCAGTTAGCCAGGTAATAAAAGAGTATGGGGAATGCTGTTCCGGGTGGGAGAAGGCAGCACATGTGAAGGCACCAAAGGGAACTAGCTTCGTGACACTGAGGTGCTGAGACAACTGCAAGGTGACAGGCCATGTTTAGTAAAGGAGGGAGTGAAATAAGAGTGTAGGGGGAGGCAGGGGCCAGATTTTGCCCAGGATTTTAGAGCGTGTTTAGGAATTGGGAATCAATGCTCAGCCTCCTGACTACCTGTGGCAGGGCACCATCGTAGCTCCATACCAGGGCCTTGCAGAACTATGAATGGTGTCCCTTGGATTCACGCAAGGAGAGGGCCTGTGCCTTCTGGCAATACCTGGAGAATCAACCTGACAAAGGTAGGACTGGCGACCTCTTAAAAGACAATGAAAGTGAATGGCTTGCATAGAAATTAAAAAATGAAAAATAAATAAATAATCTCAAGGCACAGATTTGGAGCCAGCAGGCCCTGCATCTGAGTCTTAGAACTGCCACTCATTCATTTCATGTGTGACCCTGGACAAGTCATCAAATGTCTCTAAGTCTCTCCCAGAGAGGGGAAGTTTACATGATTCTTTGTGGAAAAGACTTTACCTAGTGCTTACCACATAGTAGGTGTTCTCTTTCCTTTCTGTAGCTTTGCTCTAAATTAACCTAGAGATAGCCCTGTGACCAGGGTTAGATTGAGGTGTTTGGAGTCCTCAAAAAGTTGGTGTACTTCCAAAATGACATTTCTAAACGTCAGGTATTTACTTAATGGGGATGAGAAGAAACTGATTTTCTTTTTTATTTGTTTTAAGAGATGACCGGTAAGGGGATCTTAACCCTTGATTTCATGTTGTCAGCACCACACTCTCCCAAGTGAGCTAACCAGCCATCCCTATATAGGGATCCGAACCCATGGCCTTGGTGTCTTCAGCACCACACTCTCCCAAGTGAGCCACAGGCTGGCCCCTGAGACTGATTTTCTTAATAAATATCTTCAAAATAAAGTATCTGTATTACTTTGAGTTGCGTTAGAATTGTGATTTTATAAACCCCAAACTTCCTGTGTTTAAAATTTAGATAATAAAATAACTCAGTTTCTCCTGGGTAAACAACACTGTGCTATGGATTATTCAGTTTCAAAATTCCAGGTACCTTTTGGCTGGTGATTTCAAATGACTCATAGCTGGCTCATCTCTGCGTGATGAAGGATATTGGGGAAGTTTATAGCTGCAGGGATTAGCTTTTACATGCAGATCATAAAAATACCCTGTGGGACAGGTGGTCACCAGCAAATTGTTTACTATACTTTTATAGGGGAGTAGAACAGGAATATTCATGTGTAGTTTTTGTCTGCTTTTCATCTTCTGGTAACAGAACCCCTCTTTCTTGTGAGGAAGCTACTTTGTGCAGTTTATTATATAAATCTTCCCTTCCATCATCACGGGATGGGCACACACTCCAGGCCTGGTTAGTCAGAGTACCACTTTCTCCCTAAGCGTAATAATTGGCTCAGAGTTAGGCCCATCAGAGCATTAGCTTTGAAGGAACTCCTGGGAAACAGTATTCTCTCCCTTCTAAGAGTCCTAGCTGTAAAGACAATGTTAGCCGAAAACTACCAGAGCCCATCTTTGCCACCACTTAGGAGGAGCCTGCCTGAAAGAGAAGGAAGCAAAGTGAATCAAGGCAGCGTGTCCTGGCAACCATTACTTGAAACACTAATGTGATTTGAACCTCCTGAAAGACACTGTGCTCCTGAACTTTGCAGTTGTGTGCCAAAAATAGTCATTCTTCTTGTGTGTCTTTTATAGCGATACTGAAAAAGAAGTGACACGCTATGATCTGCACATATTTAAAGCGTATTATTTGATAAATTTTAACATTTGGGTTCACTCATGAAGCCATCACCACAATCACAATAAACCTCCATGTATGGTTTTTAAAAACTAGTTTGACTTGTACATCCATGTTCATAAATAGCAATATTATTCTTAATAGCCAAAAGGTAGAAGTAACCCAAGTGTCCATCAATGAATGAATGGATAAACAAAATGTGGTATATATACAATGGAATGCTATTTAACCTTAAAAAGCAAGCAAATTCTGACACATACTACAGCATAGGCAAACCTTGAGGATATTATGCTAAGTGAAATAAGCCAGGCACAAAAGGGAAAACACTGTATGATTCCACTTTTCTGAGGTACCTAGAGTAGTCATATTTATAGAAATGGAAAGTAGAATGGTGGTTTCCAGGACTGGGGAAGGGTGGAGGGAGAAATGGGAAGTTATTTTTTGATCGCTGTAGAGTTTCCAGTTTTGTAAAATGAAAATGTTCTGGAGATGGATGGTGGTGATGGCTGCATAACAATGTGAATGTACTTAATGCTGCTAAACTGTACACATAAAAATGGTTAGGAAGGTGTTATAGAGAGAACTGTGCTGCTCTAAAATTCATATGTTGAAGTCCCAACCCCTAATGTAACTGTATTTTGGAGAGAGGGCCTTTAAGGGGGTAATTAAGGTTAAATGAGGTCATAAGGGTAGGGGCTAATGCAATATAACTGATGTCTTTATAAGAAAAGGAAAAGACACCAGAGCCCTCACTTCGTGCACACACAAAGGAAAGGCCATGTGAGGACAAAGAAGGCGGCCATCCACAAACCAGGAAGAGAGCCCCCACCAGAACCAACCTTGGCTAACACCTTAATCTTAGACTTCCAGCTTCCAGAACTGAGAATACGAATTTGCAATGTTTAAGCCACTGAGTCTGTGGTATTTTTTTAGGGCAGCCTGTAGTAGTCTATTTCTATTGCTTCTAACAGAATACCTGAAACTGGGTAATTTATAAAGCAACAAAATTTGTTTCTTACAGTTTGGGAAGCTGGGAAGTCCATGGTCCATGGGGTCTATCTGGTGAGGGCCTTCTTCTGGATGGGAACTGTCTATAGGGTCCTGTGGCAGTGCAGGGTATCACAAAGGAAGAATGGGCTGAGCAAGAGAGTTAACCCTCACACTTGCCCTCCTTATAAAGCCATCAGAACCATGCCCATTACTATAGGAATGGATCAATCCATTCACGAGGGCACAGTTCTTGCAATCCAATCAACTATTAAAACCCCACTTTTTAAATACCATACTCAGATTCCCCACCGTCTTAACACTCTTAACACTGTTACAATAGAGATCAACTTTCCAATACATGAAATTTGGGAGAACACATTTGACCAATAGTGCCACCCAAGCTGAATAACACAGACAGTGAATTTTATGTTTTGCGTATTTTCCCAAAATTTTTTAAAAATCCAACAACCTAGTTTGGCTTGGTTTTCTGTTGTCTATGACCTGAAGACCCCTCACTAATGTGGCAACCAATTTAAATTTTATGACATAAAGAATCCCACGTGGCATCTGTGTTAATTGGAATAGCATTTCCAGATTTTTCAGAGGTTTTGCTGCTTTCTGTACTTGGCACCCCAGGCAGCTGCCTCCCTGGGCTCTGGCCTCTCATTCTGGCTCTAAACCTCTCAAGGAGAGAACTGACCCCGGTGTGCTCCAGAAACAGACTGAGTGGCTTCATTTGTTTAAATCCTGGGTCTTACACTTCAAATCCCTGATTCCTGGGCCCAAAGGAGTCTTCCCAGAAAGACATAGCCTGAGGCAGCCTTAAAAAAAAAAAAAAAAAAATTTCCTTCTCCTTAGAGCCTTCCATTCCATTTCCAGATGTTCCTATTTGGAAATCTTCCCTTATCTGCCTCTTTAAGTGCCAGCACTCAAGAAGGGCCCAGCCCCACTGACAGCCCCCAGGCTTCCTGCTAAAGGGATTTTACAGTATCAGTACTAACACCCCAGCCTATTAGATTGCAGAAATCCTTTCAAGGCAAGTTGTAACTTATCTGAGAAAAACATCACAGAGTGTATTTGTAGCCTGGAATCCTTGAGCAAGAAGGTAACAGATGAAATAACTTATTAGTTCTCTCTCTTCCCGTGATTCTCTGTGAATGAAAGACTCCACTATACCTATTTATCAGACTTTTTGCTTCAGGCTGTTCCCCCCGAGCCTCTGATGCCTGCCAACATTTGCACACCTGTCTGAGGTCAATGTGCACTGGCAGTGACAAAAAGATAGATCCACTTACTGAGCATGTACTATGTGCAGACACTATACAAAACATTGCACTTGGGTTACCTCAGTTATGCCTTTTGGTAATGCTGTGAAGTAAATTTTAGCAACCCTGTTTTACAGATGGAGAAACTAAGGCTGAGAAAGTACAAGCAACTGGCCTGGATTTACCTATCTAGTCAGTTGGCATAGTCAGAATTTGAAACCAGACCTATTTGTCTCAAAATACTATACAGTTTTCTCCAAGATATACTGTCCGCAACACAGAATTTTAACTTCTCTGAAATAACTTTGTTCTGTATATTCCTATACCTTGATATTGCCTTTACAAATTTGGCTGGTCCATTCCACTCCCTGAACGTCGGTGGTGGTATTGATCATGCTGAGATATCATTAATTTCCCGAACATCTAACATGCGCCAGCCACCAGGACCTTTTCTTAATTTATCTCTCATTCTTGTACCACTGAGCAAGTAGGTACTATTTTCTTCATTATACAGATTATGGAGACAGTCTCAGAGAAGGTAAAGGATTTGCCCAGGTCACACAGCCAGTAAGGAGCAGAGTGAATTCTTGCTGGGTCTGTCTGATTCCACAGCTCAGACGCCCTGTGCAAGGCTTTGAATCCACTGGATTCAAGAGACAGTGGCACTTTCATGGCAGGCAGACAGTAATATCTTACATTTTTAATTGTCATTTACACAGTGATTTTACCATCACCTGGCTATGTATCAGAGCACTTTGGAAGTTTAATTTTAAAAAATAAATTCTTGAACTCCATCTCAAAATAATATGATTCTGTGGTCTACCACCAATATTACCTATGCGGAAAAATGAGGTTGGCAAACAGGATCTAGGATGAGATGTATGTATACTTTAGGATGCGGTTTTTTTGGTTTGTCTGGTTTGTTTGCTTTTCAGGATAATATTCTAGAAGTAGGATTGCTGGATCAAAGGCTAAGAATATTTTTATGGTGTGTATGTGTGTTATACCAAATTGTATCCCCCAGCCCACCCTCACATTCATATGTTAAAGCCCTAACTCCCAGTGAACCTGTATTTGGAGATAGGGCCTTGAAAGAAGTAATTAAGGTCAAACAAGGTCATAAGAGTGAGGCCCTAAAACAATATGACATTGTCCTTATAAGAAAAGGAAGAGACACTAGGGATGGGTGTGTACAGAGGAAAGACCATGTGAAGAAGCAACAAGAAAGTGGCCATCTGCAAGCCCAGGCGAGAGGCCTCAGGAGAAACCAAACCTGCAGACACCTTGAGCTTGAAGTTCTAGCTTCCAGAACCATGAGAAAATAGATGTGTATTATTTAAGCTACCCAGTCTGTGGTATTTTGTTATGTTAGCCCTAGCAAACTAATACAGTATATACTTTGGTTTTTTCTCCAAATTGTTTTTCATAAAATTGGGGCTAATTCATGTTCTTCCAGGAGAGTGTTCCAGCAGAAGGTCCACCTGTCTCCCTGTACCCTCACTACACTGCTTACTATAAGGTTTTAAATCAACGCCGATCTGAAAAGTATGTTGTTGTGTTAACTTCCATTATTGTTTTTGTTTTAGTATTTCCCCTACTGAAAGGGAAATGTTTTTATAGTTGTATTGGCTACTTTTATTTCTTCTTTCATGTCTTTTGCTCATTTTTATTTTTATTTTGTTTTAATTATTTATTTATTACAAATATTCATGAGACTATGAAACAAATGAATATGGACAAAGCTGATTGTCCCCTCTCCTGCCCATGATGTGAGGGCCAGATTCAAACTGGGGGCATATCCATTACCAGAAATTACTTTTGTACCCTTTGTCCCCTCCCAAGTATCCCCCAACCTCCTTACCCTTCCCCCCTCTCCTCCACTCCAATTTGTAGCCCTAGGAATGTTCCCTCCCTCTATTAGATCACGGCACTACTGTGGTCTTTCTTTCCTGCCTTTCTTCCTCTCTTAGCTCCCGCATATGAGTGAGCACATGCGGTATTTATCCCTCTGTGCTTTTCTTGTTTCACTCAACATAAGTTTCTCCAGGTTCATCCATGTTGTTGCAAATGGGAGTGTTTCATTCTTTTTTATGGCAGAGTAGTATTCCATAGTGTCTATATACCACAGTTTCCTTATCCGGTCATCTATTGATGGACGTTTAGGCTGGTTCCATATCTTGGCTATTGTAAAAAGAGCTGAAATAAATATGGGAGTGCAAATATCTCTTCAACATGATGATTTCCATTCCAATGGATATATACCCAGAAGAGGGATTGCTGGATCATATGGAAGATCTATCAAGATCTATCTGTAGTTGTTTGAGAAACCTCCAAATTGTTTTCCAAAGTGGTTGTACTAATTTACAGTCCCACCAACAGTGCAGTAGTGTTCCCTTCTCTCCACACCCTCGCCAGCATTTGTTATTCACCATCGTTTTGATTATAGCCACTGAAGTTGTATCTCAATGTGGTTTTAATTTGCATTTCCCTGATGACTAGTGATGTTGATCATTTTTTTCATGTACCTGTTGGCCATTTGTATGTCTTCCTTTGAAAAATGTCTATTCAGCTCCTTTGCCCATTTTTTAATTGGGTCATTTATTTTTTTACTGTATAATTGCTTGAGTTCTATGTATATTCTGGATATTAGTCCCTTGTTGGATGCATAGTTAGCAAAAATTTTCTCCCACTCTGTAGGTTGTCTTTTCACTCTGTTGATTGTTTCTTTTGCTGTACAGAAAATTTTTAGTTTGATACAGTCCCATTTGTTTATTTTTTCTTTTGCTGCTTGTGCTCTCAGGCTCGTGTTCATAAAGCCTATGCCCTGACCTAACTGCTGAAGTGTTTCACCTATATTTTCCCTTAGTAATTTTAAAGTTTCAGGTCTTATACCTAGGACTTTGATCCATTTTGAGTTGATTTTAGTGTATGTTGAGAAATGCATATCTCATTTCATTCTTCTGCATATGCATATCCAGTTTTCCCAGCACCACTTGTTGAAGAGGCAATCTTTTCCTCAATGTAGATTTTTGTTGCTTTTGTCTAATATCAGATGGCTATAAGTCTGAAGAGTGATTTCTGGGTTCTCTATTCTACTCCACTGGTCTGAATGTCTATTTTTATACCAGTACCATGCTGTTTTGGTTACAACAGCTTTGTAGTATAATTTGAAGTCAGGCACAGTTATACCTCCAGCTACGTTTTTTGCTCAGGATTGCTTTGGCTTTTGTTTTTCCATATGAAAGGCAAGATTGTTTTTTCCATTTCTGTGAAGAATCGTTGGTATTTTGATGGGGATTGCATTGAATCTGTAGATAGCTTTGGGTAGTACAGACATTTTCACAATGTTAATTCTTCCAATCCAAGAGCATGGAATATCTTTCCATCTTTTTGTGTCTTCTTTAATCTCTTTCAGAAGTGGTTTGTAATGCTCATTGTGGAGGTCTTTCACCTCCTTGGTTAAATTGATCCCTAGGTATCATATTTTTTTGGTGACAATTGTAAATGGGCTTACTTTATTTCTCTTTCTGTTAATTCATTATTTGAGTATATAAATGCTACTGATTTGGGGGCATTTATTTTGTATCCTGCAATGTTACTGAAGTTATTAACCAGCTCTAGGAGTTTTTGGTATAGTCTTTAGGTTTTTCTATATACAGTATCATGTCATCTGCAAATGGGGAAAGTTTGACTTCATCTTTTCCAATCTGGATTTCCTTTATTTCTTTCTCTTGCCTGATTGCTCTAGCTAGTACCTCCAGTACTATGTTGAATAGAAGTGGTGAAAATAGATATCCTTGTCTTGTTCCTGTCCTTAAGGGGAAGGCCTTCAATTTTTCCCCATTCAGAATAATACTGGCAGTGGGCATGTCATAAATGGCTTTTATTGTGTTAAGATACTTTCCTTCTATACCTAATTTGCTGAGAGTCTTTCATGAAGGAATGTTGAATTTTGTCAAATGCTTTTTCAGCATCTATTGAGATGATCATAGGTCCTTGTCCTTGAGCTTGCTGATGTGATATATCACATTTATTGACTTTCATATGTTGAACCATCCTTGCATCCCTGGGATGAATCCCACTTGATCATAGTGTATAATTTTTTTAATATGTTGCTGTACTCTAATTGCTAATATTTTGCTGAGGATTTTAGCATCTAGGTTCAACAAAGATATTGGCCTATAATTTTCTTTTTTTGTTGTGTCTTTATCTGGTTTTGGTATCAGAGTTATGTTGGCCTCATAGAATGAGTTTGGGGGAGTAGCATCTGTTTCAGTTGTTTGGTATAGTTTCATGGGAATTGGTATTAACTCCTCTTTAAAAGTTTGATAGAACTCAGCTGTAAAGCCATCCAGACCCGGACTTTTTTTTGTTGGAAGATTGCTAATTACCGCTTCAATCTCCTTGCTTGTTATTGGTCTGTTCAAGTTTTCTATCTCTTCTTGGTTCAGTCTTGGTAATTTATAGGTGTCTAGAAACTTATCCGTATCTTCCAGATTTTCAAATTTGTTGTTATACAGCTGTTTATAATAGTCCTAATGATTCTTTGTATTTCTGTGGTATCAGTTGTAATGTCTCACTTTTTATTTCTGATTTTTGTTATTTGGGTCTTCTCTCTCCTTTGTTTTGTTAATATAGATAATGGTGTGTCTATTTTATTTATCTTCTCAAAAAACCAACTTTTAGTTTTGTTGATATTTTCTATTGTTTTTTGGGTCTCTTTTTCATTTAGTTCTGTTCTTATCTTAATTATTTCTTTCCATCTACTGCCTTTAGGTTTGGATTGCTGTTGTTTTTCAAGTTCTTTGAGGCATAGTGTTAGGTCATTTATTCGAAGTCTTTCCATTTTTTTGATATAAGCATTAACTGCAATAAATTTGCCTCTTAGTACTGCTTTTGCAGTATTCCACAAGTTTTGGTATGATGTATCTTTATTTTCATTAGTTTCTAGAAATTTTTTGATTTTCTGTTTAATTTCTTCTTGGACCCATAGGTCATTCAGGAGCCTATTATTTATTTTCTGTGTATTTGTGTAGGTTCCAGCATTTTGCTTATTGTTTATCTCCAGTTTTAGTCCATTGTGGTCTAAAAAGATTGTTTGAATGATTTCAATTTTTTAAAAATTTGCTGAGACTAGATTTGTGACCTAATATGTGGTCTGTCCTGGAGAATGTACCATGATCTGATGAGGAGAAAGTGTATTCTTTAGCTGCTGGGTAAAATGTTCTGTATATATCTGCAAAGTCCAGTTGTTCTAGAGTATAGATTAAATCCTGTGTCACTTTGTTGACTTGTTGCCTGGAAATCCTGTCCCATACTGAGAGAGGGGTGTTCAGATCACCTGCTATTAATGTATTAGGTCCTATCTCCTTCTTTAGGTCTAAGAGTGTTTGCTTGATATATCTGGGTGCTCCAGTATTGGGTGCATACATGTTTATGATTGTTATGTCTTCTAGCTGGATGGATCCATTTATCATTATATAATGGCCTTCTTTGTCTTTTTTAATGTTTTTTGGCTTAAAGTCTATTTTGTCTGATATAAGAAGAGCTACTCCTGCTCGTTCTTGGTTTCCATTTGCATGGTATATCTTTTTCCATCCCTTCACTTTTAGTCTATGAGTGTCTCTACAGGTGAGGTGGGTCTCTTGAAGACAGCATATACTTGAGTCTAGCTTTTTAATACAGACAGTTAGTCTGTGTCTTTTGAATGGGGAATTTAGTCCATTCACATTTAGAGTAGTATTGAGAAGTGTTGTTTAATTCCTGTCATTTAATTGCTACTTGTTCAGGTGGTTTAAATATCTTTTGATCATTATTTCCCTTTTTATTTCTCTTCTTCAATGTGAGTTGGGAATTTAAGGTGGAATGATTTAACTTCTTTCTCTTTCTTGCTGGCAGTTTTGTTTTAATGTGGGTTTTGCTCTTTCCTGTGTATTCATGATGGTGGTCACCATTATTCAGATTCCAGATGAATGATTCCCTTGAGAATTTCTTGCAGGGCTGGTCATGTGGTGGTGAACTCCCACAACTTTTGTTTATGTGGTAAATACACTATTTCTCCCTCGTTTCTGAAGGAGAGCCTTGCTGGGTAAAGAATTCTTGGCTGGCAGGTTTTTTTCTTTTAGTATTTTGAATATATCTGGAATGATATTCTTTCTTCTGGCCTGTAAGGTTTTGGTTGAGAATTCTCCTGTTAGTTTGATGGGGGTTCCCCTGTAAGTGACCTGACACTTTTCTCTTGCTGCTTGTAGAATTCTTTCTTTGTCTTTGAGCTTTGCAAATTTAACTATAATATGTTTGGGGGAGGATATTTTTGGGTTGAATCTGTTTGGGGACCTTTGAGCTTCCTGGATCTGAGGGTCTGTATCTTGCCCTATACCTGGGAAGTTTTCTGTGACTATTTCCTTGAGTATGTTTTTGATACCTTTTCCTTTCTCCTGACCTTCAGGAATACCCACAATTTGGATATTAGAGCACTTGAGATTGTCTGCTATCTCTCATAGATTTTCCTCATTATTTTTAATTCTTTTTTCCTTTTTTTGTCTGCCTGAGTTATTTCAAAAAGACCATCTTCAAGCTCTGAAATTCTTGCCTCTGCTTGCTCTACCCTGCTGCTCAAGCTCTCAGTTGTGTTTTTTATTTCATTGAGTGAGTCATTTCTAGAAGTTCTGCTACACTCTTTTTTACGGTATTAATGTCTTTGTAGAATTCCTCCCTCATACTCTGGATTTTTTTCTTGTTTCATTGTGTTCTCTAATTGAGTCTTCCTTTATTTCTTCAAGTTTTCTTAAGATCGTTGCTTGAAATTCTTTTCAGACATTTCAAGGATTCCCTTTTCCATGGAGTCTAACTTTGGGGCATTACTGTATCCTTTCGGTGGTGTCATTTCTTCTTGATTGCTTGTACTTCTAGTATTTTTTTGCTGATGCTTGGTTATTTGGTAGGGGGTTTGCTTCTTCTATTATGCCAAGTTTGGCTGTGGAGTGGCCCTGGTTGCTATGGGGGTCAATTGTCTTTGCTTGACAGTAAGTGTGGTGGTGGTTATGTTAAACCACCTTGGTTCCCATTTGAGACTCTGTGGTCATAGCATGAGCCCCTAACGCTGTGGAGTTCTGCTGGGCCAAACTTGGTGGGTCAGATCTGTAAGCTGGTGCTCCCCCCTGGGTCTGAGGTGGGGTGAGGGACCACGTCCAGCTGTGCAGTTCCACTGGCTGGTGTTGCTGCCAGCTGCCCCCAGTAGGCTCACCTGCATGGTGCCAGTTCAGGGCATGGGAGCAGGGTCTGGAGCTCCCTGCCTGCCTGGGTCTGAGGTGGCAGGGTGAGGGGGCTGCATGGAGCCATGTGGTTTTGCTCATTTTTATATCAGAGAGATTGCTTTTTTTTCTTTATTAGTAGAAGATCTTTATATATCAAGAACATCACTTACATATTAAAATAGCAAAGATATTAGCTTTATCTTTAAAATGTATTGTAGATATTTTCCCCAGGTTATAACCTAATTTTTTTAAATTTAGTTTTAATTATATTTTATAAAATCTATTAACTTTTCTATTTTCTCTTTTTGAAACAGTACCTTCTAATGTCTTGCTCGTCTAATGAGCTAGTCTCACTTTATCCTGCAGATTAAGGTCAACACCATAAAAATATAGAAATAAACACTTGTATTTTTATCTAGTTATTTGTTTCTGGGTTCTATTTAGGAGTAAGCTGTAAAGTATTTATCTTCCCTCAACCAGTGATGAACCAATTGTCCCAATACATTTATTTAGTAATCCATCCTTTTCCCCAGTTTTAAAACATCCTCTTTATTGTATACTAAAATGTTATAATATGCTTGGATCTATTTTTGGCCTTTCAATTTTGCTCCATTGGTCTATTTTGTTTAAATTACATGTGAGCTTTCAAATGCTGCATAAATAAGAAAATGAGCACCCAGATTTCACTATTTGCCGAGATCCAAATGATTTTCTTTATTTGCTCTGTGTCTCTTTCCCTAATGTAAGCAAATGAGGAGGGCACTCACTTTTTCCTTGATGTATTGTAATGATGATAAGACTTTAACCTTCTTTATATTCAGGAATTTAATTCTCTGGTATTTACTGGAATGACATTAATCATTTTAATCACAATAAACTCATTTGATAGTAATGTGGATGTCCTAAGAATTTAGATAACACTTCCATTTTAATTTGCCAATAATTAACTTTACCATTATGTTATGGTGTTATCAGTGTCGAAAATAGAACCTTGCAGATGAACTTTAAGAAAACACCATTCCTTCGAGGGGAGAGAGTCTGGGGAAAAAGCAGGCTAACAGAATACAGATGTCTCTTATTGGTCTTAATGCAGCTGTTAGATGTACGGTCCATGTTGAGCTGATGCTGCCCACAGATGGAGAAATAAAAGTGACCTGAATGCTCCCCATATGTGTAATCAGTCTTTCCTCTTCCCCTATAAATCATCCCCCCCAAAAACTTTGTGAAATGGTGAATGCAATTATGTGGGGAATGGGGCTGAGGAAGAATTTAGGAGAGGAGAGCAGCAGAGTGGCCCCAGGAGTCACAGGGATAGTGGGTAAGGGAATGGCTATTGGCTTGCTTAGGCCCTGAGGCCAAACACTCACAGCTGGAGAAGTGAATGGGATTTAATGGTAGCTTTTCTGGTAGAGGGGCCAGCCTGCTTGCACTAGTATGATCCATCTCCTAGTCTGTCTGATGTCTGTATTCTTTACCTCGGTTCTGATGTCAGCTTTTATATGTATTACCTAGTGACCTTGGGCTCTTCATTGCTTTGAGTCTTGGTTTCCTCAACTGTGAAACAGAAATAATCATACTTCTTTTGGGTTATGGGAAAATTGGAGCAAATGTTTTAAACTGACCTGCAGCAGAATGGCTGAAACAGTAAATCCCTTTAAAGTCATATCTTCATCATTGAGATTACTATTATAATCCTGTGGTAAGGAACTCATGGTAGAATTGAGGAGGTGAGAAGATTAAGCCATAAAGATTAGACATTGAGACTTAACTCTGCCCTTTGTTAGCTGTGTGACCTGGAAAAGAAATTATACAGTCTTTCTGGGATAGAGTCTCCTGATACGTAAAAGGGAGACTAGTAATCCCACAGCAATTTGTGTCTCAGTTTTTGTGAGAATAAATTACCTAGTGGTTGGGAAAGAGCTCTGAAAACCCTGTAGGTATAATTTGCCTTTCAAATGTGATATTATTATTCCTTAGAGACCTCTTAGCAAGCCCTGGAACCCTGTAGATGTTGCTAGCCCTGACTCAGATTACATGATGGAAGAATTCTCATGGTCCCAGCAAAGAAGGAGGAGTTGGGGGAAGTTAATGTGAGTACGATTTTAACTCATTTAGGAAGAACTTTCTGATCAACATCAGGGATATGTGACAGAATTCATCTGGGAAATTATCCCAGGTGGCTTGAGTTGCCTAGGGAGACATTGAGCTCCTGGTTATTGGCCATATTCTGGCATAAAGAGGAGAGATGTTCATCTGGCAGGAATGCTATAGAATGGAGGCCAGCATTGGTGGGAAATATATTCACTTCACAAGCACTCATTATTTCATCCTCAGAGTTTACCACATGCCAGACTCTATGATTGACACCAAAGTTGAAAAACACTGGATCCCATAATCAGTCAGGACTCTTGATTGGAAGCAACAGACAGAGATGGCTCCATCTAACTTTAGAAAAAGAGTGAGAGGAAAGTACTGTGGAGTTTGCTGAGTTGAGGAAGGATTGACCATTAGAGGGAAGAGAGGAGCAAGGACAGGTCAATGGATCACAGAAGGGGGAACAAATGAACTGTGCTGGAAGAATGATTCGATATAAAACTCTTCCAATATTTTGTTACTTCCCTTAAGATTCAAACTCCCTGAAGTATGAATCTGGCCTAATTTTACTTGCCCACCAGAGGAGGACGTGTGTGAAGGAAATCCTTATCAACCATTTCATCAGGACCACATGGGATGGGGTGCTGGCATGATTCTCTGAAGAAAAAGTAAGAGTCATTACCAAAATAAGAGGTAGAGGATCTCAGGAAAGCAAAAAAAAAAAAAAAAAAAAAAAAGACAGATGAGTGTTACATTCCCTGCCCTCAGAAAGTCACAGCACAATGAAGGAGATAAACAAACAAAACAGTGCAGAGCTGTGGGAACACGTGGGGGGGGGGGGACACTACGTCACCCAACCCTGGGGGCTTCAGCAGAGGGAGGGGTGAGCTGAATTCTATTCCAAGGGAAGAGCAAGAAGTGAGCTGAGATGCTGGTGGGGAGAGAAGAGGTTCTAAGCCTCCTTCTGACTCTGAGATTCAATGAAACTGAGCATCAAGGCCCTGGAACACCTTTGCTTTGTGATGCTTTCAGTTATCTATGCTTTTGCTTTGTTTCCCCAACTAGATCATAAACTCCCTTAAAATGAGGGCCTCCAGATACTAAGGCATATGGTAGCTGGACTGAATTCATGTAATCACAGAGCCCTGTGATTAGTCTTACCCTCTTCATTCCACAGTTGAGGAGATAGGAGCCTGGTGGCCCAAGTAACTTGTACCTGGCCCCAGAGGTGGCTCAAAGAACAGAAGGGAAGTGAACTACTGGAAAGCTCTGAGAAGGTTTATGAACCTCTCTTCTCATTTTAAAATAAGTGCTAGGTATACATACTTAACCAGATTATATATTTATCCAGGGCATACGTTCATGGACTAATCATACTAATATCAGGATGTAATATATTCCCCAGCTGTGCTAAGCATGATGCTGGACATAGGACCAGGCAGGAGGAGACGGATCAAAGAGTCTCAGAATTGTGTAAGTGGAACAGATCTTAGAAATTTAAATGCCTGAGGAGCTAGAAGAGAACATAGATGTGTGAATTAGCTGCATGCAGGGTCCAAGACAAAGGGGAAAAGACTGTGACGAACCAGAACGGTCTGGTTCACATTCGCCATTTGAGGGAGGAAGACTCTACTTGGCTCAAGCCAATCATTGTGCCCTGAAAGAACGCAGCTCAATGTTTTCAGAGCTTCTAATTTTTAAGAGAAGATAGAAGTTTAGATTTATATAATCTTGTGAGATTTTAGATTATTGGCAACAAATGAAAATTTATTTTAGATATAGTACAATCATATCATTTTTAAAGTCCTCTAATTTATGTTATCTCTTTGGTTTAGAGGTTTCTCTTACCTGTCATCCATTAGCCATGAGACCTAATGGAGAAGGATTTGATGTAGAGGAAATTCCTTCCACACAGAAGACGGAGAAGGAAAGCTTGGGGCTTTTGTTCTGGGGGAGTATGAGAGAAAGTAGAGGGTGGAAGTAGAGGAGGAAACGAAATGGCAGGATTCTTATTAATCTCTCATTCTGATTAACCTTCTGCTGTGCAGCCATATCTTGACAAGGGGTTGGGGGAGCTAGTAATGCAGATATCCAGATGGGTATGAGGGGACTCACAAACATAGGAAGCTGGAGCCCCCTTCTCTGGGTATTGCCTGGGAGAGAGACTATGAGGCTCTAGGGCAAGTTCTGCACCTGGCTTGGCACCATGTCACATAGGAGATCATAACAGATATCTGTATAGAATTGTCTGAGAGAATAGGTCTGAGTAATATTTCTCTTTCCCTATTGCCTGTATAGGGAGGCATTAGGATATCCCAGAAGTGGAATGTAGAGGTCTGAGTACAGGCAACGGGAAGAGACAAGGTATTGGTGTTTGCAAAGAAAGGGGTTACATCTAGGACAGAAGATTTCAGCTATGGAAACAGCATGACATTCCAAAGACCCAGAGAGACCAGCAACATCTTAGCAGACACTTTACAGGGTCTAGCACCACAACTAGTCCTGATATTCTACAACAAACCTAGAGAAAATCACATAGCTCTAAGGCCAGAAGGGCATGAAGCCCCACTCCTTCACCCCGACCATGAGCATTTACAGAGAAGAGCCAAGATGTCCAAGAGACTTCATACCAGAAGGGACAGAGATAAAACTAACTGACAAGATTCAGTTTTCACCACTATCCCATGGGACTGGAGGCTCATGAGTTTAGTTAGGGGACTTTTAGGAAGTCTAAGAGTCACACTTTCTCCTGTGTTTGATTTGTTTGATGCCCAGGGAAACCCAAACACAACTGCTAAGCTGAATCTAGCCCATGGGTTACTTGTTTGCAACATGAATCTAATCCAACCCCATTATTTTAAAAGAAAAATTATTTTAAATTGACAGATAAAATTGTGTTTATTTATCATGTAAAACATGATAAAGTATGTGTGGATTGTGGAATGGTTAGATCTAGCTAATGAACAAATGCATTATCTCATATAGGTTTTTTTTGGTAAGAAAAGCATCCACTTTCTCTGCATTTTTCAAGAATACGTTGTATCTTCATTAACTCTAGTCACCATGTTGTATGATAAATCCCTTGAACTTTTTCCTCCTATCTAACTATAATTATGTATCCTTTGACCTACATCTCCTGGTTGCCCTCTGCTCTCTAACCACCCCAGCCTCTGCTAACCACCATTTTACTCTCCACTTCTATGAGATCAACTTTTTTAGATTCCATTTGTGATTAAGATCTGTGCCTGGATTATTTCACCTAACATACTGTCCTCCAGGTTCATCCATGTTGTCTCAAATGCTAGAATTTCATTTTTCATGGCTAAATAGTATTCCATTTTGTATATGTAACACATTTTCTTTATCCATTCATTCATTGGTGGACACTTAGGTTGTTTCCATATCTTGACTATTGTGAGTAATGCTGCAATAAACATGGAAGTGCAGCTATTTCTTTGTCATACTGATTTCATTTTATATATATATATATATATATATATATATATATATATATATATATATATATATATATATATATATGCCCAGAAGTGTGTTTGTTGGATCCAACCCCATCATTTAAAAGTAGAGGAAACTTAGGACCAGAGAGCTCAAGTGTCTAGGGTCACAGAGTGTTTGTGTTTGTATCCTTTAGGATGATTTTAGCTGCTGGTCACAGATCACCTGGATAAAAGTAACTAAAAACATTGGTGTTTATTATGTCACATAATTAGAATTATAAGGTTAGCAGTTCCATGGTCTGTTAACTCAGTAGTTCATTAATTTCTGTGCTCTGAATTCACTTCTCCATTTGTCTTAGTTGTTCCCCTCATGGCCACAAGAAGACTGCCCTGCTTTAGGCATCACATTCCAGCCTACACAGAGGAAAAAGGATTTCCATCAGAGTGGGAAATCTTTTCCTGAAGCCCCCCTTTTGTCTCCATGGCCAGAACTGGGTCATAGGCTCACTGCTAAACTAGTTACCTGCAAAAAGGAATGAGACTGCCCTGGTTGGCTCTGACCAATCATGATTCATCCTGTAGGGCTGAGCCCACCTTCCCTGAGCAAATTGTCTGGTTATCCAGACAGAATCAGGGTCCTGTTAGTAAGGAAGACAGGGACTGTCATGACTGTTGGGGTGGCACCTGCCCCTGTGGTGGAGGTGGAGGCAGGGTCCAGGATCCAGACTCCCCAGCCAGCCCCCCACACTCAGCACCCTTGAGGAAGAGACTCCTATCTACTCATCACATTCACAGTTGCTTGTGGACTTGACATTTGCCTGTTTTATGCACTGAATGTTTGTGTCTTTCTCCACCCCCTAAATTCATATGTTGAAGCCCTAATCCCCAATATGATGGTATTCGGAGATGGGGGTCATTGGGAGTTGATTAGGTGATGGGGGGGGCATGATAGGATTAGTGCCCTTAAAAGAAGCAGGAAAGACCAGAGCTTGCTTTCTCTGTGTCATGTGAGGATACACAGAGACGGGGGCCATCTGCAAGCTAGGATTAAATATCAATTTAATATAAATATGAAATATAACTAACAGAATATATTTCATTTATTATATATTAAATATTTAGTACAGATTTAATATAAATTGATTTCATATAAATTTTGCTACAATTCAGTGAGGTCAGTACCTCCATTCTTATTTTGCAAATTATAAAACTAAGAACCAGAGAGGTTTAGCATTTTGCCCACAGTCACTCAACTCAAAGGTAGTCAGCCCACCCTTCAGGCAAACACAGTTCCCCAGACTTAAGCAGAGACTCCATCCAAGAGACTTCCCATTGTATTCAAATCCTTTACAGATTTGGGGCACTTAAATATCCAGCACAGCCTACTCCTTGAAGCTCATAGTATTAAAAAAAAAAAAAAAAGAACCATATTTAGGTCGTTCATTTTATTTTTTGTTTCCCCAGAGTTTTCTCTGAAGTGTTACACTAAAAATATGTCATTCTATTAATGTCTTTTTTATTCCCTTTCCCAATCCTCCAAAGCTTTAAAAGATTTTACCTCTGTCAAGTGCAGAAATTGCCTTGATTTCTTAAAGTGACAAAAATATGCTTGGATGTTTGACAAGGGAGTCCACCAGCCCTGCAGATAAAACCAGCAGGTATTTGTATTTGTGGCATCTTTGCAGAGAAGGCCTGGAGAGGGCCCAACAAATTCACAGACAGCTCTCTTGCTTTGGATCAGAATCTACTTTTCTCAGGCTTGTCCCCTCAGGTCCCAATGGGGCTGGATCAGGAAATGGAAAGAAAAGGGCTCTGATCTGAATTCAGCCAGGTAGCCCTGTGTTCTAGAACCAGCTCCTGGGGTATTGGCCGAATGACCTTGGGCAAGTCTCTTCGCCCCTCAGAATCTCAATTAACAACCCATCTATAAACTGAGTATGATAATACCCACTTCACAAAATTGTCATGCAGTGTATTAGTACATTTCTGTTGCTTATAACAAAATACACAGGACTGGGTGACTTATAAAGAAAATGAAATTTGTTGCTTACAGTTTCTGAGGCTGGGAAGTCCAATGTCCAGGTAACACATTTGGTGAAAGCCTTTGTGGTGGCAACAGTGACCCAGGGGTCTCACATGGAGAAAAATGGTGGACTAGAGAGATTTACCTCTCAGGTGCTCTTCTTTTAAAGCCCTCAGAACCATGCCCCTGACCACCATTATTAATCCATTCACTACTGCATGGTCCTGCAACCTAATCACCTCTTCAAGTCCCCACTTTTCAATTACCATAATAGGATTTCCCACCATCTCAACACTGTCATAGTGGGGGTCAAGTTTTTTGGGGGGACACACAATCCAAGCCATGAAGATTAGATGAGTTAGCTGTAAAGCCTCTATGTGATGCCTGGTATGTGACCAGTAGCTGTAATGTTATCACTGGTCCAAGTTCCATGGCTACATCCCTATGTGGTATTAGGGTCTTCTCAAGATTGCACTCTTCCCTGCTCAGTCAAGGGAGATCAGGCAAAGGACAAAGGATGAGGGGGGACTTGAACCCCTGTGAAACAGAGACTAGTAGGAAAACCCGAGGAGGGTAAAGGTCGTGGCTTCAAATGTTGGAAGGGTTGGCATTGTGTGGAAGAGGGTGAGGCTTGCTTATGTGTCCCAAAGGGAAACCAGAACCAAAGAATAGAAGCTGCAGGAGGATAAGTGCTAGGTGAGAATCAGGAAGCAGATCTCACAGTCACATGTCCAGGGATGGGTGGGGCTGCCTGATGAGGAGCGAGCTCTGCCTCCCTATAGATACACAAGCAGTGGTGGGATGACCACTTGTACTGTGGTCTTGTGTTGTTGTTGCTGTGTATGTGTGTACTGTCATGACCCAGATTTAAGACCCTGACCAGAGGCTGGTCACTTCCTCTTCTTGAGAAGCTGATGAAGTCCACACCCACAACCACTTCCCTTATTGGGGTCTCACACTCTGAGCCACTCTTTACCCATCCTGATCACCACAGGCCAGGTGCCAGACAACTAGGGACAGCTCCTACACCCCAGAGCCCACTGAAATTACTCAAACTACCAATCGTTACTCTGCTTGCTGTGCATCACCTTTGCCTCCTCTCAGAAACCACAGTAAAGATTCTTGTCCACAGTTCCCCTCACTCTAGCTTGTGACCAACCCTGGTGCTTCCCCATAGTAGGCCCTGCATAGTAGGCTGTGTTCTCCTCACAGAAGTACAGTAAAACCTTTAAAACTTCCCGGTCTCTCTTCTGATCTGCACCTGGTCTTACCATATGTCACCCAAGGTAATATTAAAACACCACTTCTCTGGGATGTTGCAGAGGGTACATGTGTTAAGTGACAATGTTTCTCAAGCCTGGCTGCATTATAAACCAGAGGTTCCAACTCCCCGCCTCCCCAGTCTGATTCAGCAGGTCTGGGGTGGCCCCAAGGGAGTCTAAATTTTAACCAGCTCTCTGATTGATTCCAGCAAGGCAGCCCATGAATCTGTTCACCTCCAAACCCACGATTCTGTAATTATTAAGAAGAGAGGAAAATAGAGATCGCTAAGAGAATAAAAATGGTCACATTATTCAATCCACATAGAATCATAGTTTACAAAATGCTTTCATAGTGTTACTCCCAGCTAACCTTCACAGCAGTCTTATGGAGTGGATATTGCTAGATCACCTGATTTACAGGGCATCTGAGAGTGCTCCTGCCACCCAGGGTCTGGAACCAGTAAGTGAAAGGGTGAGATTTGAACTCTGGTGAGTTTGTCTTCAAAGCCCAATATCTTTCTGCCACTTAACAAGGAAACCAACATTTAAGGACCTTCATTATTATGGATAAAGAAAAGAGAATAAACCTGCTAAAAATAAAACAAATATTCTAAATTTTAGCTCTCCCTTAGTCCCTGGCTTGCTTGAATTTATTAAACACCCAGTTATTTCTTATTGATGTGGGACAGTGGCTGTGGTGGCTCACAAGTGTGAGATGGGTCCAACCTCAAGGTCGTTTTTAAAACACCATGGGATCTTTGTACATGACGGTGACCGTATCTAACCACTTGCTTCTTGGGAGTGCTGAATTTTTCTTTATTCTGGCAAATCCAACCCATCAGAAGAAACTGGAGCTTTGAAGGAGCACCAATTCCTTCCGTGCAAATTATTCATTTATTCAGGCTGAGATTCAACAGTAGGCAGCAAATGCTGACTGTGTGCAAAGGGCTTGACTGTCTCGTGTCAGAGCATTAGGAAGGGAGTCAGAAATGCAATCCTAGGCTCAAGGGAAAGGGCAGATTCAAATCCTCACAGGCCCTGCCATCAGAAGCACATGCATGTGTAGCAGATGAATGCGTAACTAAATTAATAAATTAAGTATTATAAGTTGATATTCGACTATTCATCTACATCTCTACTGCATCCTCCCATTGGCAAAGGTGAGGAACTGAGTTATTGAAGCACATACAGTGTATACTGAGCACCTGCAAAGTGTCAGGCACAGTGACAAGTTTTCATATCATATGGATAAGCTGAGACTTAAAGAGCTAAAGGGATTTGCCTGATGTCCCCTACTTCATGCATGGCAGAGAGCCCAGCTGTGAGCATCCTGGAAGATATCTGTCCAGCGTGGAACAGCACCCCGCACAGTAAGTGTTAGTTAGACCTAATCCAGGTAGCTTCTAACGCCAAAGCCCATGCAGCTTTTTCCATTGAGCTCATAGGGCCAGCACACAGTGCTCCCTTGTCTAGATTTAGCAGAGTCAGAAGCTGAGGCCTGCCTAGGAATCATCCCTGCAGATCCAAGACTGGGGCAGTGGACATACCTCATGACAAAGAATCCTGGTATGAGGAGCTCCTTGATTTGATAGGAAATTCAAAAATAGAAGCATCTAAAGATCCCTCAGCACAGCCCCCACTGTGACCGTGGAAGAACCCTCTGGCACAATTTTGATTTGCGAGTCCCTGACATGACCTAATTTAACTTCTTTCATTTGCATGATAAATGAAAATGCCAGAATGGGGTCCCAAAGGGCTTCTGCCCATCACTGACAGGCACCTCTGCCCCTGGCTGCCTGGGGATGGTGCTGGGAGGAGGCACCTCTGCTGCACCCAGCTGGGGACACTCTTCACACTTCACATGAAGTGTTGGCTTCTGAGCCAGCTGGCGCCTATTTCCTCTGCTGTTTGGGGGACATTTGCAGCCCGTGTCTTGTTTCTAGAAGGAACTTAAGGAAGAGGAAGTCAAGGAGCCCTAAACTGGACTAAACGAGAGGTAAAACGGTATTCTTCAAATTGAATGATGCTTCTATTTTTGAATTTCCTATCAAATCAGGGAGCTCCTCATACCAGGATTCTTTGTCATGAGGTCTGTCCACCGCCCCACTCTTCTATCTCAGGACTCATTCGAGAATTCCATTCTCATTCTTTGAATGAGAATGGTGACATTGGAATAGCCAGGAAGGTTATTAAATGTGCACAATCCACAGTTCACCCTCAGAAATTCTGATGCATTAGGTCTCGTGGAGCCTAGAAATCTGGACTTTTAACAGTGACCCTTCCACCTAGAATGAATTAAGATGAGAGCCGGGCTTTGGCTCAGTTTCCACCACCTACGTGTGGCCTTAGGAAAGTCACATACCCTCTCTGAGCCTCTGTTTCATCATGAGAATAACAATACCTACTTCATAGACTATGGTGAGAATTAAGTGACAAAATGTTTTCTTAGTTTTCAGTAATCAGTTAAAAGTGAGATATTATTAAAAGGCTTGTACACAACTGGATTTTGGAAAGACCTGTTTTGTTTCCTTTTTTAGGAAGCTTCCAGCCACACACTAGCTCTGGAGGCAGAAGCTCTGGGTTGGACGCCCTACACTGGTATTCACGGAGTCTATGACTGGTTTCCCAACCTCTTACAGCTTCAGTGTCCTCATCTATAAAATGGGAACCTTTCTAACACCCGTCTCCCTGGGCTGTAATGAGAAGGCTAGTGTGGAAAACACAGTGGAAGTTATAAAGCACTTTGTAGATTTGCTATGATTTGTGTAATAGCACAAATCTGAATAGGTACCAGGGGTCCCCCATCAGTGGCCCTGATGGCCTGCTTTCCCAAGCATCACACACTCATTTTCAGCTGCAGCATCCATTTGTATGCAAACAATTACTGTGCAGCAGGCCTTCACCGATGCTCCTGCTTGAAGCTGCTAGCTGCAATCTCGTTTACATTATTAATTTGCTTAGTAAACCCTTTCACATCAAGTTCGTGTAGAGGTGAGCTGGGAGCAGCCACAGTGGATGAGCCTGCAGGGTGAGGAAGAGAACGTGCAGGCACACGTGGGGTGGGCCACCAAGCAGATACATTCATTGCTCACATGGAGCTAGAAAGTGGCCAAGTGTTAGTGTCTTTGGCAGCCTTCACCTCGTCTTAAAAAACAGACTCCATTTAAAAAATTTTTAAAGTTATTTTCATTTCTCTAGATAACATATATCACCAACTGTATTAGTTTCCTAGGGCGCTGTTAAAAAAAAAAAGGACCACAAACTGAGTGCCTTAAAACAACAAAAGTTTGTTGTCTCGCAGTTCTAGAGGCCAAAATCCAAAATCAAGGTGTGAACAGGGACACGCGCTCTCTGAAACCTGTAGTGGAGATTCCTTCCTTGCCTCATCCTAGCTTCCGGTGTTGGCCTGTAGTCCTCGGTGTTCTAGCTTGTAATGCAACACTTCAGTCTGTACCTCTGTCGTCATATGGCTGTCCTCCTCTTGTGTGTCTCTGTCCTCTTCTTATAAGGACAGAAGTCATGGTGGATTAAGGGCCCAACCTACTCCAGTATGACCTCATCTAAACGTGAGTAATTACATCTGCAATAACCCTGTGTCCAAATAAGGTAGCATTCTGAAGTACTGGGGGGTAAGATTTCACCACATCTTTTGGGGGGAAACACAATTCAAGCCATAATTCCACCTAACATACAATAGTTTTACTTCCTTGTTTATTATTTCTCCGAATATAAGCTTCATGAGAGCAGGGACACTGTTCATTGTTGTTTCCCCAGTGTCTATGTCAGAGCTCGGTATATAAAAGAACTCAGTAATGACTTGATAAAGAATGACACGCAACCTGCAGCCTGGGTCAGAGGGATAAACATAAGGTTGGGCGAGGGGGTGGTTAGTGAGTCTTGGGTTCATATTTCAACCCCAGTACTCTATTTTGCTCTAGTTTCTTAACCTCCCTGCAGCTGTTTCTTCATTGCTACAACAGACATAGCAACATTTCACAGCATTACAATTTTAATTGAACTATTCTTAAGCTATAGCTTTATCTGGTGCCATGTATATTTTCTCCATCATGTGACAGCAATTCTCTAGCACCCAGTTTAACTGCATTTTTTGACTTTTTGACCTTAATCAAAATGCATCCTGTCAGAGACTCTGTTTTCCAGTCTGTACAATGGCATTGAGAATAGCACCTCCGACCTGCATCACCGGGTTGTTAGGAGCTTGAGCTGTGGCCTGCAAGCTGAAGCATTTTGGAAACTAAGTAGATGTAGGATTCTTATTACCAATTTAAAGGTGCTATTAGCACTATTCAAGATTCATGTTGCTTCTTCATCAGGTTCAAAGAGCTTCTTTTACATTTTTGTTAGGAATTCTTTTTTACAGAGTATTTGACTGAAACCCAGAGAGGTGAAGAAATTTGCATAAGATCACACAGCAATTTGCAAGGCTAATGCTCAAAGCCACTCAGTTCCTGGCATTTCCCTCATTCTTCTCTCTGTTCACTGCCTGCCTTGTGATCATATGGGGGACACAGTAATGAAGCCAGCAGTTTCACCCACTTTTGTAAATGGGTGTAACATGTTTCATATATCTGTTGGCCATTTGTATATCATCATATGAGAAATGCCTATTCAACTCCTTTGCCCATTTTTTAACCAGGTTTTTTGTTTTTGTTTTGTTTTATTTTTACTGTTGTTTCAGTTCCTGTATATTCTGGATATTAATCCTTTGTTGGATGCATAGTTTGCAAATAATTTCTCCCACTGTGTAGTTGTCTTTTCACTCTGTTGATTGTTTTGCTGTGCAGAAGCTTTTTAGTTTGATATAATCCCATTTGTTTATTTTCCTTTTGCTGCTTGTGCTTTGAGAATCATATTCATAAAGTCTTTGCCCAGTCCTACTTGAAGGAAGACCTACCTGAAGTCCTACTTGAAGTCCTATTTTGAAGTGTTTCCCGTATGTTTCGTTTTTAGGAATTTTATAGTTTCAGGTCTTATATTTAAGTCTTTAATCCATTTTGAGTTGATTTTGGTATATGGTGAGAGGTACAGGTCTAGTTTCACTCTTCTACATATGGATGTCCAGTTTTCCCAGCACTATTTATGTATGGAAGAGGCAGTCTTTTCCCCAATGTATGTTCTTGGTGCTTTTGTTGAAGATCAGTTGGCTATATGTGGGTTGATTTTTGGGTTCTCTATTCTGTTTCATTGGTCCGTGTGTCTGTTTTTATGTCAGTACAAAGCTATTTTGGTTGCTATAGCTTTGTAGTATAATCTGAAGTCAGGTAGTGTTATGCCTCGGCTTTGTTTATTTTTGCTCAGGATTGCTTTGGCTATTCAGGGTCTTTTGTTGTTTCATATGAATGTTAGGGTTTTTCTATTTCTGTGAAGAATGTCATTGGTATTTTGATGGGAATTGCAATGAATCTGTAGATAGCTTTGGGTAGTATGGACATTTTCATAAAGTTAGTTCTTCCCACCCAAGAGCATGGAATGTCTTTCCATCTTTTTGTGTCCTCTTTAATTTCTTTCAACAATGATTTGTAGTTCTCATATAAGGATTAAATGAGGTAATATATGACCAGTGTGTAGTTCTTGGCATGAAGTAGGAATTCAAAAAATGCTTGCTACTTAGCTTCCCATTCTCTACATGAATCAGAGCCTGCCCTAACTTACATCCTGTTGAGAAGCAGTCTTTTCAAGTGCCTGGTCCTGCCCTCTGTGCCTCCGACAAATCCTGCAACTATGCCTCTGACAAATCCTGCAACCGTGCCTGCCCTCTTTATTTCCTGCCTCCCAGGCACTGGTGGGATCCTGATGAAATAAAAAGATTGCTCCTACCTGACTGTGAGCATGGCTTTCTCCCCAAGAACCTCTGCTTCTGTACCCACCTCAGCCTGGGTATCAGAATCCACTTGAGTTGTACCCAAGTTTGGAAAAATCCCTAGGACATTGCAATATGGGCTTCTGGCATCTCCAGTTACTCTCCTTCTGGAATCACTCTTCCTTTTCCTTCTGGCCATCATTGAAGGATCAGGGTGCCTCATAGCCCAAAGCCACATGGGTTGTGATCTCCTCCTCATCCCAATAGTCAAGGAGAACATTTATTCCTCAATCATTCTACTAATATATATTCATTAATTCAACAAACATTTATAGAGCACATACTGCATGCCAGGACCTGTGCTAAGTGCTGGGGAAGGAAAATCAACAAAGCCATGTCCAGACCGCCCTGTGGGAGGAGAGGAATGATTACAAGCAGAGGTGGAATGATTAGGGCCCCAGCCCCATTCCCATAGCTTCCCCAGCCTCCCGGATGCTCTGACCACACAGAAACTTAACAGCTCAGGGAATTGTTGTTGGGCTCTTTTATTGCCACAAGGGTTTGAAGCATAATGAATATTTATAGGACATGTTTAAGAGATTATCCTAATGTGTGTTTCAAGTCCATTGATGAACAAACAGCAGCTGTCTCTGAGTTTGGACAAGAGCAATAACATGCACTCAAAGTGTTAGAGAGCAAACTGCTGTGTGGGTACTGGGGGTTTGCTCTGCATTCAGGTTTTATTTTGGTCTGAAAATATTTGAGAATTCTGACTTAGGCTCAAAATACATTCACTAATAATAATTAGTTATAATAAATATGATCATGTAAAAACTCCCATTTATTGAATGCTTACTATATGCCAGACACTAAGCATTTATGTGGATTGACTCATTTGTCCCTCACGAGAGCCCTCTGAGGTAGGTAATGCTCTTATCTCCATGTTTTAGATGGGGGAAACTGAGGCACAGAGAATCTGTAACTTGCCTGATATGGTATGACTAGAAAATAGCAAAGCAAGGATTTGAACCCAGGCATTCTGGCACCAGAGCCCACACTCTTAAATTGGGTATCTGTTTGCACTCAGCACCTCACAAAGATTAGTCTATTCAATCTTCACACAACTCTATGATAGTTCCATCTTACAAATGAAGAAACAAAAGCCCAGTGGTTAATGACGTGCTTAACATCTCAAAACTAGTCAGTGGTGGAGTGGGGATTTAAACTCAGGAGGCCTCTCCTGAGTCACGTGCTTGGACACCATGGGCTAGACCTTCATTACTATTGCTTTGGCCTGACCTCACCCACAGCTAAAGTCTTTTGACTTCCACCTATAGACTCTGGCTTTGTTTCCTAAACCTCTGGGCCCTAAAAAATAAGTCTTCCTTTCTGCTAATGTCACTCCCAGCTGGTCACTCCCCTCACCCCAGGATGCATCATGAGCTCCACATTCTTGAACCACAACAGCAGTTGGGGGCTCTGGGGGTAGAGCCCTTCCCCACGGTCACATTTCTCCTTCAACAGAGCTGGGATTAGAACCCGGATCACTGGTTGATTTAGCAGGGCTCGTTTTCCTGTTTGCTTCTTATCTGGAAAAAATGACCTCACCTCAGGTTCCTCCCCCATTTTTTCCCAGTACTTGTAATCAGGATGTTTCACATCTCTCAATGCCTTTATCACCTGAAAAGTTAGGAACAGGTGGTTGTTTGTCATCTTCTAGCCCAACATACTTTCCAGCTGGGAGGAGGACCCTGAGTTCAACCACTGCAGTTCCACGGGAGGACTTTCAATGTACCACCCTCCAATTCCTAGCACACTGTGAAACACAATCTAAAATAACCAGTCTATGCCATTTTCATGCATTCTTACCCCATTTCTCAACTGCTGCAGTGCAAGGCTATGCTCTATGCAACTTACATGGGGGAAGTAGAGGGCTGGTATGCCCAGACCTTAGTTTTCCCATCTGTAAAATGGTTGGTGAGGATGACGCTAGAGGTGGGGAGACCAGTCAGGGGCTGGATCCATGATTAAGATCCTTCTCATCCTGTTGTCCAGTTACTATAATTCATCTCACTTCTTGCTTCAAGCATGTCTTGCTCTTAGTCATCCCTTTCCAATTTGTTTTGGAAACACAGCCTCTAGCCCACCCAAATAAAAGATTGGGACCTGTAATTAAGATGTTGTGACACAAAATATATAGCTAAGTAGCAGGTGGACAAAGCATGTAGCTTAACTGAGAGTGGGAATGAGGAAAGGGCCATTTCTAAGTAGAATGTAGGGGAAGGAAAGAGAACTTTCTCAGCTGGGAAAATGGATTTCATACATTGCTTGCCAGCATTTATAAATTCCATTGCAAAGACTGTGTTTCTCATTGAGAATCAGCAGTGGTGTACTGGAAATGGCACTGAATTTGGACACAGAAGTTCTACATTCAAGTTGCAGATCCTGCCCTTATGAGCAATGTGACCCTGAACAAATCACTCTCTAAATCCCAATGCTTTTGTGTGAGGGTCTTCTAAGAGCAAAAACCATGCCTTCTCTCTCTGTGTCCAGAGTGAGCACAGCCCCTGACTGATGGTAGGGCCTGTAATGACCATTGCCAACTAGTGAACAGCAGTGATCATCGTATGTGTAAGTGTATTTACAAGACCTGTGTAAACTCCAAAGACTTCTTTGGAGGTGATTAACTGAGTCATTGTTCATTTTTCACAGATGCAGGGCTTACTCTGCTTTTTCATTTGCTCTTGGAAGAAAGAAAAAAGACAGAGAGAGAGAGACAGAGAGAGAGAGAGAGACAGAGAGAGAAATAAAGAAGCAAAAAGCAAAAGAAAGATAAACAATCACAATATGTTGAACTTTCAAAAGGAGAGAACAGAACTGAGGTTACCAGAAGTGGGAAAGGGGAAGTGGGAGAGGGATAAGGGAAGAATTGGTAAAGGGTCACAAAAAATGATTACATTGAATAATGTTGAATATACTAATTATTCTGATTTGAGCAGCACATATTGCACACAGGTATTGATATTCAACTCTGTACCACCTCCTTTGCTCTAGCCCAGAAGAGGTATTCTTCCTATCGGAGGCCTCCCTTCCTCTTTACTCTAGTCCCTTCTTCTGTTGCTTCCTTAGGAGTTTACTCCATCAAATATGTCCTTTCTCAGTCTTTCCTTTAACTTCTTCCTTCTCTACTGGCTATTTTGTCTCAACCCATAAACCTACCCAGGTCTCTCTCATCCTAAACGAACAACAAATAAAAGCTCCTTCTGAACATCTGCCTCCTTTAGCTTGTGATCTTGGCTTCCTTCTCCACGATTCTTAACACTGCCTTCTCTTACTAACCTTCCGTCAGCTCCTCACACCTGTCATCTGGTTCCCACCTGTGGGAAGGCCTGAGCCAGCCCTGGTTGTGGTTCCTAACGACCTCCCATTGCAACATCAGCGAGTGTCCTACAGTCCTCTCCTTGCTGCTGCTGCATTGCACTCTGAGCCCTGTACCTTTCCTCACCTGCCTAACATAATCAGCCCAGCTAATAGATCCCACATGGGTCACCTCTTCTCTATCCCTGATGTAATGTCTACATCATCTGTT